>NC_090933.1:487165414-487790414 GCF_040938575.1 Ambystoma mexicanum | reverse complement strand
CGCAGGGACTGGGCACCGGATCCCCAGGCCACAGTGCATCAACTGTATTCAGAGGGGCCAAAGCATTCAGGCCCCGTGCAGAGACCCCAGACACAGCAGTAGGCCTCTATCCCTGCTGGGCTCTCCTCCAAGGTTGTGGGCGAGCCTTCAGCTAGAGCGGCCGTCTCCCGCAGGCACGGGTAGAGAAAAAAACAGTGTTTATGCTGCTGGGGTGGGGGGACGGCCCCCACCTCCTTTGCTCCTCATGGCCCCCACAGTAGCACCCCTCTCATTGCCCTGAGTCAGTCCAGTGTACCTGGTGAAAAGGGAAGGGCGGATAATGGCGGGCCTGCAGTTTGGGGCAGAACGCACCTCCTTGTCTTTAGCCTGACGCCTTCCGGGACAAGCCAGACATCCAAGGGCCTTCACAGGCGGTCTCGGTCGCTGCCTCTGCATTTGAACGTATAGCAACCCACCATAGGTCGTTGGAGGGAGGAGTGCATTCCCCCTCCTTGGCGGCCTCTGCACTCCGGCACCGCGTTGTGACCGGGGCTCTCTGGTGGGCCTCCCAGCCCCTGGGAGCCACATGCACAGCCTCAAGGGACCGCACCAATGGTGTCTCCTGGCTCCGTATCCCCGGGGTCAATGTGTACTCCGACTGCACCGCGGGGATCTAGAACAGTCCTCCAGCTCCTCCCTCCTGCTCAGCCGCCATCTTGGGCAGCACCCTCTGGGTCTCCTCTCAGTGTTGCAGGGCGGGTGCAGGCACACCAACGGGGGAGTCGAACACTTCTGCACGACACCCGCTGCCGTATCGCTCACCAGCTAAGGCGCTGCGTCTCAGTATGCTCCGAAACTTCACGTTCCAGGCCAGGGCAAGGGCCCAATTGTCCCGGGTCAGAAAGGATGCCTTTCTTCAGGTTCCCTGCAGTGTTTTCTCATGGGACTTCAACAGCATGTGTTTGCATGACACCTGACCAAAGCTGGTGCTCGGGGAGCAAAAAGCAGGGGCCATTTCAGTTTTCTCGTGCCAGATGCAGGAGCACACGCTACTGCTGACTGCTCATCAGCGTGCTCCCTGGTGGCCTCTATGCATTTGCGTTTAATTGACATGAAGTACACTCCAGGGGATGTAAAGGCATGCTTAATGATTGGGCAGGTGGAGCTTCGGCACGATAGCTTGAAGAGTGCAAAGAAGCATGCACTGTGTGGAATTGCCATCTGGAAAGAGTGCAACACCCTTTCTGTTTTGATTTTAAGTACATACAATGATTTGATTGATTCCTTCTCCAATCTGCTAGCCAGATCACCCTTTGTCACAAATCCATGCCAAAAGCATATTGCATTTGTGCCCTGCTGCATCAGTAGCCTTATCCGCAGCACCCGCTCTGCTCATCGCACAGAGCAGGTTCAAAGATCACAGGATGCCTACTCAACTGCCAAAGCGACGGCAAAGTCACTGCAGCACAGAGGCAACATTTAACATATGTCCCCTGTACCCAAACTATGATGATCATGAGTGCCCATACTGGTGGCAGGTTACTCTCTAAGAATAGGCTATGCTGAGTTTAGGCTTAGTGCATAACAATGCTTATGATCATGGCCGCCACATCCCAATTGATATTGCACATACATAGCCTCCGGTGAGTCAGCTCTGCTGTGAAAGGGAATGTGTATTCGGGCCAGGATGGCCAATACTGCCACATGGCAGGACAGAAACCCAGAGGATCCAGACTCTCCTTGATTCTCTTTAGTAGGGCCAGTACCCCCTTCCCCAGAGGCAGGCACACATCAGGCAGCTGTCCTGTGCCCAGGTATCAAAGGAGCACAACCATTCAGGAGGGATAGCCTCACACCAGGGTGTTGCATGTCCAAATGTCTTTTATGTCGGTAGGAGGGAAGAAGGTAAGAGTAGGATATGCAGGAGTGCTTTGGACACTGGAAGAAGCTTCCAACATCTTGTTTATCACTGTCTCTCTTTCCCTTTCCAATCCCCCACTTCCTCTGGTGCAAAGAACTTTGGGTGCAAGATCAACAGGGAAGTCCACTTGAGCCAGGAACAGGGATTGGTCCCTTAAAGCAGGCTAACTTTGGAACAATCACCTAAGGACTTCCACTGGAGGTGAAGAAGGAGCCCTCCAAAGACAGAAGGAAAATCTGTCTCCTAACCCCTTCCAGGGAACATTGGCGATTGAGCAGTGCCATGGACCAGGACCTACCATTCTGCAGCGGATCTTCTGTGGCAGAAGACCAGACCCTGAACTGGAATATCCTGTCCTTGAGCCCTTTGCGAAGGCCAAACAGCAACTGGAAGGCTAGACCAGCCTAAGCGCCCTTATCTCCTGCACTGAACTGGCCAGTCCATGATCCCTGCATCTTGAACAATCGGGAAGGCGCTGGTGCTGGTGTCTGCATTCCTCCGACTAGTAAAACTATTGCACTGCATCTAAACCAGCTTAACACTGTATCATGTACTAGCGAAGCACATCACCTGCTAGGCTGAAGCGACTGCTGAACACTGGAAACTGAACCAAATCTCTGGAGTGTCACTCAACAACTCTAACTGGGGGGTACAAACATGGCTTGACCCAGTTAGCCTGCGAACTGCTGCCTTATTGACTGCACATCGACACACCCTCAATCCCCACTTCAAAGACTGGTGCATGCCGTCTGCAACCTCTGGAGCATCACTTGCAGACCTCTGCCAGCAGCCAAAGCCAGACTCGGTCTGGCCAAGTGTGAAGCATTCTTGGGACCGCCCTGAACTGCATCAATGAACCAGTGCCATTCGACCGCACAGAGCACCCACATTCGACCCTATTCAAAGCCCGAATGCAAGAACTGAATCCAGGTACTGTTACACTGAACTTCCCCCATGTTCTACCTAGGCCTTAGAGATTGATTAGGACCTGATTGCTTCTGTTGTCAACCCAGTATCCTTTTTTCTTGTAGTACCTTACCTACTACCCATGGAACTACGTTCAGAATGCTACTTTCTCCAGTCCATTGCATCCTATCTGTTCTTTCCTTTGGGTTGGGTTTTTGTATAGTAATCACTGTTTGTTCTACTTGCAAATGGTGTGTTTTACTAAAGTTTTTACATGTGTATGGAACCTTTAACGGATAACACCATTATTTTGGACTGTGGTACTGTATTGTTTGGGTCACTACTGGTTCACCTTCACACCCCTCTTGAGAGAATAGCCTTCCCTCAGCTTGCGTAACCACAAAAGACAAAAGCGATATGTCTCTTGATTATCCTTGTACATTTAAGATTGCATTGTGTTTTGGTGTTGCACTCCTTTGAAACAGAATCCAATTCTTCACACCAACTGATCATGAAGTTTAAGGGGCACAAGTCGGAATATGGCTGTTGCTGTACACTTTATAAGGCAGAGGCATGTGCATGATTGGGCTTGCAATGCTGGTGTTGTGTGTGTGCAGAATGTTGCATAGTATCTATTAACTTGCGAGTGCGGTCCTCTGCTTGTTTCCTTTGCACTTCGATTTCTTTGCATGTGCGGGAAGGATGTGTTTGTGTATTTGGATCAGGGAAGTGTTGTATTGGAATACTCTGTTGTGTTCCTTTGCATATCATGCATCACAATCTTTAAATTGTGAGTAAGAGGCAAAGTGGCACATCACTAAAGTAACCAAGCTTGTCAGAATGTGAGCAAATAAATGTGTGCCGACATGCAATACCGTGGTATGTCTTACATCTGCCACTTCAACATTCACGATTACCCCAACGTTTCCATGCAATGGTGTTCAATAAACTGACTATTGAAACTCTATTTTTCTACTAGAATACATTAGACGTTTAGGGCCTGATCAAAAATATGTTTTAAATGGGAAAAACCCATTGAAAACATTTTTGGACGCCAACAACTGCCAGCCTTGTTCCTCAGTGGGCTTCGGCCCTAGCAGCAAGTCTGCTGGCTTTAAGCAGATGGGGGTGTGCCAAGGCAGCAGCAATCTTTTCCGGTGTGCACCGCTCCTTTTCATATGTCCTCTTGGTAAAGATCACATTTTATGTGACTCATATGAGTTTATAAATCTGATAAATATCAACCAAAAAATGACAAAACTCCTGATCACAATTTTGGTGGTAGTTGTAAAAGCATGTAGGGCCTGATTTATGGACACATTTTTGAATGGGAAAATCTCATTAAAAAATACTTTGTTAATCTGGCCCCTGCTGTTTCAGATTACTGTGTTTTGAGTTTGGTTACCGAAACTCATTTCCCAACTTGTTTTGATTGGAGGTAGTAAACTCTACAAAAAAACAATAATGCATGCTGTTATTACCACATGCGGTAATTACCAATCTACTTGGAGACTTATGAGACTCCAAACTGAAGAATAACAGAAGGGTCTGCATGACGTGGAATCATGTCCTATCTGGATACCACATTTTGACCACATGTGGTAACAATAAAAAATGTTTGGCAGCATATATAAAGGTAATACTGCCAAACGCATAATCAGGTGCAAAGTGTTTGCTCCAAGCAGGTCACTGTTCATGTCCTAATAATTACGTGCAACAAAATAGGTTTATCCCAGCCAGGGGTTTAAGTGCTCACACTTGCCTTCCAACTGAGACCACAGAATATGCCTTCCAATATAATTCTGCTGGACACCGACAATGCATTTGATACAGGACAATAGGAATGTCACATCATGTTTTAGAGGAAATGCTGTTCCACACATCATTTATGGGTTTTCCAAAAGGGATCTGTGTTGGGGCTTATGCTAAATAAATTGTAAATACAAGATAGATGTCTCCAGCAGCACTGAGCTGGGGATTCAGAAAAATAGCATATTCGTCTGTTTTTAAATTCAAGTGATTTTGTACCATTTTCTACAAGACAATTTACAAGTCATGAAAATCAAATTCTTTGCAGACAGAAGTGTGCTCCTTTTAAGAGGAATTGAGAAATCATATATCAGGCATTCCCACTTGTTGAGGTATTGTCACTCGTATGGGATTGTCTGAATGGATAGTATTCAGATCGCATTTTCACAAGATACGTTTTTCATGAAACATCATATTTATTTAAATCCTGGATTGGTATTGAAAAGTCAAACCACATGTCCAAGATATCTATTGCATATTGGGAACATATGTTTTGGAAGGAAGGACTAAGATAGACGCAACATGCAACAAGTATTGCGTTTGGTGTTAAAAATCACTGAATGTATGACGCTGATCCGGTATCAAGTACAATGTAGAATTAGAAGGGAAATTGAGGCTTTTTTGCTTGTAACCTGTTTATTCTTAACTTACCAATGAGATCCATAACAACACAACACTTTGGTGAAGTACAGTACAATTGTTCATTTTTACGTGAAGAAAAATGTGTGCGATCTCAGAAATATAATTCATTTCTTTACTTCTTAATGGGGGATACATTAAGGCTGGTTTGAAGTTCATTGGATTATGTTTTACACACAGCATTCCATCTTATTGTATGCGCTTAGTTTTATTTAAAAAAATGATAAACATTATGATAAACATAAAACAATTTCTTCCTTGGTATCATCTACAGTACAATGAGTTGAACAAGGTGCATCAAACGTGTTTCTTTACTTCTGAAAATACCTCTTAAAATTTGTATTATTTCAATTGTGGAGTGAATGTGGGAATAGTGCATATGACCTAGTAACCATCTTCTACTACATCTTGCCAGAATGTTTGCATCATAACCTGTGTATCTGTAAATCTACCATCCATTTTGTTGACAATAGGTGGATATTGTATGTCTCATTATTTGACAATGAGGTGCAGGATTAACTGAACAATGCCTTAAATTAGTAAATACATTCCATGATTACCAATGTCTGTAATCTATATTGTATACATTAAATAGCACCACAGACTTCAATTGTGCCCGGAAAGCCACACATTTTAGTCATAGTTGTTCTTACATCTTTACAATATGTGACAATTCACTAGGCATCATCACCCTGTGGGAGCCCCTTCACATGAGGCTAGGCAGGCGAGGCCACTAGTCAATATTCCTCCTAGGCCTGGTATAATGTGAGAGGACCTCATGGGGAGGAACTCCCCTCCTGGGGATAAGGACGACCACCTGGGCAAAACACCTCAAACCTAACCCTCTCAAGCCTGTTGCCACATGTCCATCAACCCCCCTTGATAGCACTTATGTTTGTTATTCTAACATTATACCAGTTACTTCTACTGAGACAAAGAAGATTGCTAACAATACCAGTAGTATGACTAACTCAGGGGCCGTGAAGAATGGCACAGAGAAAATACAAGAAAGATATAGACTTCCTCGGGGGAGTCATCCTGAGAAATACATACCACCTGACTAAGGATTTCGAGAAATAGAAGTCACATACCAGCACAAATGACAGTCCAGCCTGGGAAATTGAAAGGAGATGCAGAGGACGTGGTGGGGAAGCCGAGAGCAGTCCGCTGCCAAGGGCAAGAGGCTGATGACGGGAGTCCTTTGCCCAGTGTTGTGGTGCTAGTCAACGATGTGACTGATGCTTGGAAGATGGTGGCACAACTTCTGGGAGGTGGACATTCTCAGCTCCCAATGCACAGTCATCCTAAGAGAACTATGTATGAATAGGATGTTGCATTGAACATCTTTAAACAAACAATGCAGGTCCCCATGGCATTTAATTCTTTTTCTAAAGTGTTATCAATCTAATTGTTTAGACTTCAAGTTGTATAGCTCATCACATATTTTCAAACCATTATTAATGTATAAGCGTCTTTATTCTATGGTTCTAGTAATTTAAGCTGCAGCCCTTGGTACACGTGCCTATGCATTATCTAAAGCTTGTTCTTGATTATAAGAAAAAGAAGGCTGCATCTATTGATTTACTAATACTGCATTACCCATTTCATACCCCCTATTTACATTCCCCCCACAACTCTGGGAAAGAAACAATCACTTTGCTCAAACTCAAATGTATTTAAAGAAACAAATAAAAGAAGCAGATGTCACCACAATTCTACACAACCATAGGTAGCTGTGCTACAATAACAAAACATTCAACTGCATGTAGTTATCTATTTCTCAAACACAAAAACTAATTTCCATGATCAATTCTATTTGGGTATATATATATATATATATATATATATATATATATATATATATATATATATATATATATATATATATATATATATATTAAGTATTGAATACAACTAAACATTCTGATTATATTTATACAGCTAGTCGATCAGTATGTGAAATCCTTGACTTCACTTTAAACATGTCCAAGTTATACATAAACGTCCATACATAAATGAATGAAAAACCTTGCTTTACCTGACAACATCAATGCCTGCTAGTATTAAACAACCATTTTAGGCGTCCTACTTCTCATATAAATGTGGTGCCATGGGCTAATAACATGTGTGTACAGTTTACACTATGCTTACAATAAATTGCATGTGCGGGTTTTGGGTTAGGGAAGAAATGTTTTCAATTTAGAATGCACAGACTATTTTGAGTTACGCATCCAACATGAGAAAATGGTTTTCAGATTGTATTGAACACAAATTAATACACCTTCCTGTTCAAAACACATATGAAACTCACTATGCAAATTTCAGAATGTTGGGTAGTATGTCCGAGTTACATTTGCATTATTTTTATGGTAATATAACTCATTTAAACATGTTCTTATTTTCAAATGTCTTTTATAAAATAGCTATATTTTGAAATGTATTTTAAGTAACTACGGCCTTCACAGAACATTCATTACCAAACTGATGCTTATAAGGCTGTGCAATGGATAACACCATATCACAGCCAAATGTAACTATTTCTGTGTAAAGACTTTGGGTACAGTTTAGTTTTTATTTTAAAGAGCGGCATGCTGAAATGCACATGTGCTCGTTCTATACCATTGCACACACAACTCAGAAATGTATTTTAAGCTAAATTGACTTCTCACTTAATTTTACATGCAGTTAGATTGCACTGTTTATTTCCCATTTAACTACATATAACTGCATTTTGATAACACTTCCCAAACCAGATGGTTTTGGGAATTAGCAGGAAAATAGTTATAGAGTGCACATATCAATTCTTTTGAGGATATCACATTCTCATTTTTGGTTAGTCTTTAGATGCATTAAGCCTAGGGAAATCCACATCAGTTCCCAGAGTAGTCTCAGTTATCAACAGGTTCACGTCTACAGATCTGCCTTTGGGAAGGAGTTATCCCCTGGAACAGGAACCTTTCTTTAAGCAGCTCTTACATGTGTCTCCATTTTTAATCTATTCAGCATGTGTTGTTCTTTCCTGGAGTTCTGTGCAGTGTCAGAAACTCTTGCTCCTGTACTCACACCATTTAAAACATCTCCATAGTTCATTCCTAATGTTATAATTATGTCACAGTGTGTGATTGGCCAAGTTCTTTTTTTGGCCTATCTCAAAGTTAGACATTTCTATTACTAGTCATAGTCCCTCATTATTAATGTGCCAGTCTTTGAAAACTTCCAGTACGATATCCCATATAACCGGATATGTCATTTGTCCTGGACTGGGACACTCTGACTTTGCCTGTATGGGCAATGAACTACCGGCTGGCCTGACCTGCCGGGAGTGCAGGCCCATATCGGCAAAGAATTTCCCCTATTACCGGCACCACTACTACTGGTGCCGATGATAGGTGTAAGCCCATTCCATGGAGTCCTATGGTACTCCATGGAATGGGAACTTACTGCCATTGCCAGCACCGGTAATAAACTCGTAAAGAGGGATCTAGTCTTCATTGAATGATTATTACTTTTATACTTGTGATCAGAAAAATAATTGGGGCAATAATGTTGACAGCAATTTGTTTTATTTCCATGATGTATGACATTAGTATGCAAACTCAACAAAACCAAGATGATCTGACTCTGTATTATCAGACACTCCTGTGGATATGTGACATACTGTTTAGAATATTAATTAATAAAATTATGTTTATTTTCTCATTGTATTCAATATTCAAATGGTGTTGAATTGCAGAGAAGACTGAGATCTTCACAACACACTTGGTTTCATGTTCCTACGTCTTGTTTTCAAAGGTTATGTGAAATATATACTTTAGGCATGCAAAGTAAATGAGAGATATGTGCTATTTTAAAATCTTTATAAATATACATGCCAAAACTTGCCCTGTAATTCCCATGGCCACCTCCAACTCACTTAATGACAACAGATCTGTGTGAGGTCTTGGTTAAGGATTTCTGTGAGTCAGTTGACAGGTTGTTATTGTTCGCATTGCATTAGTCCAAGGCACATGTTGTATTTTATAGTGATCAGGGTCAATAGGTTGTCAACTAATCTACTTTTATTTCTTTGAGGGTTGTCCTAAAATAGCATAGCCTACAAACATCTGGTAATTACAGATCTCAATTTTTGTCAAGCTCACAGATGTTATATTCTTGAAATATTAAGGTATGTTTCTAATATCAGAACAGGGTGGCTTTGTTAGGATGCTTGCATCCAATCTTTATCAAATTATTAGTTCAATTAATGAAATTTCGATTGTTTATTTACTCATTACTTTTGTATTTATTATGAATCAAGTTTTGTTGTAATGTTATATAAAGATGTGCCAACCTACTCCGGGGAGGCATGTGCATTGCCGTTAACCAGACTTTCTCAAAGCACAGGTATAATTTGTTATATATACACAGTACAGTGTGTGTCTAAACCCACTCCTTCACATGAATAAAGAGTGTGTTGGCCGTTAAGCACATTCCTACACATGTTTTACACAAGTAGTATGCTTCATGTAGAATTCAATGTTACTTAACATTTGTGTCAGACATGCATTGTTTACATACACAGACAAATTCTACACGCAGAACGCCACCATCCTGAAAGAAACAAGCGTTCTGAGTAATCCCTCTAGGATAATTAGAATCAGTAACAAAAAACTGCAAATGAATGGAACCGCCCAGTGTGATATTTCCTGAAATCTCGGAAGAGAGTGTACAATTTAAGTTGAACATAATAGAGCCACTAAGCGTGTTAATTTAGCAGTATATTGCAACAAATGTGTTGTAATAAATGACATATGCAAATTACTACATACTCGTCAAGTGTGAGAGAATGTATCTGTATTAGAAAACAATGCATATCTGACATAAATGTGAAGTAACACTGAATTCTACATGAAGCATACTACTTGTGTACATCTTGTTTAGGAATCTGCTTAAAGGTCAACACACTCTTTATGAATGTGAAGGAGTGCATTTAGATGATAACACACTCTGAGAGACATATCCATCCCTCTTTTTAAATTTAATCGGCAGGCACACTGACTATAGTCTTTGAGTCTAATGTACTTAAAGGCACAATATGGTGATTGCAATCCATCAGGTGCACAAGCGATAACCTGCATCTCACTTGTGCACCCGTGTTGTTGTGGTGAGTAAGAGGCAGAAATCAAAACTCAAATGCTGCATTTTTCTGCTGCCTCTCTCATTTAAACGTTTAACAGTCTACTTTGGTCTTTTTTTCCCTGTTCTTTAGCCACCAGCCTCACACTTACAAGGAACAACGCGGTTCACAGTTTAAGGCATTAGTTTCCTTCAGGGAAAAAATGTTGGGTCACAATTATTTCGACAAGCAGGCCAAAGTTACTCCTGCCTAGTCACACAAAAACCATTGACGGTCCTGAATTTCTACTTGCCCACCTTCATAAGGCATGTAAAAGAATCCCGGAGAACCTCATGTGTGGAACCTCTGGGGAAAAACTTAAAGTTAAACCAGGCCATAACCACGGAAATCTCAGGAGTTGGAGTTTCAGGAGTACCATCCACCCTTGCTTATACCACACATATGCATGGATAGAGTGCATTTATGCCCTATCTCACATGAGTGTAACTACTGTGAGCCTCCACTCTACATTCTCCTCTGATTTGTCAGGCTACACATCTATTGAGCATGTGTCTACTGGTGGTAACTCAGTTACATGGTCTGCACTAAACTGACTGTTTAGGGCATGATCTCTCCTGCTGCCAACAGGCCTTTTTGAAAAGGCAAGTCTTGTGAATGTATCCCATTGTATCTTTGGAATCTCTGAAATAGGCTGTATGCCCAGCTAGATTAATGTTCAAGTTCCCTGATCTATGTCCAAGAGTAAATGGGGGTGACCAGCGTGCTCTTCCCTTTACACCACAATGCCCATCACCCATTAACTTGCTGAGGTACCATGGTCAGAAAACATGATTTAACAGGCTCAGGCAAGAAACGTTGTTACTGTAGGTTATGTTGATAAACATTGGAATATCTGTGCCTACATTTTAGAATATGGAAACTTGGGGTCCCTACAGTCAACTGGAAGAGTGGGGATCCAGAACAGTACATCTGGCCATAATGTTGCTGTTGAAAAAGAAACACATGAATACACCTTATTTTCTATGAGCTTTGTTGGGCAGTGGTACATTTGGCCATAACTGTTCTTCTGCTCCTTGCTTCACCTTCCCCATCCATTCCAACACACTAGTAACTGTCCAGAATAATATGACAGCCCCCAAGGGAGCATGTCAGTGGCTGTGAATGAGGCATTAGTGTTGAGTTGTTAAGAGTAAAGACCAGGGGTGTTTTGGGATACTTAGGCTTCATTTTGTTTTGTGACAGTTACTGCAGAACAACCATCATCTCTGAATCCCATTATCCAGAAAATATTTGTTCAGCGTAAAAAAAAATATTCCAATGTTTCTGGCAATTGTTCTGCTCTTGGACATTCTTGCACATGTGTGGTTCTCCTCTTCACACGTTATATTGTTAATTAGAGAAACCTTTGAACAGCTGTTTCATTGAGACACATCACTGCTTGTGTGGCACCAAAACTATGCAGATGATACCCAGATCCTCCTTCCGCTTTCAGGAGATTATGAAAAGGATTTGGCCTTGCTAAATAGGGTGTACATCATCATCCAGGCATGGATGGCCACCCATGGACTATGCCTGAATGATGATAAAACAGAGCTCATCATTTTAGGCACTACATTCAGCATAAAGAAACTTGGCCCGGCCTATAACTCCTTCATGATTGACGGGAACAATATCAAAGTCAGACAGGAGGTCTGGAAACACTGGGTTTCTACCTAGACTCCACTTTTTCCTTTAAAAGACAAGTGAGCTCTCTTGCATCTTCCATGGCTTACACGTGTAAATTAATCCGCGCAGCCAGACCCTTCCTATCGGATTCTAGCTGCCTGACACTTGCCAGAACCCTCATATTGTCTCGACTTGACTATTGCAATGCCATGTACTTGGGGTCCACCAAGGCCGCCACCAGCAAATTGCAAACCCTCCAGAACAACGCTCTCAGAGCAGCACTGGCCATTTCCAGAAGAGAGCACATTACAGGAGTCAGCCAACAGAACAACTGGCTCCCCACCAGAGACAAAATTCTCTTAAAAACGGTATCACTCACCCACAAGTCCCTTAATAACTCTGTCCCCATCTACTTGATTAACAGATTCCACTGACAACCCTCCTTAAGGCCCATTAGAACTATATACAAAGACTGTTTATCTGTTCCCCACTACAAAAGGGCAACTATAGGGGGCAACAGTTTTCCGGTAAAAGCTGCCAAGCTCTGGAACTCGTTGCCTCCTAACCTTAGAGCAGACCTACCCTACCAGAACTTCCGATCGAAGGTGGTTTCTTGGCTGAGACTGGTCCCACTCAGACAATAAAATGCCCTGCGTTACCTGCACACTTTGTAACCACGCGCGCCCTCTTGCTTACTTGTACATTATGGTCCTATATTATGACTGCTGATTTGTATATAACACTTTGTACCTTTTTTGTATTTTGTAATCATGTATATTTTCTGTGTATTGTAACCAAGCTTTGAAATTTCTTGTAAATGCTGCGCCCTGAGACCACCGGGTACTCTCGCGCATTATAAATAATAAAACAAACAAACAAACAAAACATCACAGAGTGGTGATGGATGCAGCCACCTGAGGTCCTTTCACCACGAGTTGTCTCCTTGACATACAAATTTGGTCATCATGCACATCTATTACCTGGGGGAACCCAGACGTGGACCCCTTGCTCACTTTGCTCAGAGAGGCACAGCTCCACCTCACTGATGACGTCCGAAAAGGCTGAAACACGTGTCTGCGGTTGCTGTTGGTGCTCTTGTTCAAAGGAGGTCTGCCTGGCATTTCGGTGCTGGGCTTCCCTTGTAGGCGGGACAAAGACTGATATGCAAATGGTTATTCCTCCTTTGTGAAAAGTATAGTGAGCAAAAGGCGATGGCTGTGGACTCTCAAAGTGGGGAAAAAAGCACAGAACAGGCTATCATACCATGTTCCTTCTAGAGAGGGGCGACTGCTAACTTGTGGGTTCAATTCAGCACTACAGCCAAGTCAACGCCTAGTCTAGAATACTGAATGGAAACCCTTATTGATATATCTTAATGTCCAGTTCATGCATTCTGGATGACTACCCCTATATAACACCCCTCTCTTGGAATCCTCCTGACCCCACTGAGCCAAGAAGTAGTTCTGTTTTGCAAGTTAAAAGGTTTAATTGATAATTTAAACAATGTATATATATATATATATCACGCTTTATAATAAATTAATAATTGAATATCACACTTAATCTGATATGATAAAGATTAACAACGGAGAATCTGGCACTAGCACACTTCTTTATAATCACTAAGGAGTTGACATGAAATGGATAAGATAGCAACAATACTTTTATGGTTTCAAATGGATGCAATGTGGAATGAAATGCAGTAAAGAAATAACTTGATAGAATTTCAGCAAAAGACAATGTAATCACTTTCTTGGACAATTCACCCCCCCCTTTTATGCAATGCAAGGAAATGGAAGGAAGGCACACAGTCTCCAGAAATGCAATTAAATGTGATTCAGTTAACCCCAGCAACTTAGACTACAGAAGTTGAAAACACAGGCCAAAATGCTTTTAAATGTGCTGGCAATGTAGAAAAAAATATGCTAAAATGCTTTTAATTCCCTCTAGGAGGTTCAGGGGGAGTGAAATCAAGTTAATATTAGTCCAGGCTCACTCTAGCAGTGATGCAGGGATAGTTTTTATGAGGCAAACGATTTTTTTCAGAGGAAAGCAAAAGCAGCTATCTTTTTGCAAGTGGAGAAATTTTCAAATCGCGGCAAAATTCGCGGATGCGTCTGGCGCGATTACAGAGGAACTACAAGGACTATCACTATCGTAGTGAGCGATTAAATAAAGGTCGTTTTTCAGATTTGAAATTTTAAAGTTCAAAAAGACAAGTGCAGCTTGCAACTAGAAAATGACAAGTGACAGCTTTACAAATGACAGGTGACAGTTAGGAGACAGTTCTACTTAGATTAAAATAGTATTGAATTATATTACTTTAACTAAGAGATTGGTTCTGCACAGTTCTGCTAGGTACTCACACTATATCTTTGAAATATGCCTCGCCACGGATCTGGTCAGGTTTTAGACTGGACTCTGGTCTCTGCACTTCACAGTGATCTGGGTCAGCTCTCTCTGGTTCTGCTAACAGGTCAGCTCTACTCTCTCTCTGGTTCTGGAAATTTGATAGATTTGAAGTCTCTATGTCTGCTCTCTGAAGGTTGATGGAGGTAAAGTATGGATTTTCCCGGCAGAGCTTCCAGCTGCAAATGGATTTGAAGGTCCCTATCTGTCCTGCCTGTCTGTTTTTATGTGTTTTGAAAATGGGTGTGTGTGAGCAGCATCACTAGCCAGCCCCTCTCCACTTATCATTGGCCAAGCTTTCATTTCTCCCCTGATTGGGGAAGCTCTGGCCATCATGATGTTTTCCATGTCAGTACTGCACAGTTTTGAGGTAGGGCTCGGATGCATGGGTAAATACATCCCACAAGCCCCCCTCTTGCGATGGCCATTCTATTTCACTAATGGGACTCGCAAGACCTGGGATGTTTCCTCATCTTCTTCCAATAGATGGCACAGTTCAGCATCTTTTCCTCCATCCGGTACTGATCGATCGGTTCTCCTCGCCGGTCCTGATGGGAAGATTGGGCGGTACCCCGGGCCCGTTGCATCTCTGCTCCCGGTCTCCGGATCGACCTCCTTTGCCCGTCTCCAGGTTTTCTTTCTCCTAGGACGACAAAGGAAGAGCGGCAATACCTATTCATGGACATTTCTTCCACCACTGTTGAGATAGTGGGGCAGCATATGCATTTCATCATAACGAAACATTACATTCTTATTTTGAAAAAAAAAAACAGTATAACTAATAGACAGTTTCATGCAAATCACAATATTTTAGAGACTAGATGTGGTATGTTTTATGATTGGAACTGAATTAGTCTGAGACAGTACCCGCTAGGATTCCAGAGGATTCCTCCAGTTGTTGCAGAGTGTGCCTGGGATGGCAACATTTTCAACTGGTTTATGTGAACCCACTTGTCTTCCCCCTCTGCCAAAGGACCTTTGGGGATGTGGATTTTGTAGGCCACAGGGGAGATCTTGTCGATGATCTCAAAGGGTCCCTTCCATGTAGGCAAAAATTTGCGCTGCTTGGCCTGGTTCCTTTGGAAGTTGTATAGATAGACCCGGTCCCCCACCTGATATTCCTTCCTGGAAGTCTTCAGGTCATAGTGGGTCTTCATGCTATCAGCTGATCTTTCTAGATTCCGCTGAGCATAAGCAAAAGCATGTTGAAGGTGTGTCCTTAAATTCTCCACATACTCATGAGTGGTGGAGGCATTTATCAGTGTCTGCTCTTGGGTCCTGTAGAGCAAATGCTGATGAAGCACCATCTTGCGTCCAGTCATCAACTCAAATGGTGACATTTTGGTTGCAGATGAAGGGGTAGATCTGATGGCCATTAGGACCAGAGGTAATCGGATGTCCCAACTTGGCCCAGAATCTGCCACAAACTTCTTTAATATGCTCACAATGGTTCGGTTATATCTCTTTACTGCCCCAGAAGAAGCTGGCCTGTAAGCAATATGTAACTTCCTTTTGACCCCCAGTATCTCCCACATCTTTGTCATTACTTCACTGGTGAAGTGGCTACCTCTGTCTGACTCAATCCTTTGAGGTAGACCAAAACGGGAAAAGATGTGGTTAATCATCAGGGCAGCTGCCGTTTCTGCCTTGCAATTTGGGGCTGGGAGACATTCCACCCACTTGGTAAACAAGCATGTCACAGTCAACATGTACTTATTCCCCCTAGCAGAGCGAATCACAGGGCCTACAAAGTCGATTTGTAAATCTGACCATGGCAGTGTCATCCCCCTCTTTTGGAGAGGTGCACGGTGCGTGAGGGATGATGGCTGAAATTGTGCACACACAAGACACCCCTTCAAGTATTGGTCGAGGTCCTGCCCCATGTGTGGCCAGTATGCAACCTCTCTTAAGATTTCCAATGTTGTGTGAAACCCCCTATGACCGGCGGTGGCGCATCATGGGCGTGACTTAACATCAGGCTTCGGAATGAGGTAGGAACCACCCACTGGTCATGGCCAGCTTTGGATTTCCTTACCAACAAACCGTCTTGGATCCGGAACATTTTTGGACATTTCATCAACACTCTTAGGTCCTCTTTCCCAATGTAATCGGTATCCGTCAGGGGAAAGTTCTCAGGGTCCTCAAGGTGCTGGTAAAATGTACCAATTACTGGATCCCCCTTCTGAGCTGTAATCAAATCAGCATCAGGGGTCTCCTTACTCCATTGTGCAATTGAAAGGTCGTTGTGAGCATTTGTCTGGGACCTAGTGATAGCAGTGACCTGGATGTCCCCCAACAGGGACTCAATCTCAATTAGATCCCCTTGGATGGCCCCGGTTTTGGCCAGCTGATCAGCTAAGTCATTTCCAGTTTTGTCTGGTCCCTCTACTTTGGAATGACCCTTGATCTTTTTCCAATAGATGGTCATCTCATTCGAGGTGACCAGATCATCAATGTTTTGGATCAACTTCCCATGTTTCAAGGGTTTGTTGTTAGCACATAACATGCCTCTGGTTTTCCAATTAACCAGGTGCTCCACAAACCCGTTCCGTACATAATCCGAATCTGTGATTATGACCAGTTCGTGGAGTTGATGCTGGACAGCAGTGAGGATGGCCTGATGCACAGCCATCAATTCTGCCACCTGACTACTTCGGGGACCAATTTTGTATCCAGCGGAGGGTTCGGGGGACTCATTCACCCATGCATTCCCTACGCCAGCCACCAGTTCTTTTTCCCCGTTGTTGTCAACATGGTAAGAGCATCCATCCACATAGACAGTGGGCATTCCCTCACACTTGTCCTCTTCAAAGACTTTGTGTGGGGAATTAAGGTATGCCTCCATGTTGTCCTTGATTTTTAGACTTTCGTCCTCGAGACAGTTTTCTCCGGCACAATCATGCAAGTCAGCCAGACCTTGCGCGAGGGGACTCTTCTTGTTTTGGCCATATCTGACCTCCACAGGAAAGCCTTGCATTGACAGAATCCAGGAAGTAATTCAGGAATTACTCACATTTCCGGTCCGGATTCTGTCACTTTGGAGATATTGCAGAGGCTGGTGTGGAGTTTCCACTATGATGTGTTCGCCCTGGATAAACGGGCGGTAATTCTTCAATGCCCACACCGTTGCCAGGAGTGCCTTCTCACAATCGTTGAATTTTTCCTCCACAGAGGATAAAGTTTTGCTCGCATAGGAGATTACTTTATTGACCTTGTCATGCTTTTGGTATAATACTGCCGTCAAGCACGTATTAGAGAACCCTGTCTCCAGGAAGAACTCCTTGTTTCTGACAGGGTAAGCTAGGCAAGGCGCTTGTGAGAGGCTTCTTTTGAGTTGTCTTACTGCCTCGGCTTGTTCTGGACCCCATTCCCACTTGACCCCCCCCTTCAGGAGATGAATCAGGGGTCTGGTGATCTCTGCGTAGCCCTCAATGAACTTTCTGCTGTAATTAGTCAGTCCAAGGAGGCTCCTTAGTTCCCGCAGAGTTGTGGGGTCTTTTCTCATGCCCCAAGAAATTAACACGGGTTCTACACCACTGTGCTTTCTGAAAGGAAAGTTTTGCTCCGGCGGCCCTCAACTGGGTCAGAACATAACGGATCTCCGCTATGTGTTCCTCCACAGATGAACTTTTGATGAGGACATCATCTACATAAGCCAGGTTACCCCTCGCACCCAGGTCGGGCATGGCCTTATGTAGGAAAATGTTGAACTCATTACCGGAGTTAAGGTATCCGAAGGGAGTCCGGGTCCATGTATACTGCTGGCCCCCAAAGGTAAAAGCCAGTTTGTATTGGTCCTCCCTACTGACAGGCACAGTCCAGTATCCATTGGTCAGGTCTATTGCAGTGAATACCTGTGACCCCTGAATCTGGGCCAGCCCTTGGTCAATGTAGGGCAGAGGCCATCGGGAAGTATGGACCCGTTTGTTGAGCTCCCTAAGGTCAGCGCAGAGTCTCCACTGGCCGTTTGGCTTCAATATTCCCAGCACCGGATTATTGAAGGTGCTGTGGACTGGACGGATTATTCCCCTGGACTCAAGGTTCTTAATTATTTCAGTAAGGGACTCCATTGATGCGAGAGGCAAGCGATATTGCTTCACAAACAGTGAATCATGCTTCACAAACAGTGAGTCATGCCAGGGTCCGTGGGGATTGTTGTTGTGTGGATGTCAGTGCGACCACAGTCATATGAGTCTACCGCAAAGAGATCTTGGAAATCCAAGAAAACTTGTTTCAACTTTTGCTTTTGTTCCAAAGTCACACAGGCATCAGCTAGGTTGACTCTCTCTTCCACCATCTGCCTGAAGCCTGGAAAGACTTCTGGTTTGGCTATCTCAGCGGCCTCCTCCAGCTGGGTGGAGAAGTCCCTGGTCAGAGTGCTGATTTGGACTGGAGGCTTCAGGTGGGAAAGGCAGCCCTCATGGACTTGGAAAATCACCTCATCCCTCCTGAAGTCACAAGTCACATCTTCCTTACCATAAGGGCAAGAAGTGTACACCAGGAAGTTCCCCCCATGCCGGGTAAAAATCCTGTCTGGTGTTGTATTGTCATCGCTGTCACTGTCAAAGCAATCCTTGGGGATTGGCCCTAACAGTTCATTACCTAAGTCTATGGAAAAATGTCGGTCATCAACCGCCATTCCAATAATGGTGCCTGCGGCTAGAGTAATACTCTTTAAGTCGCTGTTATCCACCTCCATTGGAATGGTGTCATGTTCTATGTTGACTAATGGTGTTGGGTTTACCCCTAACCCTTGCTGTTGGAGAGAAGCATTTAGATGTATATAAGCATCAGGGTTTTTCAAATGTTGTCCTCTTTTAACTTTCACTTCCAGGGAGAACTGTCGGGTCCTTTCTGGGATGGTGACTTCCTCTTTGATCTGAATTTCAACTGCATAAGCTAGCAATTGAGCTGACCTAAATGCTTTTTCTGGATCATCAAAGCCCATGGGATTATCCGCTAATCGGGACCAAGCTTTGAAGTTTATTAGGTCCAAACTAATGGCAAAGCGATTGAGAATGTCACTGCCTAAGTAAAAGGCGGCAGTGACGTCTCGCCCGACCCAACAATTATGGACTATGCTCTTGTTGCCAATGGAGATTTTGAGCATACACCTGCTTGGCAGGAGATGTTTGGAATTAGGCGCTTCCAGGTCCATTTCCCATTTGTCTATCAGTTTGAATGTGGGAATGGCTGGATCTTTTGGGAGTTGGCGGAACATGGCTTCGCTGATGAAGCTCTTACCGTTGTTCACACACACTCGAGCGAGAACAGAGTCCTTCCCATTATTTAACTGAACAGGGATGAACAACTGCTCTCCAATTTGCTGAATATCAGCCAGGCTCTGAGCTGATTTCACATCTTTCTGGACTATAGGAGTGGGAGTTTCTGATTGTGGATTAGTAAAGAATTTCAGGGTGTTTCCTTCCAGTGTGGAATACCACCTTAAACTGGAAGGAAGGTTGATTTTCAGAAATAGAGAGGACCCTCCATCACCAGTCTGTTGTCCTACTGCTATTACTGTCACGTCTGGAATTTGGCTATTCTGGAAGTGAAATTCTACTTGGTCAGATTTTCGTTCAACCATGTGGCAGGTGCCGTTTAAACTAACATGGTTGACACTCTGTTTTAATTTTATTGGTCGGCTAGTCTGGGTCCAGAGGACCTTGTTGACACAATCTAGGGGTGACAACCTTCTCAGGAGGTCATTCCCTAGTAAACAAGGGGTGCCCTCTGGAGTCACAACTATGACCGGGTGTTTCAACTTGTGTCGCCCAATTTTAATGTCCAAATCTGCAGTCCCCTCAACGGGAATTTCCTTCCCGTCAAAGTTCTGGAGTTGTCCAGGAAGTGAGGTGAGAGGAATTTGGTAATTCCCTCCCCTTCCTGCATTCAGTTCATCAAAGGCCTTTCTGGACAGAAGGGTAGCTTGAGATCCCGTGTCCACCAGCGCTGAAATTGTACCCTGCCCCTGTACTTGTACCGGGGCATAGTATCTTCCCTCCTTCTCCTCAAGGGGGCACAGATAATGCACATTTTTGGACAACTGGTGGGCTAACTTTCTGGTTTTGGACATCGCTAGCGAAGAGATTTGGGCAGAATTCTGTGGAGAGCCTTGGGAATCTGAAAGAAAAATTTGGCAACTGGAGATCAGAGCCATTGTGGGTTCCCCTGGCTCCGGTTTTAGGCCGCCCCCCCCTTTTTGGAGGCAGTCACCAGGATGGGTTTGAACCAGGGGATTTTCTTGCTGTTGGTTCTGGGATGAGATGGTGGGTGGCGGTAGCTCAGTCTCCACATCTCCCCAGTCTGGATTTGCATCCCTAGGGACCCATTTTTCTTTGGGAGGAGTTCCCCCATCTCTGAAGGAGAAGATCCTTTTCCCAGGATCCTCTGAGGATCCCTCTCCCTCAAATTGGAAGATCTGTACCTCCTCCTCAAACTGAGTCTGTTTGGGTCTTTTGTTTCTCCTACCCCCCCTCTGCTCCTTAGGAGGCAGACTTTCAGGGGCAAGAGATTTTGTTTCCGGTTCCTGGGTTTCCAGGGGCTGTTTACAAGTGAGGAAGGAAGCTTCCTCCAAGGCTTTACACCCCCCTTCCCTTTGTGCCTCCTCCCTGGGAACCGGTGAGTTGTCGGGGTGCTGCCCCCGTCATTGTTCTGGAGCACCAGGTCCAGAGTTGGGTGCGTTCTGCGCCGGCATGCCGATCTGAGGGTTCTGCTGAGCCCTCAGTATGTGACCCAGATCCCGCGCCATGTTTTGAACCTGGCGCTCTAACTGGGAAACCCGCTCAGGCTGATACGGGGCCCTGTTTTCTCCCCTGGGCTGATCCCGGGAAGGGTAGCTATCCCTTCTTTGGTAGTACCCCTGGTTGGGAAGATTTGGGTACCCCTCCACCCTTGGCCTCCCCTCTCCTGGATTCAGTGGTCTGGGCTCAGGGAATTGGGGAAAGAAGGATGGATGGTTTTGGGGCTGAAAGTCGGGTGGATATCTGGGGAAAAAGTTCTGCCCAGGGTTTGGTAAATGTCTGCCCTCCTGTGGAAAGTTTGGAGGGAAGTTCCCTGGGTTCGGTGCTCGGTTGGATCCCCCCCTTGGGCTGGGGGAGTCCACACATAACCCAGGATGGGTCGATTTCCCTTGTAGCGGGGACTTACATAATCAGGAGAGCGAGGGACCCCATTTGTGGGGCTGCCTCCTTGGCTCCCTGTCTGTGACTGACCCGAGGACCTCCTGGGCCTAGCATTATTAGGTGCAGGTAGGTTTTTAGGCCCCCCCATCTCCAAATCCAAAACGGGGGTGACCTTTACCTCTGCCACCTTGGCAGCAGCAGAGGTGCTGTTGGCTTTGGGGTTTTTCTGGGCATTACTTTTGCTATCTACCGGTTTCTGCACCTCATAGATCCGGGTAGCCTGTTCAATGACCCAGTCTAAAGATCTTTTCTCGTGAAAATCCCTCACGAGCTGGGTCATTATGTATTTGGGCAAGGCATGAAAAAATGTATTAATTAATTCTCTACTGTCTGTGCGCACCCTTCTGGTGGTCTGCGCAAAAGCACGTTTCAGTTCTTGCACAAATTCTTGTGGGGCCTGATCCTCCCCACATTGCAAATTGTAGGCTGCCTTGCGAGCCTCTTGAGGATTTCTATGAATGGAAAAATGTTTCAAGATGGCCGCCTTATAGGTGGACCATCTTAAATGATTTTGGTCCTCCAGCCCCGCAAAGAAACTGGAGTATTCCGGGGAGAAGGTCCACTTTACATATTGAATACAGCTTTGGCTGTCCTTCAAATGGAAAGTCTCCATCATTTGCTCAAACAACTCTAAGTGCTCCCAAACAGAATACTTAGCGTTCTTATGGTAAGGCGTGATGACGCTCCTGATCGCCTTAATCTGCTTTAAGGGGTCCTTAAGCAAGGCCCTTTTTGCCTTATTGGCCTTTTTGGTTCGGGTAACCTTTGTCCATTCATCCTCTGACTCAGAGGCACTGCTCCCAGAGGTTCCTGTCTGTTCTTCCAGGTTTTCCCGTATTCTGCGAGCCTGGGAATGGCTGGCAGAATGTGGGGACCTGGTCTCCTGTTTCCTGTGGTGCTCAGAGGAGTCCTCAGATCCCTCCTTGCTGCCAGGATTTGCTGGGTACCCCCCCCCACTGACCTAACTGGGCAGAGGTTTTCAGGATGCCCTTAAGGGGCCTACTCTCCTGGGGTTCCCCACTGAACTGTACTGTACTTGGGTGCCCATACCCGGATGCCCACCCCTCCATTCCTGAGTGGTACTGGCCTATGAGCCCCATACTTTTAGCTGGATAGTAATCTGCCATCCCTGTGGCCCTGTGCTCATGTGCGCCAGGGGACATGGGGGTGGTAGAGTCCAGGGACTGGGAGAGATGAAGGCCCCTGGTGTTAGGGCTCCTGAGGTTATGGTCAGGTGTCTCTCTTTCCCAGCGGACCTCATCTCTATCCGCCCCTGCTCCCTGTTGCAATGCAAGAGCCTGCATTTGTGCTTTCAGTTCCTCAGTCAAGGCCTTACTAGACTCTATCAGTCTCTCCTGCATCGCTACCTGTTGTTGGAGCCTATCATTGTGTTGACAGAGGGCCTCATTTTCCCTCTGTGCTTCCTGGTTGGTCCTGGAGAACTGGGCCAGTCTTTGCTGCAGGAGGTTTACCTCCTAAGTCCCATCCCTACTGGCCTGCTCCTTTCTTGCCAGAGCATCTTCCACCCTTCTGGTGTGCTCTACCAAGTTCTGGTTTTCTTTTTGGAGGTCACCCAGCCCCTGGAGGGCCAAGTGATTTTCTTCAATTTCCTTTTTTAAGTGGCAGACTTCCTGGCCTAAAGTGTCTCTTTCCTGACTGAGAGCCTGCATCTGTGCTGCCAGGTCGTCCCTCTGTCGTTGAAAGGCACCAGCTTTTTGGCGCTCCTCATCAAACTCTGCCTGGGTATCCAGGTCTTTCAGAATCAGTTTCTTGCTCTCCTCTTTCTCTCTATCTAGCTGGCTTTGCAGGGTGACTACCTGCTCCGCGCATGCCCTGTTGAAATTGATCTGTTGCTCCAAATTTTTCTGGTTCTGCAGTAAGGAGTCCAAACTGTCTTGGTGCTCCTTCTGTAGGGCCAGAAATCTGGTATCCTGGTCTGTCTTTTCCTGTTGTAGGATGCCCATATCCTCTTTTATTTTATTGATATATTGCCTACTATCATTTTCTGACTCCTGGCTCCTCTGCAGCCTCTGCTCAGAAGAGGGCCTTCTCTAATGCCATCTGTTGCCTATTTGCCAGATCTTGGCTTTCAGTGCATTTATCCTGCATGTCTCCCATATATAGGTACAGGTATGCTGCTATCCTGGCAATCTTATTGTGTTCATCTTTGGCTTTAGGAGCCATATATAGTTCACTCAGGGCCACATGTAATGGACCCTGATCTCTCCATAGGTCTGACCCTGTTTCAGTGACCTGTCGCGTGATGGCCTGCAACCAGGCATCCTGGCCCTGTTCAGTCCATTCACCTCTCACAAATAGTTTATGTAAGAGGTGCTCTCTGGCTATTTTCATGTCTACTAAGGTCGTCATTCTAGAGATTGGTCTCTGTCCTGACTTACAGAAGTTTGTATTTTATTTTTGCAAAACAGACCTTTTCCTAAGAGCGTTCCTATGAGGAGTGCTTTACAGCGTAACACAGAGTGGTGATCCGACCGGATATGTGTATCTGGTCAGCTGGCACGCTGTATTAATCTGCACAAATGGTAGATCTAATCCAAACGTCCGGCACGAGCCCCCCAATTTGTAAGAGGGTTCAATTCAGCACTACAGCCAAGTCAACGCCTAGTCTAGAATACTGAATGGAAACCCTTATTGATATATCTTAATGTCCAGTTCATGCGTTCTGGATGACTACCCCTATATAACACCCCTCTCTTGGAATCCTCCTGACCCCACTGAGCCAAGAAGTAGTTCTGTTTTGCAAGTTAAAAGGTTTAATTGATAATTTAAACAATATATATATATATATCACGCTTTATAATAAATTAATAATTGAATATCACACTTAATCTGATATGATAAAGATTAGCAACGGAGAATCTGGCACTAGCACACTTCTTTATAATCACTAAGGAGTTGACATGAAATGGATAAGATAGCAACAATACTTTTATGGTTTCAAATGGATGCAATGTGGAATGAAATGCAGTAAAGAAATAACTTGATAGAATTTCAGCAAAAGACAATGTAATCACTTTCTTGGACAATTCACCCCCCCCCCCTTTTATGCAATGCAAGGAAATGGAAGGAAGGCACACAGTTCTCAGAAATGCAATTAAATGTGATTCAGTTAACCCCAGCAACTTAGACTACAGAAGTTGAAAACACAGGCCAAAATGCTTTTAAATGTGCTGGCAATGTAGAAAATAATATGCTAAAATGCTTTTAATTCCCTCTAGGAGGTTCAGGGGGAGTGAAATCAAGTTAATATTAGTCCAGGCTCACTCTAGCAGTGATGCAGGGATAGTTTTTATGAGGCAAACGATTTTTTTCAGAGGAAAGCAAAAGCAGCTATCTTTTTGCAAGTGGAGAAATTTTCAAATCGCGGCAAAATTCGCGGATGCGTCTGGCGCGATTACAGAGGAACTACAAGGACTATCACTATCGTTTTGGGGTCCTAGGAAGGCCTAGGATCTCAGCTTCCAGATGAAAGTTACTGCAAGTCTCTAGCACAAACGGTCACGGAGATATGAACGATTAAATAAAGGTCGTTTTTCAGATTTGAAATTTTAAAGTTCAAAAAGACAAGTGCAGCTTGCAACTAGAAAATGACAAGTGACAGCTTTACAAATGACAGGTGACAGTTAGGAGACAGTTCTACTTAGATTAAAATAGGATTGAATTATATTATTTTAACTAAGAGATTGGTTCTGCACAGTTCTGCTAGGTACTCACACTATATCTTTGAAATATGCCTCGCCACGGATCTGGTCAGGTTTTAGACTGGACTCTGGTCTCTGCACTTCACAGTGATCTGGGTCAGCTCTCTCTGGTTCTGCTAACAAGTCAGCTCTACTCTCTCTCTGGTTCTGGAAATTTGATAGATTTGAAGTCTCTATGTCTGCTCTCTGAAGGTTGATGGAGGTAAAGTATGGATTTCCCGGCAGAGCTTCCAGCTGCAAATGGATTTGAAGGTCCCTATCTGTCCTGCCTGTCTGTTTTTATGTGTTTTGAAAATGGGTGTGTGTGAGCAGCATCACTAGCCAGCCCCTCTCCACTTATCATTGGCCAAGCTTTCATTTCTCCCCTGATTGGGGAAGCTCTGGCCATCATGATGTTTTCCATGTCAGTACTGCACAGTTTTGAGGTAGGGCTCGGATGCATGGGTAAATACATCCCACAATACACATACATGTTCTTTCCATAGCGGATTTAAGCACACTTTCTCAGGCACATAATTGCTCAGATGCATGTCATAGCCAGTGCATTTGTGCACTAGAGGTTAAAAGACACACATGGGGAAAGCGGGAGCAGGAGTCCTTAGATTAATTGTCATTACTCTCCTTGAACTCCTTTGCTTCTAGCTCTGTCATTTAAAGAGATATACAATAATGTGTCCATCATTATGACGATCCACAGGCAAAATTACATGTTTCCAATTATAAACACTTAGACATTCATTATGAGGTCCTCAGATTCTATCTCAGGGTTAAAGCATTGGTAAATACCATCATAACATGAAATATTTCAAGAGCTCTTCCTGATTGTAACAATGCTGCTGGTAGAGTTGTAATTAATACACATTTTCATAAATACTGCATATAGCAGCTGACCAGTGCATATGTATTTTCGATGAAGAGTGAAATTAAACGTCATTGAGTAACAGCACACTAGATTTGTCCAAGCAACTGATGTTGCTATTTCAACCAACATTTAGCCACACGCCTCCCTCTCTCCTGGCACCTATAGGTGCTCTGCAGATGATGTAAATGAAGTTGGTCATTTATGTGGAAACATGAAGATGGCTTGTGTCTTGTGCACTGAGATGCAGGCACTGAATATTATCTATCCCTGTCTCCAAACAATTCTAAGTATTTTTTTTCCCCCTGGATTTTTCATCTTGTCACAAACAGAGTGCAGACTGAGTTCCTGCTACACTCCTGCCTGAAAACATATCTAGTATTTCCTCTTTGCAACAACTATATTGTGAACATACAAACATATATGGTGCTCTCAGATTAAGCATCTAAATATATTCTCATCCTGCTTCCAAAGAATTCAAATTATTTTTTTCTGCAGCTGGTATTTGTTCTTACTCATCACAAAAAGAGGTCACGCTGAGGTATAGCTGATGAGTGTGCTCTCCTGCTTCCAAAGATTTCTTTTGTCTGTTTCTCTGTGGCTAATACTTTATGTTGGTCATAATGATGGCACACCGAGCTGCAGCCTCTGAATGTAATGCTCCCCTTTCTTTAAAGACCTCTTAGATTTGTTCTCTGGTTATTGTCATCACAGAAAAGTCACATCTTGTTAAAACATCCTGTTTCAACATCATTCAGCTTCCTATGAAATCTAAGGATTTATTTTATGCAAACAATACTTTCTTGTATTTGACACAAGAAAAGTCACACTGACTTACTCCCACTTAATATAGTATTCGCCCACTGCAAACGGATTCTAAGATTTTTTTTTCCATAACTGGGATTGTCTCTGGTTTGCTATGTAAAATTGTGCATTGTGTTATAGCCATTGAATTTAATCTCCTCCTCCCTGCACAGAATTGTATGACATTTCCCCTACGACTAGTATTTTTCACATTGTGCCACAAAAATGTGGTGCTTTCAGTTACAGCCACTGAATATAATCTTCTCCCACTGACTATGATTTTCTCTGGACTTATAAGACGTTTTCTTCTGAAACTGGTATTTTCTATCGCTCAACACTTAAAATTGTGTAATGGGTTAACGTCACGGAATGTAATCTCCTCCTCTCTTCAGAGAATGCTATGATGTTTTCTCAGCAAATAGTTGTACTCTGATTTGTTACACAAAGATAGCAAACTGTGTTCCAGCCACTGCTCATCTCCTCCGTGTGACCAAAGAATTCTAAGACTTTTTTTTCTGTAACTAGTATGTTCTCTTATTATTCAAAAGGATGGCACACTGTGATAGAGCCATTCAAAATAGTCTCTGCATGTCTCCCAACTCTTCTTTAATGATCTCGTCACTCCCTGGATACTGACAAAATGACGGTGCTTACGTGGCTTGTGTGTTTGTCATACAAGATGTTCACTGGTATTCTTTTGACCCCCAATAGTACTCAATAATAGTCACACTAAGATGGCATATTCTATTTAAACATTTTACCTCTCTCTATAAAATCCTGTCCTATTTTTTTCCCTTTCCCTTAACTAAATGCTATTTTCATTTTTTACGTCTCTGTTACTAAATCCTATTTTAATTGTTTCTTGAACTAAATCCTGTTGTATTGTTCTGCCTATCCCACCATTGATTCCGGATCCCGCAACTGTTCGAGCAGCCTCCTGATTAGGCATAGATAACTGATCCTGAAATTAAACTGTTCGTTCTCTATGCATACTTGTTAGGCCTACCCGTCTGAAAAGCCCTGCCTGAACCACGTGTACTTTTCAGGGAAAACCTTTTCCGCTGCAAGTCCTGTTATCCGGGTGATTCAGAATGTAATTTAAAATGCTCACCCAGGCATAATCTTAGCACATGGATATTAACACAAAGCCCTGCTAGAAGCCAAGGGTTGCTACTCATGCAGCTGAAACAAATGAAGCAACATGTCTGACGTTGAACTAATGCCCATTGGCGGAATGTACAACGCGCAGCACCACATGCCACTAAATGAGTCGACGCAGTTTTCCTGTCGTGATGGGAACTAAGAACCACCTGCTCTTCACACTGAACTCTGTCTTCCCACAAAAAGGTCAATCTTTCCAGCGTCATATCTGAAAGGGAGGTTGCTGCAGCATAACATCCAAGTTCTGCTAGGATGAGAACGCTTAGGATCGTTTATTTTATTAAAATCTCTTTAGCATAATTATCCTAAAGGGTATTCTAAATCGAATTCATGTTGCTATCCATTAAGCCGCTTTGTTAATGCTACCACTGAACCTCAACCTTACTGCTATTGTCAGGATGTGTCTCTGTTCCCTTTCTATAATTAAACATGTCGGAAAAAAAGAAAATTAGATATCAAGTTGGAAAATGGATTGTTTTCATTACTAGGCTACCATCGGGGCTTAATTAAACTGCACGCAGACAGAGTACTACACATCAAATCACAGTGGTAAACATCAGAGCATTCAAAAGTAATTAGCTGACCTTTTCAGAATCATTTTCAGAGGTGGATCTCTGACCTTCTGAGATTATGTCCCTGAACTTCCGCCAAGCCATCGATTGCATGATCGGTTATCGCAATGAAAGCAGGTCCTCAGTCTGCCAGAAACCATTTCAGCCGACACATATGACAGAACTTGAAAGGCCCAGAAAGCCATCGCATACATGATTTCGTTCACTTGCATAGTAAAACAGCACGCGCATGAGCAGGGCGATCACGCCTTCATTGGTTAAGGCTTGTAATTGAAGGTAACGCCTGGCTGAACATGTTGTCGTATATCTGAACTCCTTCCGGTTTCTTTATTATGATTAAGACTGACATGACGTGTTCTCCTGAATCCCTAATCTAGTCGGGAACTGCATTGCCATTTGCTGCATGTGTGCATGAAACAGGCATGTTCAGTGCCAATTTTATTTTTCAGTTGTAAACAAAAGATGCACACCACTATAGCTTCATTAATATAGTCAATTGTCTTTTACACAGTGTCTCAAAAGAAATATAATGTACACTATTTAGTAAGCATTGGTAAATGCTTGTTTTGACCAGGGCTCCAGTGCAAGCAAGAGCTATGACTTACGTGGAGGAAGGTACAATTGGCTAGGACATTTTTTACACCAGTATCACATTTAGGACTTGGTGTTACACCAGTAGCACATTTACAACTTACATTAAACTATTAACTCTCCACAAACAGCTTGGTAATGCACATGATGGGCAAGGTTAGTGTTGACTGTTGTTAGCTGGGTAGATCTAATGACAGACAATAGTATTGCGATTGCAATTTTCCTAACTTCAAAACATACAAGTGTCAAACGTTTATTGCTATGCCATGTATTACTGTGTCAATAAGACCCGAGGCAGCGGGCCAATACCGCCCCAGGTAATGCCCGGGGCTGTAGTTAAAGCCCGGAGTGTAGCGAGGGCCTTAATGAAGCCCCCGGGCATTACCTGCGGCGGTACTGGCCTGCCGCCAAGGGTCTTATTGCCATTAGCACCCCGGCCCGTTGGATCGGGGTGCTAATGGCATTTTTTTTTCTGTTTGGGCGCATGAAAAAAATGGACGCCGGGAAAGGGAAAACGGAGTCCGTTTTCCCTTTCCATGGCGGCCATCGGGGGTGGACGCACTGGGAACACAAGTGTTCCCAGCGCGTCCGCTCCCGGAAAAACCAAAGAAAAAAAAAGAAGCAGAAGGTAAGTGGGGTTGGGAAGGTGAAAGGGAGGCAGGGGAAGAAAAAAAAAAACCTACCTGCGTCCCCGCTGGGGGACGATGGAAGCCTCCAGACGTGTGGTAGCGCGGAGAGGGGATGGCCGCCTCTGAGTCTCCACACTGCTGGAGCCTGCTATCGTTGCCCAGCGGGGACGCAGGAGCAAAAATATAAGTGGGGTAGGGAGGAGGGAGGTAGGGAAGGAAAAAGAAAAAGCTTACCCGAGTCCCCGGCGGGGGGCGAAGGCAGCTTCTCAGTCATGGGGAGGCTCGCAGCGGGGATGGCCCCGGTTCGAGCCTCTTCATTGGCTGAGGGGCTGCCACGCCCCCGCCGAGGACAAGGCGGCCGGCTAATGACCTGGCGAGAGCCAATCAGAATGCTTGTTGCATTCTGATTGTCTCTCGCCGGGTACTAATGAATGATATATTATGTGCAATGCCAAGCTACATACAATCCTTTACAAACCGAGAATTGTGCAAACTAACATAAACCGACTGGTCAAAGTGCCTCAGGGTCATACAAATGGCAGATGAGTGCTCTATATAGAACATGTACCTTGACATATGAGCTTTTTGCCAATACTGAAAGTAATAATGTTGAGAAGGATGACCAGGTGACTCTGGGTCCCCCTGACACGAAATTTCGAGTAGTTGACTTTATATTTGTCAAACTCATACTTCTGGCAGTTTAAGCTTTGGTTCAACTGAACAAATTGCACAAAAGTGCATAATACCAGTGGTTTGCACTATAAATTCTACGTCTTGCAAAGTGGTGCCAGATGGACACAGATGTCCGGTAATCAGTAGCTACATGTCCACATTCAATTTCAGAGTTGATAATCTAGTCCTGTTTTTACTTTGCATTCTGGGACTTGTAGACTTGAATCTAAAATGGGAAAACCTAGGACAACAGGAGGCACCTAATGCCAATTAAAAAACAGAACAGGATTTTTGTTTCCCCGAATAGACTGGGGAATGCTGACATTTATGCCAGTACTACCGATGTGCTTGAGTCTTTCCAGGTGGACAATGCAGTAAAAAGTTTATCAGGCAGGATCCGTCTTTGGTAATAAGTGAACTCTCACCCACAGGCATCGTATTGGGTAATAAGTTAACCCTATCACCCTGTGCTACGGGTGATGCAGAGCAACATGAGCACGTTTCAGCCAGCCAGCTGGGTGTGAACCCAGATACCATCCAAGCTACCACATACAATGCAGGCACTCAGATTACATATTCTGAAAAACACAGGATAACAAAGTTACCCGAATTGTTGTGAGTTCTCTGTGACATGATTTGGTGCTTTCAGTCAATCTGTGTTGTGCATGAGTGAATAGGAGTCAATTAATAGTTCCCTGATATTGAGAGCCGTACATTCACATCTGAAAATCAGGCCAAATCCAGGAAAATATCTTTTCTCTCCACAATAGGCAACTCTGTGTGGCACTGTGGCCAATGAAAAAGGCAAATAAGTGGACCATTATTTCTTTTGCTGGCTGATACACCTAAGTATAATCATTTTTTCCGCAAAATATATGGTCGTTTTTGCAGCAAAGATGTGAATGCAAAATGATGGTGTGCAACAAACAAAACATAGGTGGCCTAGGGTGGGTTTCTTCAGTACCTTGATGTTTCCTCAAATAGGTGGAGGTCAAACCAAACAAGAATGATCTGTTGAAAAATGGCTATGTTAATCTCACAATCGTACATGCCCATTCCATTTTGGATTCGGGAGCTGCAAGTGCACTCTTTTTTCACTTTGCATTCTGGGATGTGTAGTCCTGGATTTCCCTATAGCTGTACTACAATTCTCATAAAAAAAAAAAAAAAATCAAGGCTTGTTTACCATCCCCCTAAAGGAAGGGGGAATATTTCCATGGATGCTCACAAATTACACGAACACTGAAAGTATAAAAGGCCTGCAGACAGGAGTTGATGCATACTGGAGCACAGACAATCCTTCACTTACCAGAGTATCCAAAACTCAAGCACCTGCACTAACTAAATTGGAGCATGCAGGAACAGGATGGTGCAGATTTCATCAAAGCGCAAACAAGAAAATAAACTTGGTTGGGGTTTTGCCTCTCTGAATCTTAGCCCTGCATTAAACCCCACAAACAGTCTTCAAGAGTGTGCTGGAAAGCCTTGTACACAGTAATCTCCTCTGGAACACCCAATGTTTGGGAGCTCACTGCACCCGAGGACTGTGTTCCAAGATAGACACTATGGCGAGGCAAGAAGAAAACAAGTGATCATCACCAGGGTTGTGGTGGCTGCTCCAGCAGAACATTGCGTGCTGTCATAGGGAACTCCATTTTGAAACACAGTAAAGCAGGAAGAGTCATACAACACTGTCTTTTATCTGACCGTTCCAGTGCTTTACTAAAGATTTTTTAATCTCAACTCAAAACCCACACTGCCTACATTTAAATGTGTTAAACCTACATGTCAACATTCTCCATCCTGAGAGGCATCCGGGTGACCAAAACTCTATCATCAGCTAAGGCTAATATTGTTTTTTTTTGCCCCCCCCCCCCACAATGAATGTGTCATCTCCAGATTCACACAAAACGAATACAGGGAATATGTAAACAAGTATTGGCAAAGCCAATATTTGTGGGAGTTGTAGTCATTTATTGTATAATATATTTAGAATGGGCGAAGGAATGAGGAATGACAGCTCAAGTGTGGGGCAAATGTACAGGGGTTGGAAGGACAGCTCAAAGGGGGAAACAGTGCAAAGTGGGAGAAATTACAGCAGAAGGTAGGAATGACAGCACAATTGGAGGGATTACAGGACTGAGGAGGTCTGACAGAGGCGAAACACAGGAGCCTGTGGTACTCCATAACGGAGTAGACATTGCTGTGACTGAGAGTCCCCCCGAACCACCCTAGCCTTCCTTGGCCCAAGGAAAGGTCTAAACCAGTTCACTGCTGACTCAGAGCAGTTACCGTCTTTGGCCAGCCTGGCCGCCATCATATCATGATTCACTAAATCAAAGGCAGCGGACAGGTCAAGCAGCAATAGCATGGCCAGATTACCCTGATCCACAATTTCAGCGAAGTAGGATTTGACGTCCACCAAGGCAGTTTTGGTTCCATGCTTCTTCCAAAGCCTGACTGGCCTTTGGCCAAAATTCCCTTCTCTTCCACATAAGCATTGTACTGTGTACAAGCAATCTTTTTTATAGCTGTTAACAGAAAAGGAACACTAGTTATAGGTATATAGCTGGCAGTCTCATATGGGTCTAGACCCTCTTTCTTTAGTAGGGGGGAGATCCATGCCTCTTTGATATAGTCAGGGGCCAACCCTTCATGAAAGGAGCAGTTTATAAATGACGTAACAGATGGCACAATAGTAGTAAAATAATCCTTGAAGAATGAGGCTGGGAAAATATCACCTTTAAAGGATGTGGGTTTCATTTGGGCCACAGTTATTGATACTTCTTGGACTGTGACCTGCTGAAAAATAAACGCATCCACTGCCATATCTCCCTCAGTGCTAGTAGTCTCAAGGATTGTATCTATGACCTGAGAAGTTATGGTATTGGCTGGTGTGCACACCTGGTATTGACTTACTTGTTGAAAAAAGCCATCATGGATTTTTTTACACCATGCATCATCAATGATTATGTGACACTCAGGTGCTGTACCTTTGAGCTCATTCAAAATAATAAAAAAACTCCCTGGGGCTTGATTTCGTACCCATGATTGGTTCCTCCAGTTTAACCTTTTTGGCTTTGAGAATGGCACCTTGGTCATTTTGAGCAGCCGCTTTGTAAATTGTCAAAGAAATATCAGAGGGATTTTTTCTCCAACTTCTTCCGTCCAGGCGTTTACGCTGCCTGGGTGCAAGGGTTTCTAGAGAGAACCATTGGTTTGAAATAGATTTTGCTTTTAATGTTAACTTGATGGGGGCTAATTTATCAAAAGCTCTATTCAATGTGTCACTTAACTGTATAATAAGTGATTCCAAGGAGCAAGTTATTCCAGAGCAGCAATTGGTGTGAGGCAACAGAGTGGAATGCCTCCTGGGAGACATTCCGAATTCCTCTACACAAGATGTGCTTAGGGCGTGAACAATCACTTTCCTTTATTGAAGAAGTGACAGAAATACAACATTGTATAAGATGATGGTCAGGCCAGTAGCATTTTTGTACATCCAATGGGGAGACAATCTGGTTCCTGGTTATAAGCCAGTCCAGAGTGTGACCTCCCTGGTGTGTGGGTACATTAACACACTGTTTTAGCTCAATACTCTTACGAAGCCTCTGAAGTGCCTTTCTCTCACCTTAGGGTCCGTTATAATGTGGCATGTTGGCCTGTCTGTATAAAAAATTCCATTGAAATAGTAAGGTCCCAATACCTTGTAGTCCATGTTCCCGGGATGTATCCCGACAAAATGCCTGCAGGCATTTTGTCGGGATACATCTAATCAACTGAATTCACGCAAGAAGTTTTGCGAATGACCAGCTAGGGATTCACCCCCAGAATTAATTGCCTTGAAAATGACCGATTGGTCAAACACATGTCGGCTGTGCATAGAATAAACCACCATTCTCATATTGGATGGCTACATCTGTTTTTCTTGATTATGCTTTGGGACTCGAAACCTATCTTAGAGTATTGATAACTGTAACACAAAGTCGGTTTGCGCAGTATAACTGCACACCCCAATCATCATTGTAAATTAGAGGATAGATCTTGATAAAACTTCCTACCAACACCGGCAGTATTCCAAGACAGAACTTTACCAGCTAACTCACCTGTGGCACTATGCTTTGGTTTGCTCATCCTGGCTTGATGGTGGTGTTGATGGAATTCCCTGTGATAGGGGTAGGTACTGGCATAGATGTAGTCAATCACTCAATACATTCTACCTTTGAAAGAGCCTCAGAATCATTCCACAGATTCATATCTGCACACCCTGGTTTAAGATGAGTAGACAATGCATTTGATGTGACGTTACCCCTGTGTCCAATTAATTTAGAGTCATTACTATAGAAAAAAATAAATGCAACCAGAGGGCTGTACCCGGGCTTCTCACCAGATGGAAAGCTAGTCTGAATGAGATGTCTTGACAGTGTGACAACTATACAATCACATGATATAAATGTCCTTTATAAGTCAACTCATTCTATTTGCTGCACCCTGTTAATCAATTGTGTGTCAATGAATTACCCAATAATGTTGACGGTTAGCCAGTGAGCACATTTGTTGATGAGTATTAGTGTAGGTTATTTCTTATTAGATATGATCTCTGGTACTTCAATCAATTTGACATAAAGGGGTTCAGCAACTGAAGGAAGAGTTAAAAGAATGTTGTCACTAGGCATAACTATACGCCCAATATTATGGCCTAAACCTTTACACCCACTTTTAAGGCCAAATGTAACATGTGCCATTGCCTGATAACCCCTTAGTTTCTGTGCTTGGTCACTACCATAATCAAATGTTGTGATGGCCTGGGCAGGCCTATTAGGTTGATCTTAAAACTTCAGCAAGGCTGCTAGGTTTGATGAGAGTCCCAGAGTTGACAGTGTTCTTAAGCTTATTTTGTGAGGTTGCATAGTGGACATCTGATTAAAGAGTTGGGCAATTAATTCTAGATTGACTGGAATGTATCATAAGTTTAAACTGGATGTTTTGACTGTCCATAATGGACACTATCCCAAGGGAAGAAATCCAATCTAATGGAATCCCCAGGTCTTAAATTGTCATATCAGTAAATTAATGTGGTTGCATATCCCCCATGTGCTCCAATAGATTCGACAAGCCCTTTCCCTAGATGAGCTTCAGTTCAATGGTATTAGCATTTATTTGGAAATCTCACATTTTTGAGAGGCCATTCTTAACAGGACTTGTCACATAGGCAGCCAAACCATGGCAATATGCTGGACAGATATATGTGCCTCATCAAGAGATCCAGAATGTCACACCTTTGCCATCGTGCCCTTGTTCATCAAACCTCATTTACAAGATCAGATTTGCTTATCTCTTATGCTGGTTGATTTCTACTTTCCCAAAATTCTAGGGCACCTTCAAAGCTATTTTATTTTCCATTAAGAGGATTAGTTGGCAGTTTCCCTGTACTGGGCCCTTATAGTATGTCTTTAAAAAGCCTGAAGTACAGTAGAAGACACATTCCAATCATGCAATGTATATATTGCTTATGGTCACTTGAACTGCAAACGCAGGTAACACCGTGTGGGGAGTTGGGCAGCAGCTAGTAACACAATAAGGGAGGGTGTTAACATCCAGAAAAGTTGCAGTAGAGCTCACAATAAAAGTTCTGTTAAAGCCAACATCTAGAACAAATACAACTCTACTGACCACAGAGAAATACTACTTGACCTAATTGCATGTGCTCAGAATGGTGTGACACCAGAAATCTGACCCTCAAAATAAACAAGAATAAAAATAAGAATGCATAGGGCCTAATTCAAAGAGTTTTTTTCAATGGGAGTTTGCCATTACAAAACACTTCTGTGAATTCGGTCCCTATGTGTACGCTCAGCGGTATGTGTGTTCAGAAAACACACTGACTTCTGGGGGTTCCCATGCAATATTCATAAGCTCTGGTCCACCAATGTTTTTGCAATGATGTACATCTTCATGCGTATTTGTCTTAATCTACCTCTTGGCATAACTTCTCCAATTGTAAAACGGTAAGTGACAACAATGGTGTTTACTGAGTGTTGTGAGTTTGCTTATCAGCATTTCTCTCACTAACACTACAAATGCAGCTGGCGCTTATTGGGGGAGGGGACAGATGAGCAATGTATCCACACTTTTTGGGAAAAAGTTTACTTCAAAAATATTATTCTGTGAAGCATTCAACGAAGTCCCCATTTACTGGAGAGGTCTGTACAATTGTATTGTGTGTACACAGACTCCCGCATGAAATACACATGCAGGTGAAACAGAGTGGGGGAGGCCTTTCGCTCCTCCCAAAATAAACATCAGTTAAAAGAGCATTGGTTGACATCCCAGTGCCCTCTGACACTAAGGTGTAAAGATACTGCTCTTCGGTCCGATCAAAGACTCAATCAAGAGTTTGCCAGAGTTATGCTGGTCAGTTACCCATGACTATCAAAATACTTTCAGACTCAGCAGTTCAGGTTTTAAATACCTATTGTCAGTGCCTAATTTGTAAAAAAAATGAATGGCAGGGCTCAAATATTTTCTAGCACTCCTGTGACACTGCAGGTGGCCAGTTCTCCACCACTGCTGCCACCAGCCAGAGCTACTCCCCACAGTGTTGTCATATTTGGGGTTACACTACAGCTAGAACCTGCTCATTGTAGTTGATGGATGCACTGACAATCACCACTTCATAATTAAAGTAACTCTGAGACAATAAGTCCTGGGGCTCAGAAAGAAGTGCCAGGGCTGAGCCCTGGCAAATACCCACAAATTAGGCACGGCCTATTGTTGATGCTTTCACCAGAATGGGGGCATAATCTTATAGCTCATACAATGATTGAAGTATACTACAAGAGGAATATATATGAGGCAATGTATCTAAGTTTGGCTCAGCGACTAGCTACACAATTGGAGACAGTTTTTCTATACATGGGAAAGTTGCCGTATTTAACTGCATCGTGAAATAAATGTGATATCCCTTGGTTAAATGGCTGAAATACACATGTATAATAGACAGTAGAGAATCAGTGATGAGGCACAAAACCAGCACTCTGTAATCTTAGCTTTGCCATTGGTGAGTGTGTGACCGTTGATCTGCCAATGCTTTGGTGATGACGCCACCCGGAGGCTTATGTTCCTGAGAGCAGTGTGCCCAGTTGCATTGTGGGTGGAATATGCAGGTGCAGGTGCATCAACCAATACTGAATGGCAGGGAGATACCTGATGGTGAAACAGTGGACAGCATCTCACATTACTTTATAAGCGATGTATCATGGATACGTAAGGGGTAATTAGTGGCAAGATGTGTTAAATTAAATGAGCAAAATCTGCAATAATAAAAGAGTAATATGGATGAATGTTGCCCTGAAGTACTGTAAGGATGATACTTGCTCCGATTCTAGAATGATGTTGTGCAAAGGGGTGGACTTGTCCAAGGTGGGGGTGGAAGTGAGCATCTATCAGCCTAATAAATCAAGGTTCCCATGTGTAGGATAAGCTAGCTGGTATCCATCATTTAATGATGTTTGCTAAAACATGACCCATCACTTTTATTTGAGAAGAGGGTGTTTATCAAGCCCCAACTTCTTCATGCTTAATCAAATCGGTGCAGCCAGACCGGAAGCAGCTCTTAGGTATCAGACCATATTGATCACGGTATGATTGCACAAAACCATAGAGATGGAGGGCAGAGGATGAAGAGCAGTGGACAAAATGACAGTCAATCAAACCCGTCCAGGAATTGGTATGCACTCGTGCAAAGGTTCTGTGAGCTGGGTCCTTGAAGCAGTGGGAACTCAGGAGGAAGATGTCTGTTTTCATAACCCTGGAATATGTCTTTTCGAACAAAGCAACTGTACACAATGCACACTTCTTCTTTGCTGCTTGGTTTCACTGAACAAAGGACTTCTGTTGTGCAAAACTAATAAAGAAAGGACATGTGCCCGCAGTTATTTGGGCAACTTCACACAAATCCGTCTATGATTGTAATGTGATTTCATAGCAAACTGTCCCACGTTTGATGAATGATTGTAATTATGTGACCACTGTTAGGTATTTTTGTGGAGATTTGGGGCCTGACGGTATTTTCTTACCGTCGAAACATAATTTAGCAACAATCACTCCTTGTATTCAGATTGGGCCATGTACAACAGTAATACAGTGGACATGCATTATTTCAGCACACAGACATGCTTGGTTAGTATGCGTGGTTGGTATGCGTGGTTGGTGGTATTTTGGTGAGCATAATTCCAGTGTTTTATTTGTGGCCCCAATATCCAGAACCTCTTATTTTTGTTTAGATTTTTCGTGTAATCACTAGAGAGACCTCAGGCTTGCATTTCAGGAACACCACATTTTCATTTTTAGTGTGCCACCATGGGCAATTTCTCTCTGTCTTATCTACGGCAGCGAGCTATCATGTGGTATTTTCACTATCTTATATATACGGTAGTGAACTATGTCCCGGGCCTCCCTTTTTGCCGACTCATAGACCTCAGGCAGACTACAACACACACAGTTAGTTATAATTGATCATACTGAATTACATTGTGCACACGGCTGCAGCCAAATCTTATGTTTAGCAACCTTGAAAATGACAATTGCACTGTCTAAACATCTCCCCACATCATCAGCACTGTATTGGTAAATATAAAACACACCACCCGTCTGCTTCCAGATATTTTTGTGTATTATAAAAGTTGCATTTAAACACGATCTCACTCTTTACAGAAATAAATGAAATAGCACAGTAACAGCATTATCTGTGATACACTGAAAAGAGAGTGGCGGAGACAAGAACTCAATTTGCAACTTTAAACACGTGAGTAAAGCACAGGAATCTCATTTCCTACACTGACTGAATATTCTCGTACACACTCAGCCCCCAAACCTCAGCGAGATAATTACCAGGTTTATTCAGCATGTAACTCATTTGGCTGTTCGCCTTCTGGAGGGGTTCACCCAGCAAGGACAAACATCTGCCGTCACTCGCACTGGGGCTTGTTGACTGGAAAAGCCAGTCTCTGCAACCAATTTGAATCTGCTTTAGGAATCAGGCCTCCCCAGCTGTCAACCCCGTCCTTCTTCGAGCTGTGTCCAGATGTCTCTCCCTTTCTTCCCCCAGATTCTGCAGCAAAGCACTAGTCACAGCCTCCAACATGATGCTTGATGTGACGTGCTCCAATCAGAATCAATCACGTTCTATCCTCCTACTTTTAACAATGGTTCTTCTTGCACAGTTGCAACTGTACAAGCTGATTTCCTGCGTATTCGAAGTCTTTGCTTCCTGCAGTTACTGTGGACAGAGCACAGGAAGGCAAAGAAAACAAAAACTTGAATGTGTGTTTAAAACTGATTTTCATAGTCTGCCTCTTTTTGCAGTGAAGACACATTCTTTTATTAATGAGTTATAATTATTAGTCTTGTTAGTGATATTAGTTTGTTAATTACCAAATGTGTCTCTTGCAACATAGGCATTTCAGGTGAGAAATGGTGTGCATTTTGAAGGTACAGATGTGTGCTTTTAACTGTGACAAATGTATTTGCATTTTATATGTAAAAATCGTTTTTGACTGAATAACCTGCCCTTACTTATATGTCCATGTTACACTGGCAACACATAGCTTGAAACAACTGCATCATAGCAATGCACCACCCATGCATTAGCGCTGCATAAAAAAAAAACATGCTACACATTGATCCTGTGCAGTAGTGCTGGACTCTATGCTGTAACACGCCAAATATCCTTACATACCCCCCTTTTTTTTTTAATTTGGCTAATCCGAGCCACAATTGGAAAAAATCCAACTTGTTCCTTTCCTTCTTTCAAAATTTAAAAAAAACCCATGCAATTAACATCCTTGTCGTGAAGATGAAAATTGAAAGTCGCTGTTCAATCAATATAATATTAAAATTCAACTGAATTTATCAATTCTTATAAAATGTTCTACATTTGCCTTCCCAATGGAAGTGTTCAGTCCAGTATTTCAATTGTATACTTGAAGTCAATTGAAAATAATAAAATAAAACAACTAACTAAAACAAATAATTAACATAACAGATTAAAACAATTAATTAAAATAATAAATACGTGGAACTCCATATGTCAGGACTCTTGTCTGCCTCTGATATGTCCCGACCAGCGATGTCACATCATTTGGTTCATTCGAGTACTCTTTCATCACTCTTTCATCTTGGCAATCTTGGATCCATAGGAGTCATCTTTTTGGCATTCTGGTTATCTTGTCTTCACCTCCACCTGGAGGCAAGCATCTATTGGTCTTCATCCCGGGGACAATTAGGAAAGTAATCGGAGTCAACAGCAACCCTAGTCATTGACGCTTTCAGTAGGAAAAAGATCACAGTGGGGCTAACTTAGCACATATCAGTTAGCTCATAACATAAACACCAAAAGATCAAGATATTTTTTTCTAACATTAAAGAATGCGATTTATTAGATTTACACAATTAAAAACCTTTACAAGAGTCGAAAGGTAAAGTATTCCATCCTTGGCACAGGAAAACCAATAAGTTTGTACAAAGTTATGCAGTAACTATACACATGGGTGGGTTAGTACAACAATGGTGATTATGATTACATATACTGCCAATGTTATGGCAGTATGAAAACTTGTCGACACACACAAAGTTCAGGTGTTTCTGGTACGGTGAGTAGATGGAAAAACCAGCGGAAAAGGTTGTGGAACCTGCTGGTAGTTTCACCGGACTGTCTTCAGGACTGGGGGATTTATTTCAAAAAGAAAACACAAAGTGGTTAGTGAAGTGCCAGGCACCTGAAATGGGTGAGACAAAGGATGGTGAGGTTACAAACTGGAAAATAAGATTAAAAGGGGAGAGTTTTGGAAACACTGTGAAAAAAGGGACCTACCTAGGGTAGTTGAAGCGTCATGACTAACATGGTATATTTTGTATAGGGCCACAATCTGGATGAATCTCAGGCCGGTGGATTTTGTCCAAAATTTGGACAGAAGGTCTCTGAAACAAGTGAAAAGACCGAGTTATAGTTGAGGAGATGGGTTTACGATGTCGAAAAAAGGGGTTTAATAATCGTTTAATAATCATTTACCTGGTCTGGTTCACAAATGAGCCCCAGGTTGTTAGAGATGAGAGTTGATTTCTATCTAGGATGCTGGGTAACCGCGGTCTGTAATAGAAAAGGAGGAAGGTTGTTGTAAACGTTTGTGTAGCACGCATCGAGATATCGTGCTTAAAAACGTACTGACAGTGCCTGAATGGAAGTACAGTGATAGTGATAAATTCAGTAGGTGATGGATAAAGGCGGTCTCTATTTGTGGATAGAGTGACTGTGTGTTTTTGTTTCAGCGTGCCTACACTGTAAACTATCATTGCACCGTGATCGATTCATTATTTCAAAAAATGGCGGACTATAACTCGAGCAAAGGTCAGTGCCGATATAATCTATCTCGCATAGTGTTGGCGCAGTGAGCGGAGGCTTAATTCTGAGAACACCGAAGCTGATCGGTCTTGTAACTAGCAGGAAAAAGTTTGGCAGGGAGGGCTTACCTCTGTAGTCGAGCTATGTTTGTGGTTGCCGGGGTAGTTAGTAGCTTGCGCATGCGTATATATGTCAAGCAGTGGTCTAGATGACATGCGTGGGGAGAGTAGTGTTCATGATTACTTAGCCAATGTGAGTGTTCATAGACATGCGCACGCGTTTAAAAATAGAATGAACGTGCGTGAAGAGTGAGTAGTGTCACTGCGTCTGCATGTATTGAGTAGAGAAGGGGACTGAATTTCATGACGTCAATCAACATAGAGAAACTAATATATAATCTATTATCAACTGATTCGCCAAATACAGAAACATAATATTATGACAGGAAAAACAGAAACGTAAAATGCCTACATTTTTGTTGAAAGAAACATTTTTAAACACGAGTGATCAAGACGTATTGTTATAAACGTACATTTGTAAGTCATTTTTTGTGGCAGACGGACAACCAGTGGAATAGTTTCAAGAATATTATCATGCGTGAGAAAATGATAAGCTTAATTTTCAGAAATATGTCATAAAAGGGGTCTTCCATTAATAGAAATGCAGAACTATGTGAGATATTACTTGTCTGCTATTCTAGGGTGATGTGGGGCATCCAGAGTCAAGGCAGCGCTCAAGGGAGATTGTTAGAAAAAAGGGGGTTGAGTTATTTGTTGAAGAAGAGATTCCACTCGATGGATATATTTAAACCATTTTTGACAGAGTCCAGACGATAGATCCATTTTTGCTCAAGTTTTCGGAGCGCTAGGTCACGATCACCTCCACGAAAAGGGTTTTGGACAGTCTGTAAGATGACCCAGAAAATGTCATTATGGCTGTGTTTTTTCTGCTTAAAATGAGCTACAAGTGGTTTGTCTTCGACGAGGTTTTTGACACAGGAGCGATGTTCACAAATTCTCTGTTTAATTTCCCTTTTGCATTTGCCGATGTATATCAGGTCGCAAGGACATTTTATGGCATATATTGACCATTTTGTTTTGCAGTTGGTGAAGTTTGGAAAAGTCCATCTAGTTTCTTTTAAGTCAATGTATTTGATGTTTTTTGTTAAACTACACACTGAGCAATTTCCGCATTGAAAATTGCCTTTCACACTCGGAAGATCCCACAACGTGGTTTGTCTTGTCTTTGCTTTTGTCTTTGCTTTTGTCCTATCTTCATAGGTATGCACTAGGCGATCTTTTAAGTTATTATTGCGTTTGAACGCAAATCTTGGTTTTTCTGGTTTGAAAACATCTGTGTTCAATATGTCCAAACTTCACCAACTGCAAAACAAAATAAAATGTCCTTGTGACCTGATATACATCGGCAAATGCAAAAGGGAAATTAAACAGAGAATTTGTGAAGATCGCTCCTGTGTCAAAAACCTCGTCGAAGACAAACCACTTGTAGCTCATTTTAAGCAGAAAAAACACAGCCATAATGACATTTTCTGGGTCATTTTACAGACTGTCCAAAACCCTTTTCGTGGAGGTGATCGTGACCTAGCGCTCCGAAAACTTGAGCAAAAATGGATCTATCGTCTGGACTCTGTCAAAAATGGTTTAAATATATCCATCAAGTGGAATCTCTTCTTCAACAAATAACTCAACCCCCTTTTTTCTAACAATCTCCCTTCTCACGCATGATAATATTCTTGAAACTATTCCACTGGTTGTCCGTCTGCCACAAAAAATGACTTACAAATGTAAGACATTTTATGGCATATATTGACCATTTTGTTTTGCAGTTGGTGAAGTTTGGAAAAGTCCATCTAGTTTCTTTTAAGTCAATGTATTTGATGTTTTTTGTTAAACTACACACTGAGCAATTTCCGCATTGAAAATTGCCTTTCACACTCGGAAGATCCCACAACGTGGTTTGTCTTGTCTTTGCTTTTGTCTTTGCTTTTGTCCTATCTTCATAGGTATGCACTAGGCGATCTTTTAAGTTATTATTGCGTTTGAACGCAAATCTTGGTTTTTCTGGTTTGAAAACATCTGTGTTCAATATGTCCAAACTTCACCAATTGCAAAACAAAATAAAATGTCCTTGCGACCTGATATACATCGGCAAATGCAATAGGGAAATTAAACAGAGAATTTGTGAAGATCGCTCCTGTGTCAAAAACCTCGTCGAAGACAAACCACTTGTAGCTCATTTTAAGCAGAAAAAACACAGCCATAATGACATTTTCTGGGTCATTTTACAGACTGTCCAAAACCCTTTTCGTGGAGGTGATCGTGACCTAGCGCTCCGAAAACTTGAGCAAAAATGGATCTATCGTCTGGACTCTGTCAAAAATGGTTTAAATATATCCATCAAGTGGTATCTCTTCTTCAACAAATAACTCCACCCCCTTTTTTCTAACAATCTCCCTTCTCACGCATGATAATATTCTTGAAACTATTCCACTGGTTGTCCGTCTGCCACAAGAAATGACTTACAAATGTACGTTTATAACAATACGTCTTGATCACTCGTGTTTAAAAATGTTTCTTTCAACAAAAATGTAGGCATTTTACGTTTCTGTTTTTCCTGTCATAATATTATGTTTCTGTATTTGGCGAATCAGTTTATAATAGATTATATATTAGTTTCTCTATGTTGATTGACGTCATGAAATTCAGTCCCCTTCTCTACTCAATACATGCAGACGCAGTGACACTACTCACTCTTCACGCACGTTCATTCTATTTTTAAACGCGTGCGCATGCCTATGAACACTCACATTGGCTAAGTAATCATGAACACTACTCTCCCCACGCATGTCATCTAGACCACTGCTTGACATATATACGCATGCGCAAGCTACTAACTACCCCGGCAACCACAAACATAGCTCGACTACAGAGGTAAGCCCTCCCTGCCAAACTTTTTCCTACTAGTTACAAGACCGATCACCTTCGGTGCTCCCAGAATTAAGCCTCCGCTCACTGCGCCAACACTATGTGAGATATATTATATCGGCACTGACCTTTGCTCGAGTTATATTCCGCCATTTTTTTTAAATAATGAATCGATCACGGTGCAATGATAGTTTACAGTGTAGGCACGCTGAAACAAAAACACACAGTCACTCTATCCACAAATAGAGACCGCCTTTATCCATCACCTACTGAATTTATCACTATCACTGTACTTCCATTCAGGCACTGTCAGTACGTTTTTAAGCACGATATCTCGATGCGTGCTACACAAACGTTTACAACAATCTTCCTCCTTGTCTATTACAGACCGCGGTTACCCAGCATCCTAGATAGAAATCAACTCTCATCTCTAACAACCTGGGACTCATTTGTGAACCAGACCAGGTAAATGATTATTAAACGATTATTAAACCCCTTTTTTCGACATCGTAAACCCATCTCCTCAACTATAACTCGGTCTTTTCACTTGTTTCAGAGACCTTCTGTCCAAATTTTGGACAAAATCCACCGGCCTGAGACTCATCCAGATTGTGGCCCTATACAAAATATACCATGTTAGTCATGACGCTTCAACTACCCTAGGTAGGTCCCTTTTTTCACAGTGTTTCCAAAACTCTCCCCTTTTAATCTTATTTTCCAGTTTGTAACCTCACCATCCTTTGTCTCACCCATTTCAGGTGCCTGGCACTTCACCAACCACTTCGTGTTTTCTTTTTGAAATAAATCCCCCAGTCCTGAAGACAGTCCGGTGAAACTACCAGCAGGTTCCACAACCTTTTCCGCTGGTTTTTCCATCTACTCACCGTACCAGAAACACCTGAACTTTGTGTGTGTCGACAAGTTTTCATACTGCCATAACATTGGCAGTATATGTAATCATAATCACCATTGTTGTACTAACCCACCCATGCGTATAATTACTGCATAACTTTGTACAAACTTATTGGTTTTCCTGTGCCAAGGATGGAATACTTTACCTTTCGACTCTTGTAAAGGTTTTTAATTGTGTAAATCTAATAAATCGCATTCTTTAATGTTAGAAAAAGATATCTTGATCTTTTGGTGTTTATGTTATGAGCTAACTGATATGTGCTAAGTTAGCCCCACTGTGATCTTTTTCCTACTGAAAGCGTCAATGACTAGGGTAGCTGTTGACTCCGATTACTTTCCTAATTGTTGCCTTACCCTCTGGAGTCAAGCCCCCTTAGAAAAAAAGAGGGTTCCCTGCCTTATTTTATAGACTTCATCCAGGGGACTCCAGGACTCCATCGTCTCCTGTGACCTCCGGTATAAATAGTTAATGTTCTAAACCAAAATAGAAAAGAAACAGATTAAGTATATAGCACAATACTAACCACCATTTTGCCAAAAATAAAACATTTTGTTTTCTGAAATTAAACACAGGTTAAAAAGAAAATAAGCATGCATGAAACAACATTTTAAATTCAATGCATTTTCATTCTGCACACCGACCATGAGCTTCCATTATATTTTTTTTAAAACTTTTTATATTATTTATTTATTTACATATATTACAGTGTTTATGTGCCATTATAATAATCAACTTTTTAACATCTCTGTCACTGCCTCTTGACTGTACCCATTTATCTTATCTTTTTGTGTTCAAGGGATTTTCTGTTGTATCAGTGGGCAGCAGCCCCAGGGCTTTCTGTTTCTACATGCTCAAGCCGCCTGATCTCGTGTCTGGGATGGCATGGCTTGATCTGATTTACATGGGCAAACTGCTCTATCGCCGTTTCACCTCCATTTTTCAAAATTTTATAAACCACAGGAGAGACCTTATCTATAATTCGAAATGGCCCCTGCCAGGCTGCTAGAAATGTAGAATTTTTCTGTTTACATTTTCCAAAATGAAACTTGTACACCTGATCCCCAACACTGTTTTCTCTCACTGATGTTCTTTTATCATAGTATGTTTTAGCACTGTCAGCAGCCCTTTCCAGATTTCTCTGCACAAAAGCAAATGCATGTTGCAAATGCTTCCTCAGTTCATCAATGTACTCATGAACTGTGGATGCACTCACAAGTGTCTGCTCATGTGTTCTGTATAGTAGGTGTTGTGGTAACACCATTTTCCTACCCGTCAAGACCTCATGGGGGCTAACACCTGTTGCTTTGGCAGGAGTTGATCTGATTGCCATCAAAACCAACGGTAAACGTAAATCCCAGCTGGAACCTGCTTCTGCCACAAACTTCTTTAAAATATCCACAACAGACCTATTGCTCCGTTCAACTCCACCTGAAGAGGCTGCCCGATATGCGATATGTAGTCTCGTTTTCACACCCAGTATTTGCCATACCTTACTCATTAGGGTACTTGTGAAATGACTTCCTCTGTCTGACTCAATTCTTTGTGGCAACCCAAACCTTGAGAACACATGGTTCACCAGCAATGTGGCTGCTGTTTGCGCACTACAATCTGGTGCAGGAATACATTCAATCCACTTCGACATCAAACATATCACACTTAAAATGTAACGGTGTCCTCTGCTCGACCTTTTTAAAGGGCCTACATAGTCTATTTGCAAATCTGACCATGGGAGAGTTAGGCCTCTTTTCATCAATGGTGCTCTATGCATTGGTGAAGCAGGTTTAAATTGGGCGCATACTAGACATCCCCTAGTATATAATTCCACATCCTGGGACATATGTGGCCAGTAAGCATAATCTTTCAGTATTTCCAATGTTTTTTGTGAACCTCTGTGGCCTGCAGTTATTGCATCATGTGCATGTTGTAGCATTAGCCCTCTGAATGAAAGGGGTACCACCCATTGTATCTGTCCTGTTATGCACTTTCTAATCATGAGTCCATCTTGTAATCTAATTCGTTTTTTATTCTTTAATAGTACCCTCAACTCTTCTTTTCCCATACAATCATTTTCTGTTAAAGGGTTTTGTTCAGGATCTATCAAATGATTATAATAGATTCCCAAAATTCGATCATTCTTTTGTGCCTCAATCAAATCTTGGTCTGGCGTGTCATGGCCCCATTGCACCACTGGTTGATCTACCTCCTTTGGTGCTTTAGAAGGTGTTACTGCATCAATCTGTATTTCACCCATTAAATCATCAATAGGTAGCAATTCTCCCATCACAGCCCCAATTTTAGCCAGGTGGTCTGTCTTATCATTTCCCTCCTTATCCTCTCCTGGTGTTTTTAAATGCCCACAAATTTTTCTCCAGTATATTGTTAGATCATTCTCTGACACCAATTTGTCTATGGCTTGTATCATTTTTCCATGTTTAAGTGGCTTTTTGTTGTATGCAATCATTCCTCTTGCTTTCCAGCCAGATAAATATTCCACAAAACTATTCCGTGCATAGTCAGAATCAGTCACCAGGAGAATTTCACTGAACTTTCTATCAACTGCAGTAGTAATTGCTTTATAAATGGCTGCCAATTCCGCCACTTGACTGCTCCTAGCTCCAATCCTCATCCCTATACTGGGGACTCCTTCACATTTCAACCATACATTTCCTATTCCTGACACTAATTGTTTATTACTGTCATTTTCAAAGTGAAAAGCACAACCATCCACATATACAGTTGGCAAATCCTTGCATGTTTTTTCATCAAAAGCTTTGGTGGTGATTGTTCAAATTCATGACAATTAGGTTCCACTTCCATTTCATTTGATATTTGTTCAGCTGCGCAGTCATGTAAGTCAGCTAACCCTTGAGCAATTGGGCTCTTTTTATTTTGTCCATATCTCACTTATACAGGAAAACCTTGTAATGCCAGCGTCCATGAAGTGCTTCTGGACTGCGCCAGATTACCTGACCTTATTCGTTTACTCTCTAAAAACTGCAAAGGTTGATGATTTGTTTCAATAATCACCTTTTCTCCTTGAACAATGGGGCTGAAATGTTGTAGCGCCCACACAGTGGTTAATAGGGCCTTTTCACATTCATTAAATTTCATTTCAACTTGGGAAAATGCCTTACTTGCATAGGCAATTGTTTTGTGATTCAAATCATGTTTTTGTGATAACACTGCTGACATACAATGTTCAGAAAAACCTATTTCTATAAAGAAATCCCTACCTTTTATGGGATATGCTAAACATGGTGCCTTTACCAGACATTCCTTCAGTTTAGCCACTGCCTCAGACTGCTCTTTTTCCCATTTCCAGGGAGTATTCAGTTTAAGCAGTTTAGTCAATGGTTGAGTGATTTCAGCATAATTTTCAATGAATTTTCTGTTATACCCTGTCATTCCTAACAGACTTTTTACTCCTTTCACATTCTCAGGATCTTTTAATCTTTGTATGGCCTCTATCTTCTTCTTTTGTGGATTTAGCCCATGTTCAGTCACTTCATGGCCTAGGAAGTTCACTTTTTTCTTGCACCATTGTGCTTTTTGCAAAGATACTTTGGCGCCTGCTTTCTGCAATTGGCCAAGCACATGTCTTATTTCATCAAAATGGCTTTTCAGGCTTTCATTTTTTATCAGGACATCATCCACATAAACTATGGTTCCTCTTTCCGCTGCATCTGGCATTGCCTTTCTCAAAAATATGCCAAATTCACTCCCACTATTGATGTACCCGAACGGCGTTCTAAGCCAGGCGTATTGAGTCCTGTCAAATGTAAAGGAAAATACATTCTGTATCTCCTCTGCCAATGGCACGCACCAATATCCAGAGGTGAGATCTAATGTGGTAAACACTTTTGAACCATGTACCTGAGCTAAGCCCTGATCAATGAATGGCAACGGCCATCTGGACACTGGTACTCTTTTATTTAACTCTCTCAAGTCTGCACATAGCCGCCATTGACCATTTGGCTTTAACACACCAAAAATAGGTGTATTGGATGTGCTATGAATGGGCCTGATGATTCCCCGCGATTCCAAATTTTTAATAATCTCTGCCAATGATTCTAAACATGCCAGCGGTAGTCTATACTGGCGTACAAACACTGGACTTCTGCTACACCCTTCTGGTAGTGTGGCCACATGTAAATCAGTTAAACCACAATCATAAGCATCTTTTGCAAATACATCCTTAAACTCCATAAATATCTCCCTCAGATTGTTCCTATCCTCATTGCTGTCACACGCATCTGCTAAGGAGATCTGCTCTTCTACCATTTTGGAAAATTCTGGAAAATCTTCTGGTAAGGGAATCTCGGCACTTTCCTCTACCTGTGTGGCTGTGTCTTTTTGTAAAGCTGCCACTTTTAAATATTTTGGCATATCAGCTTCCACTTCAATGGGCTGATTTTCTGTTTCATTTTCATTTAAATTAAATATTATGCAATCCTCTTGATGGCAGCACACTGTCTCATTTGAATCATAAGGATACACCGAATGAATTTTAAATATTCCTTTGGGCTGAGAGTCCAGGTGTTCTGGCAACTCACCCTTGGCATTTACATACTTTTCAGGGATATTTCCAATCACCATGTTATTTAAATCTGCCGTATAATGTGATTTTTGTATGGCCATTCCTAATGGGGAGTTTTCCTCTAAATGGATATCCTGACAACCTTTAATATTTACCATAATTTTTACAGATCCTTCACCAATATCTACCAATGGAATGTATTCATAATCCAGGCCTTGCTGTTTTATGGATTCATTCAGGCATACAGCTGCATCAGAGTCTTTCATCTTTCAGTGTTATTGCAAACTGTTTTGTAAATGCAGGAATAATAGTATCTTTCCTCATTTGTAATTCAATTGCATAAGGAACCAGTTGTGCACAATGATAAGCCCTTCTTTTGTCTTTAAATTCAGGTGCCGGGCCACCTAGGCGTGACCATATTTTCAGTGTTATTGCAAACTGTTTTGTAAATGCAGGAATAATAGTATCTTTCCTCATTTGTAATTCGATTGCATAAGGAAACCAGTTGTGCACAATGATAAGCCCTTCTTTTGTCTTTAAATTCAGGTGCTGGGCCACCTAGGCGTGACCATATTTTTTGATTAAGGAAATCTAACACCATACACATTCTGTGCATGATGTCATTGCCCATGTAAAATTCATTTTGTGCTCCACTCACTATCCATACATTATGGTAAATTGTTTTCTGCCCAATGCTAATTTTAAGCATGCATCTGCCTGCAATTCGTTTTTCAAAGTCTGGACTGTCCAACCCAAAAACATATTGGTTTTTAATCCTAAATTTCGGGATTTCCTCCCTCTCCATTATTTTTTCCAACAATTTCTCATTAACGAAGCTCCTCTCCTGTTCAAGCGCTAAAGTAGCTTTTATTGTTTTAAAACAGTCATTTATACCAACATGAACCCATGGTTGCTCATCTTCCATGTGTATTTCAGCAAGAGTGGTAATGTGTTTTTCTGAATCTGTTTTAGAAGCAATATTCTGTTTGATTGTTTTCTCTTTTAAATAAAAACGTAATGTGTGCTCATCTATGGCAGTCTGCCAATTTTTGCTTGGGTCCAAGTAGATTTTTACAGGTAGTCCTTCATTGCCACTCTGCATTTTGTCTTGACACATTAATATAACAGTGACACTAGGTATGCAACTATTCTGGAGATATACCTCCACAGCATCATTTGTTTTGGCAATGGTGTGACATTCATTTATGTTGCTGTTTTGTGATTTTAGTTTCTTAGGCCTCAATGGTTTTTTGGTTAAGGACCACAGCACTCCATTCACCCCATCTATGAGAGGAGACAATCTTTTCAGGCAATCTGTCCCCATCAGAAATGGAATTTCACAAATAGATGTGATCAATCCCTCTTGTTTCATTCTGTGCTTTCCTATTTTGATGTCAACCTCAGTTACACCTATGATGGGCACCTCCTCCCCATTAAAGTTATGCACTGGACCTTGATTTTCCTTCGCTGTGATCTGACTCTGTGGGGGTCTCCCTTCATTGATACTCTTTACCAGCTCCTTGGACATAATTGTGGCCTGTGCGCCAGTGTCATTCATAGCAAAGGTGTGGCATTTTTCTTCTACAGTGATGGGTGCATAATATCTGTCCTCAACTTCCTCTAATACACATAAGAAGTGTGAATTCTTACTGATTTCAGGACTCACCTTTCTCAGGCCTTTTTCACTTTTGGCTAAGCACATTGGTAAATGGAAAGACATGTTTCCCTCCTTTTTACCCATTTCTGCGCGAGAGACTTTATTCATTTCTCCATGATCAGAGGTTTTTTGGAGTGTGGCCACTGTTCGCCCATCCATCTGGGTAACATCAGAGACCACATTACAACCTTCCAACTGAACATATGTAACAACATCATTCAGCAATTTGTCATTTTTTAATTCTGTGCATTTGTTATCATTTAGTGTGATACCAGCCCTTTCAGCCTCTTCAAAAATATGTGGCTCAAAGAATTTTTCAGGTGATTGACCCGTACCCTCCTTTTGAGTATTTCCTTTTTCTACCTGTGTTTGGTCATTGTTTTGCTTGCCCAGGGAAGGAGCTATAGCATCCACACTTACTCCCTGTTCACTGGTATTCCTCATGCATGAGTCATTTTTCTTAAATCTGTCTCTTTGTTCTTTTGGAATTCCAGGTGTTTCTTTTTTATTTGCACAAATCTTCAATGTTTGATTTAGTTCTATGTTAAACCGTACCTCTTTTTTAGAAGTATTTGCGTTTTCTGTTACATGTTCATTTATTGGTGCTTTCACTTTTAAATCATTAGACATCTCAGAGTCATTATGCAAAATTACATCAGGGCAATCTGTCTTTTTGGCACAGCAGGTGTCATAAGTACTTAGTCACTTCTCAGAAGCCCCCCGGTCATTGCTAGGGCCATCAGCCCCCTCTTTAGATGGTTGTTTTTGTGCTGTATAGAGCTTTCCTATTTGCTCAGCTAACATTTTCACTTGGGCCTCAACGCACTGGAACCTTTCCATCTCTCTAGAATCCTCTTTCTGTGGCCTAGGTCGATATTGGTTGTTTTCCCCCTGATTGGATCTATTCTGATACCTCTCAGGTGATTGATGTCTGTTGGGATGGTTTCTGAACTCTTGATTCATTTGTGGAGGGGAGCGGGGTGCACCCATCCTTTGATTATAGTCCCCTGGTGGGGAATCATTGTACTGACGTGGATTGTAGTTCATGTTTTGCCTCATGTCCTGTCTCTCAGATTGTGGGTACTGGCCCCTATATTGATTTCCATTATCAGTAAATCGATCCACATATCGGGGTCTATCCTGATTACCATATATCATGGTGTTGGGATCAAATCTGCTCTGTCCCCAATGACTGGTAGGGACCATCATTTCTTTGATCTTGATTTTGTCTCTGGTTATTGTTCATACCTGCCATATCAGGCCGATATCCTACCCGGGGTCTGTCCCCTAAATACCTAGGGCTGATGTAGCTCTCCCTATTACTAGGATCATGTGATTGGAACATTGGTACAGGAAAGGGCGATCTTTGTTGATTACCCCTTTGTTCAGGTGTCACATTTATATTTAGCAGACTCGAAGGGACATTTTGGCTGACCTGATTTCCATTACTGTGGCTGAGGGTTCTTTAGATCTAGGTCTAGTATCTTTCATTTTATCACTTTCTCTACCCTGACAATAGAGTACCTCATATAGTTTTGTGCTTTGATGTACAATCCATTCAAGGGACTTGTCACGGTCAAATTCACGGACCAATTGGGATATGATGTCTTTCTGTAGCCCATAGAAGTATGCAGTTTTTAAACTCATTGGAATTTGGGTCAAAAGATACATCAAAGCGAGAAAATGCTCTTTTTAAGTCTTGTAAAAATTGGCGAGGGGATGTATTAGGTCCAGCAGTGATTGTGTAAGCGACTTTATTTGCCTCATGCAATGACTGAAAAGGAGAAAAATGACGCCTAATTTCTTTTTCAAACTCCACCCAGGTCATATTCTGCTGTTCATTTAATCCCCTTATGATGCTGGCCGTCGGGGCATCTAAAGTTAAATGAAAATATTGTCTGTACTGTTCCTTAGGTATCTGGAGTGCTTTAAAAATGTCATGCACCGCTTCTAAGTGATCCTCAATGCAGCATTCACCTCCCTTTTTAAATGGTTTGATCAGGGCTTTAATGGATTACATTATTTTATGGGGCTACTTGTTGCAATGCATGGAATTGCACTACTTTGTGATTCAATCCTGCTTTCAGGTGTATGAGATTGGTGGCTGCCCCCAATGGGAGTATTAAATCCCCCAAGGATGCTGCAACCAAGTTCAGTCACCGGCCCAGTCACTGGAGCACTAGCTCTTTGGGCAGAACTAGAATTCACCTCCACTCCATTGAATGTGTGGTACCCTGCCGCCTCTCCTGGGACCTGGGAATGCACATTTGCTGTTCTAAGTCCTTACACTTTTTAAGGAGTCTGTTTGCTTCACTTTGCATATGGTTGTTTTCATCACTCATCTTATTAATCACCTCCTGCATGTCGAACATTTGCATTTGGCATTCATTGAACTCTTTATTTCTCTTTTCTCTTTCTTGAGTCATTTTAATCATTTCTTGTTCTGCACTCTGGAGATCACATTCTTTTTCACAATGTTCTTTTTGTAAAATCCGCATTTCTGAAACAACCTCATCTTTATCCTGTCTAATGTGGTCCACTAAGGCTTTTAAATGTACCAATTCTTGCTCACTATCCTCAAATTGTTTCTTGCTTTTGGATAACTGAGCATCAAAGTCTCTGCATTTTAATTGCATGTCTTTTTGGCATACATCCAATTCTGCTCTTAACATTTCCTGATTTCTACTTGCCCCATCTAATTCAGTCTTTAACCTGTTAATTAGCTGGGTATCATTTTCCTGCATTCGCAGGGACCTATTCAAAATAAACCATATTTTGCCGCATAGCCGTATTAAACAGTCTTTCTCTGCACTTTTATCGGCTGCATTCAATAATCTGTAAGGCAGACCTTAATTATGCTGCCTTCTGCAAAAATATTGTCTAGTTTTTCTTTCTGCACCTCACCCTGAATGCAGTCATGCCATTCAAAGGTACTGTTCGACGACCACGTCCCATGTGCAAACAACTTTGCCTCTAAATATTGCACTAGGTCTGGAAATGTGGTTTCCCTTTGTGACATTCTGAAATTCATTTTTAGTGGCACACTGCTATTATAAAATGGGTTCCCTTTAATGTGCAAATGGCAGTGTGAGACACGCTTGTCACGCCCAGTAGGTACTCTATGATCACTTTCCCGGCCTGCAACACACCATAAATATGTTAGGTATTTTTGTGGAGATTTGGGGCCTGACGGTATTTTCTTACCTCCGAAAAATAATTTAGCAACAATCACTCCTTGTATTCAGATTGGGCCATGTACAACAATAATACAGTGGACATGCATTATTTCAGCACACAGACATGCGTGGTTGGTATGCGTGGTTGGTGGTATTTTGGTGACCATAATTCCCTTGTTTTATTTGTGGCCCCAATATCCAGAACCCCTTATTTTTGTTTAGATTTTTCGTGTAATCACTAGAGAGACCTCAGGCTTGCATTTCAGGAACACCACATTTTCATTTTTAGTGTGCCACCATGGGCAATTTCTCTCTGTCTTATCTACGGCAGCGAGCTATCATGTGGTATTTTCACTATCTTATATACGGTAGTGAACTATGTCCCAGGCCTCTCTTTTTTCCGACTCATAGACCTCCGGCAGACTACAACACACACAGTTAGTTATAATTACTCATACTGAATTACATTGTGCACACGGCTGCAGCCAAATCTTATGTTTAGCTACCTTGAAAATGACTATTGCCTGTCTAAACATCTCCCCACATCATCAGCACTGTATTGGTAAATATAAAACACACCACCCGTCTGCTTTCAGATATTTTTGTGTATTATAAAAGTTGCATTTAAACACGATCTCACTCTTTACAGAAATAAATGAAATAGCACAGTAACAGCATTATCTGTGATACACTGAAAAGAGAGTGGCGGAGACAAGAACTCAATTTGCAACATTAAACACGTGAGTAAAGCACAGAAATCTCCTTTCCTACACTGACTGAATATTCTCGTACACACTCAGCCCCCACACCTCAGCAAGATAATTACCAGGTTTATTCAGCATGTAACTTCTTTGGCTGTTCGCCTTCTGGAGGGGTTCACCCAGCAAGGACAAGCATCTGCCGTCACTCGAACTGGGGCTTGTTGACTGGAAAAGCCAGTCTCTGCAACCAATTTCAATCTGCTTTAGGAATCGGGCCTCCCCATCTGTCAACCCCGTCCTTCTTCGAGCTGTGTCCAGATGTCTCTCCCTTTCTTCCCCCAGATTCTGCAGCAAAGCACTAGTCACAGCCTCCAACATGATGCTTGATGTGACGTGCTCCAATCAGAATCAATCACGTTCTATCCTCCTACTTTTAACAATGGTTCTTCTTGCACAATTGCAACTGTACAAGCTGATTTCCTGCGTATTCGAAGTCTTTGCTTCCTGCAGTTACTGTGGACAGAGCACAGGAAGGCAAAGAAAACAAAAACTTGAATGTGTGTTTAAAACTGATTTTCATAGTCTGCCTCTTTTTGCAGTGAAGACACATTATTTTATTAATAAGTTATAATTATTAGTCTTGTTAGTGATACTAGTTTGTTAATTACCAAATGTGTCTCTTGCAACATAGGCATGTCAGGTGAGAAATGGTGTGCATTTTGAAGGTACAGATGTGTGCTTTTAACTGTGACAAATGTATTTGCATTTTATATGTAAAAATCGTTTTTGACTGAATAACCTGCCCTTACTTATATGTCCATGTTACACTGGCAACACATAGCTTGAAACAACTGCATCATAGCAATGCACCACCCATGCATTAGCGCTGCATAAAAAAAAAACATGCTACACATTGATCCTGTGCAGTAGTGCTGTACTCTGTGCTGTAACACGCCAAATATCCTTACACCACTAATGAGAAACATGTTAGTTTATTCTGGAGAGAAAAATCCTTTAGAAACAAAGTATTTGTTTATGCCATTTTGCCGGTGGCTGTTTTATTTTTTACACATCCACACTAATTGCAGTATGAGGTCCATATTTGAAAGAATGAACAGCTGGTCGGAGTTGTCATTTCTCTAGGGTTGGTAGGAGAGCAAGATGTGATAGGTTACACAGTGCTAGTGTCGCTTTGCAGGCCATTTAGTGACATGAACATGTGCCTCATCTACTTAAAACAAGCATGTGTCCTCTTTTCTAAGTGTGCAGCACGTTGCAGTTCACAGGGAGATCCTCCCGTCTGATGAACTGCACATGGACTTGTCACAGAAGATTCATTCGTTCTAATGAGCAGATAATGAGCTGTCAATTACTTATGTAAATCAGCACAATTAGGTGTTGAGGTTTTGGTAGAGGTAAAGTGGCATGACATAAATCATCAGGGTTTAATGATAGTGTTTACCCAAGGGTCCAACACAGCCTGATTTGTTCTATTTTAAATACTATCTATCATAGGAAAATGACAAAGGTCACTGCAAAAGTGATTTGAAATCATCAAACTGTAAATGGAGAAAGTTGGAAAAGTTTTCCAATAAAACATATGTCTTTAATTAACTCCAGCATTTAAGCACTTATTTTTTAGTGCATGTATATCTGTTCTTCTGCGAGCTTGCATTCTCATATACCAAACACATGGACCCTATTACAGAATTATATTTTAAACCAGAAGCCACTTGGAATAGGTTCCAATCGTTTTTAATATCAAAGGAGGCTGCATCCTGAACGACTAATCGGCTATTTCTGGTTTGACAATTACCTAGTGTAGAGGAGCGATTAGAAAACATGGCAAAGGAGAACAATAATGATCACCATAGATGTGATTCATGAGCTCAGGGTATGTCACAAAGGAGAAGAGGTTCACCTTGCCTGTGTAGGTTTTGGGGATAGGCCAGTGCAATCAGGGTTAATACCGGCTACCTACCTCTGAGGGCGGGTTGCCAATCACAGATATAATCCAGGTAGATTGACTGAGGCGTCCATGTGCCTGATGGTGGCACATGTACATAAAAAAAAAGTCTATTGATCAAGAGATTGCTAAATAGACAGAGCGATTATAGGTTGTAGTTTGTTTAGCTACGATCCATCACACTTTACATGGGATTATAGAAACATATTTTCCTCTGTAACTATTGTACTCATCCACATAAATTCAAGAACATGTTCTCACATCTGAGCTGTACAAATCTGGAGACTCCAGACATATTTGGCAAATTTTCATCAACGTTTTCAAAACTATAATGATGGCGAATTGGCACAGAGGATGAAAAGTCAAGATTTTGACTCCTATTTCTTCAAATTGTGGAGACCGAGTTTCGAATTTGGTTGGTGCATCCTCTGGCCATATTCTTAACCTTGTGTATGCAGCACACATTTCTAAAATTGCATCAGCAAAACCAAAGAAAAAAGAAAATCGATATTTCCAAACATGCACAGTAGCTGCAGAAGTCCAAACTTAATGAAGAACATTTGGCCAACGCCCACACAGTTGCAACGAGCACACCCAACATTTTAGACTTCTGGGCACTCACACACAGAAATAAATACACATGCCAACAACACCACGACCGCACAGGATAAAAAACAACTTAAAGAAACAGGTTGCAACAAAATATATTTGCAGAATGTACCATTCTACGTGGCACAAAACAAGAAATAAACAAAATACTGCATAATGCTCCAAATTTGCTATTTCTGACTAATGAAATAACCGATATGAAATGCGGGCCATAAAAAATATTGTAGACCAGCTCGCTGGCAAGGTATGAACCAGTACACAATAGGTCTCCCAAAATGATGTCAGAAGCACAATGCCTAATCACAGAGACACACACCTGTTTAATCTAGCTCTGTGGTGACATCATGTATGCACATCCACATGTGCCAAAAACAGTATAACATCTATGCGGCACACACTGGAAGACCTGATAACATGCACGAATAGTACTGACTATATCATCCCTCATTCACACTCTACCACTTCAATAGCCCTTTAAAAACATTTAAAATAAAACATCTCACATCACACACTTCCCCTAGCTGACTTAAACGGACACACAGACAACTGTTCCACTGTGTGTTAGTAAGTCATACCCCCGTTTAAGACCCCATTTTTAATTGAAATAGATGAATTGCAGGTAGGCACATATTACTTAAAGTGAATGACTTACAGCACATTGACTGCCATGAACACGAGACGCAAAGAGAACCCATGCAGAAACAAAAATTGCAACATCATAAAAAGGGAACAAGATATAGGGCCCGATTCATGGAAAAGTGAATATTGATCCTGCAAAATCTGTGTGCGGAAAACGGCTCTGCGTGGCCCTACGCGCAAAGTTTACAATGCACCATTTGCCTATTCATGGATTGAAATGCGCGTGAGGAATGCCCACAACACACCCCCACGCAAACCAAAAACAGAGCCACAGACTAATCATTCCCCAAACCTCTGTCCACCATTGACTCACCACCCAGCACTCCTGCGAACCTGCGTGAGCTCCACGTACGTAACAGTTGCACGCCTGAGAACCTTCCCAATGCCCCACGCAAATAATGGCTACACCTCTGAGAAACAGTGCAAGCTCCCCCGTAAGTAACGGCTGCACCCCTGCCAATCCGCCCAATGCCCACACAAGTAACAGATGCACCCCTGAGAACCTGCATGAAGTCCCCTGTAGGTAACGGCAGCACCCCACCCAATCTGCGAGATGCCCCACACAAGTAACGGCTGCACCCCTGTAAACATGTGCAAGCTCCTCCATAAGTAACGGCAGCACACCACCCAACCTACCCGATGCCCCACGCAAGTAACGGCTGCTCCCCTGAGAACCTGTGTGAGCTCCCCCGTAAGTAACAGCCGCACCCCTGCCAAACTGCGCAATGCTCCACACAAGTAATAACTGCACGAATGCGAACCTGGGTGAGTTCCCCCCGTAAATAAGGTCAGCATCCCAGACAATCTACATGATGCCCCACATAATTAATGGCTGCACCCCTACGATCCTGTAAACGCTCTACCATACTCCCTGCACACCAAAACAGCTGCCAAATACCCAGACTGTACATCAGCACCCTCAAGCCTATACACTACCCACCAGCCCCCCTCTTTTCGGACCCGACCCCCAGAAGCCCCACAGGTCCACACACCACCCACCAGCCCTCCTCACCTCCGACACCACCCTCAGGCAGGCACACAGGTCCTCATACTGCCGTCCAGCACCCCTACCTGCAACACCACCCCCAGGCAGCCCCACAGGTCCACACACCACCCACCAGCCCCCCTCACCTCCGACACCAACCCCAGGCAGGCGCACAGGTCCTCATACAACCCCAAGCCCCCTCACCTCCAACACCACCTCCAGGCAGGCTCACAGGTCCTCAAAACACCCACAAGCCCCCTCACCACCAACACCACCCCCACTCAGGCCCACAGGTCCTAACACCACCCACCAGCCTCTCTCACCTCCAACACCACCACCAGGCAGCCCCACAGGTTCTCACACCATCCACCAGCACCCCTCACCTCCAACACCCTCCCCAGACAGGCCCACAGGTCCTCACACCATCATACAGCCCCCCTCAACTCCAACACCAACCCCAGGCAGGCCGACACATCCTCATACAACCCAGCAGACCTCCTCACCTCCAATGACATCCCAGCCTGGCCCTGCCACATAACCCCCAACCAGGCCAATGTTGAACAACAACTTACCTCAAATCCACTGGCCTGCCACCAACATGAAGCACACTGGTCACATACCCACCAATAGACATAACAACTGGGGGCAGTGATGCAGAATCAATGTGTTTATCTCATCACAGGACTCCCTGGTACATCACAACCAGTGGCACAGCAACAGGACACCAGAATGAAGCACCAGCGATAGTGTGAAAGCACCATGTACATGTTACACAGTAAATCTATGGAATTCAATGTGACGTATCATTGGGCCCATGTGCCATTACAATGTGCCAAAGTGCCATAGATGAGTGACTGAGGAAGACACACGTCGAAGACATCACTGATAGTATAGAGTGTCCTGAATTAGAGGATCCGGTGTACCCTCCCGAGAACCCTCCACACCTTCAGTGTCTGAAGAGTAGTGTTGGATCTCAGAAGATTCCTTTTGCTTGATTCTTCATTTCTCCCTTTTCTTCCCGTCTTTAAGTTGCTTTATCTTTTTGTCGTGAAGGTAGGGTCTAGCTCCACCGGAGGCCACCTTGGCAGGGATAAGAACCCACGACAAAGGGAACCCCAGGGTTCTGATCACAAGACAGGCAAAATGCCAAAGACATCAAAAAACCCTGACCGTGATTCAAGTTGGATCGTGCACAAAAAGCCACAGCTTTCACTCCGGTATCTGCAGGGTATGTCCGGTCGTAGCAGATCCTAACGGTGACTTTGTATAGCGGAGGTCTGCCTGAGCAGTAAACACAGAAGGACCGGAATGGATGAGTGTCAGGAGGATATTAGAAGACCCTAACAAGTGAAAGGTAAGTGTGAATCCGAGTGCGGAAGGAAAGGAAAGGAATGGACAGACAGAAACAGACAGATCCTAGCGGAACCGCCGGAAAGAAAGGTGCAGCAGGACAGCGGTAAGCCAGTGAATGATAGACAGACAACCAACCCAGAAGAGGGCTAGAAAAGGTTGTGCAGGGCACCAGAAAGCAAGGTAGCCAAGCGTAGACAGAGCAGAAATTCACTACGAAAGAAAACCAAAAAGCAAGCTTCAGGGGTAAGGCAAATGAGAGGGCTCAGGAACAAAAGGCAGGGAAAACAATCTGGGAAACTGCAGTCACTGTAGCGGGCACCAGAGACGGATACAACGCGAAGAGCATTGGTCAGGTCACTTAGTTATAGTCCCGTCCTCCATCTTGCGGCAGCCATGTTGGAGGAGGACTAGACCGTGAAACACGGTTCTCCCAGATGGCTTGCATGCTTGTTCCGATGTAAGACTCAACGTGAAAACTTCCAAATGCCATCGCTGAGGCATGACATAGCAAGCAACAATCAATGAATGGAGGGACTCAGGTAGGAAAGAATGGCATTCCCTACAACTAACACAAGTTGAATAGCCATGTGTCGGTGTGATGCAAAGGAAGTCTGACAGTGTGACAGTGTGAGTCAAGCAGATGGATGATGCGTACAGCCAGATATAAACAAACTCACATGTGATGATGAAGCATTCCAGTGGCAGATGTGCAGCATAACATGAGAGCACCCACTGGCTAATTTGTTGGTGTGTGGCCATGCATCTCCATCCCCAACCCATGTGACAGTCAGAGAACAAATGCATAAGGAAATTAAACCAAACAAAATGCAGAACATGAACAAACAGACAACAACAAAGAGAAAACTGTATTATCAATGTGTACACTATGATAACAAACTACAAGGAATGGGGAAATGTCCAAGGCTAAAAATGTTAAAACGTACAAAAATAAAAACAACACAATGAACTGTATACATAGGCAGCGGGCTCAATAGTCTCTCATGACATCGTCCAGGCAGAGTCACTTTCATTATCCTCCACCTGGAGGCATGCAACTGTCCGGTTATGCCGGGCTTGCAGGCTCTTCCTCAACCTCCACACCTCCTCTGCCATTTCCCTGCAAGCCTCCTGCAGTATGGAAACCGGCCTCAGTGTCCTTCCCTCCATCACCTCTGCCCTTGCCGTAGCAATCCGTGCCATCCTCGACTGCTGCCTCTCTGCCATCAGCTGCATTGTAAAGTCCATTCGAACGCACACCAATTCACGAAAGCGCCTGCGCCACTCCTGCCAGGTGACTGTATGATCTTTCCCCTCTTGCCTCCTTGATGATGTTGGGCCCTGCAAGGATTGCCCTAGGCCACTCGAATAGTGCCGCTGCCTGGCCAAGTGTACACTGCGCAAGTACCCCTGCCGTCTGAATGTTGTACCACGGGTGTACAGTACCAGCACTGTCCTAATGTGCTAGCTGTACCACTGATGCCTGTTCCTGTGCAGGTTCCTAGTCAGGCACAGCAACCACCACTACTGTACTTGCCGGGAAGCAGGGACGTGCTGACCACCAGACTGGGCAGTGTTGACAGGATTACAGAAGAGGGGGCCGTGATGGAAACTTGCAAGTAAGGCCCCCCGGAAGACAACTGGGGCACAGAGGAGGCAGAGGAGGAGGGAGCAATGGAATGTGTCTGCATACAGTGACCATCCGAGGGCAGTGCATGTGCTAGCTGGCCCAGGTAGATGGCCCTCAATTTGTGATGCTGTGAGTTCCCGGAATGCAAAACTCTCACATCATCAGAAATCAATTCTGTTCGCTGTGCAATCCCAGCCAATAGGGTGTATATCATCTGAGGGGTGATCCCTGTGGACCCAAGGGGGGCCCGGTCTGATTGGAGGCATCCATGACAGTGGTCATTGCTACATCAGATGGATCAGGTACAGGAGGTTGGGCAGCTCCCTCCACACTGCACTGCACCATACCCATGTGCGCTGGCATTCACCTGCCTCCTCCTCCACCATCCCCTCCATCACCCTCAATGACTCCAGAGAGCCTTCCTCCCTGGATGGCCCCTAGGTTTTCAAAACCTGGACCGCAGTCACTGAGGAGTCCCCCATCACAGCATCCTTCTGGGATGTACCTGGAGCAGCTATGCCCAATGGACTTTTCGCTCCCCCACCCAACTCACCCTCAGAGGATGTGGAGTCAAGTCGGGCTGGCCGGGGTGTGATTTTAGGTCTGGTGGTTTTGTCCCTGCCCTTTTGCTCCACAGCAATGCCTCCACTCTCTTCAAGAGCTGCAGCAACTGTTGAAAAAAGGGACAAAAAAGCATTGACATCAGTAACTGCTGACAATGGATGTGTGCCATTTACAAAATAAACATGACTAATCATGCAGCATGTACCAACCATGAACTGACCCACACACAATGCACACACACATGTCCATGCCCAGGCAAACTGCAATGCAAATGCTGCATGAGTGTTGTGTGAAGGCCCAAGCAAATGCCAACAAACCTCATTCTACAGTGGCCAACAAAACATCACCAAAAATAGGCAGCACAACCATACCTATGAACAACAAACACAAGAATGGCATGCAGCCATGTGCATGGGAACATTACCAGGGCACCTGCCCACACAAACACAGTGACCAATGTTCACATGCAACAGCATAACCTGCAGGCAAGCAACATGTACTGGCACTTATATATCTGTGAACAATATATCTGTGAACAAATTGCACATATCTGGTGGCCATGCATACAAATTGTGTATGTACAAACATACACTTGTGTTACAAATGCAGTGGGATGAGAGATCACACCCCAATCTCGGAGATGTCAATGCATCAACCAATCATACGCAGGCATCAATGGACATGTGTCACTATCAGCAGATGTGCCTGCATGGATGCACTGTCAGGTGTGCCACACATGGACTTGTACATCATGCGTGTCACTCACATACCCACAAAATAGTATGTCCACATCTGTCATGTCCAAGCATTTGCTCCATGCTCACACATTGCACATACCCAAGTACAACAAGCCATTATTGCGTAATTTGCCAACACAACACAAATTCCAGTATACAATGTCTAATGCCACAAAAATCTTGCATTGTCATGAGGCAGTAATTGGCTGTGTCTCACAACAAACACAAGCCACAAACAGGATGTGGCATCTGAAAACATGCATGCCAGACTCACGCTGTAGGGTATTGTCCCACATGGGTACTCACAAGCGGCATCCAGATGACTTCTCCAGGCCAAAATCTGGGAGTGGAGGTCCGGATAGAACCTCTCAAGTACCCGCATCTCTTTCTGGGTGAACGAGTGACAGCCAGCATGGTACACCTCCACAGAGTGTTCTGTGACGAGGTCTGCCACAACCTTGGATTGGCTATGGGTGTTGAGGTTGTCCCATTGTTTCCGGACCGTGTTCCTGGGGTGGACAGAAACCCCCTCTGTGTTTATGGCAGCCGTGATCTTGTCCCAGATTCTCAGCCTTGCGTCATTGCTCAGCTGCGTAGCTGGGTTGAAGAGGTCATGATAGGCACCCAGGACCCGATCCACCAGGATGCCAACTTCGGTGGAGGTGAAGTTGTCAGCCCTATGCCTCGACGTGGAGGTACTGCACTCCTCAGATGACGCAGATGGGGCAGACATGGCACCACCACTGAGGCAGTTATGGGCTTCCTGGATCCTGGGTAGGTGCTGCAGAGCTTTGGTGGTATAGGCTGAGGTGGAAGTCCCGGAAAGTACAGAAGAGGTGGTAGCAGACACAACACAGGAGTCCAGGCAAAAGTGGGACAGCTGACATACCAAGACACTGCTGGTTGCAGGCAGGCACTCACTCTTAAGCAGGTAGCTGCAGTATATGAGTGAGTGAGGCAAAGAAAGGCCGGAAGAGGCAAATACAGCAAAAAGTATGCAAGAGTTACAGTGGTGTGCGTTTTGCATCCGCAGCAGCTGATAGCAGAGTAAAGGCCTTTAACACAGTTAAGTCTTTTGCATGGGGACACAGCACACCTATTCGGCTCACAGCAATGGCGGGGTGATATAAGGGGCGTGATGGGCATCACTGGTTGTGCGTGTGAATTTTACGATCCTGACGAGTTTTGCAGATGTATTTTGGGGTGCTATGCAATCGTTCCCTTCAGGTATCCTGTACTGCATTATTTCTTTTGGGGAGTCTTGCCTATGTATATGCGCATGTTTTTGTGAAATATTTTAGGCCTACAGTGTGTCGCATATGCAATTGATGTGTTATGATATGGTATGGCATTTATAAGGTGCCTATACACAAGTGTTTCACAAGTGAATCTCTGGGTGTCTCTGTGTATCGCGTACCACTTTTTTTACTTTACAGAAGCTTTCCGGGTATTGTGTATGCATTTTATGAGTTTCTGGGTGCCTCTGCGTATCACATGCCACTCTTATACATGTTTGGAAGCTTTCCAGGTATCACATACACATTTTCTGAGTCCCTAGGCGCCTCTGCTTAAAGTGTACAATATTCGTTTCCCTTTTGAGGTACACAGGAGCCTTGCTGGACCACACTTATACGTTGCACATCAGATAGACTGTTCCCTTCCTTACATTGTCCAAGACAATAACTTGGTGTGCTTTCCATTCATCCCTTACACCTGTGACATGAGTGGAAAGTCCCCAAGAGGGAAAGGGAGCAGATCGGGTCAGGGTGTGGGAAATGGTGAGGACACATTTGCCCCAGCCCCAGGGGGTTGGGGACATGGTGTGCAGACATCTGCTGCTTCCCCAGGAGGACATGGCAGGCCCCAGTCCACATGGCAACATTATCCCAGACAGACAGGGGCAGCACCAACACCTTGTGCCACTCGGGCCAAGAAGGGATGCCTTGGACAGCAGGTAGAGGCTCATCCCCAAAACATGTCACAGCACAGTGGCCCGCAGAGGAAGAATTTCATTGATGAGGAGCTCCAGATCCTCATTGACTACGTGATTGATCACCATTGTGACATGTGCCTGTTTGCGGGGAGCACCAATACAGCATATATGGTGCACTGGCAGCGGGTCATTGACCAGATCAACCCCTTAGTGATGGAGATGTGCACTGCTGAACAGGCTCAGAAGTGCTGGAATGATCTCACCCGTCGCACCAAACACAATCTCAGTGTAAACCTGGCCTCTGCACTGGCAACTGGAGGGGGACCATCAGAGGAGGAGCAGCTGACATCGCATGAAGAGGCAACAAGCCAATTCATCCTCCTTGAGCAGGTGCAAAGCGAGGAAAGCAAGGAGAGCTATGAGGACACATTTGGTGAGGGGCCGTCATTGAGCATTGTGTGTTTTGCCAGGCATGGATGACCCACCTCTGGCTGCAGTTTTATGACCTCCCTCGGTAATGCATGTTTGCAGAATTTCATACTTATGTCACATGGCCATCATTCTGGGTGTACCCTGTGTGGTGGACATGTGTGGAACATGTCGGTGTGACAGTACACATCAACCAGAGTGTACTCCCCTGGTACATGGGCACCATGAGATACCAACATGTACTGTTGTGTGCTACATTCTTTTGGCATGTCACTCTGCACTGCTATACAGATACACGCGATCAATGTTCAACTATCACATCATGTTATGCTCAGTTGCATGTTCCATTTGTCACCTGCTCCTGTGGGATGCCTTGTCATGATCCATATCTGAGCTGTCTGTCACCATGCCTTGTGGTGTGCCCAGAGTGAAGGTGCATAAGTGCCCAGACACTGCATCCCCGAGTTGCAGGCATAATGTTGGTGCTCATACAAATGAGTGTAGTAAGGGGTTACACCATTCACTACATGGTGAAGAATAGCTGATGGTGGGTTGTAATGCAGAGTTCGGCATCCTTTCAACATGAAAATCACATGGCTGTAAACATCCCATGTGGTAGGATATGTATATCATGAATGCCAATGAGTGTGCAATCCTGCATTCCATTTGATGCATGTGCATGGTAGTTGTTCAAACATATCAAGTGACTTACATTTTAAGACAACTGTCTGGCATCAAAGGCCTGTATATGTCCGTCTGTTGATACTTGACAGGCCCATGCCTTATCACTTCCATCATTGTTCTGTGTAGTTGCAGACATTGGCCTGTCTCTGAACTGGATACATGCACAGTTCCCCACACCTGTGTCATCTGTCTGATAACGTCAAACATGGCAGCTACATCGCACACCCAGAAGTGACATGATGGCTTTGTTTCACCATGTGTAATGTTATAGGTATCTGAGTCATTTTCCCTTTCCTCACCTTCCCCCAGGACCTCATTGTCTCCAGTTCTCTGTTCAAATCCTGATTTGTGTGTCATATATTGACTGTGGTGGTGTCTGTGGATAAGGGTGGCTGACTGTTGCCATGTGACATGATATGTTATTATATGGCATTTATAACACGCCTATACACAAGTGTTTCAAGGCACGATGAGGCAAGAGAGGGGAACTGAGGGAAGACAAAGACTGGGATCTTACTAGGCCAGGTGACATTGAGATCACGTAAGTGCAAGGGAGGGAGGAAAGGGAAAAGTGCACAGAGTTTGGGGGAAGGGGCCGTGCAGTACATAGAATCAACAGTAGAATAAATAAAAATAAAATAAATAAGAATGAAAGGTAAAAAGTGCGGCCAGCTAATGGAAAATGCAGGGGTAAGTGCAGACATCAAGTGTCAAGAGCTGGTATGGACTGTAGGGATACAGTAAACAGCCCCCAAGTGCAGGTGTTTCCAGGGAGGCAGTGCAGGTGTGCAACTGGCAGGGGAGGGGACCTGGGCCCGAGATAAGGGGATAGCCAGGTGACCAGTGTGTTTTCAGTCAGGAATTCAGCAGGGGAGAGGAGGAGACAAATAAAAAGCAAAGAGGAAGGTCTTAGGTACTTCCGGAACTGGAGATCGTTCTCCTCAAGTTTTAGAGAGGCAGGGAGGCTGTTCCAGAGTGAGGCCCCAGCCGAAGACAGAGATCTACCCCAGTTAATTTCTTTGAAAAACGACTGACCCTGATGGAGTTAGAGGTAGAGGAGTGAAGAGCTCAAGAGGGGAGGTATTTGTGGAGGGATAGCTGAAGGTATTTTGGACCTAGACTGCAGAAAGCCTTGTGGACAATGCAGAGGGTTTTGCATTTAATCCTTGCATCCACTGAGAGCCAATGGAGAGATTTCAGGGCTGGAGAGATAGGATCCCAGGGCTTGAGGCCAAGGACAAGTCTTGCAGAGGGCGGAGAGTAGAGCCAGGTAGATTTAGAAAGAGGCTGTTATAATAGTCCAACGTAGAGAGAGCCAGAGCTTGGGAGACCATGAGCTTCTGGGGGAAGGAGAAGAAAGGCAGAGTACCTCTGAGAAGGTGCAGTAGGAAGTTTGACTTGTTAGAGACATCAGAGATGTGGGCGGAGAAGAAAAGTGTGGAGTCAAAGATGACCTTGAGGTTCTTAGCCTTGCATGTGGGGGTAGGAGGAGTGCCGAGGGAGGCCGGCCATAGAGTCAGGGGAAGGTGTGCTGATCAGGAGGATCTCTGTCTTGCTGGCAGTCAGACAAAGATCACTGGTGGCACATCAATCTTGAATGGCAGTTAGGCAATCAGAGATGAGAGAGGGAGAGGATGTGGCTAAGGGCAGCCTGAAAATGAGTTGAGTGTCATCAGCATAGCACTGGAAATTTGAGCAGAAAATAGTAATGCAGTGAGCGAGAGTTGCCAGGTATTGGTTGAAAAGCCAGTGTGAACGGTTAGACCCCTGGGGAACACCACAGCTAGAGAGGAAGATAGATGATAGGAAGGACACACGTTGGACCTGGAGGGACCATCGGAGAGGAAAGAGGTCAGCCAGGCCAGAGCCTGATCAGTGATATCCAGGTTATCACAGAGACGGTTGAGCAGGATGGTATGGTTGACCGTGTCGAAGGCTGTAGAGAGATCGAAGAGGATGAGGACAGAGGGAATGTTAGAGTCAAGGTTGCAGAGCAGATCTTCACAGATGTTCACGAGAGCAGTTTACGTGCTTCTGGCAGCTCTGAAGCCAGACTGGTGGTCATGGAGAAAACCAACAAAATTGTAATGAAGGTTTAGGGAGTAATGGAAATTGGGCGATAGTTAGCCGGAAGTGAAGGATCAGCTGTGGGTTTCTTGACAAGAGGATGCACAAGGGAGTGCTTGAGAAGCGAGGGGAAGGATCCTGAGGCAAAGAAGTGGTTGCAAAAATCAGCAAAGGCCAGAGCAAGGCTGTCAATGTGGTCCTTGATGATTTTAGAGGAACATTGATTAACAGAGGATCATTGGGATTCATTAATAGATTGCACCAAAGTAATTCCCTTGTTAAAAATGGGCAAACAATAAAATAAGACTTAAAAACATCCTCACTTAAACCAGTTAGGGCACAACACTCTACAATTAGATGCTTAAATATTTTGTCAGTGAGTGTGCAACAGCGACATAAGCGATCATTTTGTGGCGCCTAGGACCAGCCACCTAGAAGATCATTATGTGAAAAAGTGAGGAAGGCGAGGCGCGCACTCCAGTTCCCAGTCAAAATATACCTTATGCAAAAAGTAAATGGGTTAAATCCAAGAATGTCCAAGTATTAACAGGGTTGAATCCCAAGTGCTGCAGTTCAGTTTCAAGTAATAACAGGGTTAAATCCCAAGTGCTGCAATTCAGTTGCTCTTTATTTCTTCTCCTCCTCACGTGTTATCAATTTAGTTGCTCTTTCAGTCTCTAAGGATTCTGGTAGCTGTAGTGAGCACATTATTTCAATTTAGGTGACCAGGAACAGACACCCCATCTGGAGCACACATCTTTCCCAAAATGGGCGGGTGGGAACCATAATTATGGCTCTTCAAAGTGGGGCATAATAACCCCGGTGCTGCTGCCTCTGGAGCCCGGGACTCCCATATCATTATGTGAAAAAGTGAGGAAGGCGAGGCGCGCACTCCAGGTCCCAGTCAAAATATACCTGATGCAAAAAGCAAATGGGTTAACTCCCAAAAATGTCCAAGTATTAAAAGGGTTGAATCCCAAGTGCTGCAGTTCAGTTGCAAGTATTAACAGGGTTAAATCCCAAATGCTGCAATTCAGTTGCTCTTTAGTTCTTCTCCTTCTCAGGTGTTACCAATTTAGATGCTCTGTGAGTCTCTAAGGATTCTGGTAGATGTAGTGAGCCCATTTTTTCAATTCAGGTGACCAGGAACCAACACCTCTCGTGGAGCACACATCTTTCCCAAAATTGGGGGCAGGGGGAACCATCATTATAGCTCTCTAAAGATGGGGCATAATAAACCCGGTGCTGCTGCCTCTGGAGCCCGGGACTCCGATATCATTATTTGAAAAAGTGAGGATTAGTAACACCTGTAAGGAAATACAGCCTCCCTGATGAGTGTTTGTGACAAGAAAGCGCTAGGAGGAGAAGAACAACAAACAAATTGAACTGCAGCAGAAGGGATTCAACCCTGTTAATGCTTGTTGAATTTTGGGATTTAACCCAGTTACTACTTGCATTTGATATTTTTGACTGGGAACTGGAGTGTGCGCCTCGCCTTCCTCTTTTTTTACCTAGAACATCATTAGTTGGAAGTAAATTTTACTTTGTATGCATCCAGAATTTTCTCAGGAATCTCGATGCATGTTTCAGCACACATTTCTTTGGAGGATTGAAAGGTTTAATGTCCAGAGAAAAATGAACACAGATTGTAAGAGTTCAGCAAATTTCTGTATTCAATCCAATCATTTTCAAATAGTATCTTTTTAACCTTGGCTGGATTGCGCTCTAAATCTGCAAGCAAAACTGATCCCTCATTCAGCTTGATCAATACAGAATGAATCCAGGCCTTAAATTGCAGACAATTACCCTGGTTATAAAGTGCATTCAACTGTATGTATAGAGTCGACGGTGGAGGATACAAAATAGATCTTAAAAGCAAAATTCATCTCCACAGAACCTCCGTATTTAAGGATGTGAGACCCAAAATATGTTTAACTGCAGGAAACGGGGTCCCCCCGGGGGAAGAGACAAAAATCGTTTCCAGATAAATGACTACATCCTGGCCCAATTTAAGGCAACCTCACGGACCTCTGCACCATAGGTTCATTTTGGTACTAGCACCTGGTTATACAATTTGAGTGCAGCCAATATTGAGAAGCAACCATACGTTCTATCCTGCAATCGAAGTTGTGCAGCTGCTGAAATGCAATCAAGCTACAAGGCCTGGTTAGCCAAGGACACTGATCGATTGGTTTTGATCACGACACCAAGATATCTAAAGTCAGTGACCACCCCCAGCTTCTTTCCAGCAATGTACCAGTCAAAGTTCTCCCTACCTTACCAGATATTTCTGCGAATGATAACCAAGATTTTAGATTTGGACACACTGATGTCCAACCCCAGGTCCCTAAAGAATTCCTGTGAATGCACTAGGGGTTTATGTAGACCTATTGCTGTATAGTCGAGTAAGACAAGATCATCAGCATTCAAAAGATACTGAAGTTTCATGTGTCCCATCCCATGGGGGTTAACACCATTAGCTTCCAAAGCTGCCCTGATTCCAAAGATATATAGATTGAACAGGAAAGGGGCTAGTACACACCCTTGAGGCAGGCCACGGTCTACATTAATCCAACCTGACTACATGCCCTTTATGTATTTTATTAATTCTGGATATTCATACTAATTGACGGCATGCTTTCTCTGTGCATCTGCACTCTTTGTATTTTGGATCCAACACTAACCTCACTGACCGTGATGATATCTTCTTACTGGCCCCATGTATCCTACCGGGCCCTGCAGGTGTACTCCCTGTGCACACTACTCTTTGAACTGTGTTACTTCCCAATCCACTCCCTTCTCCACTTGCATGACCTGCCCTGCCCTGCCACTGGTCCACATGTACCACACGTGTCCATTGTCAGGTCTGCTCATCCTACGCTGCACCGCTTAATGATGTAGCCTCTGTTGACACAATTTTTGCCCTTTGTGTACATTGACTCCACAGGACAGGTTTGTCACACTTGCTGCATGTAGGGTTGTACAGATATGTGCGTGTGTACCCCTGACAGACTGCTTCTCTGTTACCCAATCAGGTCACTTTTTGTACATTGTTTGTTTCAGTTGGTTATCTACACTGGGGTGTGTTGCATGTTTTTGGTATCCGTGAGTGCACATTGTGTGTGCACATTGTAGGCCCATGCATGTGTTAAATCGTGCCCTCCCCACAGCTTATCTACATCTGTTCTCCCTGTGTGAATTGCGAGTGCAGCCTGGAATACATGCACACTTAATGGGATAGTGTCACTCAGGGTGTGTGGTATCCTGGGGGGTGAGTGAACAGCTGCATGTTGTCCTGAGGTCCATTTGCAGCGGTGTCAAACAGGGATGAATGTTGGATGGATAGGATATGGGTATGTGGTTGCAGGCACTTCTTTGCGAGGATATAGCGTACATGGATCTTTTTCTTCTTTGCATGGCATGGTGGTGTTACCAGGGGTTTGATATTATATGATATGTCATCTATAAAGCACCTATACACAAGTGTTTCAAGGCACGACAAGACAAGGTAGGGAAGATAGGGGGAAGACAAGACAAATTATATTACTAGGCCTTGTGCCATTTGAATTGTGCAAGTGTGGCAGCTGAAAGTGCAAGGGAGAGGGGGAAGTGCAAGGGAGAGGGAAGAGGGAAGTTCAGTCAAGGTAGCAAGTTGTTCTGTGTAAGTGCAGCCAGGGCAGCACACTTCTGGGTAAATGCAAGGTGGCAGGGGATTGCAGAGGTTACAGTTATAGCCCCTAAGTATATGAAAGGCCCAGAGGTAGTGCACTGCAGACTGATCATGGAGGAGCCTTGTACCCAGTGAGGCTCTAGGATAGCCAGGCAACCAGTCAATGCATCAGATAGGTAGGTCAGAAGGGGAGGGAGAGAGAGAAAGCAGAGGAGAAAAGGAAGGTCTTGAGCTGCTTCCAGAACTTCAGGTGGTCCGGCCCAAGTTTGAGAGGGGCAAGGAAACACTTACAGGGGGAGGCACCTGCAGAGGAGAGGGATCTACCCCCCCACTGTTTGCCTGGAGAAGCATCTGACCCTTAGAGAGTTGGAGGTAGCTGAGTGAAGGGCTCGGGAAGGAAGGTATTTTGGAACAGAGAGTTGGTTGTAGTGTGGGCCCTGGCCTCAGAACGCTGTGTGGACAATGCAGAGTGTCTTGAACTTGATCCTTGCATCCACTGAAGCCAGTGAAGAGATTTCAGAGCTGGAGAGATGTGGTCCCTGGGCTTGAGGCCAAGGATAGGTCTCGCAGTTCTGTTCTGGATTAGTTGCAGAAGGCGGGGAGTAGAGGAAGGCAGATTGAGAAAGAGGATGTAGCAGTAGTCTAGCATAGAGAGAACCAGGGCTCTGGAGACAGTGAGCGTCTGGGGGAAAGTGAGAAAAGGAACAATACCTCTGAAGAGGTGCAGCTTGTAGTGGGCCTGCTTGACAAGGTCCATGATGTGAGGAGAGAAGGAGGGAGTGGAGTTGAAGATGGCACCATGGCTTCTTGACTCACATGAAGGTGAAGGAAGAGGGCTCAAGGAGAGCGGCTTTAGTGAGAGAGGGAAAGCAGGAGCAGGGGTCCCAATGAGAAGGATCTCTACTGGCATTAAGTCAAAGATCATTGGAAGCACACCAATCCTGAATCACGGATAGACAGTCGAGAACGAGCGAGAGAGGATAGGAGGCTGAGTGAACCCTGAAAGAGAGCCTAGTGTCATTCGCATAACACTGAAAGTTGGAGGAGAAGGTTGAGGTCAGGTGGGCCCAAGGGGCCACGTAGACATTGAAGAGCCAGAGTGAAAGGGTAGAGCCCTAAATAACGTCACATGTGGAGAGAGAGGTGGTGGAAAGAAAGGACTCAAGATGGACCTCAGAGGGTCGGTCCAAAAGGAAAGAGGTCAAATAGACCAGGGCCTGATCTGTGATGCCCAGGTTCTTGCGAAGTCGATTGATCAGGATGGTGTGATTGACCATGTCAAAAGCAGAGGAAAATTCAAGGGGGATGAGGATAGAAGGAGCAGATCATCACAGGTGTTCAGGAGAGCAGTTTCCGTTCCTCTCGCTGCTCTGAAACCAGACTGATGGTCATGGACGAAACCAACAGATTTGGTCTGGAGAGTAAACTGGGAGATGGCCAGATTGTCCATGAGTTAGGCCAGTAAAGGAGAGATAGAGATTGGGTGGTTATTTGCCGAGCATGTAGGATCGACCAAAAGCTTTTTAAGGATAAGGTGCACAGGGGAGTGCTTGCAGAGAGATTGGAAATATCCAGTTGCGAAAGAGTGAATGCAGAAATCGGCCAAGTCTGGAGCGAGGTTGGCGATGTGGTCCTTGATGGTTCTGGAGGAGCAGGGAGCACTTGTTTGGATGACACTTTCATAGATTGGACTTGTCTGGAAACATCATCAGGTGCTGTTGGAGAAAAAGAGGAGAAAGGAGGAGGAGAAGGAAGGGAGGCCAAAGGCCGGCCGAGAGAGGTAAAGTGAGAGGAGAGAGATTTAGTAGTCAAGTGAGAAGCCAAGACCATACAGAGGGCCTGGGAGGGAACAGGAGAGGTGGACACTGCAGAAGGACTGGCCAGTTCCTTACAAATTTTAAAGAGTTTGTCCGTGTTGTTAGAGGCCGCAGAGACACAAGCTTGGATGTGGACTCTCTTCTTGGACAGGGCAAAGAGTCCGTACTGTCTTTGGAGTAGACGGCCGGCGAGTTTATCAGAGGATGTGCCAGAAGCCCTTCACTCCTCTCAGCCACCCTGCACTTGCGTTTCAGGGCTGTAGGGCCAGAGTCATACCAGGCTATTGCTGGGAGCGCATTTCACCAAGACGGGCTGTTCATGGGACCGTCTCAGTGGACTGTTACCAAAAAAAGCATTTCCATCATTATTGCAGATGGAAATGCCAGTGTGACAGTTGTGGTTTAACCTACGCCTGTCACAATTCAAAAGTGGGAATTTTAGTTTATGGTATTCTTCACAAGTGTTAAGATGTTATCCTCCAGTTTCTATATTGCTTACATTATGATCCCAAAAACGTACAATGGTGAGCATTTTAAGTGGTACATTTAATGTGATGCAGTTTGCAGGGATCATGCAATAAGACTAATGCTGATGATTTTCAATATATTTCATAATATTTATTTGATGATGCATTTGTATACGATGCACAGGCACTTTAGTAGTTGTGCTTTATATCATTTGAAGCCATTTCATGCATATTGCAAATTCATAAGTGTCTTACTTAAATATGAATCCTCTCTTGCAGGTAGTTTATTACTCACTGCACCTTATGCACTTGTATTGGCTGTTTCTGATTTGATTTCCATTAATTCTAAAATTCTTTAGCAGAATCTGAATATTATGCGCTGATACTTTTGACAAAGGTATTTTATAAATTTCCCCGTTTTAATCTGTACATCGGGTGCGTGATAATATCAAACTCGATCATCATGTTTTATATTCATGGGGATAATGATATGCCTTTGCAGTGCACCTTCGAGTTTTTGCATTTCATAAAATACACCCTCATAATGCCATGATAGGGAGTAATTTGTAGAAACATGGGCAGTCTTTTATAATGTATATATTCAAATTATTTGATTGCCTGTGAAATTACCACATGACTGCTGTGATGTCTGTTTAATATAGTGACATTTGCTCATTAAACACTTTAGCACTTGCACTTTAATGTGTTGACTATTGAAAATGCTGCGTTGAAGAAGATTTCAACATTACATGCAATTTTATATAAGATAATATTTATCAACAATTGCTGTTATATGAAATTGTTCCCATATGTATATTGATTTGTGTTATATGATTAAGCATGTTGTAAAGGCTCACTCCCCGACGTACACATGCCTATTCATAAAATATAATACACCCCAGTGGGGAATGAGACTAGGGGGACAGGTTGCAAGATTTAGATAAAGTTTATATAAAGTTGGCATCCAGAGAACTCTGCTGCCTTGAGAGCACTCTGGCAAACATTACAATTACATGAACTTATATGGGGAAACAGCATCATCAGTGACATCATTACATAAGGGAGTACATAAGTTCAGGATTGGACAAAAACCAAAGCAACACTTTAGGTGCTGCTTCCTCTGGGTTGGCTGCTCATTTGGCGGGAGGGTGACCATTACAAGGTCCATCTGCCTTTGTCCGGGTGGGGTGAGGGTTAGGTCACAGTGAGATATGGCGGACACTAACTAAGCTAGCATGAAAAACTACCACTAGACATACAATAAACAATGATCATTAGTATACCTTTGAATAAATCTAGAAAACTTATAAATTGCATTCATGAGATTATATCATCCTTCATTGGGACTTTTATGAGGTACAATTCGTAGAGGGCTTGTCCTCTGTGATAACCTGTGTGACTGGGTTGGTTCTTAGCACATCAAGGCAAGTGGGGAGTTATAATCACATAAGTTGGTTTTAGGGCACAATATACTGAGACATAGGTCTGGGTTTATTGGGGGCACTGTGGGGTGGGCTGCACAGCAGAGTCACACTTCTGGTACATCAAGAGAATACCTTAGGAGGGCACAGGGTTACATAAGCAGTAATTTTCCAACAGCGGGGGCAAGGGAGCAGGGGCAGGTTTTGTGGAGATGGATGAGCAACAAGGCATGGTTCGAGCCAGTTCACACACAAGACAGTGATCACAGAGGAAGAATGAGATGATACATTAGTTCATTTGTTTCAACTATCCCCAGTGCATTCCGTGAGAAAGGGAGTTGTGAAGCTTTCAGACAGGGGAGAAAAGGTGGGGGCCATGAGTGCACTGTGCGCTGCGCTGCAGAGGGTAGAGAAGCCTTTTCGTACTATCGAAGCGAGGTCTAGTCCAAAGATGGAGTCGAGGGCACACAAAATGGAAGCCAAGTGTCTCCTGCAATAGCCCCACTTATGTTAATGTTAGCATAAGGGCAAGGGTGGCCCCCACTATTGCACGAGCAAGTGGTCCATAACGTGCAGAATGTGCGAGGGGTGCCCAAACGACTCCTTACTCCCACACATTCCCCCCTTTCATTACATCTAAAGTAACAAACTAATCCTTACATTTATTTTCATTTTCATAGTACTCTGCTTCTTGCACTACATCATCCCATGCAGATGTCCCTTTAATTGGCATCCAAGCCCTGCAAACACTTTGTAAACTTTGACCTCTCCTGGTGTATTCATCAGGTGTGCAGGTCATATATATTCCCCCATCCCCATCCAGGTCCACTCACACCTCCCTGTTCCATTGTACCTCCCGTGGCTCCTTAATAGTGGTGTGGTATAAGTTATCTACCCTGTCCCCATGCTGGTGATATACAGCTGTCAGGTGATATTTTGGTGGATTTGACTTCCCAGTTTGTATTTGAGCATCCATCATGGTTGCTATCATTGTCGATTTGCCCATTGTTACCATCATCATTGTTGAACTAGGCATATATTTTGAACAACATTGTATGCACATCTGGCACACACAGAAAAATAGCAAAATAAAAACAATGACTGGAACAAAAATGTTCATCATGACGCTGATCCAGGACGGTATCCAATTGTAGATGTCATCAAACCAGTTGCTTGGCTCCATTCCTCCTTCCTTGTGCATTTTCTCCCCCAAACTGTGCACAGCCGGGATGACGTGGGAGAGGGTCCCATTGTCTGCGTCTTCAGAAGGTACACATGTGCAGCATGCACTCCTGATTTTTCGGCAAACACTGCCGTCCATTGCTGTGAGGAGGTCCAGGACGTACCAGTTCTGCATTGTCATTAAGCGCAGGGTGCAAAGTTCCACTTTTATGACATAGAACCCTTCTTCAGTGTCGTTGGCCAATTGGATCAGCTCCCAGCGCACGATTTGCAGCCATTTGGTGTTTGTCCATGCTTGGAGTCCTGCTGCCAGGAGGGAAGCAAAGAAAGTTTCAGCAGAGTTGAAAAGTTTACATTTGTCTGGAATATCAGCCAGGAGTTCTGATGACTTGCTGGATATATAGTTGGACCTCTTTTTGCAGGATACTCTGGGCCTCATCACGACCTCGGCGGTAACCCTTAAATCCGGCGGTAGCGCTATTACCGCCGGATTTAAGGGTCCGCCGAATCAGGGCTTCGGCGGATTTCAAAACAGCTCTGAGCTGGTGTGAAATCCGCCGAGAATTCGCGCTAATACCGCCGGCGGGAAATCAGCCGGCGGTATGAGCGCGAAATTTCCCCATTGAGCCCAATGGGGAATGGGGCATTCCCGAATGGGCTCAATGGGGAATGGGGACTTCCAAGTCCGCCCAACTCGTGATCCCGCGCTATTAGCGCCGGGGGCTAGGGCGGTCGCGCTAATAGCCCCCGCGCTAATAGCGCCACCGCTACCGCCGAGGTCGTGATGAGGCCCTCTATCTTGTAGTTCATTTTCAGACAGGATGTCGTATGTGGAAGTCTCTGTTGTTGCTGGCTGCGGTGCTGCCGTTATGTCAGCCAAATTTTTACCCCCTGGGAGATGGCTTTCTGTAATCACCATTAGTGCTGAGTGCAGTGTGGCCAGGGCACAGGTACCCCTCCAGGATGGTGGAAGATGCAGATATGCTTGTTTGCCACATACCCAATACATGTCAATGAGTGCTGCTGTGCCCTTTTTCATGTCTGGAATGATAATTGTTTTGTTGCATTTTCTGTTCGAACCCATTTGCACATTTCCCTCGCCATGGAAGCACAGTTTGTGATCATTTTCTTTCTGCATTTTGATGGGTTTTTTGAGAGCTGTGACCCATGTGAGCTTTGCAATGTGTTGGGACCAGACAGGAGTGCATGTTTCTTTGACCCATTAAAAGTTCTCCTCAGTAAGTCCTCACAACGCCTCTGATTGGCACATGATCATTTCATCATTCCACTTGTTTTCTGTGAATCGTGTCCCTCTGATAACAAAAAATGGTTCTTGATGCAGATCACTCCTTTGGCTTACTCGTGCAGGTTTTTTCATTCTGCAGCATTACTATTGTAACTGTGTGTGACTGGAAGGTGCTCCGAATCCTACACAATACGAGATGAACTACACTTCGGGCATCTGACAAGGGCACTTCTTGAGGTATAAGTATTGTAGGTGTACCTGATGCATGCGGTATGAGAGAGCAGACATAGCAGCTCTCATTTGTGGCTTGTTTTGCCGTTGCACTCACGTCTGAGTACCATTTGTTTGATTGATCTGGGTGGCGGGGGTATACAGTTTCATCTAATTCCAGGCCATGGTATACTTCATACCTTTTCCCTCCCACCCCTCTTTTCCATCTCCTCCTCCCCCCTTCACCATTGTCTATCAGTTTCACTCTCCTGTACTTTATGGGAAAGACATCTGCCCATATTGCATCACTGAATTCACTAGCAGCTTGCCAAGACTCTGTTTCTGGAGTATCTTGGGTAATTGGAGTATCAGGGTTAAAGTGTTTTATAGTGCCTTGTGAGGTAGGTTCTGTAGTTGTATGTGCATTCATATATGTCGGATTGGGCTCACCGAACCAAGAATAATCACCATCATACTCATTAGTCTCATTATCATTGCCTAAACCCATAGCAGCAAGGAAAAAAACAGGGGTTTTGACAGTTTGTTTTTTATACACCCTAGTGAGATTGTCATTTACAGAGCCATTATGTTTCCAAATTGTTGAGAGCCCAGTCCATATGAGGCCTGAGCCTTCCCGTATCAGGCTTAAACCACCCCCCCTCTTTCATATCCCCAATTATGAAAGTAAATGTCCAGTATGCGGCAGCAAAAAAATAACATCACAGAAAATATTTTTGCGGCACATCCTAGTCCACATTCATAATTATACCATTTACTTATTCTTTCATCTACTCTATCACTATCTACATTTGAGTCGTTGTTAGTGAGGGCCCACCTTTGCGTCATATTTCCACCTGAAGGGGCGATATAAAAGGGTTAAGTACACTGCAAAAAAACATTTTACACTTCTGTGCATATTTTCATTTCAAACATTACCTCACTAATAACTAATTTCTCTACTAATTACTTTTTCTACCTCTAACTCTTTCATTTCTTATTAAATTTCATACATTTTCTTTGAACAAGATGAACTTTAGTTAGATGACATGAGAAAGTAGTAGTTGTACTGTAAACTTATAACGCAATTCTTTACACTTGTTTCTTAGTCACACAATACTCTCTTTTTTATATTTTCTCACAGTTGTCTACCTATTTTTTGTTGCACATGACAAATCTCTATTCTAACCACATGCAACTTCTTCACTCTGGGGTTGATCACTTTGAGGAGTTGGATTATCGTGTGCTCTTCTCACATCTGAGAGATGCACCTAATATTTCAACCCATTACCTTCACTGCAGTGGGCGTGCAATAGGTGACCTCATAGGGTCTGTGAAACTGTGGGGAGTTCCATCTCTGCACAAAACTTCATACGTAAATGTTTTCTCCTGGCATTAATTGGCCTGTGGGGCTGTCTTGTGCTGGTGTTGTTGTGTCTGTTTCACTATTTTGTGTGAATGCAGGTGCTATTTGTCTTGCTATGCTTCGAACCGCACGTGCCAGCTGGGTGAGATATTCCTTAAATTCATCCCCAAGCACTATGGCAGCTCTGTGAGCATCTGATGATCTTCTTAATGCTAAGAGTGGCGTGTGAATGCGCCATCCCGTCAATATTTTGTGCGGACTCAAACGGTGGTCCTTGCTTGGTTGCGTTCTGAGTTGGAACAGTGCTAGGGGCAAGCAATACACCCAGTTCTTTTTTAAGTGTGTTATATAACTTGGACAATTTACTTTTAAGCAGGCCGTTGATCTTTTCTACCATCCCGTTAGACTGCAGGTGATAAATCGAACATAATTTGTGCTTTACACCTAACAAGGTTGTCACCTCTTCGAAGAGGTCAGTCACAGAATGGGTGCCATTGTCTGATCTGATCACATTGCATATACCCCACCTGGAGAAAACCTCCCACACCAAAAACCTTGCTGCACACTTTGCATCTGGATGTGGACATGGTCCAGCTTCCACCCACCGTGAGAAGGGACACACTATCACAATGAGATATCTTGCTACATTACATCTCTCCCCCATGTCTGCATAGTCAATGTGGAGTTCTCTAAAAGGCCCCACTGTATGCGGTAACGTTCCTCGTAGTCTTTGAAGAGTCATCCCAGAATTATATGTTTGGCATGTAGTGCATTCAATTGATAGATGTTCCTGTAAATTGGGTATGAACCAAGTTTCCTGAATCTCTGCTGCAATGTGTTGTTTCATTACATGCATTGGGAAGTGGAGCTGTTGGAATGCTATCAATAATAATTCTACTGGCATCACCACCTTCCCTGTCAGTCCTTGCCACCATATTAAATCAGTTGGAGACTGTTTACATCCACTCTTTCCCTATAATTCCTATTCTTCTAATGGTGCACGCTTTTGCAATTCTATAACTTGTAGAATTGGTGTAAAGTTGTATCCTTCCTCCTGTACTTCCGCACTTGTTGTTTTTACAATGCATTTAAATGGTTGTGGAACGTTGAAGGATGCTGCGTCTTTTGTAGCAGCTTCCACTGCCGCGTTGCCGAGCGAGATTGCGTCTGTGTTATTGGTATGTGCTTGGCACTTCACCAATGCTACCACTGATGGTTCTGCTAGCGCTTCAATCAAGTCATTCAATAGTGCTGCATGCTGTACTGGCGACCAATCTGCCCTCCTGAACCCTCTTCGTCGCCATTGTGACAACCCTAAATTCACTGTTGTTGTCACATATGCTGAGTCAAAATATATTGTCACTGCACATCCTTTGGCTTTATGTAGTGCTTCAATTAGCGCTATTAGTTCTGCTGCCTGAGATGAACAATGTCAGGGGAGGCGTTTCTGTATGATAATTTCATACCTTTCTTCTTCCATTCTTACCACTGGCACCCGACATGTTTTTCACCTGTCTCACTGTCTATTGATGCTGACCCATCCACAAAATATATTTCACCCTCTGCTAGCGCATTTGTTTTACCTATCCTGACGCATCTGTGAGAAAAGGAGTTGTGAAGCTTTCAGACAGGGGAGAAAAGTTTGGGTCCACGAGCGTGCTCTGTGCGGCGCTGCAGAGGGGAGAGAAGTCTTTTCGTACTATCGAAGTGAGGCCTAGTCCAAAGATGGAGTCGAGGGCACACAAAATGGAAGCCAAGTATCTCCCGCAATAGCCCCACTTATGTTAATGTTAGCATAAGGACAATGGAGGCGTCCCCCACTGGTGCACGAGCAAATGGTCCATGATGTGCAGAATGTGCGAGGGGAGCCCAAACGACCCCTCACTCCCACACAATGTTTACCTTATGTATTTAAATATTTAACATTTGTATTTTCATTTGAATTACATATTAATGCACGATGGGATGAATAATCAGCTAAATCTGTCTGCGATTTAACGTTGCACATATATAGCATGGTAAGAAGAAGTAATGTTGTCAAAGTTATAAACGGAATGGGGTGCCTTAGCGGCCATGAACATTATAAGATGGCTCTCTGCTCAGACAAATGAGATTAAGTGACTAGTGGTGCTAGGAAATAAACTGAAAATGAATAAGTGAATGATATCATGGTGTTTGATTTCTTACTTTTGTAACCTTAACGAAGCCTGTGACAGGTTGAAACATGTTTTTTTTCTTACCTGTTAACCACTTAATAAAGCCACACAACAGTGGTTTAGTGGTCCTGGAATGTTTGATGTACCAGCGCTGTTCCATGGTGATGCCAAAGGCAGACTTTGTGAGGTTCATGAACTTCATATGTTTGTACTAGATCAATACGTATTTGCATGTATATCCTATAACATTATTTTACAATGCTCGCAAAGGATAGTTTATGCTTCCTCCTGCTCAAAAAGCTTGTTGGTATTGTGCATGAGATCTATTCTCTTGTAACTGGGCCTCATCCTTTTGAATTTCTTTTTTTAATAATACAGCTCATATTTGCCTTTTTTAATCCAGCCATGTCCTGTTTTACGGTGTGTTCCTCGCAACCACTTGACCTTTGTATCCCTTCCTAAAGTTTATTTTACCATTCTTTCAAACACTTTGGAAGAACTTTGGTCTGTATTTCTAAATAAAACTTCTGTCATTGTTTTTTATAATTGAGCCATCCATTTTCAGATATTAAAATGAATGTAAAATATCGACACATGCCTCACATTTTGAGCGTTTGGAGCCAACATCCCACAGGGATACATTTGCTCATATGCAATCACGAAACACACACATCCACTTTCTTATGGTTTACGTTCTCTAATGGAAACCAGATTTGTGATCTACATAAAATTGAGGAACAACCTTACACTTAAACGTTTTGTTATAGAAGTGATTAGCGCAACATGACAGGTACGTTTATGTACTTGTATTATTCATCCACGATTAAAACACTAATTTCTCTAATGCCCCAACACTCGTCCTGCACAACTGTCCTTTACGCTCTCACATTCTAGATCACCCACTGTTCATTTCACACTGGACGACACAAGGATGTCACACATTGCCTTCTCTCAGCCAATGTTTAGCATGACTCTATTGACCTGGCATGTGTGTGTGAAGTTTGACGTGAGTACAATTGCTGGTTGGTCAGGGATTGTGGGGTATAGTGAAGCTACTTATACTTATTGGTTTTCTGCCAATTCTCTTAGGTTTACTGCACAGAATGATGAGGTTGGTTTCCATGTCATGTTTTTGTGCATGGTTGAGGGGCACATTTCCATATCCTTGCTGTGTCTCGTCTGTCCTACTCACTTGTGATTCTCTTCCCTTCCTCCTATGGCTTTACTGTTTAGTTAAGTTATGTCTGATACTTGTGATTAAATTGCACACTCTACTCTTATTCCAAACTTGACCATCTGATGTCCGGATAGCCCCATGCATTACTTGTGTTTCTTTCCCAGGCAGTGGCCGTGCTTGTGAATGCAACTTCAACTCCAACTGCATTGGGTACCTTGTGATGACCGCTTACCGTACATCATACAATGTTTTGTAGCTCACTTGTCTTTTTACAATTCCTGCACTTAATTTAATATTGAACTACTGATTGGCCCTTCCTAAACATGGGAGCCCCTCCTTCGTGTTGGTTTTCTGCATCTAATACGTTCAAACAGGGAGAGACCTGTGTTGAAGTGGGGAGTGAATATGTGGGCTACCACTGTATCAGCAACCTCCTGCCTTCAGTTGCCTCCTAAATTGGGTGCCTCATGTATACTTTTCTTAATTACACAATTTAATCTCTCAAACATGCCATGTGTGTCAGAATGATATACTGAGCTCGTGAGGTGCTCAATCCCTTTGTTTCTGAGGAAGGTTTCCATCTCTTGAGGCATTACTCATCTGTGAATATAATATTAGGATATCCTTACCTTCTAAAAGTGTCATCTAAGAATGTTATCACATTCTTGCTAACAATGTTTATTATAGACCCTACTTCAACTTGCATGGTAAATAAATCTCTGATCACCATAAAATACAACTGTGTGGTGGCACCACTTTTGGGGGTGGACAATGCCTAATTTGCATATGGTTTTTCCCCTTTTGTAATGGCTTGGCAGCCGAAGATTGATGGTCTGGAGGGTTGCCCAGAGCAATGCCAGAGGTTAAGAATACTTCTAAACCTTCCAGCCATCACCTCATTTGTTTTTCTCTGAGTCACTCTGAGTGGGACGGGCATGCCCAGATGTGGGTCCTTGGCCTGCTGGGTCTAGAGATCCAAGCTACTCCTCACTGATGAGGCTCAATGAGGCTGAAACATGTTTTGGGATGCTTTTAGTCTCGTGCAGAAGGGATGTGACCGAGCAGTTTAGGCTGGACTGCCGCTTTTCGGGTGGGACTAAGACTGATTTGCATATGGTCTTTCCTCTTTTGTAATGGCTTGGCAAGCATGAATGGTGGTCGGCAGGGTTGCCCAGAGCTATTCCAAAGGTTATGATTAATTATAAATGCTTCAGCCATCACCTCTTTTGCCTTGCTGTAGTCACCCCGAGTGGGACGGTATGCCCAGACATGGGTCCCATGCAAAATGGGTCTAGAGACCCAAGCTACTCCTCACTGATGAGGCCCGATAATGCTGAAACATGTGCTTGTGGCCTCGTGTAGAAGGGATGTTACCAAGCAGTTTGGGCTGGATTGCCCCTTTTGGGGGTGGGCCGTACCTGATTTGCATATGGTCTTTCCCCTTTTGTAATGGCGTGACAGGCAAATAATGATGGTCTGGAGGGTTGCCCAGAGCAATGTCAGAGCTTAAGATTAATTTTAAAACTTCCAGCCATCACCTCTTTTGCTTTGCAGCACTCTTTAGGGTCCTACAATATCAAAACATGTACTCTCTGCCATGCAGTGATGGGTATGCTCATGTCATTAATGCCATTGATGTAGTATGTGATGTACATGTGTTTTTCCACAATTTGCATTATCAGACATATGCTGACTACCCTCTCCACCTGGACATGACACACAGGACACCAAACATTTTGTTTAAGTCTTTGCATGATTGTGGTCCCTTAGTGCCCTTCATTTGGTAAATCTATGGTCTGCTTACATATTCCTTCAGTTGCTATAATTTGGACACCTTTAATTTAAAATACATGTTTACAAAATAGCTCAACTTGACTCTCCACAAAGCTTCATTCAACAAACAGTATTTTGCTGCATGTGCCCATTTATAGGGTCTGTTTGATCTTGATGTAGTTCTTGTCGTAATGCATGGTGAATTCCCACTCCTCCTTTCCAATACTCCTTGTTTTATGGTGAGGACTTAGTCTATAGCCTCATCTGTTTCTTTCTCCTCCTTACTGACAGTGAGCCTGTAGAGACAACTGGCTGATCAGCTCTTTACACCTGGCACATAGACTGCATGCAACAAGTATTCTTGCAAGCTAGCCACCCACTTCCATATCTGAAATGATACCATGTAAAAATCTTTGCTATTTGAAATATGTTTTAGTGGTGTGTGATCAAACCTAATTCCAAACTTTGTTCCACCACGGGAGGGTTTGAATTTCTCTATGCCCCACTTGACAGCCAACAACACTTTTTCTATTGTAGAATAGTTTTTGTGTGCTGCTCTTACTACCCTTGATGCCAAGGCGTGTGTGTACTCTTAGCCCTACTTGATGTGCAGAACAGCCCCAATGGCCTTTGTTTCTGGCATCCATCTTTACTATGTTCTTCTGTTGGGCTGAACATTTCTTAGTGATGGGGCTTCTCAGAATACTTCCTTGACTACATATTCCGATACAGGAGCTTTATTCAATTCAAAGATCACAACTTTCCCTACCAACTTCCTCAAGTTGAAAGTTGATGCCACTAATCATGGTACAAATTTGACATTGTAATCCACCATCCCTAAAACTATCAAATGTTTTTTGTCTTTAGGTGTCAGCCTATTTTCTGCAGCACATATCAGATCTTTCCTGGGTTCTAGACCCCTCGCCAAGATTACATATCCAAAATACGGTATCTATGTTTTATACCGGTTATATAATTCTCCTTGCTTACTGTAAAGCCTGCTTTCCCCAATATTTTTGGTGCTTGTTGTAGTCTAATTTCATGTCCTTCATGATTCTTCCAATAAATTAGTACATAATCCTGAAAACATGTGACTGTTTCTTCATCATGAAACAGCAGATACATTATTCTTTGAAAATTGGCACCCGTATGCATTGGAATAAACCCGTCAGGGTTATGAAGGCAGTGAGGTTCTTCGAGTCTGTAAAGTGGGATCTGGTGATAGGCTGATTTGAGATCCAGTGTTGAAAAGACACAGACTTTGCCTAATGTACTTAGTAGCTCCACAATGATTGGTAGTTGATGTTTATCCAGAATTATGCAGTTGGTGAGTGCTCTGAGGTCGTTCCACAGTCTCAGTTTTATGTTGCTTATGAAAACTATGACTAGTGGAGGTGACAAACACTCTTTCGGTCATAGCTTGTTTCTGTATTGCGCTTAACTCCTTGACTTCATTCCTCAAATTGATGGGTACACTCGTAACCTTATGCCCTACAGGAATTGTCCCTCGGTTTATTTTTATGTAGTGTTGAAACACCTTTAGGGACACTTGATCCTCCCTGTAAACATCGTGTTCTTGTAAGATTGTTAGTTGGCCTTTCGTGTTCAATGTGATTTCCTTCATCACATGAAAATACTGACCCCATGGCATTTGGATCCAGTTGTATTCTCAAACAGATCAACAGAGAGGCACTCCACTTCTGTGAGACATACACTTTTTCTTCAGTCATGCTGCTCTGTCCTTGAATTTGAGTTCTGCATTGGACTGCCCTACTAGTTAAATAGAATTTCCACTATATTCCACTGGACTTATGTCTATCTAATTGAGATGTCCATCTGGTCTCAATTTGATAATGTATACATTCTCCAGTAACAATGTGTATTTTCTACCCTAATCAAGTACCATATGTATTGCTATCCCTGCCATTCCTATTGGTGTCATGTTTTTCTCTGTGTCTGCATCCGCATCTTCAATCATTAATACTGGCTCATCTAATTCTTCACAAAATTGCGCAAGCCAGTTAGTCATGGACACACTGCAACAATGCTTTACGGAATTCCCCCTCCTGTTATTATTCTTACAATCTGCTTTGATAGCTGGGCACAAGTCACTGATTGAGAGGTGATATAGGCTATACCAAGCATTCCTTCTCTCTTCTCTTTCAGATTTCTCATAACAACTATTGTTTACTCCCCTCCTGCAAGGCCATCCTCTCCTGTCAGGAGCTCTTGGGTTCCTTTGTTGAACAGAATTCACTTGCAACGGTATTTGGGGAACTTGAATCTGATTCCCAGCCGGTGTTTCTATTCTAGTTTGTTCACACACTAGTTTGTGTGTTCCACATTTTTTGCCGCAAGTAGTACTTCTTCCAAAGTGGGGTGGGACTTCACCCAAAAATACATCTCTCACTTTTCTCTATCTGCACTCCAGCATAAATTGTTGCCAGAAGCATTCTTCTAGGTTCTGGCAAAATGGACATGTTAATGCCAGTGCTCTTAGAGCCGTTAATCACTGCTTGATGGTTTCCCCTTTCCATGGGCTCCAAAATGATGTAATTCCAGTATAACATTAACCTTCTTCTCAAAATGTTTATCTAACATCTTTATGCATTCATCATATCATTGAGCCCTCCAGCTTTGCGTTGGATCACTGGTGGCACATTTTCAAACAGGTATTGTCCTTAATTTTCTAGGCAATGAATTTAGAGTGATGTCTTCGATTTACAGTGAAAGTTAAACCATGGGCAATTTGGATGTATTGTTCAAATCCTTTTTTTCCACTTCTTCTAGGGAATGAGTGGTTCTCCTGGCATTGGTAAGCAAATTGTGGTGGAGTAGTGCTCGGAATTCTGATGTTGTTGAGAGGTTTGCATGCACTTCAGATGGATGTGGTGTGTGTTTCATAATGTTTTTATTTTTTATTGCTCTTATTTCCTCTGCTCTTTGCTCGTTTGGTAATCAGTTTCTTTTCTTCATTTGATGAAGTTCTTCAATACTTCCTTTCTGTACATCTTACACTGGACTATACAGGTCGTTTGGATGTCGTTGTCTTGCAGTCAGAATCCTGTGGCCCAGATATGGGGCAATGTGCACACTGGATGCAGAATGGTACTTGAGCATGCAGTTACACATTTATTTTAGTATGGTGTTGAATTGGTGCAGCTTACCTTCTCTGTCATTACCAATTCAGCCTCATGCATGGCAGGGTACCTTCCATTAGCATGTGGATGTTCCCACAACTGATGGTCAGGTGAGTTCCTCCCCAGCAGCAGCTACAGGGGGAAGCCTGCCACCACTTGACGAAAGGATGTTCTAGTTATGTTATTTTATTGGAATTTAAACAGCTGCCATTTGCATGATCTCCAGGTGCTAATGTAGATGAGAAAGTGAAAGTGAGTGAATGGTTTGAGGAGGAGAGAGAAAAGACAAGGAGTTGTACTAACATCTCGGTGTGTGTACAACCAGGAACAACTCGCAGTTGTATTTTGTAGGTGGATAGTTATTTGTACATTAGAGACATTTGTTTCCAAATGGGAGACCTCTAGCAGCTGACTTTTCAAGATGCTTCGGTGGGTGGTTGAGATTTGCAGGTTGATTCAAAATATATAGAGTTGTGGCTGTTTTGGAAGGGTTGGAGGGTTTTGTGTAATTTTATAACGTGTAGTGATATGGTCGTTTAGCATGTAGTGAGTGAGGATTGTAGAGTGTGAGGTTCTTAGTAGTTTGGCTTCTTCCTGGCTCTCATGATGTTTTGTTTGTTGATGTTTGCGACATGTTAGGATCTTCTCTTATTGGTCTTTGCTATGGAGAAGTTGTTGAGTGAATGTTCCTTACCTTTATTCTGGTAAAGGGTGGCTTTGTGTAAATATTAAAAGACAGGCTTGACAGACTGTATCTGCATGTCCTGGTAGTCCAAAGTGTTTGAGTAACTCCCATTTGAGTTTTCCTGCAGGCTTGTTCCACGTTGTCTGATTTATCCTTGTTTTCTTCCAGGTGGTATTTGTACTTTTTTGGTAGGTGCCAGGTTGTCTGATGTTGATACTAGATGTTCTGTAGCTGTAAGGCATTATAGCCCAAAGCGATTTGAGTTAATGAAATCTGATTTTTTGTAGCTTTGTTCCTGCAGTTTCTATAGTGGGAATTTGTGTTTTTTGGTGTGTTCTCACTTCATGGCTGCGTTCTGTAATATAGATTGATTCACTGAGTAGTGCATTGTCCTCTATACTGATGTTTTTTGACATTTGTATGAAAGCTAGGTGGTCTTCTATGGCCTCGACTCCATTATGAGTCAGGTTGCACTATTTTAAAATGAGGGTGGAGAAAATGGTGTCTCTGTTTTTTCTTCTTGGATTGCTTAGTTTTGATTAGCATGCCATTGCTAGCTCGGAGCATCCTTCATGGTTGGTAAGGGGTGATTTTGGATTAAAGAATGTACACTCCCTGAACATGCAATTCTCTATATACGATGCAAAGTGCTTTAAAAAAATGATACTTTTGTTCACCAGTACCTCTGGGGCTTCTCAGTGCTAGAGTGATGCACCCCCTTCTGTACAGTCACAGTAGAAGTGTTGCAGCAGTGTTTTGGATACATTGCAATTCCTTGCTGAAATAATCATACCAAGGTATATGCTGTTTGCATAGATATTGTTGAGAGTATCACTGAGATGATGGTGTGTGAGAGAATCTGAGATACAGCAGGATATGTCTGCTTGAATGTGGGTGGTGGAAGCGTTTTCGTTCACTTGTGGTTCGAGAGTGAGCACACTGTACAAGAGAATTCCAAGGTTTTCCCCACTGTTGAGGGTGCTGTTATCGTTCCCATGCGCACAATCTAGTGATATAGAGCATGTGGTACATTGTTGTGGTGAGTGGGTATGATTTGCAATTTTTTTGGTTTATTTAGATTGTTATTGGTCAACACTTTGATTTTATGTATTGAACTAATGAAAAAAGTCTTTCCTAGTTCTAAAGTGGATCTTTGCCCTGTTTTAAAAGAAAAAGAATAACTAGGGCTTGTCCATAAATCCTATACACATTATACAGTTCTCTGTCTCAAACCCATCTGTTACATAACTGCTCACACTACCACTAACACAAAGAAAAGTATAACATGAGGTTGACCAGAACAGTTCCTTAATGGGTGAAGTAGTTCCCGGATAGTTCAAAAGATTGCCCAGCAATGTCTTTCACAATCTTCAAGTGCTTGTGCCTCACAGTCAACACTGTGATAGTTAGTCGTTGTCTCAGTATTGTGCACTCTTTCCTTCAACCCTGGATTCAAGAGTCTCTTATTCCGTTCTTGTGGTTTGTGGCTCTCACGTCTTCATGGGATCATCTGTCAATTACCCTGCCAGGGGCTTTCAGGTTTCTCACCCTGTTGCAAGGTTTTGGGAGTTTCACACCTGGGCGTTTCACCCCTTCACGCGGTCACTTGGCATTTACTCCACCAAAGGCTCTCAGGTTTCTCATCCCACTGTTGGGCTACTTGGAGTTTACCCTGCAATGGACATTCAGGTTTCCTACCCAGCTATGGAGTTTTGAGACTTGTAAACATTTTTGGGGTGCCAAGGGATTTCAGGTTTCTCTCCCCACCGTGGCCTTTTGTGGCTTTCTGTCCTTTGTGGGACATTTACCTAGGCCAAGGGATCTCGGGTTTCTCAGCCTGTTGTGCAGTTGCTCATCTCTCATCCCTTTGTGGGGTTTTGCTTTGTCTTCACATCGTTCTATCTGCTTCTAAGAAGAGGACTACACCTTCTGGGTTCTGGTGGTTTTCCCTAGAGGAGGCACTTGCATTGAGAGTCTGGGAACTGCTGACCAATCTCTCTTCTGGGTCCCTACATCCATTCTTCATGTTGACCTCTATTTTGGCCACTGGTTCTCTGGCACGTCGGCACAGAGGGCTACTGGTGTCAGTTCCCCACTTCTCAGTCAGGTGATGGTTTACCGTCCCCTCGGTCAAGCCCGACTGGCTCCAGACCTTGCTGTGTTCAGCAGGGTTCTGCAGGGCTCTCTCCTGCTCGGCATCTGCTGTGTCAGCCTTTGCCGTATCTCTGCCCTCCAGTGAGATGCTCTCCTTAGCGGTTTGATCTGTGGGTTGATCTGCATCCTCTGCCCCTCTCGCTCTCTCTCTCTCTCTCTCTCTCTCTCTCTCTCTCTCTCTCTCTCTCTCAGCTCTGATTTCATTACTCCATTGCTTTAATGATTCCAGCTGCAACAAGTGTTGAACATGAACATCAGAACCTTTGCAGCAATTTGCACAGTGTTACAAGGGTAACACAAGAGTAATTATGCTACTCAATACCCATGTAACCCACACACACATGGGACCTTCCGTAGGAGGAAGGTTAAATAAAATCCCTTGCTAGGGACTCCTTGTTCACCACCAGTGGTATCCTTCTTGCCATGTCTCCTAGGTGGGTTAAAACCTAGTGGGCATACCTCCCTAGTCCCAATAACCTCCCTAGTCCCTATAGGGAAGAAGGGACAAATAACCTGGATTTGTCACACTGGTTATAATGTTTTCTCAAGGCTTGCTCGAATTTCCAGTTCATTTACTTGAGCGGGTAACCCATTTTGCCACTTCTTTTTGTTTTGATAGGGTGAAAAGACTTAGGTTTATCAGTGTATCCATGATTATCTTGATGCCATAGCACAGTTCTTCAGCAAAATATATCACAATATTTTGTTACAGATGGAGGAGGTTGGGGTTTGGATAATAGTTTCCATTAACTACGCTAAATCCTTTAGATTATGGTTGTTCCACTTCCCTTTGTCTATGCTTACTAGATTTATGTGTTTTGTGGGTGTGTGTATTGAGTCATTGATAGGAGAAAAAGGATTAGGAGTTGATCACTCCAAACAATTGGAATGGGGAGGGTGTTGGTGGTAAGTCATCGGTTGCAAATGATTACAAACAGGTTATGTTCAGCCAAGTGAGATGATGAGTTGACTGTTTGAGAAGATGACTTGCCAGGTGAGTGCTAAAGGAATTAGTTGATGCGTCATGTTCATACTCAAAGGACATTTTGATTTCACCTTCTATGATATTGTTCTTGTGTTCTACTCTGAGATTGCTACTGCATCTGCATGTTTCTATATGAAGATAGGATTGTGGGTAGGTAGTCTGTATACAAGAAGGAAAATTAAGGTTTTTGCCATATAGCGGGTGCAGTTACGATGGTGTGATTGTTTTTGTGAGCCACGGTAAGGCCTCCCTCTCTCCTTCCCTTTCAATTTGCATGTACAATTTTGAAATTGTCGGTTCAGGTGTCATATTTCAATGTATGGTTGTCATCTCAAAGCCGGGTTTCCATAAGTTTAATAATGCTGGCGCCTCCCTCGATCAGGATGTAATGTATTTTCTGTTGATCAGACATTGATTAGGTTGTAGTGTATCTTGCTCTCCTTCAATGATGGGTTGGGGTTTAACTTCTAATGTGCTGTAAGAGTATTGGTAGCCTGTAGCTCTAGATCCTGAGTGTTGGGGGAAGTGATGGGGCTTACAGCTGTTGGTTCTGTCTCATTGATGATAGTTCCAACAGGTTTGTTCCGGTGTCTGCCCTCTGGCATTGTCTGCAAGGTTATTAGTGATCCAGGTGAAGTCTCTCTAGTCCATAATTATTAAAGGTGGGTTAAGTACATATTGTTCTCTTCTTGTTCTTGTGTGAGGACACCATATTTTGTGTTTGCACAGTGATTTTGTTTGTTTGGTCATTTCTTGATGATCCTGGAGTTATGGGTCTGAAGGGTTTGTAGGTGACGAAATACTGTGCTAGATACAAGGTTTTGGGTCACATCCTTGTGTTGAGGCTTTCTTCATCTTGTTTCCCTTCCTGCTCATTTGTATATTTTGCAGCAAGGCATTGAGGAACAGTTTTTGTCTGGAGATTAGGATCTGGTTGTGTTCTTCTTGTATTCTAGCTATGTCAAAATGCCTTTTGCATGATTGGGCATATGATGAGGTTTTAATTTGACGACCAGATATGTTTGTGGAAATAAGCACACTAGTATATATAATGCCATCTATTAGTATGACACCAAAAAGTGCAAAGGCACTTGATGTTGTATCCTAGGTAATCTGTTGTGAAGTTACCTACAATTGGGAATAGATCTGGAAGCAAAACTAGGACCAAGAACATATTATAGCATAAAGTACTATACTTTCCACCATGGAATTCTGTTTGCCAGCCAAATAGGAGGTAGAATAGTGTGGTCTGCTCTGGAGAAGCCCGAAGCCAAAAAGAAATATGGTAGTATGTTGTGTCAGATACTTTGGTGTGAAGCAACTCGGTGTAGACCATGGTGTGGTGCAAGTGTGGTATACCCTTGTCTGGGACACCTACTTGCAAGATCAAACATATAGAATTATGCAATGTATATTGTCCAGGGCACCTAGTTTACTAAACACAATAAAATACAAAGTAGCATGTTTTGGTGATTCCCCATGATTGGTACGGACAAAAAGTGAAGCATTTAATTATGCCTTTGTCTGGGCAACTACATAAACAGATCTGTGCACTACTATTCTTATCTAAGGTTTCAGGGGGCAAGACGTAGCCGGCACAATGAGGATGCTGGAGAAGCAGTCTCCACTACATAAGCTACATAAACAACAGTGTGCTCTTGACCCGGGACATCCAAGTAGGTGAACAGCATGGGGCATTGGGGACCTGGCAATCTACAGGCAAAAAGAACAAAATACAACATATAATATAGTGCGTTTTATGTTTGGATCACCTAAATACTGAGTGTAATATGAAACAATGTGGTACATTTTGTCCGGGTCATATGGGTGCAGAACATTACAGAAAGCAATTCAGTGGTCTAGCAACATGGAGCAACAAGATGGTGAACATGATCAGAAAGACCTAGATGTAAGGCAAGCATATAGGACCTGACATAGAATAATGCAATGCCTTTTCTAAGGGCACCCAGATTAGGGACACATTATAGAGCACAATTTAGACCCATGAAGTGCGTTATTTAGGGCCATCTAGACAGGAGATCCGATATAGCAGCCAATATAGAGCCATGAAATGTATTTTCCTTGGGCTAGGTAGATTTGAGACAGAGTAAACAGCACAATGTAGAACAATGCAATGCCCTTACCTAAGAAAACCTAGATGGAAAACACAAAATACAGCACAGTATACAACAAAATATAGAACAATGCAATGTACATTTCCTGGGACACCTAGCTGGGAGACACAATGCAGGGCACAACATAGCACAATGAAACACACTTTCCTACGGATACCTAGATTTCAGACACAATATCAAGTACCACATAAAACCAATGTAATGGGCTTTCCTAGTTTTACCAAGATGGGAGACATAATATTGCGCACAATGACGAATCAGTGAATGGACTTAGCAGGGATTACCCAGATGGAAGACACAAAATAGGGCACACTATATAAACACCATAATGTCGTTTGCTAGGGATACCTAGATGTGAGAAACAATACAGAGCACAACATATACATGAAGCAATGCCCTTTCCTAGATATAACTAGCTAGAGACACCATATAGAGCTCAATATAGAAACAATACAATTCACTTTCCTGGAGGTGTCTAGAAGGGAGACACAATATAGAGAACAGTACAGAAACAATGCAATGAGCTTTCTTAGGGGCACCTAGATGGGAAACACAGTATGGAGCACAATAAAGAAACAATGTGAGCACAATGTATCTGAATGAAAAGCGCTTTCGTATGGACAGCTAGATATAAGTCACACTGTAGAGCACACTACACAGACAATGCAATGTTGTGGGGTAAATTTAAAGGCCCCAAACAGAAGTCCCGTTTACATGAATACCATGATTTTAAACACTGAAACACGAATGGTCTGGCCTTTGTTTTTGTTTTTCAAGCAAAATTAAAGAGCCATGTGGAAAGTGGCCTACCTATCATTACCAATGGATAAGCACCATTTTAATTTACCAAAGAAGGAGGAATCAGGATTTCTGAACATTGAAAACAAAAACGGCCTGCACATGTGTGTGCAAATAAAAAAGTATCACTGCTCTCAGAAAAATATCAGGAAAACAAAACATGATGTGCGGGTTGACAAAGAGCAATGTATATTATGTTTCATCCATAAACACCAGTGACATTTGAAGAGCCACTCTGTCTTCATGAAAAAAAATGTCAGGCCATGGGAGACCTGTTTGCTGGCTGTGGGCAAAACCTTTAAAAGAAAACTCCCACTCCCAGCCTGGATGTTATATCTCCCATCTAATGACCAACCACAATAAATTCTCCTGCTAAAGGTGTCAAAATTCAGTGTTCTCCAGACCTGCTGGCTCTGAAAGCATTGCCTTCAAGAAAAAGTTTCCCTTTGCTGGAGCATGACTAATATGCGTGCACCAAGCCAAGTACCATTCAAGTACCGCTTTGCTGCTCGACTCTGTGCCTTTTCTAAAGGAATTAATCACTTGTGGATCTTCCGTGAACTACTACATCCAGGAGGTGCTAATAACCTTGGTTGCTAGATAAGTTATTTATATACTTCAAAGAAATGTAGTATTCACAAATTGTTTCATTTTCTTTAGGCTTTGCTTTGAATTTCGCCTGCAAGTACCTCCCCTTTCTAAGGCGTCACTATATATTGTGAACGTGCATGCACCTGCGCGCATGCACCAAGACAAGTACCATTCAAGTACCGCTTTGCCGCTTTGCCGACTGCGACGAGGCGGCAGGGTGATACTATCCTTACCTGTTTAGGGGCTGGCCTTGCAATTTGTTTGACCGTAAAGAGTAGGTTCAATCTCCCAAATTTCTTAACTTCGTGCTTTGGCTTCCTTTAACATGCATCGAGGTGAATTCACACTTAAAACGGGAATGCCGCCTCAAGTTCTAATAGACGCTGGAGTGGATGCAAATTGTGTAGCAGGGACAAAACAAAATAAAAAACAGACTTGTTCCACGCCGCTAAACAGAAACAAACGCAAGATGGTGGATAATTCAACTTCGTCCGTGCATGGCGACATACAAACGTTCTGCAAAGGAAACAACATTGCGGGTATCCCCGTGGCTGGTGTTAGAACCCCCGTGGTGGGCATCACCCTACAGAAATCTAGAATCCTACATACTGACCCCATCATCTCCATAGACTCTGCTGCACTGGCCATCCACTCGACCAACAAAGACATACGTAAGAAACCATCATCACTGGTTGCTGGTAAGACAGCTGTAAATGTGACTCTTGAAAAACCGATTGCAATTGTGTATGATGTATCCTTATCTGACAGTGCTTTGTTGTTTAATGCCCCAACAGCTTCCACAGCTTCTAACCATCCTAAGTCTGGTGATAATAAATCAACAGAAGCTGTGGTTATTGACATAAATCTAAATGACTCATGTTTTTTATCACATGATTTGTCAGGAAAATTGTCAGGCTCCCCAGATCTATTTTTAAATCATAGTTGAGCAATATCAGAGCTAAATGTTTCCTATGTCGCACCCACCCCGAGAAAGCGATTATCTATAAATCAAGATGTTAACACCTCCAATGATATAGAACCGGTTAACAAGCTATTGGAAATTGCTTTGACTTCAATGAATTTAACCATGCAAACTATGGCCAGGTTGATTGGAACGTTGGATGACAAAATGAATGCACAAACATTTCAAATTGAACAAATGTTAAAATGGTAGAATAGCTTTATTGAAACTTTCTACCAACAGGAAAGAGAACAGGGTAAACAGTTGATTATAAATAATTGCAAAATGTCAGAGATATGTTCAAAGCAGATGATCTTGTGTGCAACCCAAACAGTGGACGGAATACATATGCAAAGAATATATACGGATATGGCTACACAAATGGATATGGGGGTAGTTTCATTAATACCTTTAATTGAGAAGGTGATACGTGAGCTCAATCCAGGGATGGATGTGATGTGTGTGGGAGAGCATGGGATTCTTGACCAAATAAAACCAGTTAAAGACATGGCCAACCCAATATATACCATCTTTACCAATACTGGGACTGATATTAATAAAACTAAAAATAAACAGCAGGCCAAAGCCAATACAAATAAATAATCCAAAAAACTTAAAAATGTGAAAAATGCAGATAGAGTACCCTCTTCCCAAACAAAGCAATTTATTAAAACTTTGCAAAGAACAAATTCAACAGCAATACAGGCCTTGAAGGCTATTTCAAAGAAATACTCTCAGCAATCATTAAATAAAGAAATATAGATCTGCAGTCAAACCCCATGGTGCAGACCTATAAGCCCTTAGACGTCCTATTGGAAGCAGTAACAATAGTAGGGAATCAAGAAAATATTGAGAAAGTATCCGGAGAGGAAATCTCAAAAGGGCCATTATCAAATTGGGATGTTGCAGAACAAACACTGAGGGAAGCCCATCGGAAGGAAATCCAGCGAGTTGTTAATGAGTACATGGCTGCACAACCGGCTCAAACTACTCTGAAATACCAGCCATTGACTCAACACACTCAAAAAATACAATCTGGAACTGCAATAATGGATGGAGAAAATCCCAATTTGATATTTAAACATCAAGATTTACCCAAAATGCTAAATGCAGGGAATGATCAGAATAAATCATCACATTCAAAACACCTCCTGACACTGGAAATAGATGGTGTACTTCCAGTAGCTCCAACACTAAAACACCTCCTCATACTGACATCATGCAAATGATAAATACTGCTGTGAGCCAAGCCATACAAATTAGACAACAAGAATTGGGCTCCGTAAATAAACCTAATGCATAAACCCCAAAGATAAAAATACAGACTAATGCACAAAGTAAGAGACCAGCTGTTCATTTCTTAATGATAGCATGTCTTGCCTTACCAGCAATTCAATATAATTTGAATCGCAAGTCTGTACTGACAATTTCTTCTGACATCCCCACTTTGGATGATATCTCTTCTGTGGATATAGAATTAGTCGAACTTAACTGTAATAGTAAAAAGCACACATCAGCAAATCTTTGGATTAACTCATGAGTAGTTCTTAATACAATATGGGCAGAAAAGTCCCAACTGTATGACCAGGGTCTCAATATTTTCATAGAATCAACAGAGACAATGATTACGGATACAGTGCGAGATGTGTTTGAACCATCCAAAGTACCAATCAGTAGTGGGACGTTAAAAGTTAATGGCTGTCAATGTGATACGAATCACAAACAAAATTAACTAGAGAGTAGAATAACAATGAACTAGTCTTTGGTAAGCTGGAATACAAGGGGCCATGTACATCTATTTAATAATGCTGAAATTTGATGTTGTGGTTTTACAGGAAACATGGTTAACTGCTGTGCCAATATGGGACAATTATGATGTACACCTGGTTCCAGAAGTTAAGGCAGCTCGTGGATGACCCATGTCTGGTTTATTAGTAGCGATCAAACAAAGCTCGACATTCCGATCGGAAAGTTGGTTTTCCCCAAATTCGTATATGCAATTAATTAAGATATTTGATGCAAAAAAAAACATACGCTTTGATCAACTTATACTGGAACCCGGAAGGGTTACCTAATGAAGAATTCATAAATAGCATGGGCAGTCTATTAGATGCAATTTCTGGAGATCCAGGGGTACAACACATAATTGTAGCTGAAGCTTTCGACTTGCACTGTTTAAACCCAAAACAGCTCTCTGAACAAGGTCATTTGGCCAGCTGGTTACATATGGCCAAAACACGCGACTTATATGTACTGAATGGTTCCTTTGCTTCTGACATTACACCAGTTTATACGTGGCACAGGCAAAACAGTGTTGCTATTATTGATTATATTTATGTTGATGTCATCTTATTGTCACAAGTGTCCACCTTTTATGTACAACAGACCACACTGAGTGATCATAATATGTTGATAATGCAATGGGAAACAGAGAAATACATAGTTGAACAAGAGATAATTCACACAATGGGCACAATCACAGTTAATCCAGGCTGTAATAGGGTGCAATGGTCCAAGACAACCTTATTAAGGTTTAAAGAACAATTTGTAAAAGAAATAGGCAAAAGGAATATTGACAGCATGGAAGGATTATTGGTATATCCAGAGTTGATGCAATGGTTCCAAGTGATGTCTAATATCCACAAGGGAATGCAAGCACCAAAGTTGCATTGTTACAGCCAAAATGTACATCTAATGAAAACTATGGTACAAACTTTAAAGAGACAAGCTATGAAATTACCTTTTTTTGCAGAGAGTACCTACCTTAGTTAGGATCAAGACCAAATATAAAAATTGGATACGACTTCATAAAACAGCATTATATCACAATGATGGCGTATGTATGCTGAAAGAACTATGTAGTAAAAATACCACTCAAATATGACAAACATTAAATCGAACAACAGTTGGATACCAAGTTGCCATACAGTCTAATTCAATCAAAGAGAAAGAGTGGATATAATACTACTCAAAGATTTATTCAGTGGGTGATGATCATACTGATCAACAGATTAAAGAAAATATTGGAAACTTTCATTTAAAAATCGATAAAGAAGATATACTATATTATATTAACAAAATCAGAAGATCAAGAGTGGCTGATCCAGACGGATTATCCATGTTTAATACTTAATAACATCCTGAAGTCTGGACAGAATTCTATGGAATATGTTTGAAAACATTAATAAGACTCAAACCTTGCCACAATCCTGGAAAAAATCAATAGTTGTACCAGTATACAAAAAAGGTGATCGCTGTAATCCATTAAGCTATAGACCTATGACACTCTTAGACGCACCAGGCAAAATCTTCAGTCGTATAATACTGAAAGAATTGAATGATTGGACTCAAACAATGCATAAAAGAGATCCATTTCAATCTGGATTTGTAGTAGGTATAGGTACAATTCCAAATATTATTGTCCTGAACATGATAAAGTCACAAAGTGCCCTCTGGAACCAGCCATTATATGTGGCATTTGTGGATTTCCGGATGGCCTTTGATTCCATCGACCGCAGGCTATTGTATGACAAGCTCCAATGATATGGCTGTCCAGCTTCATTAATAGCCCTTATAAAGCACTTGCATACAGATACATCCATGCAAGTGAGACTCACCATGAAGGGTTTACTTTCTGCTTCTTTCTCAATGAAGAAAGGCTTGAAACAGGGCTGTATACTAGCCTCTATTTTATTTAATTTATTCATCTTGGACATGGGCATATCTTTCATGTTCGATCTAAATGACCCTAAGTTAAATGGTCTGCGTATAGCTTGGTTACTATACGCAGACAACCTCATTCTCTTTTCTAAAACACCTATAGAATTGCAGAACTTGTTGAATGTCCTGGAGAGATATGTGAAGGACTATAATCTTACTCTTAATACTGAAAAAAACACAAACACTCAGATGCATAGTTCCAGGTAGAACCCAACTTAAACAATTCAGATGGAGCCTGCAAAATACAGAACTGTTCATCACAACTGAGTACAAATATCTAGGTATGTTAATTCATAATACCATGTCAGAAACTATGTATGAACATAACCTACACAACAAAATAACAACTTTAATATCAAAAGCCAAGATATTGCTTTTCAGATACGGGAAATTTTCTTGTAAACATATAATGTTGTTTTATCAACAAAAAGTCATACCAATACTAACATATGGTGTTGAAGCAACATTATACAATTCGGCACGTAACTGGGATATGTTAGAAGAACGTTTTTGGAAAGGCATCTTCAATCTGCCAAAATGTACTCCATTGTCCATCCTTTCCCTTTGAGCTTGGTTTATTGTCTCTGGCAGTCCATATAATGTGGAAGATGTGTAATCTCTTTCGAAAATGCCTGATTAGCTTACATCAGCCGAATGTGCTCAGTATAATGGCTCATTATTTAGTTTCATCTGAGTAGGATTTCCAGAGGAAATGGCGAAATCACACACTGAATAACTTAGCTGATGCAAATATAACTAAATGAAAACCCCCCACAAAGCGAAACTGAAATTGTATCACTACGACTGGATTCAAACTAGACGGAAATGTGTGGTGCTCAAAGATTTCGACAGTAATCTCTTTGGCCACAAGAAAATGAGATGTATGTCAGATTACTTAGAAAAATGTCCATCTCCTAAGATAAGAATGTCATACTTACGTTTTAGACTCAACTTGTGGCACACCAGAGACATTCTTGCCAGGAGAGGTTTAATACCTAAGGAATCCAATGTTTGTCGATATTGTCGAGAATCTCTTCAGAAATAAATATTGAAACATATGATTGTCGACTGTCCTAGCTTGATACAACAAAGGAACATACATTTTTGTGGAACACTTAAAGTTTACTGGTCACTTGGGAACGATGAAATCTGGCAAAAACTGTTTTCCAGTAGACAACTAGCAGTGATAATTGCTTTAGTGCATTTTCTTGAATGTGTAATTCCACAAGAGGGAAATGGAAAGTAAGTCACACTCCATATAGGTTAGTGTTAGCTTATGATGAAGAAAATACTGTGATTGAACAATGTTTTAATGTTGGTCTTAAATGTATGTAAATTGTTTATATGTTCTTAAGTGTTTTTTATTTAATGATGAAATTCATGAGAAAAATTTGAAAGGTTAATTTTATTAGCCAACCAAATAAAAAATAAAAAAATAAAAAATATGTGTGAACATGGGGGCACCCACTTCAAAGAGCAAGCTTCCAACACAAAGGAGACTGGTAAAAACAAAAAAAACAAAAAACTGTGGGTACAGGCTGACCCAGTGATTTTTTTTTTCCAGAAGGCAGGAGCAGGGCCATTTTTCCCACTTGAAGATTTACAATTAAATTAAAAGTACTATTATCATGTAGGCCTTTTTCTCAGCAACCATAAGGCGGACTGATTTCATTTCTGTACCATTTCTTATGTTATTTCCAGACAGTTTTGGGCATTTACAATTCATCTACCTGTGAATTTGGGAACTGTAATGGCCAGTTAAACTAGGTATCTAGGTGATCTGAACATGTTACAAATGTGAGAAATGGTGAGCGGGTGGAAAATGAAATTAGGGATATGCTTAATATCTTACATATTCATAACTGTTGTGCTTTTTATGGAAATGGCAGAACGGTTCCACATGGTCATGCTACATGGTACGGATTTGGGGGTGGCTTATCTAATTGTCCATGATTAGCTGAATCAGAAAATATGTGTATTATAGCAGTTGCTGGTAAAATTATGAAGTTTTGATACATAACTCGTTTTTGCCAAAAAGTGACAAAGGAGAACAAAGGGCGATTACAAATGGGAAATGCCACATGTTGCTCCAGACCCCTAAAAGAATCCTGACTTGGAGGATTAATTTGGGAGGACAGAGGAAGGTAACTTTCCAATCCTAGTGGCAGGAATTATTGCAGGTACTTCCCCAAGTTTGTAAAATTGGTGGTGTCATCACTGCTATATAAGGGGGACTGCACTAGGACAGAGAGACAGACATAAAAATGAGAAAGATAGTAACAGACAGACAGGAGGCAGAGAGGGCTGCTGAAACTTACCATCTGACAGCTTTAAGGAGACACGAGAGGAGATTGTTGAGACTGCCTCTGGGTGGAGCTGTCTATTCTTAAGAAGGCCTCAAAGCTGACTGGGTCCTATAGTGGAGGATGAGAGGTCACCTTTGAGAGTGGAGTGACCAGATCCTTGCCTTATCTTTCCAGATTGTCCTGAGATGCAGCTGGCTTTCCTGAACCTTAAACAGAGGCTGGCTATGCAAGTAGTACTGGGCCCTGGAAAACCAAAAGGTGGGGGGTCTGCTTGCCTTGAATCATTTCCTTGTATAGTCGGCAGGGTGCGGAGGGCAGAAACTGTGTGGAACATTTGCCTATTTATCCAAAAATATACATGTAATGAATTTTCCCCATTTGGCAGAACACTACGGAGTGAATTTTACAAAAATTCCAAATTAACAAAGCTCACTTCCCAGTGTGTGCTGAAACTATAGCCTATAAATGAATTGGGTAATCCGTGTTGTCCAGCTGACCATGATGTCTTTAAGGAAGAGGGATGTCTGTTCTTAAATCAGTCCAAACTTTTTAGCCAACTTCCCCAACATACGCCTTTCAGTAAGAGGGGTCTGAAATCCAAAATTCCCCAAAGCATTCAAATCTTTCTGTCTGACTTCCCAACATGGACTAAAGCAAAAAGGGGTGGGTCCGAAAAACAAACCACCCTGTGATTATTTTAAACCAAAGGTTTGTTGAAAATCATCATTACCAATCTTGAAATCCTACAGCTAGTCTTTTAAGCCTGCATGAAAATCAAAAGAGAGAAGTTGATTGTGCTGTGCCATGGATAAAGTGGTGTTTGACATTTTTGTGCTAAGTTCTATTACTTTTAATTAAATAAATACAAATATATTTCCCTTTCACCGACCCAGTTCTTGGCTCATTGCTAGTTCTGGGGGGAGAGGGATCCACGGGGCATGATACGTGTCTGAGATAGGGCAAAAGAAAATAATCTGGTAAACAGTTTACTGCATAACCAGTTGAACAGGGAGGGAAGGAACTCCTTATGTTGAGGGTGGCTTCTCAATAAAGCGTTACAATGTGCTTTCCTAGTGAAACCTAGATGGCAGACAAAATATAGAAAACAACATAGAAACAATGCAATTCCCTTTCCTACACACACACATAGAAGGGAGATACAATATAGAACACATTGTAGAATGATGCAATGTGACTTTCCCTTGAAGGCCTAGGAGTGCCCCAGTTGGACCACAGGATAAGGAGATTTAACAGGATAAGTTAAAACCTGGGACAGTGGAGGTCTAAGAAAGACTTCACCAGGTTTCAGGCAAACGGGTCTTCACCCTTTACCTGTCAGGACCAGATTTCATCATAAGTGCTTGGGTGGCAGAACAACAGGCAAATAGGAGGTATAATTAACCTCTGCCCTTCGACAGACACCTGCGCTAGGCTGCACTAGTCTAACTGGAGACATAGTGCTGGGGAGGGTAAGGTGACTCCTGTGTCCTATACAGAATGGTGGAGAGGGGTGGGAAACCTGGATTCCTTTTTGTAAACACACACAACCAGAAATGTTTGTTTTAAAACAATGAGATTTCACAAGTGGATTGTGGGAGGGGTAGACAATATGAATGTGTCTTTATAAAAGCACATACAATAGAAATACAACTAAAACAAGGAGACTTCACAAGGTGACTGTGACAGAGGAAAGGGAAAGATGGCTATAGAAAAAAGGAAATACACCCAAAACACAGCTTATCACAAAAAGGATTGTGGAAGAGATGAGGGAAAGATGGACAACTCACTTGAAAGGCACAACAATGAAAATGGTTTATTTGTGGGAAAATGGATGCTGCATGTGTGACAGGTGTGGTAGAAATTAATGACTCTTTGTACACAATATGGAAATATATATAACAACAAGGTGATTTCTGAAGAGCGTTCTCAGGGAGGGGTGGGAATGATTGTTGAATCATTGTAATGGAACCAAAAATGGAAATATACCTAAAACTAGCAGATCATACGAGAGGGTAGCGGGATAAGGTTGAGTGAGATGCATGATTCTTTGTAAATAGAAAACCAACAGAAATACACATAAAAACATCAGAATAGGTTGGGGCAGAAGCTAGCTCTTTCACCAAAGGATTACTCCAAGAAATCTCTGCAACACATTCAAAACACAGCCGTGCAAGATATTCCTATCAGATATTCCTACCAGGATTGGTGATTGTTAGATGACTCCATTGACTTATGACAGCTCTGGATTTCAGAAAGGGATTGTGTGAGAAGGGGCAGGTGGATGGCCCTTCTTAAAGGCAAGACAATAGAAATGCATCTTAAAAAGAGGAATTCACAAGGGGATAGTTTAAATAACGAGTACCATGTCAATCTCATATTTATTGACTAATTTGGTTACTTTATTTGACATGGTAAGACACCTTATATTGTATAATTCTTAATTGGTCTGAAGTACCCTTTAGGTTTTTAAAACACAAATGTGTGCTCTCCATTATCTTTTCTAGGTGACAGACACCATAGGGATACTTAAAGGCCCTACATTCCCTTCCTCTTATCGTCACCTTTATTTTACCCTAGTTTATTTTCTAATCACTTATGGCACAGTGCTCGTGAAGGGCCACAAGATACATCTGTAAGCCTGTTGGAGTTCATCCCAGGTGTACTGTGACATCTGCATTCAAAGAACTAACACGGATGTAGAGGTTGCTTTTCTAGGGAAGTTACTTTCCATATTGGTTATTGACTCTTCTGTAGCATATCTGCCATATATAGTTTACCTACCAATGCTGCATCTCTTCTTAATCCCATTATTGGTTGAATTTGTTTTTAGATTACCTTCCTTGTACAGATAGCTGGACCCTAAAATACCTTCTTCAGTAGGATGCCTTTATTGACGTGCACCACAATACCGTTAGATTTGACCACGGTTTTAACCTCAACAGCAAATACCTTATAGAAATCTCCCACCTTGATGAGTTACTGCTAATTTTACAAAGAGGTAATTTACAAAGGAAACCGAAGCGGGCAAGCACTTACAATTCAAGAAGAGTAGAATATAAACATACAAAACAACATTAATAAACATACCTGGAGGGAGTGATGGGGTCAGTTAGGAAAGTTAGGGAAGATGGGTAAGCTTAAGGGGGTTCTCCCTCCTTAGCAAATAAGTGAAGTTTAAGTCAAGCATTGAAGACATACACAGATGGAATGGCCTTTATTGTGATGATTGGCTTGTTTCCGTGGAGCGGGGAGAGTAGGGAGGAATAGCAGACGCGAGAGAAGGTACAGCAAGGGGCATGGGACTGTGAGGAAGAGTGCAGAGGACGATGTGAGGTAAAAAGATGGTGAGTAAACTGAGATAAAATCAGACAGGTACTGAGTAACAAGATCATATATTTGCATAGCAGAAGAAGGCACCCAAAAAGGAGCGCTTGTGCTTGGAGAGCCAACCGACATGTTGTTGGTAGGTGGAAGTCGGGGCGGATCTGGGTATGTTGCAGAGAGTGTGGGTAGCAAAGTTGAGCATATTGTCTAGATGGAGGAAGGAGTAGGGAGGAAGGCCAGGGAGTAGGCATGAGCAGTAGTCAAGTTTGCTGAGCAAGAGGGTGGAGTTTAGAGTTTTTGTAGAATGGTTAGTAAGAATAGGATGGATTTGCTGATTGTTGTGGAGGTTTATACAAGCAGCAGAGGAAGTGCGAGCAATGAAATGTTTTAGTCAGAGGTCGCTATCAAGGGGGACCCCAAGATTACAAACCATGGGTGAGGAAGCAAGAAGGTCAGGCGAGAAGGAGATAGGGGAGGGTAGTGATGGCATTGGAAGCAGGGAAAAAAAGATTGCATCCATTTTTGAAGACTATTACATGAGGCATGGTCGACCCATTTAGTGACAAACTGTAGTGAGACCATTTGTAATATGTTCCATGGTGTCTGGAGGGAAGGGGGAAGGGAGAACAACATTTAGGGTGTCATCAGGAAAAAAGTCATTGTGAAAGATGAAGGATGAGATAAGTCTTTCTAGGGCAGAGATACAGATGTTGAAAAGCAGAGTTCCAACAACAGATCCTCGGGGGTTGTCGGCAGTGAGAGGAATGAGGTTTGTGAATTACAGGAGCATGGATTGCCCATCAAGGTAGGAAGCAATTCAATCGAGAAAAGATTTGCAAAACAAAAGGTTCTGGATAGAGAGGATAAGACAGAAGTGCTCAAAAGTGTTGAAGCGGGCATAGAGGTTCAAAGGAGTGGCCATAGAAGAGATTTTGGAGTTGCGAGCATTAGAGAGACAGTAGGAGGCATACATGAGTGCAGTTTCAGTGAAGTGTTTGATAAAGGAGTCAGATTGAAGTGAATCTCCAAGGCCAATATCTTCAAGGTTCTTGTTGATCTAGTTGAAGACCACATGTTAAAGGAACTATGACTAATGGGGAAGGAGGAAAACTGGGCAATAGTGTGCTGGGACATTTGGTTCAGCAGGGGGTTTCTTTAATAGGGGTAAGAAAGTTGCAGGTTTGAAGGAGGCAGGGAAGAGTCCAACAGAGGGAGAGCTAAAAGATAGATTTGGAAATTGATTTAGATTAAGTCTTTGACTATATGGGGAGCAAAAGGGTCAATAGGAGAGCACAGAGGGTTAGAGCTTTGAAGAATGGGTGCTCATTAATAGTAGGTAGGGGAGAAGTGGTCAAGAGTAGAACAGGTAGGGAGTTGGTAGACAGAAGGGCGAGTTGGGGAGGGGTAGAGAGGGGGCTATGAGAGTGTCACAAATTTTAGAGGAAAGGTAGTGAGAAAAGTCATTAGCAGAAAGAGAAGGTACAATGGATATTGTGCTTGGGAGTATTGAGCAAATCTTTGAGGGTTGAAAACATTTTGTGGGGGTGCTTGCAACGGGAGGTGATTAGGTTTGTATAGAAGGACAATTTTTCCAGTGCAGTGCTGAAGGCAGCACTGGGCTTTTTTTAGACTAGGCATAGGCTAGAGGTCTGTAACATATGAAAAATCATAAGTTACAGTGCATACTTGTTTTTAGGGCAGGAATTTCAGAAGTGATCCAAGGCTGAGGGCAAGGACGGGAACGGGAAGGTGTGAATGTACAAGCAGGATAGTGCCGTAGTGCTGGTCAAATGCAGTCATTAGTGCATAGTTAAAGTCAGAAAAAGCATGGTCAATTGAATAGGGGAAAGAGACAGGAGAGAGTACCTCACATCATCAAGGTAAGGAGAGTGAGTAGGCCGGCTGTGGAGGGAATGGACAGCTAGGAGGGAGTTAAGTTCAAGGTAGCTAGCTGCAGAGAGCTAAAATCCCCCAGTATGTCAATGGGGATGCAGGTAGGAAGTACTAAGGAATTGTGAGGACCAGGGTGTCAATAGAGATCCAGAACAGTTAGAGAGGTCCGAGGGGGGAATTGAACAATGTCATATTCAAAAGAGGAAGAGGTGATATCAGAACGGAATAGTGGGGCAGTGTTGAGGGCCTTATTTACAACCCTACACTGCCACTCTTCCTAACAGGTCAAGAAGGGGAAGCATAGTCAGCATGTAGACACGCTAGTGTCGTAAAATCATGAAGGGAGAGACAGGTTTCTGTGACAGCAGGAAGTGAAAGTTGAGGGTGTTAAGCATTGAAGTGTTCATTGATGTAGGAAGACTTGATGCAAAGGGATTGTGCATTCCAGATGCCAAGTGAAAAAAGTGAAAGAGCGACAGTAACTGACAGAGAGGAGCAGGTGTTGTGCAGTAGGTGAGGGGATATGTGAGGTGGGAGGTACTGGGAGAACAAGAGTGTCTCCTTTGAGGAGAGCTTGGGGAAGAAGGGATATGTGGAGGACGGAGAGTGAAGCTGAAGATATACCAAGTTGAGGCTGAATACTAAGAGAGAAGGGTAGGAGAATAATGAGGAGAAGGTAGAAACAAGTTAGGTCAAGGTTTATGGGAAAGGTTATTAGAAAAAGGACAGTGAAGACAATGGATTAAGGGTTGATCCCAAGAGAGAGAGAAAGAGGGTAGGTGGGTGAGAGGAAAGGGACTACAGGTAACCACAAGACAGTTGACAGGCCTAAACAGGAATTTTCCTTGGTCCAATGAAGTAACACAGGTGCTCTATTGAATGACTAGTCAATATGTGCAAGGGTCCCTATGTGTGCAGGGGTTCTGGCCCTAGGCCATTTACATCCTTAACAGGAACAAACATGGAGTTATGCGTTGGCTGAAGATGTCTAAGTTGGACAGCCAGAGGAGACTGAATAATGGAAGCTGTATGTCACATAAAAAAACAAGAGGGTTTCTGCACCCATCTATTACAGCGCCACATATAGATTTATCTTTTGGTCAAGATTTATTAGGTAGCCCATAGTGATTACACGTGTTTCGGCACCGTTGACGTGCCTTTCTCAAATCTGGGCAATACAGTGCAAGTTACTATTTTCAGAATAGTTCACAAATGCAAAAAGTAAATATTTTGTAAATAAAAATAAAAAACAAGAAAAATAAGTAAGTATCGTCATATTAATCATCATATGTGTTCCATTTTGTTTTTGTTTTTCACATTATTTCAAACATTAAGTTGGCACAACATAAGTGAAAATACAGTTTTGAGAAAATTATATATTCCATGTGATGTAAATTAATAACACATACCATCATAGTTGTCAGTTTTGATGTTGAAAATTGATCAGAGGAGAGGTGAGAAGGGGGGAAATAAAAAACAAAACTTTGTAAGGGTGATATTAAATGCAACCTTAGACAGTTGGCTAATTTGTTATTGTTCATGTCCTTTTTTGTAAATTAATTACAAAGAAGCTTACCTATTGTTTGGTGTTCAAGAATAACCTCTCTAATAACGTATTCGAATTACTGGAGTCCCATCAGACTCGTACCTTAGCCTCAGCTTTAATGGTAATAGATAATAAACATAGTGTTAATTACTCTATCTGTGCTCAAAATACATTAATTTTAATTTTTATGTCTGCCCATTCATGTGCATTTGTTAAATGGAAAAATCTCCATAGTTCCACTTCTTATTTTGTCAAAGTTACGTAGCTATTACTTACAGCCCATCTCCTACCGAGGAGTAGAGCTTTACCCTTCCAATACAAACACTTTAACCTTAAACACATTTAAAATGTAAATTCTGCATTACAAAAACGAACAGCGGTACGTAATAGCCACCTGCTCTTCATGCGGATCTGAACCTAATTGGAGGTGCAGATGGGTGGTCCTGCATAGATTGCTAGGGCTTACCTACAAATCCATGTGTCCTGCATCACGCGTCGCGTCCCTTCTGAAAGCTAGCTCGGGTTGCCGTGTGATGTATATGTATTGTATCCACGGTAACCTGTTCGTCCTATCTCCATTTCGGATTCTGAGGAAAAACTAGGCGGCCATCTTAACACAAAGTTTTGACTCTTATTTGTTACTTACAATTACGCTTCTGATGATAGTTTCTTTTTTACGAATATTAATTCTTGTTCCTTAATTACAAGTTCATCGCAAGAACTTGGTGGAACATGCAACGAGAGAACAAAAGAGGGCTCGTGAACAAATTGAGGTGATTAAACAGGAAATCGCAGACACAAAGGCATTAGAAGTAATGGAGGAAAAGAACTTCCTTAAGATGTATGAAGTACTAAAAGAATATCAGGACGACATAAAACTGCAGAAATTGAGAAAATTCTTTAGGGATGAAAGAGATTACAACGAAGATAGAGTTTATACATTTCAAGGAAAATACAATAAGTTTACGAAACTGGAATCAAAAGAAAGTACACCAAATACTTCACCTACTAGCTCAGCAGCGAGCTCAGATGTAGAAGAACAAGGAGAGGAAGAATTAGGTGCAACAACTAATCAAAATAAAACAGGCAAAGGCTTCCTCAACCAAATCCGCAGCTATAAAAAAGGAAACAGAAATCAAACACCCAAACAAGTCCGTTTTCAATTGACAAATCAAACTACCAAAAAACAACCTTTGCTCGGAGAACAGGAAGGAGGGGGTCCGGTATACTCAGGGAACCCAGATGCCTTAGAGGACGCCTGCAGATTAACGAGAGCAGCAACAAAACAAGCGGCCAAAAAGAGTCAATAAACAATCTTGTGATGAACCTATCAGTTTTTGAACTAAATGATGATGAAATTAGTTTACTAAATAAAGGATTATCATTTGCCCCTACATCATACATTGAACCCATGCAAGTACACATAGACCTGTGCAAGTTTGTACGAAAACTTGAACTGCAGTAACATCAGGAAAACAATAACCAAGCAAAGTAATAAGGAGTGAAGTGACAATAGAAGAAGTAGGAAATATACATCTTCTAAGATCATTTCAAGAAACAGAATCGTTTCCGATCCATCAAACCATGGAAGAATTAGCAATTGTGCCAACAGGCTTAACCACAAAAGAACTGAAAGCAGTTTTTACCACAATTTCCAGCAGATAACATGATTGATGCTTTCTACAAATCAGTAACAAAGACTTACAAGCAACAGAGGACAGACAAAGAATAATGGGTAGAAGGAGAGAGCAGGAAAACCTCACATCACAAGAAAGAAATGCCCTTAAAAAATTGGAAAAGAATCGCGCAATTGTCATTAAAGAGGCTGATAAGGGCGGAAACATAGTTATTATGAATCGTCCAGATTATATCAAGATGGCCCAAAACCATCTAGACACACCAAACTGTTATGAGAAAATACCCAGGAACCCAAAAGCTGAAATTATACAAGACCTTAAGTATGCAATTGGTGGTTGGTACAGACAAGGCCTCATAACTGATGAGGAAAAAAGATTTCTGTTCATTCCCAAACCGATCTTGCCAACCATTTACTTTCTTCCTAAAATACGCAAACCCTTTGAAACTATTCCAGAAGGCAGACCTATACTAAGTGGAATAGGCTGGGCTACTGAGTCCATTTCAGAATATATTGACAACATATTAAGACCAAAGGTTCTAACAGTTAAAGCTTATTTGAAAGATTCAACTGCAGCAATAAACATCATTGAAACCATCCAATGGCATTCAACTTACTTACTTGCAACTTGGGACGTTAAGGCCCTTTATACTTCTATAGGCCATTACCTCGCCTTGGAAGCAATTGATTACACCTTCAGATATGAATCACCATTCTTTTGTATGCTCAAAGAGATGCTCATGGCTACACTGGATAATAGTGTCTTTATGTTTAACAATAGCTTCTTCAAACAGAAACGCGGTGTGGCTATGGGGGTAAAATATGCACCGCCATTAGCAAACCTAGTAATGGGGATGTTCGAGGATGTACGGATTTATCCCTCAGAGACATACAGTCAACATGTTGTAAAATGGACTCGGTACATCGATGATGTGTTGTTCATGGTTTATAGTGATAATACCGAAAACAAAAATCTCGAAAACAAAAATCTCGAAAACAAAAGGCCGAAAAAAAAAAATATCGAATTTTTTTTATGACGTTTTTTTCTCGAAATGGGGGGTTCCCCCCCCAACCCCCCTTTTTTTCTATTTCTTTTTTATTTTAACCCTTTTTTTTTACTTACCTGACCCCAAAAACACATATAAATAAATAAATAAATAATTCGATATTTTTTTTTTCGGGATTTTGTATTCAAAATTTTTGCAGTTCGAGATTTTATTTTCGGTATTTTGACCGACCACCGTTGTGGTTTATAGTGATAATACCGAAAACAAAAATCTCGAAAACAAAAATCTCGAAAACAAAAGGCCGAAAAAAAAAAATATCGAATTTTTTTTATGACGTTTTTTTCTCGAAATGAGATTTTATTTTCGGTATTTTGACCGACCACCGTTGTTCATATGGAAAGGAACATCTGAAGAATTTGAACTGTTCAGACAAGAAATAAACACAAATGACTTAGGCATTGAATTTACAGGGGAATCAATACATCAGAGATGCATTTTTTAGATTTGACAATCTATGTATCAGGTAACTGTCTCAAAACCAAAACATACAGGAAGACCACTGAAGTGAACTCTACGTTGCATGCAACTAGTTGCCACTATGAACCGGTGATTCAAAATATCCCCAAGGGGGAGTATATCAGAGCTAGGAGAAATTGTTACAAACAAACTAATTTTGAGGAAGAATGCAAATTCCTTTCTACCAGATTTAAAGCAAGAGGCTATTCGGGAAAAAATATTAAAACAGCCTATAAGAAGGCGCATCAAATACAGAGATCACAAACACTTGCACAATGAAACGAGCCAACTCAAATGAAAAGGTACAATTTATTACAACGTTCTGTGCCAATAACAAATTGATCAAGAGAATCCTTAAAAGACATTGGGACTTGCTCAAGTTGGACCCACATATTGGACAACTGATAGAGGATTACCCATCAATAGTTTACCGACAGGCTAAAACTTTGAAACTGAGCCTTAACCCTTCATTACTACCAGAAGACAATAAAGAGAGACCAGAGAATTGGCTAGACAAACCGAAACTTTGATTCAGGAAATGTGGAACTTGTACTATTTGTAAACATGCGGTTTCTATGACAGACAATTTCATGAACACAAATGGGTTAAAAATTAAAATCAGAGAACAAATCAATTGTCGTACCAAGTACGTGATTTATGCAATTATATGCATTTGTGGAAAAATATACATCGGGAGTACGATTCGTGAACTTCGGATGAGAATCCGAGAACACCTGGCAGTGGTTGGGAGCCAGGACAAGAATTTACCACTGGCAGAACACTGGCAGAAATACCACCAAATGGACCACAAGCAAGACATCAAATTTATTGGTCTCAAGAAGGTTTCCCTAGGACGTAGAAGTGGAAATCAAGAATTACGGCTACGCCAGGAGGAAGCAAAACTAATCAACCATTTCATATGTATTGAGTCTGGTTTGAACACTGGCAATGAGATGTCTAATTTCTTGTAAAGAATTATGGATCAAATACGTTTACAGTGTGAAGGAAACAATAGGTTGAACCTGTTTGGAGCGGCACGTCATATGAATAAAATCTAAAATATTCAAAAATTCTATATCACATAAGTTGACTAATAGGGAATAGTAAAAACACATACCAGTTAAATTTCAATGTGAAGATATGACCTTTCAAATATCATGTGATTACATTCTTATACATTTTGTGCACCTACGCTGACGACACAATGGTTCTTCTTTTTGAAAATTGCAGGAAATATATGTTTTGATAAAGGAAACTGTTAACCTTAAGCAAACGTATCTCCCTAGAAAAATTAAGGAGAACGGACTGAATACCAGAACAGGCTTTGAAAACTACAATCCCCATGAGGTCAGGGGTACATACACACGTATAACTACGTGGTAAATATATGCAAAACAAAATAGAGTTTACAGAATAGATTTTGTGTAATGCTAACAAACATATTGCCTGTTATGTTTTCCCAGATTGTCCAAATGTAATCAAAATTACTGAAGGGGAAAGACGGAAACTGATATTTGCATATGAACCACAACTCCCATGAGTCCTCGGTAGTATAGAACTACATGCTTGAGTTCAATTAACCCACTAAAAACAAGGAAGATTTATTTTTCTTGCGATGAACTTGTAATTAAGGAACAAGAATTAATATTTGTAAAAAAGAAACTATCATGAGAAGCGTAATTGTAAGTAACAAATAATAGTCAAAACTCAGTGTTAAGATGGCCACCGAGTTTTTCATCAGAATCCGAAATGGAGATAGGACGAACAGGTTACCGTGGATACAATACATATACATCACACGGCAACCCGAGCGAGCTCTCAGAAGGGACGCGACGCGTGATGCAGGACACATGAATTTGTAGGTAAGCCCTAGCAATCTATGCGGGACCACCCATCTGCACCTCCAATTAGGTTCAGATCCGCATGAAGAGCAGGCGGCTATTACGTACCGCTGTTCGTTTTTGTAATGCAGAATTTACATTTTAAATGTGTTGAAGGTTAAAGTGTTTGTATTAGAAGGGTAAAGCTCTACTCCTCGGTAGGAGATGGGCTGTAAGTAATAGCTACGTAACTTTGACAAAATAAGAAGTGGAACTATGGAGATTTTTCCATTTAACAAATGCACATGAATGGGCAGACATTAAAATTAAAATTAACGTATTTTGAGCACATATAGAGTAATTAACACTATGTTTATTATCTTTTACCATTAAAGCTGAGGCTACGGTACGAGTCTGATGGGACTCCAGTAATTCGAATACGTTATTAGAGAGGTTATTCTTGAACACCAAACAATAGGTAAGCTTCTTTGTAATTAATTTACAAAAAAGGACATGAACAATAGCAAATTAGCCAACTGTCTAAGGTTGCATTTAATATCACCCTTACAAAGTTTTTTTTTTTTTTTTTTTTTTAATTCCCCTCCCCCTTCTCACCTCTCCTCTGATCAATTTTCAACATCAAAACTGACAACTATGATGGTATGTGTTATTAATTTACATCACGTGGAATATATAATGTTCTCAAAACTGTATTTTCACTTATGTTGTGCCAACTTAATGTTTGAAATATTGTGAAAAACAAAAACACATATGATGATTAATATGACGATACTTACTTATTTTTCATATTTTTTATATTTATTATTTTTATTTACAAAATATTTACTTTTTGCATTTGTGAACTATTCTGAAAATAGTAACTTGCACTGTATTGCCCAGATTTGAGAAAGGCACGTCAAAGGTGCCAAAACACGTCTAATCACTATGGGCTACCTAATAAATCTTTACCAAAAGATAAATCTATGTGTGGCGCTGTAATAGATGGGTGCAGAAACCCTCTTGTTTTTTCAGTACTAACAAACGAAGTAGGGGAACTCTGTGTCTTCGTTTTTCTGCATGCACCATTGCGACACAAAGAAGCTGGTATTATATTTAGAGTCGCAGAGGTTTAAGAGTGACGTCAAAAACGTCCCCCATTGGTTGCTTTTCTGTATGTCACATACCCTCTGGGAGCCAATAACAAGGCTCCACATTGCTTACAGACTTGCAAGCAGGGTCCTGCATGTTGTAGCCTCAGCAAGCTTTGTTTTGCAACAAGAGCCTCTGACAGTGTGCAGGGTTGTCTGGCAAATCTGATTTGGCGACAAAACATCAATGGAAACTAACCCCATGTCAATGACATCACCCATTGGGAGCCACTAATATTGCTATAGACTGCTTCCAGACTTACAGGCTGTGTCCTCTAGCAAAGCAGGTTGTGAATACATGGGGATGGGAAGCCTGTTGAGGCAGAATTAGGCATGGTTATAATTAAAGAAATTAACTCTCTGCTGGTTAGCACCTAAACATAAAGAACAAAGGGGGATGGTAAGCCTGCAGAATCAAAATAAGACTTTGGTATTACTGAAGCGATTAACACTGTCCTGGCAACCAATCAAAAATAGGGAAAAGTGTGTTCAGGGCAGCCTATAGCTTGATGTAATTTTTTTCCAGCCTAGAGCGCAGCAGATAACACCTATGATGAACTTGATCTTGTGGCCTTGCACCAGGAATGAATGTAGCTGCCACTCTGTTTTCCCACTGTCTCACTGCGCCAGCATATGTATTAACTTGCACAGAGCTCTAAAATCTAGAAAAATACAAAATGGAATCTTACTGTACAGCAGAAACGGTGGTGTTCAAGCTGACAAGCCTGCATGTGCTGGACTGAGAGTAGCTATAATCATATACTCCCCGGTTAAGAAAGGGTTAAACACATGTACACTACAGTGCTGCATTAAATGAAAATCAGGAAAAACATACAAATAGGTTTTACAGGAATGGCGTAAGAGAGGTAGGACTTTGCGCCGGTGTAATGGTTAATATTGCCAGCAACATGGATACATAATGACATTGTTTGATCAATAGAACCTTTGAATTGATGAATTTATAATTGTTGCAGCCTGATAACTTGTTGAAGATCAACAGTATCAGCATGAATTCTATAATCAAACATAGAATGCCTTATGTTTAATATGATATATATTGAATGTTATCTCTCTGTAATTTAGCGTTGATTGTTGTTTTGCTGTGTCTTTTGCTGTATTTTTTCTGGCCACTAGAAGCGCATGACATTTTCTTGTTTTTCCATGTAAATATTTTTCTTTGCCTATGTAAATATCTCTTTTTTATAATAATTGTATTTAATTATGTTAAAAATGTATTCTTATAAATTGAAAAAAAAGTTGATTTATTTCAGCTAAAATTTCAATAAAAAAAATGACATTTATGTAATAAATGTCGATCACAATAGACAAATGATGGTTATCCTTTAGATTCAATGTCGAGTAGATATTGACCTGTTTATCCACCACATCCTACCATATCTAACACTACTGCAGTTGACACCTGCAATGATCTCTCTGGAATTTTCCCAACCTAGTATAGCCTGCCAACCTACCTAACACCAATTCTATGAAAGCTACAAACCATGTTACTCTTCGTCTCCACCTTTGCTTGAGTGACTGCACATACCATACCTGTACCGGAGCCCCTTGCCTGACATTACCAATAAGGTTTCACGCAGACCCTCATACATGTCAAACACAGGCAACAAGGAAATGAGGAGTACCTAGAGGTAACCCACTAACTGACAAAGTATCTCACATCGGCCTTGCAGCAGACATAGACAATGACATCCAAGAGACAACAATTAGGCTATAAGACATCATATATAAACAATAATATGGGAATATTATTACTAGAAAGTCTTAATTCTATTAAAGACACAGAGGTGAGAATTATGCTTCTCTTTCTTTTATTCCACATACGAAAAGAAGCTCAGCAGCAAGTATTTTCTGCACCTGAACAAGGAAGATAAACATAACATAAGGTGCAGTAAAATAATCACAAAAAAATACAATAAACCAGAACTATTAGTCAATATAACAGTGTCTGAAGAAGAAAAACACCATTACCCAGGAGCCTTAGTCAAAGTTCAAGTAGGTCATCAAAAATGTGAACCCCAGTCCACCAATAGTACCGTAGTTGTCCCTCCAAATAGACATAAGGATGATGTAACTTCCTCTTTCGAGGCTGCAAACCTGGCCGTCCAAACCATGAAACGACGGCCGTAACTTGAGACGTCTAACGAAACGTAATCAGAGCAGATCCGGCGATCAGGTGAACTTGTCTGTAGACACTGTCGAAAAAAGACAGAAATGAGTAGGGTTACTTGAGGTATATGACAGCCCTATTCCTCTTGCGAGGGTGGGAGAGAAATCGGTGTGTTATTATAAAGGTTGCATAGGCATTGAACAAATGTACTCAAGCGTATTTTGTGCCAGTGTTTCTCCAAATGGGTGGGATAATGCTCGCCTCTGTGTGGTTAATAGAATTAAGACTTTCTAGTAAGTTATTTTGGAACATCTTTATTATATGTCAAGACCGGAGGCTCACATTATGCTTGTTTAAAGCTTACTTACCAGAATAGATGCAGGCTGTTCTACCGGTTTCAAGTAGAATTGCTTGAAAATTGACTCACCTGCCCAATCTACCATCCTCATGATGTCCTCCAAACAAACTCGGGTCTGAAAGGCTTTGGATGCCATGGCACCTCTCACAGAGTGGGCACCAAAGTGAAGAGTATCTACTCCTGCCTGCGTTAGAGTCCAACGCACCCAGCGCGCTAATGTTGGGGCGGAAACCGCTTTGTGTGGTTTACGCAGAGCTATCAATAACTGTCCATTAGGAGAGGTTCTAAGAGGAGCTGTTACTTCCTCGTAAACCTTCAAACATCTGACAAAGCAACGCTTGGGCTGCTCTCTTAAAGCAGTGTAAGAAATCACCCTTGAGTTGCATTTCATCCTGCTGTGTATATGAAACACGATACCATCAGGAGAAAAAGTCCTGCCCGCTAGGTGGAGAGCTTTGACGTCAGAGACCCTCCTGCAGTAGACCAGACAGAACAGCGTAGTAAGTTTACCGGACAGGGCAGTAACGGAACAACTCCTCATTATGCGGCCATGACAGAAAAAGATTGAGCACTTTGTTAATATCCCAAAGCTTGTCATCGCGGGACAGAGGCGGCACTGTAGGCCTGATACCCTTGAGTAATCTGCAAACAAGGTGATGCTCTCCTGCTGGAACCCCATGAACGAGGTCGTGGCTGGCAGAAATTGCTGAGCGGTAGGCGTTGATGGTGCTGTAGGCGAGACCTCTTTCGACTAATGAGGCTAGGAAACCGGAAGAAACCCTTTGTTTCGGCACCAGGTCCTCCAGGAGCTCCAAGAGTTGGAGTACCTCCTGATAATAGCAGGGGCCCAGCTTTCCTTGATGAGGCTGACTGCGACATGCCGGGAACTCTCCATCTTGACCTGAAATCCTCCAGGCTGCTAGGATCAGAGATCCTCTGAGGAGAAGGGGGTGACGTTGCCCTGAGGGATCTAGTAGGAGATCTGGAAACTGGGGTAGAAGGATTGGAAAATCCAAAAAAGTTCCAGAAGAACTGTATACCAGGTCTGAGAGGTCCAGACGGGGGCTATGAGGACCAGCTCTGTACGTTCCTGACGGGCCTTCGTCAGGGTCCCGCTATCATGGCAAATGGGGGAAAGGCGTAAAGGATCCCCTTGGTCCAATGCTGCAGAAATGCATCTATTGCAGCTGCTGCTGGATCCGGCCTCCAGCTGTAAAACACTGGTAGCTGGGTGTTGAGGCGTGATGCAAAGAGGTCTATGGACATGGGACCCCAAACTCGTTGGAGATGCAGAAAAATCTCTCTGTTGAGCCTCCAATCGCTGTAATCTGTAGAATGACAGGAGTGCCAGTCTGCTACCACATTTCTGAGACCTGGGAGATAACTCTGCTGTGACGGAGACCTGGTGTTCCAGACAGAAATGCCAAAATTCTTTGGCTAACTACGCTAGAGGCCTTGTTTTGGTGCCACCCAGATGATTTATGTACCTTACTGCGGAAATGTTGTCAATTTTCAGCAAGACACAGCAACTCGCTTTGCCTCTGACAAAGGAGCACACCGTGAAAGAGCCAGCGAGGAGCTCTAGGCATTTTATATGCATTTCCAGCTTCTGAGGAGACCAAGTCCCTCCAGTGGCGACTGAACCACATCTCGCTCCCCTACCGGATCGGCTGGTGTCTCATTCGATCACTATATCTCGGGTGGATCCGAAAGATGGCTCTGTCGTTCCAGGCTTCCATGTGCGTGAGCCACCAGTTGAGTTCCTTTCTCGCGGAAGGCGAGAGTGTCAGACACTGAGAGTAGGAAAGGCTGTATCTCAGGTGCTGACCCTTCAGCCTCTGCAATTCTCGGTAATGAAGAGGACTGGGAAAAATTGCTTGGATGGAAGAAGATAGGAGGCCTATTACTCTTGCTAGTTCTTGAAGAGATATGAGGTTCCCCTGCAGAAGTCTGCAAATCTCCCATCAGGTTGAGTGTATTTTGGCTATGGGGAGACAGAGCTGCGAACTTTGAGTGTCTACCACGAACCCAAGAAATTCCAGATACTTGGATGGACAGAGGATAGATTTCTCCCAATTTATAAGGAAGCCGAGACTGTGTAGCAAATCTATGGCCAGCCTGGCGTGCTATTCTACCAGGGCTTGAGAGTGAGCCATGATGATGATGTCGTCTAGGTAGACTATTAGTCTGACACCCTGCTCTCTTAAACTAGCTACTATGGGCCTTAGGAGTTTGGTAAAGACCCAAGGTGCCGAGGAGAACCCAAAAGGTAAACTTGTGCACTCCCACTCTTGGTTTTTCCCAGGAGAACCTCAGATAGCTTACGTGTGTCTGATGCATGAAACTGCAAGATAAGTGTTCCTTCGGATCCAGGCAGACAAGCCAGTCGCTTGGTTTCAAGATGTCCCTGAGCATCTCTATACCCTCCATCTTGAAATGACGGTAGACTATGAAATCGTTGAGCGCCCTTAGATTTATCACTGGGCGTACCTTCTGCTTCTTGCGAACCAAGAATATGGGGCTGAAGAAGCTGCCCTGACTTGAGCAGGGGCGAATCACCTGTTTCAGGTACAAGGTTTGTATTTCGCTGTCTAGCACTACCTCGTCTGCTTTTGACATTATTATCTGGGCAGGGCGGTAGGCCTGAAAAGTTTGAGCGAAGAACTCTAAGCACAAACCACAAGCTATGTCCTTGACCCAGGCATCTCTTGACAAGGAATCATATGCTCGCGCAAAGAGAGCTAATCTTCCATCTATGGGTGTTTGCGTCATGGATGCTGCTATGGGTACACTGACCTGTGGATTGTTGCTGCGCTGGGTATCTTGCACATCTTCTACCTCTTCCCCGCCCTCTTGATGGGACAAAGGTATCCGAGTGGTCTTGCCAAGCATTGTGCTGGTCCCTGGAGTGTTGATGTCTTCTATCAAATGAGAAGCGGCCGGAGGAGCGGCCTCTGCCTCGTCCAGCCCTGGAGAAAATGTTGGTAGCAAAGACCTTCTTAACGGAGGCCTGAGCCTTGTCCAAGGCTGTAAAAGTGCCAACAAATGTTGACATTTCTTTCATGAATGGATCCCCAAAAAGTAAGCCTTGGGCTGCTGCTCCTGATTCAGTGTCTGCTAACTCCCCAGTTTAGCATCGATCTTGAACAGGATGCCCTTCCAGCGCTCCGCCAATATGGCACAGCTTGCGTTACCCAGAAGACAGAGTGCTCGCTGAGCCCAACCCGAAAGAATCACTGGATCAATGGAGTCGCCAGAATCAATGGCCGCTTCAGCTAGGTCCATTATCTTTGCCAGGGGACCAGTGACGTTCAGGACTCTGTCCTGGCAGGACTTCCAGGCACGGTCAATGCCCTTCCTTGGATCTTTGACATTCTTTCCCAGAAAGGTGATAATCTTGGAGTCTAACTCTGGGGTTAGAGCCACCTTCCCCGGAATCTCAGGGCGTGGGCATTCTGCTCTCAGTCTGGCTCTAACCTCCTTATCCAGAGATCTACACATCCTGGTCCTGATGTATTCCATTGTTCTTGATGACCGTTCCCAGTCGGTAGATCTGAGGAGCACTAGATCTTCCGGCGTAAACTTCCCCCTAGTAAGAGACTTTTCCCCAGATGTCTTCTTGGGGATGGGGGCTGCTGCAATCCCCTAGGTTGAGGGTTGCAACCCTATGGTCTGAATGGAGGAAAGGGACTGAGCATCAATGTTGTAGACCCCTTTGTCTTTGTCATCAGTGCCCTGTCTATATCCCTCCGGGCTTGAGGGTCTAGTACACCTGTTGTCTTCCTCGGGGTGAGAGGGTTCATTGAGGAAAGAGGTTTCCTTCCTGTTCAGAAAGGCCTTTTTCAGCCTGGAGAAGGCATCTGAGACAACAGCAGTGGCTGGTTCTGGCTGGCTCTGAGGTGTCAGAGTCTTTACTCTTATGAGCCAGAATACATCCCCCATTAGAAAGGTGCTTTCTCTTTTGTGTCTTTTTCCTCCATGTTGGAGAGGTCTCTTGCAGATGTTCCTCCATGCTGTCTAGGCGCTGCTGAATAGACAGGAGCATCTCTGACACGGCCCTCTTGATGCTGATCTCGACAGAGGATCCCAGTACCTTTTTGAGGCTGTTTGTCATCGCCACCTCATCAATCATATGGACCTCCTCGTCATCCTCAGACCAATCCTGGTCTGCCTGAGGGGAGTACTGAGCTTCCATAATGCTTAATAAACGTTATTGCACCTTTCTCTCTCTCTCTCTTTTTATTTTTTATATTCTGTGGGCAACAGACTGCCTTCTCTCAGGCCCACTGTAGTCCAGCAAAGAAAATTATCAAAGCGCTAGTAAAAACTAGTGAAATCCAGGTCTCAAAAGGGGCTCTGGAGGTTGCTGCTGTCGCTCACGCTCAAAATCCGTTATGAAAAGGTAATGGAAATGCGAGCATGAGCAGCAGAGGAAAGGATTTAAGGAACAATCGCTCCCTCTAGTGGCCGCAGGAAGAACCGCGGCCACGAAAACTCTGCGTGGCCTCCCCAAGCCTTTGGAAGCAAGAAAACAGACTAAACAATAAAACCCAGCAATAGGACCGATAGCAAGCATGAGGGCTCCGGTTCAGCTGTAGAGGCCTCTGACGCCAGTTAAACAGCTGACATCGGAGGCCGCTTAATGAAAAGGAAATGGATACGCTTACTACGCGTTCTACAGTTTGAAGAGAAAAACACAATCAATTATGTTATTAATGGCTACTCAAGAAACGTTCTGTACTAGATGGATGTCAGAATAGCAATCAATCCAACACATTATAAATCATTTAGATAAATATGAAAAAAGACAATGTCATAGGCTAATCATAAAAGACAATAAGGCATGAATGAACTTATCTCTTGCTGTGAGCAGCAAAGAAAGAGGAAGTTACATAATCTTTATGTCTACTTGGAGGGACAACTATGCTACTATTGGTGGACTGAGGTCACATGTTTGATGACCTACTTGAACTTAGACTAAGGCTCCTGGGTAATGGAGTTTTTCTTCTTTAGAGACTGTTATATGGACTCATAGGGCCTCATTACGACCCAGGCGGTAAGGGGTTTACGGCAGCGTAAACAGCGCCGACCCTTACCGCCTGAGTACGAGGTCCCTTAGCGCCATGGCGGATTTAACACCTGCTTTTAGCAGGTGTTAAAATCCATGGCGCTAAGGGACCATGGAGTTAATTACGCCACCGTAATTTACGGTGGCGTAATTAACGCCTTCCCCACTCCCATTATGCCCTATGGGGCAAAAATGGGAATGGGGAAGGGTAAATGGGGATTGGGGACTTACCGCCCCGCCAAGGTCGGAATGGGGCGGTAAGTCCGCCAACCACCATGGCGTAAACGTAGTTTACGCCATGGTGGTAAAGTCACGGCCCAGGCGGTAACTTACCGCCTGGGTCGTAATGAGGCCCATAGTTCTGATTTATTGTGTTTTTTTGTGATTATTTTACTGCACTTTGTGTTATGTTTATCTTCCTTGCTCAGGTGCAGAAAATACTTGCTGCTGAACTTCTTTTCGTATGTGGAATAAAAGAAAGAGAAGCATAATGTGAGCCTACGGTCTTGACATAGAATTACAGAGGAAAGTTCCATAAGTCTCCTTGTCAGACAGGTACTCCATCCCATCGCTATTACTGCCACACCCTCTTACACAGTCAACCACTAAATCACAGTGAAACAATGAGACAGTGCCCAAAACCAGACACAAAGAAACACAGAAACACACGCACAGTTATGCATAAACTCACAAACACACACACACCCCTTCAATATTTCCTATCTTGCTTCTAGGAAGCTCGAGACTGAAGGAGATAGAAATGAGGGTCTGTGTCAGGATGCGAAGGGGGGGGAATTTGCTACGCTCTACATGGACTCAGTCTCTACTTTGACGGAACATTACTGCCAGAGAATGCACCAGCGGAGAAGCTAGCACTTCCTATGCATATGCCAGCATGTACTTTAGACTTCCCGGCTGGCCTTGTAAGGCCAGTCCACTCTGGCAGTGGTCTGTCTATTGAGATATGTGATCTTTTGTGCGAGGAATCCACTACTCCCTTCAGCCCAGGTGCATGACTGCCTAAATTAGGGGAATAGCTATTTCCAGCTCTGTTGTTGGTAGTTTGATATCTGCCCATATTTACTCCACCTACCCCCCTTCTCTTCCTGACCATTTGATGGAAACCACTGGTTATGAGGAGTGAAACCTTCTCCATTACATGTTAAACGGTTAAGCGGTGTAGGTAACTCCTCCCTTATGAACCCATAGGGGACCTCATTGCTCACATCATCATGTGTGGATTCCTTGTGTGTTTACGGGGGTTAGAGGTCAATGTGAAGGGTTCTTCCTCCACCAGCCCTGACTTATTGAATTGCCATTTTCTGAACTGCCAATTGCCTGCTGGCAACATCTGTACCTGCTTGCATGAACTCCATCTGACCTTGCATTACTTCTACCACACATCTAACCCAGGGCCTCAATATCTAGTTAACACTCATTACCAATGTAAGGATCTTCCTTAAGAGCTGCTTTTGCTGCTCTAAAATTGATCCTGCTCTCTGTTCTCCCCTCTTCCAGGATGTGTGTTGGGACCACTGTGAAAAACACTCCTTAAACACACAGTTTTTTCTGACGTTAATGCTGCCTAATCCTTTATCTTTGCACATTGAAGCTGACCCTTCTATGTCTTACCAAATGGACTGTGGTAGACCACCTCATTTTAAAATGAAAAGTAAGAAGGATTAGTGAGCTGGCTTATGTTTGGCATGTCATGCCTGTCCTGTACGTCATTCAGATCTGCCTTTTCTGCATTTTCACTGATTGACAGAACATTCCTGAGTCGCCTTGTTTGTTATGAGAGCATATCAATAGATTAGCTCCTCATCTCCATCTTCTTGTTCTCTATATTTTCAAGTGTTGTCTATCTATTGCAGGTGAGCTGCACCCCAATTTCTCCTCATAATAATAATACAAACATGTTCCGCTTTAGTCACACCATACTTTGCAATTAAACCAACACATAATCTAACAAATTAAAGGAATGCTGCAATTGACATGCTTCATAGAGGATGCAGGTCGTATCTGTGATGGAAGGAAAAAATGTTAGTTTATATATAAAGTTTACAGAAGTTTAGATGTGACTTTGCTATGGCTTTCTGATTTTTCCACTTCTTTTCTCTGTTTTCAGGTTAGAATGCCCACTTGGGTGATGCCATAATGATCTTAATTTTTCACAAAGTTTTCTCAGCAAGGTCAGATCTTTGAGACAGATCATCGCAGTAGCAGAGCTTTCAGGGACTGCGTCAGAGCAATTTGCCCTGGGGCGGTTGTCTGGATGGGATTACAATGAGGCGAATGATTCCCATCATCACTCACTGTTCAGGAGCTACCATTACTCTCTCCTCCACCTCGTGCCCTATGAGGTAAGTGAGCAGTGTATTTTGTTGTCCACACAGGCATAGTTTATTTTCTATGTGACGATAGCCACACGTTATGTTGACGTGGACATCTATCTGATAAGAACAGGGGGTTTGAACTGTTGCCTATCTCAACATTGCTTGCAAGTGAGAAGCAATGCTGCCACGTCCTTTTAAGATGAATACTCGCGTGTTTATGGTTAATAATGCCTGAATGCGCATCCCTTTTCAGTTTGGCAATTGGTTGTCACAGTAGGTAATGTGTCAAGGTTTTCAGTAATACATTACAATACTGAACCAATAGGAGCACAAATAGTGAGCAGCATGTGATGTTAAATATCCACCTACCCAAATTATATTATTGTAATCTGTCAAAGAATGGTGACCACTTCTCGTAGTTCCCAAGGTCATTGAGCCAATAAGTGAGCAGCAAACTGTGTTTTGGTCTACCTCTTCTGCCAAATTGGAGCTAATGTATTGCTCAATATATATTGAGTAATTCCAATTGGTGTCGTTTTAATTAAAGTAAATTAAAAACCAGCATATTCTTTCTTCAACCAATCTTTACAATCTGGATGAATTATATTCAAACCCACATTTATCCTGAACCACTGTTTTGCGATTAATCCACTTGAACTCTGGACAATTACATTCTCAGATTATTGCAAGATGTGAGGAGATTGCCAGACATGGCACAGTGCTCACAGAAAGTTTATTTCTTGTACATTTTATATAGTTTATTGCAATATGTTATATTATAAATAAAGTTTTGTAGGGTAATCGTAATCCAAAGAAGAGGATTAGATGTACATTCTGGTAGAATACAATCATGATAATACAGTTACCTCTAATGTATTCCAATTTCAGCAGAGGTGCACTGATACAAATCTGAAAGCTGCAAGTCCAAAAAAAGTCTATTCTCCAAAATGGCTGAATATTTCTGGACGTATCGAGGCACAAACATGATTTAAAATGGCAAACATTGAATCCACTACATATAACAGAGTGTACTAGTTACATCATTTGTGCAAGATATATATATATATATAACTTTAGCTGAAGGGACATTAAGGTGAGACCTTAATGCAACAAAATTCCGGAAATTCAGCTAAAGCCACCTTAACTTCACGCCCCCTGTTGCGCAGCCTATGACCACAATTATGACATTGCAGATCACATCACTGATGACATCACTAATTACATTACAGCAGTAACCAGCATTACGGATGGCCTTCAGCCATGGTCAGTGTGCATGGCCAAATATATGTTGACATATTAATGGGTACTAATTATGGCCGTCAGTCATGGACACTGGCCACAGTCTTCGCCCATGTGCACTCTATATTTTAAAACACTAACAGGCCACCAACCATAGACTTTGGCCTTCGCCAGTGGATACAGATTTCAGTTGTGTCCACTGTATATTATATACACTAATCAGCCACTAGCCATGGGATTTAGCACAATACTTGCCAGTGGCCACAATGTTTGGTTGTGCCCACTATATATTCTAATATATAAATGGGCCTCACTAGACATAGCCTTTGACCATGAGCAGTTTGTACATCTTTTGGCCATATCCACTTTATATTTTAAAATACTAACCTGCCATAAGCGATGGACTTGATACGTGCCCACTGTGCATTATACAACACGAACCAGCCCCTATCTATGGTTTTCAGCTGTGACCACTGTATATCATGTACAGCAACCAGCCACTAGCCATGGTCTTCAACACAATATTAGCCTGTCGCTACATCAACTTTGGCCATGCTGACTGTATATGGCCTTTAGTTATGGCCACTGACTGCAGCTTTCAACGATGCACACTGTATATTTTAAAACAGTGACGGGCCATTTGGCAGGGCTTTTAAACATACACATTAGTATTTTGCAACACTAACTGACCACTAGCTATGGTGTTTGGTGATGGCCAGTGACCACAGCCTTTGTCACGGCCAAGTCTATGGCCTAAAATGTTATTAAGAAAATCAAATGTTTTAGGAGCGAACATATTAATCACGTTATTTCTAATGCCATTATTAATGTAATCTGTTATATAGAATGTAATTAGTGTGGTCACCAGTGATGTCATCAGTGATGCGATCTGTGATGACATCAGGGTTCTCATACAACATGTAATTGGTGATGCGCCCTTGACTTCCCACAGGAATGTGGAAAGCCTAAAGTCCTTCCCTCTCCCCCAAAATTGCCTTTTTCAGGGCAACCTTACAAGTTATTGTTAGGCAGAATCATATACAGTACCCTTTGCAAACACTACACACAATTAAGACTACAAGTGTAAGTACAATTTCACCTTTGGTACAAGCCTGTACTACACAGTAATGTGGTAGCAGTGGCTGAGCAGCCAGACTTATCTCAAGAGTAAAGTGAGCAGTACACCAGGTTACACAAAGGACTAGCAAATACAGTGATTCAAACAAACACTTACTCAAGGTTTCTTGGTAAAAGAATATACATTTATTTACACAGTCATTTGGAACACATTCCACTAGTAAGAGCAGCTCAATATCACAGTCTAATATACTACAATACACAACCAATCAGTTTCTGAACAAATTCAGCTCCCCTGAAGTGGGAGCAAAATGGCACTTCAGTTACATAAAAAGGGGTAAAATGATAAGGTTATAAGAATCAACAGCACAAATACTTTCATAGGCAGGGCAAAGGGATTCAGGTCACTACAACCGGCAATTCAATTCAATAGGCCTAGGCCAAAGTCAATGGTTCAGAGTCCTGGTAGTAAACGGTTAAGTCTTTGCCACGGATCTTAGAAGAATTTGGTAAGATGACAAGTCTGGTTTAGGGAAGGTCAAGCTTTCAAAGTCGGGAAAGTTTCACAAACTTTCCCCACAGCCGAACTGAGTTCTGCACCGCACTTGCACAGTACCATGTAAGTGACGAAAAGCTGTAGCTGAGGCAGTTGTTCCTGACAGTTCCTGCAGATCTCGCTGTTCCTGAGCTTCAGTCGTGGGGACAAGAAGGAGGATGTTGGGAGGTTCCTGCACTGCCCAGGGAAGAGGCCACAAGCTTGGCAAAACGCTGGTTTAAGGTGTGAGTGCCTTAAATCCACAAACTGGTTTGCTTCCCCCTGGCTATCTGTTTTTCAACAGCACTCTGAAGAAAATTCAACCAGGTTGGGGACGGTGTCTAGGTGGCTTACGAGTTGATTATTCCCATGAAACTCAAGGGAAGAAGTTATCCTTGAAGGGCTTCTCTTTCGATGGAGTTTCAGGCAATTCAGACCTGCAGCAGGGCTTCACCGGTGGACCAGGAGTTGCAGCAGTCGTCTTCCTTCAGCTTGTCTTCGGTTCTTGCTTCCCAGTGGTCGACTCTGCTTTCCAAGTCCCAGAGACTTGCTTTTAAACAGTTTTCCCCCATTCATTCCAGCCTCGCTGTCACTCACACAGCAGGGTGGCGGTCCTTGCTGGAAAGCCAGCCGGCCAATCACGACAGAGTGCATTCAGGTCTCATAGGAGACCAAGCACAGGGTGTTTCGGGCACCTCCCTCACATCCTGTCCACCCCAGACACTCATGTGCCAGAGGAGGGCTTCAGCACTGAAGCCCGCCAAAGGCCAACAAACAAAGGGACCAAACTTGGTTTGGCACACAGAGACAAACACAAGAAGTACCTTTTGAAAAGAAATGGTGAAAAAAGTTGACCGGAGTTTGTTTTTAGGGATAGGTCTTGGGTGTCATATTGGAAAACAAAGTCAATTTAACTTTACATGCTCCGGGACACAGTAGTCAGTCCCAGAGAAGGTATTTAAATCTTGGAGAGTCTGAAAGACACCCCTGTGCCACTGCACTGAAGGTGCTGTGTGACACACAGAAAAATATGATGCCTATGAAGTTGTTTTAAAACTCCATATCCAAAGAAGACAAAAGTAAAACACACATCAAAATACATGGAAGAGTGGGAAAAAAGGATCACACTCTTCCCAGGTAAAAAATAAAATCCTAGACATCCACCAATGTTGCTTGGGGTCTCAAAAGGTAAGGGAAATTAGCACATTCTTGAGAATTCTCCTTGGCAGTTATAAAAATAGACAGAATAAGACACAAACTGCACTAAAAGATCACAATAGCTTAGGTGATCTAATTTATGTAGTTTGTGTTGCCGGTAAAAGTGGTGGTAATTCTGTGACTGCCACTTTTTCGTGGATCAGCAAACTACAAGTTCACAGTGGGGGCTACCTCATTTACCTCCAGCCAGAAGCTGGAGGTAAATCGGGGCTCCACGAGCAAAAAGAAATTCTGGAATTTCTGGCACTGGTATCACCGGGGCTGGAAATTCAGTGAATCTCCTCCATGGAGTCCTAGAGGACTCCATGGAGGGGTTGTCCTAGAGGACTCCATGGAATAGTGATTTACCACAGTTGACGCTACCTGATATATCCCGTAATTACCGGATATCAGGCGCCAGTAACGGTAGGTCTGTTTGCCGGTATCCCACCAGTAATTCAGTAAGTTAACTTATAAAAACATTTTGATGATGTTAATAACAATTTAGGTCATAGACTTAGTAAGGTTGAAAGCTGTAGCCTCTTGCCCATTTATATGTTAGAATATCTAGTGGGCACAGTCCAAGGCTGAGGCCACTGGCCAGTATTGTGCTAAAGCCCATGGCTAGTCATTGGTTAGTGTATGTAATAAACAATAGACATGGCGGAAGGAAGTAGCAACTGGTGAATGGCAAAGACTATGGTTGTTGGCCTGTTAGTGTTTTAAAATATACAGTGCACACAGCTGAAAGCTATGACCAGTATCCATGGCTGAAGGCCATGATTAGTGCCCATTGATGTGTTAAAATGTGTTTGGCTATGGACACTGACCATGGCTGAAGGCCATGCTTAATGCTGGTTATTGTTGTGATGTAATTAGTGATGTAATCTATGATGTCATCATTGTGGTCACAGGCTGTGCAACAGGGGGTGCACAGTCGAGGTGGCTTTAGGTGAATTTCAGGCATTTTGTTACGTTAGGTTCTCACCTTAACATCCCTTCAAGTAAATGTTTTTCTTCGGATTTAGAAAATGATACGTGTACATATTTTTCTTACAATAAAAAAAATGGAGTATTTACATCAGTTTATTTTAAAACAGTAAATAATTAAAGTTTGACATGGGCTTCGTTTTTTATTTCTACTAATTATTTTTGTAAATGTATATGCACATTATACTACAGTGAACATGTCTTAGATATATTTGGCACAAACAGGCACATTCTATAATTCAGATATCATCTTTTACCAAAATACTAAAAAGGAAACCTTCACAGGTAGTGAGTGATATGATGCATGTGTAGCTGTTTACTGTTTTAAACAATGTACTTGGTGTTATGAACTGTTCTAAAATGCTAATATCAGAAATGTAGAAATGTATGGGTGGTCTAAATATGGGCAAATACTAAGAGTGATCTTTTGTCTGATGCCATTAGTTAAATAATCATTGATGTCTTATATAAGTGATATGGCATTTATAATGCACCTATACAACATTGCTTCAATGCGCGAGATGATTTTATCAGCAAGGTCACCAGTGACGTTGTCAGTGATGCCATCAGTGATGTCATATATGATGTTATTAGTGATGTCACCAGTGATAGCATCAGTGATGACATATATGATGGCATTAGTGATGTCACCAGTGATGTCATGCATGATGCCATCCCCATGGCCCGCCCCATCAGGCCATGTTCCTACTAGATGAGCACAAGTTACAAGACCACTAACAGCAACATGTCCTGAGGGGGCCGGTCCCTTCCTCGCTTTGAAGTTCAGCATGGTTGGTCCTGGTTACTGTACAGATGGAAGACAGTCCACAGCCCCCATGCCATGTGTTTTATTAGTTTTAAATATCTCATAATCTCATATCTCATATCTCATAACACACTATGAAAACACATGGCATTTGCATTAACATGTTTTAAACCATGCTACTGTCTGTCTTTGAAAGTATTGCATTCTAAAGGTCAAGCTAGCACGAGGCCCACATGAAAAGAGCACCACTTGCTGGGTAAAGAGCTGCTAACATGAATTAAAACTCAGCTTCAAATGAAAAATTGTGCCCCAAAACAGGGCAAAACCAGCGGGCTGCACTCCCGAGAGCAGCTGAGTAAAGACAGTCCAATATCAGCAAAATGAAAGGCTTGACAGCAGAATCAGGCAGCACAAAATCTTCTTTATTGATTCAAAGTGCATAAGAAAGGGAAAACCTGAAGTAACAGAAAGATGCGTTTCGCAGTGTTCCGACCGCTTGTTCACGTAGATAGGGGAAACACAGACAAGGGACTCCTTAAAAACGTTATACAAACTCTATGGTAGCAGTACATAGAACGTCTCTGTACACAAGTCAATACAATGTATTGGACACTAGGCGGCCATGTTGTAGTATATATATATATATATATATACACGGCCTGCGGTAGCGGTGGCATAGTTATGGTTAAGTTGCTCATCTCATAGGAAGAGAACTTTTTGGGCACTTATAACTTCGCTCCCCCTGGACAAATCCTCACCAAACTTTACAAAAACAAAATATGGCCCGCTCTGAATACTTTTTTGTCAAGTTTGGTGTGGTTTTGTCAAGGGTGGCAAAGTTATAGGGCGGTCCCAAAAATGTTCTTTCTTCCATAGACGGAATGGAAAAAAACCTTGCTCACGCCTACAGCCCAAATTTGTGGCAGGAGTGGCGGCTTGGTCCCAGAAGCATGCTTTTGATTATTTGGTAGAAATACATCCAGTAGTTCTTTTTAAAACAACCAAAAAGTAGGTCCCAAAAAATGTGTGATATCTGGGTTCGGTCCGCTGACCCCTTTCCCTGTTCGGGCCATGGACAGGCCTATGATTGATCCAGAGGGTGACGTGATGTCCGCAGACATTGGACGCACCCACTGATTGGATGGTAAAAAGCATGAAGTGCAGCAGATTTTTGGAAACGCCCGCCATGTTGGATTTCTGGATGCGGTAAAACCATATAAAAAAGACAACATTGCCCTTGTCAAACTTATGAAAAAATCTCTGGGAAGGTGAGGGGTGATGAGGATGGGATGGGATTTGACAATAAGATTCTAAAAAACAGGTGTTTTTAACCGTAAAAGTCTGCGAACAATCCGGATGTTTGCGGAGCGTCCTGTGAAGTTCGGGAACACTTTGGATGTTCGGGGGCAGATTTGGATGGCTTATAACTTTGACACAGCTAAATGAAACTGCATGCCATTTTGGATTTCTATTCTTGACCTGGTACTGAAAGGCTTTGCAAAATTTGGTGGGATTCTGTAAAGTGGGGGTAAAATTAGAGGGGGATCCCAAAATAATGTAAAGGATTATAAATGTGGTGCCATTTGACAAATCTGCACAAAGGTTTGCAAGACGATTTTAAATCTAGATATACATGTTCTTGCAAAATCTGGTGGGATTCTGTCAAGAGGGGGCAAAATTAGAGTGGGGGGTCCCAAAATGTTGTAAGGGCATATAAATGTGGTGATTTATGACCAATCTGAACAAAAGTTTGTAAAACGATTTAAATCTAGATATAAATGTTTTTGTAAAGTTTGTTGGGATTTTCTCAAGAGGGGGCTACATTAGAGGGGGTCTCAACATTTTTAGATGGCTTACAACTTTGTTGACATTTGACAAATGTGGAGAAAGGTTTGCAGAAAGATTATAGACCCAACCTTGAATGTGTGTGTGAAGTCTGAATGGAATCTGTCAAGTTGGGGGCTAAGTTATATGACTATTGTATGTACATCTTGTATGACTATTGTATGTACTTGCCGCTCTTTTTCACCACTTAGCAAGCCCCGCCCACCTGGTGCCTTCCTGCTTGCCGCTCTTTTTCCTACTTAAGGAGCCCTACAGCCTCTTTTCCTTTGCAGATGGGGAGCAGGTGCAAGTGGATCTAGGTCACCTGGCCTAAGTCCCGCCCACCTGGTGCCTTCCTGCCTGCCGCTCTTTTTCACCACTTAGCAAGCCCCACCCACCTTTTTCCTATCTTCTCCCCTTACTTTCTTCTATGCACTTACTCTACAGAATTGTCCCTGGACCTAATATGATAGCAACTTCGTCTGTTTCCTCCAACCTCCCATTACTGTTTTTTTCCTCCCCACCCCCCCTCCAGCACTATCTGAAATGTCATCATGCCTAGTATGATAGTCGCTTGTTTTGTTGCTCCCCTCCCTTTCTGCAATCCTCTCCCTCACCTTTTGTCTTCTCCGGCTCTACCAGAAAAGTTGTCAGGCCTAGTACGGTTGTCGCCTGTCTGTTTCCATTTCCTTCCCACTCTCCCCCTCCCTTCATTATCTATGGGCCTCATTACACGGTAGGCGGTAAGAGTTTACCGATACCGGTATTTTACCGGTACCGGTAAATCCTTACCGCCTTACTACGAGGTCCCTTTGCGGGTTGGGGAATTTAACGCCTGCTTTTTGCAGGTGTTAAAAACCAACCCGCAAAGGGGCCCAGGGAGCTAATTACGGTACCGCAGTTTGCGGTACCGTAATTAGCACCTTCCCCATTCCCATTATGCCCTATGGGGCAAAAATGGGAATGGAGAAGGGCAATGGTGGAAGGGGGAATTACCACCCCGCCAACATTGAAATGGGGCGGTAATTCCCCTTTCCACCAAGGCGGTACCGATAAATTACCAGCATGAACCATGGCGCTAATAGCACCATGGTTTACCGCCTACCATGTAATGAGGCCCTATGTCTTAGCTCTTGCACTATCTGAAATGTCGTCAGGCCGAGTATGATAGTTAATTTCACATCCTTATTGTTCATGGCCTGTAAGAATGTCATTGTATTTTCCCTTGTTCCCTCCATTGCCTTGAAGCGCTTTGAAACACATTGGGCCTCATTACGACCCTGGCGGTAAGGGGTTAGCGCCAGCGTTAGCTGCGCCGACCCCTTACCGCCAATCACGAGTTCCCTTTCCGCCATGGCGGATTTTACACCTGCTTCTAGCGGGTGTAAAAAACCATGGCGGTAAGGGAACTTGATGTTAATTACGCCACCGTAATTTACGGTGGCGTAATTAACGCCTTCCCCACTCCCATTATGCCCTATGGGGCAAAAATGGGAATGGGGAAGGGTAAATGGGGATTGGGGACTTACCGCCCCGCCGACCTCGGAATGGGGCGGTAAGTCCGCCAACCACCATGGCGTAAACGTAGTTTACGCCATGGTGGTAAAGTCACGGCCCAGGCGGTAACTTACCGCCTGGGTCGTAATGAGGCCCATTGTGTATAGGCACTATATAAATAAACTATCATATCATATCATACATTTTCAGAATTTTGAAAAAAAAAACATGGGCCGATTTCAAGCAAACTCCTGTAAGGAGCATTGGCAGGACCTGAAAGTATGGTTTTGCAAACGTGCCTGTGTTTTATTTTTCACAAGTGTCATAATGTCGGTACAAAATGAAGGGGCCCCTGAGGGACCTTCGGATGTGGAAACAAGGCACAATCACCACACACGAATGGATACGCCAGACACGAGGTTCTGTTCCCAAAATATAGGGTTTATTGCGATACAAAATAGTCCCAGTTGGCCAAATGGTCCCACGCCCCGCGACGTGTGTCTAACAGACCTCGGGGGACGCAAGAGAGCGAGAGACGTACATCAGTTGCATATACACAAAAGGAGCATCTTACAATCAGCAATGACACAGTATGACACATTTGATGCCACCCTCAATTCATTTCCCTTTGAATTAGAGGTGATGATTGACCATTGTGACAAATATGACATCTTAGACCACCATATTTAGTAACTGTTTGCAATCTCCAATTTTACAGACACAATTCTTTATTTGCGAGAACACAGCGTTTCTGTTTTCATGGGCAAGCTGTGCGTAGGAGACTGGCACATACCAGGCCTCACTATCTCTTAGTTTCGATTCTCGCTCTAGAGGTCAGCCCGCTCTCCGGGGCCTCACTGTGCTCAGAAAGGGGGGCCGTAAAGAAGAACATAATTCAACTCTTTAAATGCAAGATTCATACATTGCTATTCTATCAGGAGACTCGCTGGCATTCGTCTACTGATTAAAATGCCTTGCTCCCTGCCTTTAAGGATATGTGAGGAAGGGAATCGGGCATTTCTGTCTGGCTTTCCAGTGTAATGTTTCAAGATGTTTCTTAGCATTGGATCATTGAAGCAAAATAATATCTACAGCAAAGCAGTTTTACATGAGGCAAAGTGGCAACGTTAGAGAGAGCAGAGAGAAAACAAAATGGCGATTCTGGTCATCTTAAAATGGCCTCACTCTAGTTGAACTGATAGCTACGTAATAACTAAAGAGTAAATCTTCTTAACACTGTAAATGAGGCGATTGGTCTTCGGCCAACCAATTAATCATGCATTTCCTTCCGGCCAAGGGGTGTTTAGTATTTCTGGACTGACAAACCCTCCTCTTGGCCGTATGCCAAATGCCTCATCCATACATTGCATCCTCCTCCGACCAAGTATTTGGATCAGATTCAGAATCTGATTCAAATTCTGACTCATATACACTTGTCGTCTCCTCCTTATTATTATCAATGTCCAAGGTGCACCACCAGACCCCCTCCTACAAGAATTCTAAACAATCCTCTTCATCTCTTAAATCAGAAATCAAAGAATCTACCAAAACTAACCACCAACACCTTTGCTACAAATGTGCCCTGCTCAATGTTCGCTCGCTCAACGCCCATGCGCTAGAAGTTAATTATCTTATCACAAACCAAGATCTAGACATGCTGGCCATTACGGAAGCCTGGCTCCACGAAGCCTCCAGCCCAGCCATCACAATCAAGGACCTTAGTGACCTTGGCTTTCTCAGAAAGTCACTTCTCACACACATGCAAAAGGTCACATCAAACATGGTTTCCAATACTGCCCTCCCATGGACAGACCATAACTGCCTGCTATTCACCATCCCCATAATGCCATGCGCCAAGCCGACTACTCCAGCACCGGCCACAGTAGCCAGAAGCGCAAAAAAACTCACTGCAGAGAACATCAGTGCCTGTCTCAACCTTCCATGCCTAGCACCACCATTCTCTCCCGACCCTGTCATACTAGCGGAATTATTCAGAGACACACTGACTAACGCCATCAACACAGTCGCCCCGCTAGAAAACAAAAAAGAAAACTTGTGGTTCACACAAGAGCTCCTTAACATGCGCAACTCCAGACGGCAGGCACTAAAAACTTGGCAGGCCAACCCCTGTGACACCACTAAAGATATCTTCCGAACCATCGCTAAAAAATACAAAGAATCTATATTCAAAGCCAAATCAGAATCCTACAACAACAGAATCTCTTCGGCCAACTCACAATCCAAAGAGCTATTTACCATCTGTAAAGAATTGACAGTACCTCCCACTTGCACGGACGGAATTGTTAAAGATGCAGCCTGGTGCTCCAGCATACAAGCTGCCATGCTAAAAAAAATAGACCTCCTCCAGAACAAAATCTCTGACCATTACAAAGCATTACCCAAAGAGAAGCACCAGAAACAAACCCACCACAAACGCTCAGGCATCATGCATCCCAATTTCTCCTTCTCTGAAACATCTGAGACAGACGTCCTAGACATCCTAAAACATCTCAAACCATCGCTATGCAAGGGCGATGTATGCCCCCCAAAAATTATCAAAGAATGCGCTGAGCAGCTCGCTCCACTAATCACCGCCTTCATAAACGCCTCATTCAAAACAGGTATAGTCCCCAACTGCCTCAAAGAAGCGTGGGTACGTCCACTCCTAAAAAAACCTACATTAGACCCTTCCCAACCAAATAATTATAGACCAATTACAACCGTCCCATTTCTTCTTAAAATATTAAATAAGGCTGCCCACAGGCAAATCCAACTGTACCTCAACACCAACTCTATCCTTGGTAAGAGACAATCAGGGTTCTGCAAAGGACACGGAACGGAAACCGCATTACTAGATCTGAAAAACCAAATCACTTCTATCCTTGACATGGGTAAGCCTGCATTACTCCTGCTCATAGACCTCTCAGCAGCGTTTGATCTCGTGGACCATAACACCCTCACCAACCACCTCACACATGCTGCGCACTTCTCCAATCATGCAGCAACTTGGATAACGTTCCTCCTACAAGGCAGAGCCATGAAAGTGTTCTCCAATATAGCAAATGCTGAACCCACTATCATACACTGTGGTGTTCCCCAGGGATCCTGTACTGCCCCTACGCTTTATAATCTATTCACAAAGCCACTCTTCGATAAACTGGATGCACTTGGAATCACATACACAAACTATGCTGATCATATCCAGGCGCTCCTTCCCCTCACAGGCAGCTATATCAAATACGCTTCTACCCTTCAACAAATTTACTCTACAATCCAAGCCTGGATGGCCACCAATGGATTATGCCTCAACGGGGATAAAACTGAAATCCTCATTCTAGGTCAAAAATCCACGCTAACCAAACTGAGTCCAACCTATCAAAACTTCTGCATTGACAACTGTATCATTCCAGTCAGTTAAAACGCTCAGAGTCCACATTGATGCTACACTATCTATGGATAAGCAAGTCAGCGCCATTGTATCAGCCTCCGCTCTGAGTACCAAACTAATCAATGCCATAAAGCTGTTTCGAACAAAAGACAATTGCCTCTCCATTGCAAGAGCTACAATAGGAGCTAAACTGGATTACTGCAATTCCCTCCTGGCGGGGACATCAAAAAAAACTTAGCCAGACTCCAAACCACTCAAAACAACTCTCTCAGAGCAGCTCTAAGTATTCCCAAAAGAGAGCACATCTCCCAAGCAAGAAACAACACTCATTGGCTACCAGTTAAAGACCAAATCTCCTTCAAGATTCTCGCCACCGCACACAAATGTATCAACCTAACAGCACCCTCTTACTTATCGGACTCTCTAGCCAGAACACAATCCACTAGACCCACTAGACTCGAGTACACCAACCAACTCACAGCGCCACGAATCACCACGGCCAAGGCAGGAGGTCTAGGATTCCCCTATCTGGCACCTAAACTCTGGAACACGTTACCCACAGCCCTCCGAGCAGAAACCTCTCTTCAACTAGCTGCTAGCTCACTGTATATACCTGTGCACTACTATGATATCTGCACCTATGCGCTACAAGCTACAATGCCATCTCATGCTGTATGTATTTACGTGACTACTGTAACTAAGATATGAATATCCACTGTAACCAGCGCCACAATGCCCACGGGCTGCTGTGCGCTTAACAAATGTGAATAAATAAATAAATAAATAATGTCGATTGCCATGAATTCTTTAATGGTTTCAGATTCATTACTATTGTGAGATCTTGATTTATTAATGTTTTTTCGTTCCATCATTTGAACACATTCTTCACTAATTTCAGTACATACTATAGGGAGACAATGTATGCAACAACAGCATGTCACGAATATTCTTAGGATTGCTACTAGGATTGCAAATAACTTCCATCCCCAGGATCGTACCCCTTCCCAAAACCAGGAGCTTATGTTCAATCCCCAGCCTCCTTCAGGGGGGTGGAGATCCGAGTTTAATACATGCAATTTTCTTATCGCCTCAAAAATCGTGGGGGAAGAGTCACTTACAAATACGCAACACGCTGATCCCACGATTTTGCAAACACCGCCGCGATCAACTAAGATTAGATCAAGGGCCATTCTGTTTTGCAGTGACATCAATCTAATTCCTTTCTCTTCAAGAGTCATATTATATAATATATCAGTGGTTCCATTTATTGTTTCTTCCAATATCCAGACAGCCTCTTATATTATAAGAGTTTATCGCCTGGCCCCAAAATGGTATGAATGATTTTGCTATGTCCCCTACAATCAACCCGTCTTCAATTTTCCGGTGAGGTCGTGACCTGGTCAATCTGGTTATATCTGATGTTTTTAAAAGAAACACCCCAGAAAACAGAAATCCCAAATAACACGTGCCTCCCCAGTTCCTAGGTAATCAAGGATATGCTTTTTCTCCACATATGAAATACACAGGATCTCGCACATATATTGGTTCCATTTCTTTATCAAGGAATTCTATGTTCCTGCATCTGGTAAATGTTCCTACCTGGAAAAAACCCTTTTTCTTTAAACATAATGGGACAGAATGAGGGTTAGAATTCAGTCTATATGAAGGGGGTTCCGCATCCTTATTCCCCTGTGGGTTCATGTGGAACGTGACCACAGAGGTTTTATAAGGTATAGACAATCTATCCAGTGGCATTATTGCTGGTGTAATTAATCGTCTTTTATGGAATATGGAGCAACCCACCGGTTTCATAATCACTTCCTCGAATTCATTCATGTTTGTTTTATCTAGTTGATCAGTTTCACTTTCGTTCCATTTCCCATAGTATAAGGCACTTAGAGAAGCATAACATGCAGAAGTTAAGGGCAGGGGCTGTACATACAATCCTATTCCCTGACCACCATGCTGCGTCAGGTGGGCACAAACCCAACAATTGTTTTTTCTTAGGATTGAGTGTGTCATATTCATTATTAATAGCTATGTGTTGTTCCCATAACCTTCCCTATGTCTCTCTTCCATTGGGGACAAGGTATAGGACATCACATGGACTGGACTTTCCGTGGTGGAAACGTTCACAATAGGCAAAAGTACTTCAAGAGGGTGCATTTCTTCTAGGTACCCTAATACTGATATGGTCAATATTGGGGCTAATATACTCATTATACACATTATTATGGTTAGACCCAACATACAATTCTTTCGACCATGTCCTTTTTTCACCTTACTATGTACTGCGTTTAACTCGCTATCAGCATTGGTGCAGGAGGGGGCATTTGCTGGTTCCGACATTGTTCTCTCGTCCTTCTTCTTCTGCTGTGCTCGTCATGAATATCTTTTGTTCATGTGCTTCTCAGGATGTTGAAAGAGTTCAATCAATGTCTACAGTCTTTCTATGCCAGTTTGCTAACTGCCTGGATTGCTTATTCATTTGGCAAGGCCTCTGTGCATTTTGCACATTGCTCTAGAATTTCAGGGCAGCTGCCTTTGTACCACGTGCGCCCCGCTTGTTCGCTCGGGTTCCTGACACATGGATTTAGCACTGAGGAGTTTCGTTTGGTGAGCTGTCTGACTTGCACAACTCTTACGCCACTCTGCTCTAAGCCTCTGGTTCCCACTTCATCCGAAAATAGGAAACAGAGGCAAGAAAATCACAAAGAGATGAAAATGTGATCACTCCTTTCTTCTGCCCCGCAGGTTGTACCGATTTGCTCCTGGGTGCACTTCCCGTCTCAAGCTTGGAGTCAGCGTGGGGCACAATGGCAGATGATGATGGGTGCCCAAGTGACAATGGAGGCTGTGACGCAACAGAAGATGGTGGGCGTCACAGAGGTATGCGCTTGATGTCCGCCAGCAGGAGTGCAGCATCTGCTGGACAACGTTGATGCACTCTTTGCACGTCCGCTTTTATGGCAATCTCATCAGGCTTTGTTTCAGGATCAGGCAGTTTCTGTGGCAAGGGACTGGCAATGGCATTTTTCGTTTCTGGAACCGCTGCTGTCTCTTTCTGGTCTCTGTCCCGATCAGTTGATGTGTCAAATGGCAATGGGACTTTCTTGGCGTGCGTGGCATGAATCCACGCCTTCCGTCCATCAACACGTATCGCTGTCTGCGTGGTCAGGAGTATTTGGTACGGCCCACGCCACCTGGGTGCCAGCGATGTTTTCTGTTCATAGTTTCTGATCAGTACCCAGGTTCCTGGCTCCAATGCATGTCCTGGGCCAGTATACCGCACACGGTAATGCCTCCTGCACCTGCTGATGAATCAAACGCCATTTATTTACTAACAGATTACAATAAATGCTGAGTACAGGGTATTCTACCTCTCTCATTCTTTTCGGCTGAGGTGCGCACCACACATTCGCCGGTCTCCCCTTTATGATTTCATATGGAGAGAGCCCAGTTCTGGCCTGCACTGATGTTCGCATACACAGTAACGCTATTGGTAATGCATCTACCCAACTTAATTTGCTGCCTGCACAAATCTTACTGATTTTGGACTTCAAGATTCCATTGTGGCGTTCAATGAGACCGGCCGACATCGGATGTCTCGAACAATGGAATCGTTTATCGATCTGTAAACCTGCACAAATCTGCAGTATCACTGCACCTACAAAATGCGGACCATTGTCCGAACATATGACACGGTGCAGACCGAAGCAAAAGAAATACTCTTTTAGCATTACTTTCGCCGTGCTCATGGCTGTGCATTCTTTCAATGGATATGATTCCACCCATTTGCTGAATACAAATATTATCACCAAAACATACTTCAAATTTTGGTATCTCTACATTTCTATGAAGTCAAAGTGAATTACTTCGAATGGCATAGAGGGAGGTCCAAAACTTCCTGTTGGAGTCCCCATTCCCTTTCCCAAATTTTGCTGCAGTTTTGTACCAGCCTCTCAGCATTCTTTTTTATGAGTGGATTTTCCCAGACTGTGGCTAAATGTTGGACTATTTTCTTCGCACAGATGTGTGTGGGACTGTGAGCCATTGTAACCATTGCGTTTACATAAGCATTTGGCAGCATCCAATTCCCGCTTTTCTTGTCCACCCAACAACCCTCCAAGTCCAGTTCTGCAGGGCCCTTGGCCCATCCCTGTATTTCGTCGGTGGTAGCTTCCGCCTGCATCTCTTTAACCGTTACAATTCCATTCTCTATCATGCAGGGCACTTCCTCCGATTGTACTGTCAACATTTTTGTATTCAAATCAGTGGCAGTCTGTTTCGCAATTTTGTCTGCAAATGCATTTCAATCTCCCACTTTACATGTCACCTTTTTATGTGCCTCGCATTTCACTATTGCCAGGTGCTTTGGACACGTAAGTGCAGACAGTAATCGTACAATCAGAGGGCCATGTTGAATTCTAGCCCCATGGGATGTTAAGAAACCTCTCTCGGCCCTTAATCGACAAAAATTATGAACTACGCCAAAGGCGTACTAGCTATCAGTATAGATATTCATGCTCAAGTTCGCCGAAATTTCGCAAGCTCTTGTTAAAGCAATTACCTCTGCTGCTTGGGCAGAGTTATAAGGAATTATTTTACTCTCCACAACACTTTTTTTAATGTTGTAACAGCGTATGCAGCAGTTGATGTGCCATCAGGTAGTTTAAAACAGGAGCCGTCACAAAACAGTTCCCCTTCTGATTCTTTTAGGGGTATATCACGCAGAACAATTCTCCCTTTTGTTTCTTCCTCAGTAACCATTAAGCAATCATGGGGAGGCAATTCAGTCCCACTAATGTTTTCCCCTGGCGTTGGCATTAATTCTGCTGGATTCAAAGCACTACATCTCATAATTTGGATGTGGGCGCGAACAATACAATTTCATATCTAGTCAATCTAGCAGAAGTGAGGTGTTGCGTCTGCGTTCTATTGAGTAGAACATCTATGGCATGTGGCATCATTAAAATTAAAGTGTGCCCCAATACCATCCCTTCTGTTTGTTTCACTGACGCAGCTGCCGCTGCAACAGCTCGCAAACATCGTGGTAGTGCGCGCGCTAGAGGGTCCAGCACAGAAGAAAAATAACCGCACAGCCTATTTATTCCACCTTGTTCCTGTGTTAAAACAGACAACGCGCATCCTTCGTTCTCATGCACAAATAGCCTAAAAACCTTTTCATAATTCGGTGTGCCCAAAACTGGAGCAGAACTCTAAATGGTTTTTAGTGAATCAAATGCTTTCTGACATTCTTCATTCCACTGCAAAGGCATCACAGCATCCTTTTTTGTCAATTTCACCATCGGTTTCACAATCAAAGCGAGGTTTATAATCCATTGACGGCAATATGAAGCCATACCTATTATCGCTCTCACTCCTTTCTGTGTCGTTTGAATAGGCATACCAGAAATGCTCTCTATCCTCTCTGGTGTTAATCTTCTCCCTTCCTTTGAAAGTAGGTAACCCAAATATGCTACTTCCTTCTGACAGTACTGGAATTTCTTTAGGCTTGCTTTATGTCCATGCGTAGCCAGATGAGTCAATAATAGAACAGTACCTTTTTTTACATATCTCTTCCGTGTCAGTAGCGATTAGTAAATCGTCAATGTATTGTAACAACACACAATCTGCTGGTAATTCTAACATGTCCATCTGTGCTTTCAATGCCCTACTGTATATGCTTGGACTTTCAGTATAGCCTTGTGGAATGCGTGTAAATGTGAATGATCGTCCTCCTAGAGTGAAAGCAAATAAATACCTGCTTTCTTTATGTACTGGAATGCTGAAGAAAGCATTGTTCAAATCGATAACACTAAAGTATTCTGCCGAAGCAGGGATCATTGTCAAAATCGTAGTGACGTCTGGCACTAACAGGAATTGGGGATCTACTTCTTTGTTCAGTGCACAGAGATCAATTATGAAACGGTACGGTACCTCATTACCCCCTTTCTTGTACACTGGAAGAATGGGGCTGTTACATACACTACATGTAATTTCTTCAATCACTCCCAATTTGACCAAATCAGAAATAATACTTTTCAATCCTTTTTCTCCTTCTGCTGAAATGTTATACTGCGGAATACGCGGTAGCGTTACTCCTTCTTTTAACAGAATTTGTACTGCCTCTATTTTCAAGCACCCCACATCATTGTCATTCACGGCCCAAATGCAAGTTGGTACCTCACTCAATTCCCCTGTTAAAGGTTTCGTCACAAATTCAGAAGTCGGCCTAGTCTGGGGAGAAATAGTCAAAAATACCCCATCTGGTGTACAATGGATAACTGCGCTTAGTTTTTTCAATAGATTTAATCCTAAAATATTTTCCCCCCATTGCTCTGTTAAAAGAAATGGACAATGTTCAGTAAAAGGCCTTATTGTCACTGCTACTGATTTGGACTCAGGGTTTATTACTGGGGTACCTGCGAACCCTACTGAGATATTCTGTCACCCTGACAGAGGTATGTCTGGAACCAAATGATGATCTATCGACCACTTTTGTGACCCCGTGTCTATGAGGAATCTATGCTCTTCATTCCCGATTTTCATCTCTACGTAGGGTCCTTTCTGATTCACGGGAATTGACACTGGTTCTGACCCCTGTCCTGGGCTGTCCTATTGGGGTAACAACACATCATCTGATGTGTAATCACAACTGTTATTATAGTATGCACCTGTCTGAGTATCAAAAATGTTCCCCCCTCTTCCTCTATTTCCAGTTTGTATACCCTGCTGATTTTGACTTTGAGTAGGAGTAATTTGATTCGGAGCCTGACCTTGATTCTGTGCACCATTCCCTTGATTACTTGGTGTTGTGACATCTGATTTCTGTTGTGACCATTTGTTCCTGGGTGCCCTCTGTGAGGCCTTCTCTGACTATATCTGCCTCTATTTTGCAAATGCGGACATTGTGCCCGCTAGTGTCCTTCCTCTCTGCAATATGCACATTGGTTTAATCCCAAAGGTCCTCCATGCATATTCGAATTTCCCCTGCTTTGTGCATTTCCCCTTCCCCTGTTGTGTCCTGCTACCTGCTGGAGTAACACCTGTGTTTTCAGATTTGTTCTGTCCTTCGCTTCTCTTTCCTTCTCGGTATTTACCCTGTTCTCATAATATTGGGCCATATGTAATACTTCCCCTAGCGTTTTTGCTTGCCATGCAATTTCTGATGTCATTATCAAATTTTGAATCAGGAGTATTAATCCCCTCACATATTTATCCACAAATAACCTTTTTCCTGCTTCCATACTCACATCCTGCCCACTGAAATCTGTAAATACTTCTTCAAATCTGTTGAAATAATCTGTGGCCAACTCGTCTTTACCTTGAACACATGCATTCATCTTGTCCCATTGAATTCTTTTCTCTGAGACCAATTCTTTCAATTTCTGTACTATTCGTGCCAGTAATGCTAACATATTCACCCCTCGCTGCACACCCACTTCTTTATTTTTATCCTCCAGTATTAAATTTGCCCACGTGGCGCCATAGGCTGTTTCATCATCTACCTTTCTTATTCGTTTCCATATGTCCGCTGGCAAAATCACGGGGAATATTAGATCTATGTCACCCATAGTGAACACCGAGGACTGTAATAAAGACTCCACTTCTTTATAAAAACCCGATGGATTTTTTCATATGTCAGCGATTGTTTGTTTTATATTATTCACTTCCTGTCTAGAGAAGGGAACATGCACATATTGGGCTGTGTAATGTGCTGGAATTACCACATGTGGCACACTGCCTACTGCGGGAGTCTCAACCTTCGGTACAAAAGGAGGGGGCACTTCTCTCATGGGGAAAGCCACACTCACTATTCCTCCCCCTTCCCGCATATGTAACAATATTCCCAGGTCGAGGGATAAAGCTGTCTCTCCTGTTCCCCGTTCCATTGCTCTCTTATATACCGCCAACAATTCAGGAGGGCTCACCTTTTCCTCGCTTATATCTTTGTTTATCAAATATTCAACCATTGTCTGTAACGCTCTCCTTTTCATTGATAAAGTGTATTCATCAAATGTTCCATGTATTTCCATTGTGGGAATAGTAGGATCTGAAATCATTTTAGTGCCTCCCGCATAGATACTTTTAGCTCCGCACTAATTTTCGCTGCTAGTGACGAGAATCGCTGCTGTCTACCCCTCTCAATATTTTTTCTCCTATTCCCCGGTGTGGCGAGTACTTCAGAATATTCTTAATCCAGTTCATTCTTTATTTCAAACAGTCGCTTCACATGTTCTTCTATTGCCTCATCTCTCCCTCTGCAACGGGCTACTGCATTTAAATCCAACAATCGTTGCGGTGGTAACTTCCCAATTAACTTTTTCCATTGTCCTGACAAATATTCCCCCATGCATTCCAACAATACCTGTCTTTCATTGTTCCTTCTGAAGTCATATAGTGATGCTAGCGTGGATGCCCCATCATTCTCGTCTATATACATTTCCGCCTGTTCTTGCAGCTCAAGCTTTCTCTCCTTGCTGATCGCGCTGCAAGTCATTCTCATACATTCATTTTGCTCAATTCCACTGATGGAAGGGGCGGTCGGAACAGTGGCACCCTCTTGGTCGGGAGGTGCGGAGAGGGCAGTGAGAGTGGGGCTGTGGTAATTGCGAAACACTCGGGGCTGGCTTGCTAGTGGGCAGTGCAGTTACTGATGTAGCCTCTGGCTGTGCTGGGGTTGGGAGGGACTGAGCAACGGGAGGGGGTTGAGCGGCAGCTACTGACATAGGGCCTCATTACGACCCTGGCGGAGTGGGTTTACGCCAGCGGTATTCGCGGCGGACCCGTCCGCCCTACTACGAGTTCCCGTAGCGCCATGGAGCGGTTTCCGCCTGGTTTTTCCGGGCGGAGAAATCCATGGCGCTACGGGACCTTGTTGTTAATTACGCCACCGTATTTTACGGTGGCGTAATTAACGCCTTCCCCACTCCCATTATACCCTATGGGGCAAAAATGGGAATGGGGAAGGGTAAAATGGGGAATGGGGATTTACCGCCCCGCCAAGGTCGGAATGGGGCGGTAAATCCGCCAACCCCCATGGCGGTATCGGCAGCTTTCCGCCGTGCTCCATGGTGCATATTGCACCACGATCTCCGCCAGGGTCGTAATGAGGGCCATAGTCTTTTTTGTCTCACTCTTCGGGCCCTGTTTTGTTTCAGTTAAAATTTTGTTTATTAATTCGTCTGATGAGTGTAGCTCTCTTTGTGGATATATTTTTTCTATCTTTAATTCATCGCGCCGCCTTGTCTTTCTCAAACTATTACTCCACTCCTCCCCCTACTTCTCCTCAGCTTTCTCTGTTTTTGATTTATGCCTGCGCGCATGTTTCTCTCAACTTCTGAATCGGAGCATTGCTTCCCTCCTCCAGTCCCTAAGGATATCAAATGCCCCAGGGCGTGCTCTCTTACTTATCAAAACCTTTTCCAGGTTATCTATACGGTCCATCTCAAAACTCCCATTCCTCAGCCACTGAAGGTCTGTCTGCTTTCTGGTTTGCTTATGCCAAGTTTCACAAAACATTATCGCTCCCATACCATACTTTATATACATATCATAAGCCGGCGTTGCCCCCGGAGGCACTACCTGGCCATTTTCCAAAGATTGTTCTCCGCAGCGGAAAAATCCAGCTAAGGTGGACAATACCCCAGGCATGTTTTAACCTTACCCTTGGATAATCAAACTTACTCTGGGTGTTTGATTTTGCAAAATCAACTCTCAACCAATATCAGAATTACTTATGAATCAGGGCATGACTCACCTGATTAGTCAATTTGTTTTTTCAAGACACAATTCGTCCATATAATGACGCAACCAATGCCGTTGTGTCTGCGTATCTCGGCTCTGCCTTGTTTCGGGACCCTCGCCCCCTTGTTCGCTGGCCAGGAACGTTGATCAGGGATCAGCTGTGTGCAGATCTGCAAAGGAGTCTCTCATCGCTTTCACAGGGGTGCCCTGAACACCTCTTGATCCCGGCTCGATCGCTCCCGTCCTCGCCGTTCTTACCGCCTTCCTTATTTTGCAACATACACGATGGAACAAGTGGGGGAGGGTCCCTATTTAGGTGTCATCTTGAAGGGGCCCCTGAGGGACCCACGGATGTGGAAACAAGGTACAATCACCACACACGAATGGATACACCAGACACGAGGTTCTGTTCCCAAAATCTAGTGTTTATTGCAATACAAAATAGTCTCAGTTGGCCAAATGGTCCCACGTCCCACAACGTGTGTCTAACAGACCTCGGGGGACGCAAGAGAGTGAGAGATGTACATCAGTTACATATATACAAAAGGAGCATCTTACAATCAGCAATGACACAGTATGACACATTCGATGCCGCCCCCAATTCATTTCCCTTTGAATTCAAGGTGATGACTGACCATTGTGACAAATATGACACCTTAGACCACCATATTTAGTAACGGTTTGCAATCTCCAATTTTACAGACACCATTCTTTATTTGCGAGAACACAGCGTTTCTGTTTTCATGGGCAAGCTGTGCGTAGGAGACTGGCACATACCAGGCCTCGCTATCTCTTAGTTTCGATTCTCGCTCTAGAGGTCAGCCCGCTCTCCGGGGCCTCACTGTGCTCAGAAAGGGGGGCCATAAAGAAGAACATAATTCAAATCTTTAAATGCTAGTTTCATACATTGCTATTCTATCAGGAGACTCGTTGGCATTCGTGTACTGATTAAAATGCTTTGCTCCCTGCCTTCAAGGATATGTGAGGGAGGGAATCGGGCATTTCTGTATGGCTTTCCAGTGTAATGTTTCAACATGTTTCTTAGCCTTGGATCATTGAAGCAAAATAATATCTACAGCAAAGCAGTTTTACATGAGGCAAAGTGGCAACGTTTAGCGAGAGCAGAGAGAAAACAAAATGGCGATTCTGGTCATCTTAAAATGGCCTCACTCTAGTTGAACTGATAGCTACGTAATAACAAATGAGTATATAGTCTTAACACTGTAAATGAGGCGATTGGTCTTCGGCCATCCAATTAACATGCATTTCCTTCCACCCAAGAGGTGTTTAGTATTTCTGGACTGACAAAAACATAGTGATATACCTTTGGTGACTGAGGTATAACCTGTGGCCATGGGCAGTGGCCAGATTGTCTGGGTCATGGTATAAGGTCATGACCCAGGCAATCTGGCTACTGGCGTTGACCGGGAGGGATGAACAATGGTGTTAAAGTGGCCATGTCTACCTGGGACCGGCTATGTGATAAAGTTATTCAAAAGTAGGATAGGTTTGAAAGGGAAAAAAATGTGCTTGTGGTAATATGGTGATAGGGTTCTGTCTTCACGTTCTGCAGGCAGCCATGGAAAGGGAAGAGGGGCTCTGTACTGAGCACCGCCATCTTTTTCCATGGTGGCCATCTTGAAAAAGGATTTTCATTCCTACCGCGTCCTGCTGTAGTAAGAAAAAACTATTTTTTAGCACACCGGGTTCTTGCTTTGGGAGCCCGGGGTACTAATGGCTTTTATCCCCCATTGCAGGGGCTGCAATTGAGGATAATGTTCAGGAGCCCTCGTTATTTAGTTATTTATTTATATCGCGCTGAAGCCTGCGGGCCTCAGGGCACACACAGGCACACTTCACTTTATTTTTTGACAAGTGTCTGGTGACTGAGGTAGTCTGTACCATGGGCAGTGGCAATATTGTCCGGGTCATGGTATAAGGTCATGACCCGGACAATCTGCTTACTGGCCTTGACTGTGAGGGATGAAAAATGGTGTTAAAGTGGCCATGTCAGGGCACACACAGACACACTCTGCTTGGGCCAATAACTTGGGCTGGCGGGCTGTTATCCCCTGTTCCAGTCCTCGGAACAGAGGATGAACGCCACATTATTGCCATTAGAATAACACAAAATGCTAATGGAAATGTTGGAAAAACGTATTGAGTCTATGTACGGTCACATGGCACTGTCCGGAAGGTCCTCCGTGACATCAGACTTCGCAGACGTCGACGGAAGCAAAAACAGTGGAAAAAGTATAGAAGTGTTAAAAATAATGCTAGAAGGTGGGAACTGGCAGAGCTTTAAGGTGAAATGTTGTAAATTGGACGCAAACGTTGCTATAGTGAGGTAAGTATGATATTAGTAAGTTGTAGGAAAATGTCTTGCACTGGTAAAAACCCATGGAATTTTCTAAAAAAACTTTGTTAAAGAGATGTTATGGTTACGTTGCACCAATAAAACCTAAACAATTCAATGAAATAATGTTGTTACAGGGACGTTAACGTTAGAGGTAAAACCGAAAAACCTCAGAAATTCACCAGTTATGGTAAGATAAGCAACCATAAGTTGTGCCACCACCGGTCACTGCTAAGACTAACACCCAGGACATCAAAGATGACATCTGCACTGCTACCACGTGAGCTTATGGCCCTTTTGATCGTGCATAAATAACCGGATGAACTCAAGAAGATGGCAAGCTACTGTTATATTAACAATAATCAAAAACAGGGAGGTTACAGCGAACATCAACAGACGTACGCTAAGTCTCTCAATGATCAACACAAAAAAATCAATTCTTATACTCAATAATGCATCAAAGTGACATCATACCACATCGCAATAGTGAAAAACCTATCAAAGGTTGGGATTGGTTAAGGGAAACATCTAGATATACACTTAAATTTGAGCTTGGACTGTTTTGGTCTGTCCGATTTCAGGTGCACAAAATTATGCCTACCTCTTAAAATATGTCATTTTAGAAACATTAGATACACATTTTCTTATTGGTCTTACACGCTATAAGGGCCTTCGTTATACAGACTAATACAATTGGTTGGCACAGTGTCTGGAACATTTGGTGCACTTTAGCAGCATGTAAGCCCACACCCAGGTGCAGGGAGATCGGACATGAAGCTAACTCACCACTCAATTAGCCTAGCATCTCTCGTCACCCATGCCTTGTGCCATGAAATTGTCTTCGTACTTGGCCTTGCAGAGTATTCTTGTCTTTGGGAATGAACAGGATTGAAGGCATTTGCTATCGTTTCTGGAACTCCAAGTTCAAACTCTATTTCCATCCTTGGCTCACTTGACAGTTGATCACAATCTGGTCCACTTTGCAGCTTTTAAATGCTCTAAATGAATTAAAACATGGCATTATTTGTGTACCTTCTTGCACCTTAACGTGAGAAGACTCATCCTCTGCACACTCGTTCTTCTTCAGAATAGGGAGCTGAGCTCAATTTCTAGGATCCTGACTTCATGCCAGACAGCCTCATCACGCAGCTCCATGAGGCTATTATTCTGCTGTGACACAGTTTTTCCATTCCCGCTTCATGTTTTCTGGCTTATTTATTTCATGAAACCACAGTCCAGTTTCTGTACAATGGCGGCTTTGCCTGCATTCTATTCACTGCTCATAGTTAGCCTCCATGATGACTTGATCTACCTTGCGTTTCAGCGTCTGCAAATGTATTGAGCTTCTGCTGTCTGCAGCACCTTTATAATGTGTAATCTTCTTTTCCACGTTGCTAGTACACTTGATTCTTTACTTCGTCATTCATACTTTAGGATCCGTACATTGTTGTCAGGATGTTGTGTACACTTTTTTATGACGTCATGAGTTCATTTGCATAGCCCCTTCTCATCTTCCTTCAGGGAGTTTTTCCTGCAGGTTGTTGTCACTTCAGGGAGACATTCAATATGGTTGTCTCAATGGGTATCTCCTTCCAGATACTCACTGCGCTATTGGTACGATAGCTGGTGTCAAGCAAGGCACAGTCCCATGTCTGCAATATAGGGGAGTTAGGGGAGCGGGATCTCCTTTAGATGTATACAGCTGCTCTTCTTCATAGTGCTTTCAGATGCCTTTACCCTTTGACAGTCACCTGCTCATGGGGTAAAAATTTGCAATTTGCCACTTTGTCCAAATGCTAATATGTTTACTGTTTTCATATTGTGTGGCCTGAAATAAGCTCTCTGTACCCTATGTTGTTGTGAAATATATTTTTATTGTCTATGTTTACAATGATAAGACACTAATGTGTATGCTCTATTAGGTATGCCTTAAAACTTTTCCTGTGCTGTAGAAACACTATTTTTTATGGTATGATTTTGCACAGATTATGTCCTGTGTTGCCCCAACTACATCTTTGGCCATCATAAATGAAACCATCAAAGCACAAAGGATAAATGAGATTAATCTTAAACAGTGGCTAAATACTTTTTGTATACTTTTTACCAATGTCTTGAAATTGCTTTTTGGTTGTTCTTAGTTAACCGCCAAAAGAAGCCATGGATGTTTGACAGAGTTTACACCCTTTCCATTTAATGGGCCAATCAGGGGTTGGTATGTACATACCAATGTTCATCAGTACCAGCAGCAGCATGTTTGTGAGCATACTTTAAAGTTTAACTGTGAAACCATGGCTACTCACACATTGCTGATTGATTGACGATAGATTCAGAAGTAAATAGAAAAGAACGATGCTGGAACTTGTTAAGCAGAATCATATGCAGTACCCTTTGGGAACACCACACACAATTAAGACTACAAGTGACAGTACAAATTCACCTTTGGTACAAGCCCGTACTACACAGTAAAGTGGTAGCGATGGCTGAGCAGCCAGACTTATCTCAAGAGTAAAGTGAGCAGTATCAGAAGTTACACAAAGGACAGCAATTGCTATGGTTCAAACAAACACTGACTCAAGGTTTCTGAATAAAAGAATACACATTTATTTACACAATCATTTGTAAAACAGTTCACTAAGTAAAGCAGCAGAAAATCACAATCTTAATACGCTACACAACACCCAATGAATTCTGGACAAGTTAAGCTCAAAATGAAGTGTGAGCAAAATGGCACTCCAGCAATTTAAAAAGGGAGGGAAAGACAAGGTTACACAAAATCAAGTAGCACCAACAAGTAAGTAGGCAGGGCAATCTAGGAAAGGCTTACTACAATGAGGATTCAAATCAATAGGCCTGGGCCAATGTAAATGGTTCAGAGTCTTTGCAGAAGATCACACAGTTCAGAGAAGTTTGCGATTAAGTCTTTGCCAAGAGTTTGAAACGAAGTTGGTTGGACAAAAAGCTATTTAAAAGAGTAGAGAAGGACAAGCCCTCAGATTGGCGAAAGATTTAAAACACTTTCACTGCGGTCAGACGGAATGAACAACCGGGTTTGAACAGAACCTTAGAAGAAGAAGAATGCTGTAGCTGAGGTAGAAGTTCCTGGCAGATCCTGCAGGCTCACGGTTTGTGAAGCGACTGTCGGACTGACATGAAGAAGGAAGACTTGAGGGTGCTGCACTGCCCAGGGAAGAAACCAGCAGCAGAGCAAAGCAACTAATAAAATGTGCGATCCTTAAAACCCAAACATGGTCCAGTCATCCTGTCTATCGTGTTCACTGCAGCGATGCACAGCAAATTCGACCAGGGGAGGGTGGCCTTGTTTGGTGTTTGGCGAACTGGTTGGTCCCAACAGCTCAAGGAAAGAATATTCCTTGCAGATCTTCTCTGTCGTCGAACTGTAGGAGATTCGGACCCGCAGCAGGGCTTCATCGGGAGGTTCAGTAGTTGCAGCAGTCCTCTTACTTCAGCTTCTCTTCGGTGCTCTCGATCCATTGGCGACTCTGTCTTCCAAGTCCCAGAGACCTGCTTTTTATGCTGATTTCCCCAATTCACACAGCCTGACTGTCAATCACACAGCAGAGTGAATGTCCTGTGCAGGTAAATTAAAACCCCTCCCTCACATCCTGTCTACCTAGACTCTCAGGCGCCAAAGGAGGGCTTCTGTGTAGAAGCCCACCAAAGGACGGTGAACAAAGGAACCAAACCTGGTTTGGCATGCAGGGTAAAACATGAGAAAGACCTTTACAAAAAGACATGGCGAATAAACACAGCCGGAACAAAAATAAAAGTAAATAGGGTCCAGCTGATTAAAGTTCGAGGCTACTAGCATAGCCTAAAACAGTACCAAGGCTATTTTCATAAACCGCGGTAGTAAAAATATGGTAGATACCACTGCCACCAGCCAAATCTTAAAGAAAGTGGAACAAATAATGTTCCATGAGAAACAGACAAAAAGGGATAACTATTAACCCTTTCCAGTACTCTATGTAAGATAGTTTGTACTGGGTCTGTGAATTTAAAAAGACTAATAAAGTCAATTGCAATTTTACATGTTCTGGGAGACAGTAGTCAGTCTCAGAAAATGGAGTTTAAAGTGGGAAGTCTGAAAAAGACAACCCTGTGTCACTGCACTAGGGGTGCTGTGTGACACACAGTAAAAATATGATGCCTATTGAGTAGGGGAGGCTCCACAGTCCATGAACAACACAAACATGTTAAACACACAGCAAAACATATGTAAGAGTGGCAAAAAAGGCTCACACTCTTACCAGGTGAAAAAAAAAATCCTAGACATCCAGCAAAGCTGCTGGGGGACTCAGTAGGCAAGGGAAATTAGCCATTCTGGAAAATTCTCCCTTACAGAACTCTATACAACTATGTTGTTGCTCGTATTGGGAAGTGTATATTGTTTTCATATGGTATTTGTAATGTGCATATATGTTTATTACAAGATAAAAAAATATACGTAAATGCTAAACAAGAGAGTGAGAAAATTCTTAAAGTGTTTGAAATGCTGCCTTATGACAAGTGTAAATACTTGTTGGTGAAGACACACCCCTAAACGCTCAAACCAGAAAACATACAAACCGCTAGGGAAAAAGGCCCAAGAAACTCTTGGAAGGATAACAAGTTTTCATTTCCACAAAAAATAGGTGTGCCACAAAAGAATTCTGCTGGCAAGAACGTTCTGGGGAGAAGAGGTGTAAGCAGAAGCTTAAAAGGGGTCACAGTGTCATTTTATACAGTAGAAACCTGCTTGGCTGGTTGGTGTGACCCTATACATGGCCAGCCTGCTCCATAGGGGATGCCAGCACATTGGTCCCAGCCCAGTCTATCCGTCTTCTATCATGTGGGGTCTGCTCGACTCACCATCTCCAGGGAACCAAGGCCAAAGGAGCAATTAGCAACATTTGTAAATGGTGCTATTCTATCAGCATACAGGGCACCTGGCAGGCTCAAAGACTGGCCGAGGGGTAGTGTCATGGTCACGCTAACCCACACACACATTTCACTCATCCCAATTGTGTCTCTCAACTTCCAAGGCTTCCACCCTCGCTTTTGAACTAAAATGTATCCCTCACTGCACCTCGCATTAAAAATCATGCTTTGTGGAATAGAGGTGGGACAACCATACTCTTAGATTTTAATGGCTGATTGTTTTATGGGACTGGGGCAGATGTAGGGGCTATAACTTGTGGTTGGCTGGGTGGCGGTCAGAGGCCTGCTTTGGCCACATACACCAAGGCGCCCAGCACTGACTCATGGTCTTGTGGGGCACATTCTTTCTTGGAGCAACCTATTGACTGGCAACCCTTTTAGAAAAAAGGGGGATCTCTGTGAAAGTTAGCAGCAGTGTGGGCCTCACTCATCAGCGTTTGGGCCTATTCAGATTCCTCCTTCCAGCTTGCAGACGGTTTTTAGCACACTGAACACTACTTGGCCATGTAGGCCCGATTCTTCGACCAGGTTTATAAAATGGCATCTATTTATATGCGCTCCCTATATCTAAATCACATATAATATTATGATCATGTGGGGATCTTTGGGATGCCTCCCGCCTCCCTGTGCTATTAGAGGTCTCTCAAGGGGGCTTGCTTCACCCTAATGTGCCTAGGGAGTAGATACTCTAGAGGCAGACCTACAATGATATTAATGTTCAGCAGTAAGAACTTTAGGTACTAAGGGGAAGTGCTTTCTCTTGCACTAAATGCAGGGATCCAAATCTCTCCTGAGCCGTCCTATGCTCGGTGAGTTTGCCTTTCAAGATATTACAAACACAGGCAAGGTGTACTTGATATAAGAGGTCAGACAACACTCTTCTATATTTGTATTTTGAAAATAAGTTTTCACTTCACTATTTGGGTTCAGATCACTCAAATACACCACATATGATGACAGCTTATTAGGATGATGGTTACACGCCCAGAGTCAACGTCTTAGTCCCGTCTTAGTCCTAGTGGAATATTCCCTTGCTGATTTATACAATTCTGAATTGCCTCAGACATACTTACAGATTGTTGCTGAGGCAGTTGCTATGCCCAGTCCCCCTCAGTGTAATCCTTCACTTCCAAACTGCCCACCAGGCCAGCCTCCTGATGCCCAATATCATCTTTGTTCATCACACTCACCAACTCATGTATTGCAGAGATAGGCCAAAGTGACCTATATTCCTGCCCCTAAAACCCACCAAAATTGCCAATTTCTTCCTCACTGTCTGTTCAACAGAGCAAAGGGAGAACCGTTCTAATTGATACACAAACCGTTCTAATTGATACACAAAATACAACACCATTGCAGCGCCACACACAAAAGTGAAAGTCTGCAAGTGAAGTGTGCACCATCCTACGGCCTTTCCTGAGCTGGCTGGAACAAAGAGAATGAAAATGTGGCATGGAGAGTAAATCCTGAGCTTCGAAAAACCATCAAGAGGGAAATACCACCCAAGATAATGCATGTGCCATACAATTAGATGGATGCATTTGCCAATGTGTAGCTATGAACAGATAACTTAGTTCCTCACTCCAGTGTTTTGGGTATAACCTACCCACCTGATGGTATCTTGCTTCATATTTTTTTTATGATTTCCATGTTTTGAATTAATTGTCAATTTCCAAAACATCTGTAAAAAGGAACACTAAATAAGAACTTGTCTTGTTTTTAACAAAGAACGCTGCATCTATTTGACATCTACATGCATTTTTGAATTTTCAGGGAACACTTCCACTTCCAACAAATGGGCCTCATTACAAGGAGGGCAGTAAGGGGTTAATGGCACTGGTAAAGGTGCTGGAGCTGTTAACCCTGTACCGCCCTATTACGAGGTCCCCTCGCAGGATCCGCTCTGGATGTCTGGTTTGACCACACGTCCTTTGCATGTCCCGTGAGGTGACAAGCATGCTAACAACGGGCATGTTAATGACGGGCCCGTTGTTAGCATGCTCCCCATTCCAATTGAGCCCTATGGGGGCTCAAATGGGAATGGGGGTGGTCCGGGTCCAGGCTCTCCAAAGTCGGAATGGCCCAGTATTTCCCCATTAAGGGACCAAGGACCCGGACCCGAGTTTGGAGGCAGCCATGCCCTTAATAAGAGCAGGGCTGCCTCCAAATTCGTAATGAGGCCCAATGTCTTATATAACTGTTGCATTTATATAGTGATGCACTTATAATGTTTACTATTTATTTAAATACAATTTCTGCAAGTCACAGTGCAGCACGTGAGTCAACTGCTATCAACCTTGTGTAGAGATGCATAATTAGCCAAGAACATTGCTGAATGCTAGTGCCCTCCGCTTTTTACCTACATCTGACACTGGTTTAGGTAATGCCAGGTTTGCTAGTGCTGCAGGCAGGCAGTCAACTGTGGGATACATGTCTTGTGTGTCAGGGATGCTCATATGTCTGGGTCAATAACAAACAGCAGCTCTACATCTGCACAGATGATGGATGCATCTCTGTTTGATGATCCAGTACAGTTTTTTTCATTACGCTGTCCAAATGACTTGCAGCTATTTTATGAGTCACTAAATACAATCTAAGTTGTGTCAATGCTAGCTTAGAGTGCAACATATTCTTTAATGATACCAGCAGTATTGTGTCAGTCTGCAGGAGATGTTTTGCCATGTGCCATGTTGACATTACTCAACAGAGTCGACTCCACATTCTGGTGGTCGAGATCATGTCACCTATTTGCCAACCGTAACAACAGGACAAAATGGCAGCTGAAGGAACCATGCCTGAGTCTAGCACATGTTAGAAACAGACCAGTGTAATCTTAAGATCTTCATGACAGGAAGTTTGTGATGTAAATATGTATTCCACATTACATTTCACATTCTATATCCTGTGGCACAGATATGAGCAGTAGTTCTAGCTGTGGCAAAAATGACCAAATAAGCTAATGGATTTACACCACTAAAACCACCCATTAATCACGTTATTGTTTTCCGTTACCTCTGACAGTACTGGAGAATTTTCAATAGGGTTTCAAGGAAGATTTGGAGAAGATGAACTGCAGTGTAAAGGAATATTGCATATCTGTGCATTCTATGCTGCCATTTCTGAAATGGCACCAATCATTACAGGTTGTGATTGGGCCTCTAATTGTCTCCTCATGGTGGAGTTGTCAGAGGCCCATGACCATATTTTTGCATGGGCTTCCTCGTTTTATGTCATGCTACTGCCTCTCAGAGTTTTGGAATTGTCACTTGACTAAATCATGGCGAGATAGAAGATAATTCACACTCGACCCTAACATCCCGACTAATTACCGATCAATCACTACGGTGCTATTACTCTTGAAAATCTTTAAATTCAAAGATACTTAGAAACCTACAACGTCCTAGGCCTCTGCCAATCAGGCTTCCGTCCAGGCCATGGGACAGACACTGCCCTACTGGACCTCAAAATCCAAATGGATTAAATTAAGGATAAAGGCGATTTAGCAATCTTCCTCCTGCTAGGCTTGTCCGCTGCATTTGATTTAGTCAACAACAATATCCTCTATCAACACTTGGAACATGCAGCCCACTTCTCAACAAGCGCCATAAAATGGATCAAATCCTTCTTGGCAGAATGGAATATGAGAGTCTTTTCCTCCACTGCAGCAGCACGACCCATCCCTGTAACATGCAGAGTTACTCAAGGTTCTTGTGTCTACCCCACTCTCTACAATGTATTTACTAAGCCGCTCTTTGACCTGTTTGACAAATTGGGTATCACATACACCAACTATGCTGACGACACCAAAATACTCCTACCTATCTCAGGTACCTTCGAAAATGACACTAAAGCTCTGAACAATATTTACCTCACAATTCAAGCTTGGATGGCAAAACACAAGCTTTGTCTGAATGAATGATGAAAAAAATGAACTACTCATCATTGGCAACCCCCCTAGATTAAACTCACTACCGCAAGCTTACAAAGCCTTCAATATTGATGGTCACATCATCACAGTGGCCAAGGAGTTAATAAACTCTAGGAGTCTACTTGGACTCCGCTCTGTCTCTCTCCGGAAAAGTCAATGCTATTGCCTCATCAACAGCCTGCACTGCCAAACTGATCACTGCTAGCAGACCCTTCCAGACGACAGACAATTGTGTCACATTAGCCAGAGCACTCATCCTCTCGAGATGCAACTCCCTCTTTGCATCCTCAAACTCCCAAAACATTAACAAGCTGCAAATAACTCAAAATAACTCAATCAGAGCTGCTCTCAACATCTCCAAAAAGGACCACATTTACACAGCCGGGCGAAACCTCTACTGGTTACTGGTATGAGATTGCATCAAATTCAAATTCCTGACACTAACGCACAAATGCTTGTCCATTAGCGCCCCAGCCTACCTTGCCAACCAAGTCGCCAAAGCCCAGACCAACAGACCTACCCGATCTGCCTACTCTCACCTTCTGACTATCCCCAGATTCAAACTGTAAAAAGCTGGAGACTGCAGCTTCCCAGTAATTGCTGACAAACAAACAGTGAAATTCTATGCCACCAGCTCTCGGAGCAGGCTTGCCACTCTGGTCGTTCCGCAAAAGCCTGAAAACTTGGCTGTTCTTCCAAGAAGGTGGCATGTAACCTGTTTTGTAACCAAGAACTGTACCTGTTTCATGACAGCCTGTCTGTAACCTAACGTATGTGCAGGACCTGTGGGATGTCTGTAACACCATAACCCCAACAAACTAAGCAGTAACCATATCCTTAAGCTAAGCGTCCAGATGCCTCAGGGCTTGGTTGCGCTTTACGAATGTGCAAATAAATAAATAGATACATATATCAAGCCCTTTGCATGCATTTAATTTCCGTACGCATCAAAAGTGAAATTTGAAAAATATATACTCTTCTTAAAAATAATAGAGAATAACAAGATTTCTTCCAAAAAGAGATCTAAATTAACAATACATTAATTCAGTGACATTGAAAAGTTTAATAATGAAGATAAGCAAATAGGGTGTAAGGAATAGTTTTGATTTATCACTGTCATCATAAATACATCTATTTAACAAGATAACCTTTGCTTGACAGGATAATAATGAAAACATGTTATGGATTAGTAAGGGGAGTTCTGGGGCCCACACAAAATGGCTGCTCCATAAAATGTTAAACGTTTACGCAGGTTAAACGTTCTTTTACGCAGGCTTCGCACCCTGTCAGTGGAGACATTCTAAGCATCTGTGCCACGGTGGCCAGCAAACATATTGAACACCAAACTTCACGGAAATGTTCCACAGCTTATGAAGCATAAGAAAGAAATAAGAAATGGCAATGTCACACAAGTATACATGCGGCGAATTTCGAAATACAGGATGACAGCTGGTTTACTGAAATACGAAGTATAAATAAAGGCCACATAGCACCTCATTTCTTTTTGGCTCTTAAGGTATTTTCAGTCAGTCTTTCAGATTTCTGATTTGCTCATTTGGCTACACTGTGATACTTTTCTTTCGACGAAAAATCATCTGTTACTAATTAGCAGGCGGCTTATGTTCACTTGGGAACTGCCAATTAATGAGGAAGTGGATGAGGAACTAGGCTAGCGAGAAAACTAATTTTAGAAAGTGTCAAACAGTTTAAACATGCACTTAACTCCGTTGACATCAATAGGTTTAACTGATAGCGATTTGTTCTGTAAGAAGTTTGCATTTCTTTTTTAAACAAGCAGTGCTTTGAGAGATCGTAGCGTTTCCCGAGACCATCCCGATGGCACTTCCGACATGTAAAGCCCGTAGTGTAGTTGAAAGAGGGTTTATTTTGCACAGCATTGAAAACAACATGGCAAATATTCAGAATATGTGCTTATCAAGTGACAGTCAACAAAGGCACACGGTTTATCATGTAATTAAGATAATTACGTATGATTATGATAATTCCTTATTTTCATATTGTTAAAGAACAGAGAAATAATCACCCAATTAATCATCAGTGGGATGAGCAAGCAACATTTTATTTGAAAACTTGTACGGTTTGGACAGCATAACATCTCAAGCCATGCCAACCACACCCTCCAACTCATGTCATCTTTAAACTCCCAGAAGGCTGGACATCTGGCTACTTTGCATAATTTCTGCTTGCCTTTCTCCAGACATCCCCAGAACAAGCAACCATTTCATATTTAATTATTGTCCTTTATCAGTTCTTACTATCATATGTCCATTTACTTCCAGTTCATCACATCACGATTGACAGCATCTGATCCAATCCTTCTGAGAGCTAGGGGCATTGGTCCACCACCCTTTTGCATATTTCCACTGGTGATCAAGGCCTCTCTGTTCGGTCTATGTATAACTTGTAGAATATAAAGATGGCAGCTGAGATGTCCTTCACTCAAAGCCCCTATATGTCTGTTAAGTGCTAATCTCATCTTTCTATACCAGGCATGTCCCTAAACCTGCATTGACATGACCAAATAGGATTGTAAATGTCCACTGCAATTTAGAGTGAAAATAATAATACTAGGGTTCAACAACGAAACAGACATCCGTATGGTATCATAAAATGGAGATCAGTGCCATAGAACATGCAGTGACCTTTGTCATTTTAATCATTCTCCCCACATCCTTGTTTATGTACACATGGGGAAATAACTTCACATTCATCAGTTATCATGACCTGGTGTCGCCATACACTGACAGACCCCCCTTTTGCAGTTTCTGCACAACTATGACCACTTTTCCTGACCTGGCACTTCGCCAATTCTTCTGTTTTCCTTGGCACAGCGAATTCTAACACTTTACCTATTCTTTTGATTTTCTCAACTTTTCCTTTAGGAATTCAGCTATTCTACGTGGGGCATTAATATTGGTCATTTATGCTCAAACATGCAAAAAAAAAAAACAACCATCACAGGGGGTTTCATTGAAGACAGACAGCAATTGTTCAAGTTCTTGCTTCCGTGCTTTTGTTTACCAGTGCACATCCAAGAGTGCAAAATGATGCATCATTTTCAGAAGTTGAGCGACGCTGCACTGAGGTGGAGACTGTTACGGGGATCACTTCAGCCTCACTTCTCTGACACCACCTTTGACAGCAGGTTATTTCTCCTGTCATAGTGAGAGAAGAAATGTCTAGACATACAGTAGCAGTAATGTCATATTGTTCAGACACTGATTCCTTAGCTGCACATAGGATAGCCACAGAAAAACCTATTGTGGCTGCTTGGCAGTACAACTTCAAAAGCTTGTTTTTCCTCATTATAAACTGTCTCTAGTATCTGAAAACCTTTACTAATGTCTGGCACATTCCCATCTTTGTGTTTATAGACTGTCTCGGAATTCAGTCAAGGTTAGTGGTTACATTCAATGGCTGCAAATCATTTGTTGTGAGATAAAATACTAGAAAAAGTCTTAGAATTCTGTGGAGATAGGACAATGCAGTTAGTGGTTTTAAGTGAGTGCATCATCTTTATTTTATGGCAAAACATGGTTGTTGCTTGAACAGAAGTCTCATGATACATTGCAGGGAATAAGAGATTGTATTTAGTGACAGCACCTATGTGAACCTCATAAGTACAAGCAGAAGGGTATACGTTATGAGCACTTTGAATGATGAATGCATGTGACATTTCTTATCAAGTTGAGGAGGACAATGTTGTAGTATTGTTTGGAGACAGACACATGATTATATTTACTGGTTGTGACTCAGTGCAACACCATTTTGTGGCAAGACAAAATACTTTTATTTGGTTGTGTTGAAGTCTAATAATGCTTGCCAAGTATGAGAGTGCATTCAGTGACTGTAATTGAGTGTCATCTTTTTGAGATGAGAGACATTGCTAGCTGTACAGAGCATTTTCTATAATTATTTGGGGGTAGTGATAGGTCATATTTTGATGCTATAGTTCAGTGGACCATGTGTCTGTGTGTGTCAAAATACCTGTTGCTTGTGAAGTTGCAAATACACATATTTAAATCGTTTTTTGTATGCAAGAGAGTGCATTCAGTGAGTGTAACTGAATGTGTATTCTTTTTTGTGGAAAGACAAAAATACTTTACTTGTTGCTGGCTTAGATACATCTAGAGCAGTAAGAGGACATTGCATTCAATGGCTGCATATCAAGTCTGCCATATTTGTGGGTAAGGTAAAATATTCCTTGGATGTTTGAGTTTTGATGCAGTGGCTATAACTGAGTGTGAACCCCATGTGCCATCATGTGGGTGGGTACAGAGAAGAGACCATACCAGAGAAGAAAAAGATGCCAGTAGGACAGTGAGACAAATTCAGCTCCCTGGCTCTGGGGAAGAAGGGAAAGAGGAATTGCAGATATGTTTTAAATAGCTGCACCAGGAGAAATTGCAAACCATGCAGGGTGCAGGCTATGGATGTTCCTCCACCCCGTCCCTACTACCAAAATATACTGATGATGGGTATGGGGCTGATTGTGAGAGCCATAATCAAAGAGACATAACAGGGTACAGACCACAAAAAGATTTTTTGAAACCCGTGATACCAAGGAAAAGAAGGAGGAGGGTAATGCCACAGTTGCGGAGAAAGAAAGTGTGGGATATTTTGACCCATTCCAATTTGCCCCACTGCATCTCTTTACAAATGGTGAAAGAAACAGCCCAAAATGGATGTGCTGACTCCTGTGTGTGCCAAAATCTTCAAAACTGTGTTTGTGTCACAACCAGAAAAAGGCTGCACACCCTGCCACACACAGTCAGGGGTGGTGAAAAACAGGGTTCTCACTGCAGGAGCATGCCAGTGGGCTCTGCCGCATTCAACATGGAACAAAGCAGCAGAATTGTGCTGAAAACTGAAAATGACTTTTAAGATGTTAGATGTGCAACCTTAAAAAGTGCTGTTTTTGGCGCTAGAACCATTAATTTCCATTGAATCATTGAGATTAGGTGGGAACTGTGCTCTTGCCCAATCATAGCCTTGTGGGTGTGGGTTGTAAATCTTCCCCTACCATAAACTGAGTGATGTCATTTGGCATGATAAATAAGGGAACCTCACAAACACAGACACACACTGATTCCTGACTCCATCCTGATTTCTGCGTGGTGCCCTGTTCCTGAATTCTCCATCTTTTTCCTGATCCAGATTCCTTTGCAAAGCCAAGGACTCACCATTGCTGAACTCCTTTTCAGCTAGGCCAAAATTCTGAAACCATCCCAAACCAAAGGGAAGCAATTTGATCCAGTTTGGCTTGCTACCATAAATGCTTGCCTGCTCCAACCTCACCATCCCTCTGATCTACAGTGTCCAGTAACCAGAAGGGCCAATCCAATCCAGTCCATTCCGAGGTACCAGTCCATTGACCAGAACCGCCCACCTGATCCTGTTCCGCCAGATGTGCCCTGCTGTTCTTTAGACCCGACCCGTGGGATGACCAGAGCCCTTGACGGTCCAAACTCTTAAAATAAAGTGGACTCTAAGTATCAATAGGAATCATAGTAAAACATAGCATATTTTGCCTTGCCTTGCCCAAATCCCAATCTTTAAACAATCCTATATTTGTCTTAAGAACCTGTAATATTGTCAGAACCATTCTTGCAAATCTGTCTGTGATTCCGAGTGTTAGCGTTGATTTTTCTCCTCATTTTTGTTATACTAGACCATAAGCCAGTAGTGATTTTGATTAAATAAAGTAATTCCCATAAGGAAAATGGGTATCTGCCACGTGAAGTTTTGCAAGCGGCCGTTTAACTGTGAAGATTCACAGGTGGCATTCTCATTTTCTTAGACATTAAGGGGCCGATTCATGGAACAAACGTGCGCGGAAAATCGCAAGCGCAAAGAAACAGGCGCATGCGCACGCGTGCGATTCATGGAAGTCCCTGTGCGTGTTCACCTCGGGATGTGCGCCAAACCCGTGCATGGCGCACAAGTCACTGCAACATCCCGAAAGGCGTACGCGACGCGCACAGTGAAAGCGCACAACCTCGGCGCATACACCAGAAAGTGGGCGGGACATGGGGCGTAACGCGCGGAATGGGGAACAACGCACGAAAATAAGGGCGTAACTGGGGATGTACTGCAGGGAAACAGACGGAACGCCCACACGCACTCGAACCACACGTATTCATGGAATTGAATAGGGCAAAGCCACGCACAGCCAAAGACACGCACAAGCTGAAACACGTCCGCCACACGAAGGGTGCGCGGGCAGCAACACACGCGATCGAGTGGGGTACGTGTATTTCTGGGGCGCGCGGGAAGTGACACATGCGATTGAGCGGGGTACGTGTATTTCGGGGGTGCGCGGGAAGTTACACACGCAATTGAGCGGGGTACGTGTATATCGGGGGTGCGGGGATAGTTACACACGCGATTGAGTGGGGTACGTGTATTTCGGGGGTGCGCGGGAAGTTACACACGCGATTGAGCGGGGTACGTGTATTTTGGGGGTGCGCGGGAAGCAACACATGCGATCGAGCGGGGTACGTGTATTTCGGGGGCGTGCGGGAAGTGACACAAGCGATCGAGCGGGGTACGTGTATTTCTGGGGTGCGCGGGAAGTTACACACGCGATTGAGCGGGGTACGTGTATATCGGGGGTGCGCGGGTAGTTACACACGCGATTGAGCAGGGTACGTGTATTTCGGGGGCGCGCAGGAAGTGACACACACAATTGAGCGGGGTACATGTATTTCGGGGGTGCGCGGGAAGTTACACACGCGATTGAGCGGGTATGTGTATATCGGGGGTGCGCGGGTAGTTACACATGCGATTGAGCGGGGTACGTGTATTTCGGGGGTGCGCGGGAAGTTAGACACGCGATTGAGCGGGGTACGTGTATTTCTGGGGTGCGCGGGACGTCATACACGCAATCTCATCAGGGTACGTGTATTTCGTGGTGCGGGGGAAGTATCCCACGCAACATCAGCAGGGTACGTGTATTCCAGGGGTGCGCGGGAAGTTCCACACGCAATTCCATCAGGGTACGTGTATTACAGGGGTGCGCGGGAAGTTCCACACGCGATATCATCAGGGTACGTGTATTACAGGGGTGCGCGGGGAGCAGCACACGTAAATTGCACGTTTGGGTCCCCCAGGTGTTCCCTCTACACCCTCCACGGCCCCTGCAGGTGGCTCACACCAGAGGGGCCTACCCAGCACATGTCATGCAGGCACCCCATCCACCATGGCCATGCCCACCAGCCAACCCACATGTCAACTTGCACTACTGCCCACCAACGCATGTCCCCCTGCACCCACAGCCACCAGGGGCACCCTCCAACAGGCCCCCACCAATGTCTCCCACCACCCCCACCCCCCCAGTCACCAGGGGCAGCCTCCACCAGGCCCCTACCCATGTCTCCCACCACCCCACCCCCCAGCAGTGCAGGGGCAGCCTCCACCAGGCCCCCACCCATGTCTCACACCACCCCCACCCCCCAGCAGTGCAGGGGCAGCCTCCACCAGGCCTCCACTCATGTCTCCCTGCACCCCCACCCCCGAGGAGTGCAGGGGCAGCCTCCACCAGGCCCCCATCCATGTCTCGCACCACCCCCACCCCCCAGCAGTGCAGGGGCAGCCTCCACCAGGCCCCCACTCATGTCTCCCATCACCCCCACCCCCCAGCCACCAGGGGCATCCTCCACCAGGCCCCCACTCATTTCCCCTATCACCCCCAACCCCCAGCAGTGCAGGGGCAGCCTCCACCAGGCCCCCACTCATGTCTCCCTGCCCCCCACCCCCGAGGAGTGCAGGGGCAGCCTCCACCAGGCCCCCACCCATGTCTCCCACCACCCCCACCCCCCAGCAGTGCAGGGGCAGCCTCCACCAGGCCCCCACTCATGTCTCCCATCACCCCCACCCCCAGCCACCAGGGGCAGCCTCCACCAGGCCCCCACTCATGTCTCCCTGCACCCCCACCCCCCAGCAGTGCAGGGGCAGCCTCCACCAGGCCCCCACTCATGTCCAACTCATGTCTCCCATCACCCCCACCCCCAGCAGTGCAGGGGCAGCCTCCACCAGGCCCCCACTCATGTCCAACTCATGTCTCCCATCACCCCCACCCCCAGCAGTGCAGGGGCAGCCTCCACCAGGCCCCCACTCATGTCTCCCTGCACCCCCACCCCCCAGCAGTGCAGGGGCAGCCTCCAACAGGCCCCCACTCATGTCTCCCACCACCCCAATACCCAGCCACCAGGGGCAGCCTCCACCAGGTCCCAACTCATGTCTCCCATCACCCCCACCCCCCAGCAGTGCAGGGGCAGCCTCCACCAGGGCCCCACACATGTCTACCACCACCCCCACACCCCAGCAGTGCAGGGGCAGCCTCCACCAGGCCCCCACTCATGTCTCCCATCACCCCCACCCCCCAGCCACCAGGGGCAGCCTCCACCAGGCCCCCACTCATGTCTCCCTGCACCCCCACTCCCCAGAAGTGCAAGGGCAGCCTCCACCAGTCCCCCACTCATGTCTCCCACCACCCCCACCCCCCAGCCACCAGGGGCAGCCTCCACCAGGCCCCCACCCATGTCTCCCACCACCCCCACCCCCCAGCACTGTGGGTCACCTGCCAGCAGGCGCCCACCCATGTCCAACCATGTTCCCCACCACCCCCACCCCCCAGCACTGTGGGGCACCTGCCAGCAGGCCCCACCCATGTCTCCCACCACCCCCACACCCCAGCCACCAGGGGCAGCCTCCATAAGGCCCCCACCCATGTCTACCACCACCCCCACACCCCAGCAGTGCAGGGGCAGCCTCCACCAGGCCCCCACTCATGTCTCCCATCACCCCCACCCCCCAGCCACCAGGGGCAGCCTCCACCAGGCCCCCACTCATGTCTCCCTGCACCCCCACCCCCCAGCAGCGCAGGGGCAGCCTCCACCAGGCCCCCACTCATGTCTCCCATCACCCCCACACCCCAGCAGTGCAGGGGCAGCCTCCACCAGGCCCCCACCCATGTCTACCACCACCCCCACACCCCAGCATTGCAGGGGCAGCCTCCACCAGGCCCCCACTCATGTCTCCCATCACCCCCACCCCCCAGCCACCAGGGGCAGCCTCCACCAGGCCCCCACTCATGTCTCCCTGCACCCCCACCCCCGAGCAGTGCAGGGGCAGCCTCCACCAGTAACCCACTCACATCTCCCACCACCCCCACCCCCCAGCCACCAGGGGCAGCCTTCACCAGGCCCCCACCCATGTCTCCCACCACCCCCACCCCCCAGCACTGTGGGTCACCTGCCAGCAGGCCTCCACCCATGTCCAACCATGTTCCCCACCACCCCCACCCCCCAGCACTGTGGGGCACCTGCCAGCATGCCCCACCCATGTCTCCCACCACTCCAACACCCCAGCCACCAGGGGCAGCCTCCACCAGGCCCCCACCCATGTCTCCCACCACCCCCACCCCCCAGCAGTGCAGGGGCAGCCTCCACCAAGCCCCCACTCATGTCTCCCATCACCCCCACCCCCCAGCCAACAGGGGCAACCACCACCAGGCCCCCACTCATGTCTCCCTGCACCCCCACCCCCCAGCAGTGCAGGGGCAGCCTCCACCAGGCCCCCACTCATGTCTCCCATCACCCCCACCCCCCAGCCACCAGGGGCAGCCTCCACCAGGCCCCCACTCATGTCTCCCTGCACCCCCACCCCCCAGCAGTGCAGGGGCAGCCTCCACCAGGCCCCCACCCATGTCTCCCACCACCCCCACCCCCCAGCACTGTGGGTCACCTGCCAGCAGGCCCCCACCCATGTGCAACTCATGTTCCCCAGCCAACATGTCATCACAATCTAGATCCCTGGTCCCTATGGTCAGCCTCCAAATGCAAAACACCCACCCGAGTATTGCATCCACCCACTCATAATTTGCAATTACATCACAGAACACCAATTGCAAGTTCCGAAACAAACACATTTCCCTCACATACACCCAATGGGTGTCAGTGAATCTCAAAACACATATCATGAAATGCATTAAACCAATGAGATACCACACATTGAAGTTCACCAAAAATAATATGTATTAAAGGAAACATCAATAGAATTAAAAATGAAGAAACAGAAACATGAATGAACAAAAATGAAAAGAAGCATGTCCGTCAAAAAAAGCAAAACCAAAAATAAAAATCCAAAGTAATGTCCAAAGTCAATGTCCACAAAACAAAATCCAATGGGAAATAAAAAAGAAAGCCATTGCTCCATGGTTAGAAATAGAAAAAAAAATACAATCCAACTGTCAACTATGTACATGGGAACAATCCAGGGTCCATTATCCCAACAAAATAAAGGAAACCTATCTAACTACACTAACTAATAAAATAAACTATATACAAAAATGTGGCCAATGTCCGAAAGGTCCAAATAAAATAAAAACAAAAATGAAACCTAACACTACCTAGAAACTATGTACAAGGGCAGCGGGCTAGTTTCACGGCTCACTTGTGGATGTTCCGGGCCAGGGCATCATCGAACTCCTCCTCAATGTCCCGGAGGCGGTCCTCCTCCATGGCCCCAAGGGTCCGCAGGGCCGCCGACGTCTCCACCTCCAAACCCCTGCGGATTGCCTCGAGGCACTCGGCCCGCCTCAAGGCCCTCCGCATGGAGTTCTCCGCCCTGACCATTGTGAGCCGTGCCTCTTCCGCCCGCTGCCGCTCCGCATCTATGGCGTGGCCCAACCGCTGCCACACGGAAGACACTCTCTGTCCTGGGTCCTCCTGCCCTCCGGCCGATGCCTGCCCCTCCGATGTCGAAGGCCCCGAGCCTTCATGGCTCCCACCACGTTGCTGCTGCTGCTGTGCCTCTGCCCGTGCACTGCCTCCTGCTGCCTGCACATCCTCCGCTGGCTGGGGTGCAGTCGTAGATGTGGCCACCCCTGCTGGACGTCCGACTCCCGACTGTGGCAGGGATGCCTCCTCCACCAGCCTGGCCACACCGTCAGAGGCAGCTCCACAGGGCACCCAGGTGACTGATGGGTGCGAAGATAGCACAGAGGACGACTGGCGCGTAGGGGGTCCAGTTGAGGAGGGGGTCGGAGCAAGCCCCATCAGACGGAGGAATCCGGCCTGGGTGACCTGTCCCAGCAGGCTGACGTGGTCAACCAGCCATTCGAGATGACGTGCAGTCTCTCCATGAAAAGACTGCAGGTCACCTCGCATGGCCCGTTGACGCAACGCCACACCGGCCAGGACAGGCTCAACCCGGACCTGGATAGCCACGTCCGCAGGCATAGGAAGGCCAGTTGACGTGAGCTCATCCCCTGCCTGAAAACGAGTCTGGACGTAGGCATCCCTGCTAGTTCAAGATGATGCAGGGACAGGATCGGGGACAGGATTGCACACAGGCACCTCCGCGGCGGCCTGTGCTGCCTCCTGTCCCTGGTCCTGCACTGCACCACTAGCACCAGTGGGATCCCCACCTCCAGACCCCGTCTCTGGTGCTTGCCAGTCCTCCTCCTCCACCAAACCCCGCACCAACCTGGATGACTCCGTGCCATCTTCCCCTGTTGGGCCCTGTGGGGTCCCAGCTGCCCCTTCTGCTGCCGAGGAGTCCAACTCCAACCTCCGCCTCTTGGACCTCCCCCCGGCAGCTGCGGCCTGGGACACGGCACCAGACTCCTCACTCCCCGACGAGATGACAACCTGGGAGTGAGCCGGGCCTTGCGTCTCCGGCTGGCGGTCGGATCCCCGCCGCTGTGCTCCACAGCACCTTCTCCACCCTCTTCATCAGTTGACGCTGCAGACAGGGAGAAACAAAACACAGGCACTGTACAATGGACACATACACACATGACAGTTGTACATGAGTGGCATTGGCAAACCTCAGACATGTCATCACAATCCCCAACACACATGTCATTACAACTCGCACACATGAGCCATACCACAGCCATATCGCAACTGCCACCACCATCCATACACATACAACAGCATGAACAGCCAAAGATGAGCCAGACATCACATGCAACACAGGAAGTGCACCACACATGTACACACACCACCACACTTGCATGCATGTGTACACCTCTGCCAAGTGTCGCACTGTTCAGACGGGCATCCATGTCACATCTGCCAATCAGGCTTCCACATACCGCTGTCACATGCATCAGTGTTGCATCACTGTTGCACCCTTGTCAAATACACACACATGCACATGTACACAGTGCTGATACATGCAGCCGAAAACAACATACATGCGTGACATCACGGACATGTCTACTTACATACACATTCATCCAAACATGTGTGCCCACACAACTGCATTTGGCATGCAAGCCTACACACACAAGCACCATCCATGTCTCACACATTACAGCCCTCGCATGTGTCAGCCCCACGGCCCTGTACACCCCCACCCATACTTGACCCCATACAAACAGATGTGCAACCTGCACACTACTGAATAATCACCACACGCACTGCTCACAATCAGGATGCATGTACACTCACCGCTCGACTCCAGACGGGTCTGCTTCTCAAGGACCTGGACATGGAGCGCTGGGGATATGCGTTCCAGGACCCTCATCTGTTCTTCCGACAAGTGGCCCCCGCACCCCTTGGCATCTGCTGCCTTCAAGAGGCGCCGGGCCTTGTTCAGGGTCCTGGACCTGAAGTCCTCCCAGCGCTTCCTGACATGTTGTAAGTCGCGGACTGCCACCCCCTCCGCGTTGATGGCAGTCACAATGACAGTCCAGATCCGAGTCCGTCCTTCCTTGTCGGTGCGGGAACTTCCGAAGAGGGCATCATACTGCCCCAGGACTTGCTCCACCAGGACACCAACTTCGGTGGCACTGAAGCTGGTGCCCCTCTGCCTCTCTGGCCGGGGGTTGTCAGTGGTCACAGATGGTGTTTGCCCCGACATGACAACCCCAGAAGCAGGAGTGGGTGGGCAACTGGGTCCTGGGGCTGGGCTGTGGAGCGATGGATTCCCAGTCGGGAGTCTTCGGTTCCAGCAGGGGTGGTCACAGCAACAGCACCCCTGGCTGATGTGCAGGCAGCAAATGGCAGGGCACGTGGGCAGCAGGCAGTCAGGCAGCAGCAGATGGCAGGTGGGAGTGTGCTCAGGGCTCTGGGGGGCAGTAGTTCGGCCTTCTGGGCAGGAGTGTGGTCTTCCGTGTGCTTACGCGTGGCCAGCTTGATACGGAGTGATTTGGCACGTGAAAAATCTGCACGTCAGCGTGTAATTCGAGGAAAGGCCCTTAGCGCTTAAGCGCGTCTGCATGCATACGCATTTTCTTTGGACAGAAGGCCCCTCAAGCGCAAGCGCCCCTGTGACGTGACGCGTACAGACGTGCATGGGCATTTCAGCACGCGTGAAAAACTGCACGTCCGCGTGTAATACGAGGAAATGGCCCATGCGCGTAAGCGCGCGTGGAAAACTGCACATCCGCGTGTAATATGAGGAAAGGCCGTTACCGCGTATGCACGGCAGCACGCATATGCGATTTCATTGGACCAAAGGCCCTTAGCGCGTGAGCGCGTCTGTGACGTGACGCGCGCAGGTGTTTCCCTCATTGCACGTGATGACAGAACACACGTGGATTTCCACCAATCGCGTGTGAAAGTTCCCGGCACCCCGGAACACACGTACCCAGGCTAATCGTGTGTGGAACTTCCCGCGCACCCCGAAACACACGTACCCAGGCCAGTTGTGTGTACGCTGACTCCCCTCCGATCACACGCGATGACACTCGGACTTGGCAAAAGACGTGCACAGCCGTCAACGCGTCTGCCACACGAAGGCAGGCGGAAGCGTCCCCGCGCACAGCATAAAAGTGCGCGCAAACAACAAACGCGTATCTACAGCTACGATGAATGCCCCATTTGTCGCTGCACTGATCGTGGGACACCGCAGGAGGAGGAGAATAGCCATGGCACGCATTTTCGCACCACGGACAAGCCTTTTTGGGATGCCTGACAATCAGGTCTATGGCAGGTATAGGTTTCCACCCCATATCATCCTAGACCTGGTCAGGGAGTGGGAAGATAACCTCACATCCCCCACCCTTTGCTCCCAAGCATTGAGCCCCTTGGAGAAGCTGCTCAATGTCCTGCATTTTTTGGCCACTGGGTCATTTCAGCGGACCACTGCCATAGTGGCGGGGTCTCACAGGCCACGCAGTCACGCTACCTACACCAGGTACTGGCAATCATGACAGCGCGCCCCTCAGTCCGCAGGCACATATACATGCCCAGAACACCCGCAGAAAGGCAGGCCGTTGTCCTGGATTTTTTCAGGGTGGCACACTTCCCCAAAGTGCTCGGTGTCATAGATTGCACCCATGTGGCCGTACGTCCACCTAGGGCCATTGAGCACATCTACCGAAACCGCAAGCACTGGCATTCCATCAATGTACAGGTGGTATGTGATGCAAAGGGAATCATCACCTCTGTCTATGCAAACTACCCTGGCTCCACCCATGACAGTTTCATATACAGAATGTCCGCCCTGAGCCGGGCCCTGGAAGCTGGGCAGCATTGCGACACATGGCTCTTAGGTCAGTACAAATGCCCATGCACATGCATGCAAGTCACACACAGACAAATATCCAAACCCTAATAATCTCAACTATTATCACCTCCTCAGGGGACAGTGCCCACCCTCTGAGCAACCACATGATGACGCCAATCCGGAACCCCACCACACCACCCCAGGTAAGATACAACGCCGCCCATATTGCAACCAGGGGCATAGTGGAGCGCACATTCGGAGTGCTCAAGACACGTTTCCGCTCCCTTGACCGCTCTGGTGGGCAACTACTCTATGCACCACCAGTAGTGTGCAGGATCATTGTGGCAGCATGTGTCCTGCACAATGTTGCAACACGGCAGGGCGTCCCGGTGGACATGGTGGTGCCCCCACATCCCCAACCACAGGCACAGGCGCTGCCCATGGGAGGGGACAGGGCACGTGGCGAGGAAGCCCGGACCCAGCTTGTGGCCCCATTTTTCACCTAAACTCCCACCCCTGCGGAGTGCACACAGGCCTGGCACATACCAGGTGACAATCGATGATGACAAAGAGACAGTTAACTGTCACAACCCTACCACCCTGAGAAAGTTGCCATGGAAGTGCCACATCGTCAGCATCCCTAGCTACTTAAACACAAGCTATCCTGTGTGACCAAAAGGCACATATATGACATATGACATGATATGGGCCATACACAAGTATTCCAAGGGGCAAAGAGGCAGGGAGGGGGGAACAAGGGAACACAGAGAACGGTACTACTAGGCCAGGTGTCATTGGGATCGTGCAAGTGCAGGGGTAGGGGGAATGGGAAAAGTGCAAGGGGAAGGGTGGGGGGGAGTCCAGTACAGGGGAAGTAGCCCAAAAAAATAATACATAGGTCGCCTGGTGGCAACTACAAAGGTAAGTGCAGACAAGTGCTGGGAAGGGAGGGCTGTAGGGAAAGAGAGACAGTACTGGAGTGCAGGGGTTGCCAGGGAGGCAGTGCAAGTGGAGAGTGGATGGGCCAGGGACCGAGGTTGGTGAGAGTGGCCCAGTTGCAGCTCCTGTGCAGTTCCAGTGGAGAATTCTGCAAGGGAGAGGCAGACAGTAAGCAGAAGCAAAGAGGAAGGTCTTGAGGTGCTTCCAGAACTGGAGATGATTCCCCTCAAGTTCAAGTCAGGCCGGAAGTCTGTTCCAGGGGGAGGGCCCTGCTGCGGAGAGAAATCTACCCCCAGCTAGTTGCTCTGAGAAGCGGATGACACGGACATGCAAGGTGTGCATCACACACACCGGCAAACCAGGCCATGGCCATCACTGTCATGTCACTCAAACCCTCCCAAACATCAACATGACATGGCACGCAATACCCATACACCAACGCAGTAACGATAAGGTACACATTGCCATGTCCTAAATGCACAGTGACATCGGACACTGCTGCCTGACCCGGAATCAGATGAAATGACAGACCAACAACCTCCCACCCAAAATAAGTCATTTCCAAATGCATTACAACAGTCGTAGACGTAACATCACAATGAATGCCTGTCTACATACACGTTATGCATTGCAAAATCAACACTGCAGCTCATGTGTGCAGTGTCCTACTCCTGCATCACACTGCTCAGCGCACAGCACAGTGAACAGCCATTGTGTGTGATGCACACCCTGAGCATCACATCTAAGTGACAGACTACCTCAAACATCAAATTAGGCATGTACTGGATCCATGATCGGTCACAGAACATGTGCTGCCGGGACACAGTGGGCACCAGAAGGCAAACAGTGTACACGTGGATATGCAAGGGTGGGAGTACATGTAGTGCATCAGAGTGCAAGTGTGTGGTTCTGCAAGGACATGCACTCCACATATACATGTGCACTCAAGTGACGATCAGTGTTCCCTACACATCACATGTGAACATCCACCATGTGTACACCCCAGCCCAGCGTGTCAAACCACAACTATCCCCTCACACCTGAAAGGAAAACACAACACATGAACAGACATTGATCAGCAGAACACAACATGTACATAGGATACACCATTCCTATGTCAGAGTTCCCATCACACTGCAGGGCAAGGCAACTATCAACAACACCCCCCCCTCCCTCACAAATGACCATGACCCACTGAACAACTGCACCTGGGTCATGGAGCCTCCAAACCTCAATTCCACCTGGCCACAGGATCACCTTTACCCTTCGTCACCATCTCCCACCTTGTGTGTAAAAAGATGCCTGAACCCTCAGAATCCACACTCATTTCCAAAATCACAAAATCGAAGGCATAAAAACGAACCCGAACACCCTCCAGTAGATGACTTGACATAGCAGTACCTCACAAAGGCCAAGTACTACCACAATGATGCAACAACCAAGGTAGCACAGCAAAACAATGTCACGACAGGATGTGAGACATGTGTGGTACATGACATAGGATGATGCACCATGAATGGATGTGTACTGTCACAGGTCACCTGTACAGGCGCGGGAGTGTCACGAAACAACCACCCCCACCATGTCCCGGGTGCTTGCAAGGTCAAACTCACACAGGCCCCTGAGACCCTGGTGGGGAATGAGGTTCAGGGATATGCAGTCGGGACAGGTGTTGACACACTGGATGACTGGAATGAGCGGCAGGAGAGGGGAGGAGGAATGACACATGAAACTAGGGAATGCACGAAAATGTACAACCTGCATGAACACATACACAATCCAAACAAACTTGGACATCATTGTCATGGCCTTCTGTAGTCCAGGCTCAGGAGTGGTACGAACCAACCACCCCCTCTAGGGTTTTGGCGCCTGCAAGTTCGGGGCTTACACAGGCATCCGCAACCCCAGTGGGGAAAGAGGGTCAGGGAACGTTGCTTGGATAGGCACGGAAAGCAGGAACACCGGGTAGAGGGTACAGGTTTCAAAATTGCATAGGATCACGGGTGATTAGGTAGAAAAAAACATACCAGATTGAACCACACATACATCCATGCATCAGTACACTCCCCAGCAAGCCTATGCAGAGCAGTTCGTAAGAAAAACAAGAGACTTAGCCATGGTTTTGAGTGCTGGCCTCCTGCCTGCGCACTCTCAGGTCTGGTTACAGGAGCACTGCAATGCTGCAAAGAGAGACACAGTCAACAACCTGTACGTGACAATTGCACAAAAACACAACACCAAACATGCCCCATAGCAACAGACTACTCTACAAACAGACAATCTGTGGTTGATGCTTCGTACCCATATATAACATCACCCCTGTGACGGGTCATACACAGTCAATGCAGTAAGGCATCCGCTGCTGGGTGCGTGGCAAATGGAACACCAATGTGTCACAATTCACACAACCTGCAATGTTCCCTGGGTAAGCAGACAGACCCATATAGCAAGCCATGACTACATAGCAAGTTGCATACCACCATGACCAAAACAAAGTTGGCAGTGCATTTATCATGAAGTACGTGGAAAAGACATGCACTGCACCCGAGTATGTCCCTTGCTGTATGTCCCTGTGAGCTGCCCCTTTCCATGTCTCGGAAGGCTACATGGTTGATACAAGTGGCTCAATGGACCTTGGTGTACCGGAGGGTATGTGCCACTGCCCCTGCATGTGTCCCAGACAACCCTACTATCAGCAGCCATCAGTCCACAAACACATCTGAGCTGCATTGTGTGCTTCAACACCAATATTCGTCTAAGCTCACCCTCAGTGCTGTGACTAAGCCTGCATGTGCAACTCGCCTGGTGCAAGCTTTGCTGTGTCGTGGCCCCCCTGTGATGCTCACCTTGCCTGGAGTTCCTTGGAACATGTCAGCAGTTCTAGGATGTGGGTCTGCAATCACTGTGCCTCTGCTTCTGCACACATGTGCATGTGGGCACCAACAAACGGGTCCAGAATTCCGTTGTCCAATTGGCCATGTCTGCTGGCAAAGGTGCTCTGGAGGCTCATCCCCCTGCAGAAAGGGCATGAAACACATGATTAATGCTTCAAAGTCATCTGTGTGTGTCTCATCAGGCATCTCATTACTTGACCATGTCAGAGAATCACATCACAAATCACACCATCAGTCCGTCTTTCACCTCCAAAGTGTGGAACACTATCTACAGCATGAATTGCAACAAGCACATGTACAGGAAAGATATGAAACATACTACACAATGCATAGCAATCAATGTCCACATTAATCATGACACACCCCATCTAGCAAAAGCTGAACAGTGGACAATGACACCTAAATCATCCCCACTAGGGGTGTCAACACAAGTCACACAGCACCAGACATGCCACAGATATGACAGTCCAAAGCCCTTGTGTAAAATGCTGTAACATCGAACCATCCTTGCGAGCCCATGGATAAGGGAGGCAGGAGTGGCATATGTGAGTCAAGGAACCCAAGCAGCAAACCCATACACAAGACAACCATGAAGGGCCCAGCTGGAACAGACAGTGGATGCCTTCAAAAGCCACAAAGCACCACACCGTCACATGAAAGCACAATAGACTAGCAATTTTAAACTAAATCAACTATTAACTAATTACACTAACTATGGAAAACCTACATTACCTATTTAAACTAACTATCAAACAGAAACTTAACTTACTAAACTAAAAGAAAAATCAAAAATGGCCACATACGACCCGGGGGGGAGGGGAGGCACCCAGGAGGGGGGAGGTACAGGGTGCTACTCAACATCCACATGCGATGATGCTGAGCCAAAAAAGAATCCTCCATAGGCTCAACGCCTGCACAGCACGACCTATGTGGGAGATAGATGGTCGTCCGAGTCTGGCTCATCCTGGAAAGGAGGACGTGGCACAGTAGCCTGGCCACGCTTAGCCACAGCTTGCCCCTCGTCGGCAGCAAGTCTGCCGGACGGGTGAGCCTGGTTCTGTGTGGCGATGTGACGTAGGTCTGCATGCAGAACCTCCCGTGATACACGTGCTTCCTCTTGCAAGGTAGCATGTGTAACACAGAATTCCTCCTGCAAGGCCTGGCTGGACAACCGCTGCACCTCCCGGCAAGCCTGTAGCTCAGACGAGATTGTACGTTCAAGCTGTGCAAACCTCTCCTCTGCCTGCTGCCTCTGGGACATCATAAGGACACCCAGAGTGGATCTGAGGGAAGCATACTCCTCCCTCAGGGCATCCATGCGTGCCTCTGCGTGAGCAGCAATTGCTTGACGCAGAGACGACATTTCAGCCTGGCGTGCCCTGTCTGAGGCCGCCATGCCCAGCCTGAGCGAGCGGGCCATGGACCGTGCCGCCTGATGCTGGAGAAGCACCTGCCTAGCAGTGGGGAGCACAGATCGGGCCACACGCTCCATGCTCTCAGCGATGTTCTCCATTGCTGCCCCCTGCCGTTCGGAATTGGCAGTCATGTCTTGCTCCCACTCAGTATACAGCGGTTGCGCGCGGCGACCGCGTTGCCGGGCTTGACCCCTGCGGGACCCAAGGACCGGGGGTCCTCGCTGTGTTGGCACCGCCTGCGGCTGCACGACTACATGCCCCCGTCGACGTGATGTCCCAGGCACATCAGTGACTGTTGTGGAGGGTGACCCTGCGTCCCGATCCACCACGGGCGGAGGAACCAAGACTGTCTGATCCCTCAGTGCAGGTGTCGCAGACAGAGGAGTGTCCACATCAGAATCACTCACCCCTGACACATGGACTTGATGCTCATCCAACTCAACATGGACGTCATAGTCGTCATCAAGGCTGGACTCATAGGCAGCCAGAGACAAGATGGACTGCAGCACTTGGGGGTTTTCGTGGCCTACCACCCCACGACCCCCACTAGTGCTGGGTTGATGTGGCGTTACCAACCCTGTGTCTGGTATGACAACACCATCCTCTGCCTCCATTGCGTCATCACCTGAAAAATAGAGAGAAAAAGGTCAATACACATGTCAGAAGCACACGACACACACACACACCGACAGCAAAGGCATCCGGCAGACATGTGACACACAACATATGACCTGGCATGCATGCTGGGTCTACTTTGAATAGCTTCTGTGATCAGACCTGTTGAAAGGTGGTAGTTTCCATGGAAGTGGGTCTATGCAGTGCAGAAAATGTGTACGCCACTCACTACCTACATGAACAAGCACTACATGGTGTGTGCCAGGAAATGTGAAGGCAGTGCAATGTCAAATTCACACATCATGTGCATTGTGCATTCAATGTGTACCATGTCTAGAAGCCAAGCACCCCTCCACCCCAGTACCAAAGCAGGGATGCCTAGCATGGTATCAAAAGGCTGACCATACACCTGTGTATTGACAGGCAGTGTTGACTGGCATCAACAGCTTAATGTGATTCAAATTACAACACTGCAAATGATGCTGGGACAGTGGGCAGGACACATGATGGAAACTCCGGAGGCCGCCCACGTGTGAAGAAGACACAACAAGAGTTGGACAGAGTCATTGGCCATTGAACAGGCTGAGGCCTGTGAGCCACACAGATTGTCAGAGCCTAAACATGTGTGCAACGCAGGACTGAGCCACAGTTGACATGGGAAGGCTGATGAGATGGCAGGCAATGTATGTAACCAAGGACTTATATTACAGTGATCATCCAGTCAAGGACACATAGGGGCATGCGTGCAATGCACATGGAGCATGAATGGGCACTCATGTCCCTGAGGGACATCTGACCCATGCACAGTACAAGTGAGATACCCTGCATCGAGTACTAAGGCTGTACCACACGGCATATGTCTGGCAGATTCTACGCTGGAAGTTAGCATCTACACAGGACACATGAACAAGAAAGTACACATTGGCAAGATTGAAGCAGACCAGTGCAAAGGTGGAACTGGGTTGCAGAGTGGCGGAGGAGGGGCAAGGGAGCATGCCTACATGGAGTCCCGCATGCAGGCAGAGGAGACATGCATGACGGTAGCATTGCATTACTTACACATCAGAACCATGTACACATCACATGTAGCAGCAATCATGCACAACACATCCCACAAGTGAAACACACACGTCCTCAACAAACACGCATCAACACTCACTGGCCTGGGCATCAAAGTCCAGCTTCTCTCCCACTCCTTCGACCAATTCAGGTGGTATGAACTCCGCAACGAGAGCCTCATGCGGAGTGAGTTCTTCCTCCTCTGGTGCAGGCCCACCGCCAGTCACCAGAGTCAAGTTGTAATTTGAGGCACGCTTGGCCTTAGTGCTGCGCTTGATGTCATTCCAACGCTTTTTGCACTCCTGCGCTGTGCGCACCTCATGGCCGAATGAACTGACATGTTCCGCAACATGCTTCCAGTGGGTGTCACGTTGGGCAGCCGTGGTCTGACTATTGGCACTCACTAGCATGTCACGGCTGTGGCCCCGCACGTAGTCCACGAGGAAGTTCAGTTCCTGCTTACAGAAAGGCTTCTTCCTCGACGTGCAGGAGGTCGTGGCTGTGTGTGGGGTCCCAGGCTGTGCTGCAGGTGCAACCTTCCTCCTCTTGGACTGTGGCGCAGACCCTGGCTGGCTGATGCCGCCCTGACCAGTATGGCCAGTGGGTTCGGTGGATTGAGCCAAGGGAGTGGCAGGTGGAGGGATGACCAACGGCCTGACTTGTGTCAGTGGCAGCTGGGTGCCCACTAATGGACCCTGCGCAGCAACATCAGCTGTGGCAGGGTCGTTGGCCGCAACGGTCCTGGTTGGCAGACTCACAACCGGGGTGCTGTTGGGTGCATCTGCCCCTGCACTTGCCAACACCTGGCTGTTCGGGGCAGCAGATGACATGACTGCCCCAGGGACACGTGCCTTGGTCTGAGCAGCCCGGCCTGCCCCTATGGTTTCCTCCCTGGCCTGTTGGAGATCTACCAAGGGCTCTTCAAGTGCCAACGCAGCCTGCGCTGGCAGACCCTGAGCCTGGGTGGCGGTGTCCACAACTGCACCTGCAGCTACCACTACCCTTGGGCCCGTGGCAGTCGATGGAAGGACTGCCGGGTCACACGGGCGCCAGTGCCAGATGCAGAAGCTGCATCCCCCGGAACCACAGGGGGTGGTGGCATGACTGCACCGACACATGGCAAAACATTGTGCTCAAGTGGCGCACCCCTGCCTCTTCCCCCTCTGTGGCTGCCCTGGACACCCTGGAGTCCCCCTACTCCCTGGTCACCACGGCCACGTCCCCGACCACGCCCGCCATGAGGAGTACGCCCAACTGAGGCGCCCCTCACCTTTGGTGGCCTCCCAACCAAGGCACAGATGTAGTAGTGCTGGCACAGATGGAGTGGTGCCAATGGGAGGTGTACACCACAATTGACCTGGGCAATTGGGGTGAAGGGGGTGGGAAGCAAGATGTTAACAGCCCCCCTGCACCTGCAAGGCTGTATGTGACCCCGGTGATGTGGTGACGGGTCACGCAATGCTCAGGCACCCCAAAACTGCAGTAAAACCGTGCACGCAACCGTGCAGCCTACGTGCATGGATTCAACCTCCCGCAGTACGCAGTGGCACCCAGTAACACGAATAACGCGTATGCGTGGGACACGCAGGCTACTATGACATCGAAAATGGGTGCGATACACAGGGGCACCCGCAGTGGGAAAAAGAGCATGTGCGACTCACCGTCTGACTAGCGCGATGCAGAAAAACACGCGTAGCCAATACCCCCGCCAAAAGAAGAGATACGTCCTTGATAGCTGTGAAGTTGTGATGGCGCGCGAAACAACAGGAAGCAGCAACACACGTTGGTCGCCACGAAAGGCACGTACAGCAAACTGCTGGGCCCGCTCACCTTTAACCCGTGCTGAGGGAAACGCACGCGCGCATCACGTCACTTACGCGCATGGGCCCTTTCCTCGTATTACATGCGGACATGCAGTTTTTCACGCGCGCTTACGCGCATGGCCCTTTCCTCGTATTACACGCGGACGTGCAGTTTCCACGCGCGCTTACGCGCATGGGCCCTTTCCTCGTATTACACGCGGACGTGCAGTTTTTCACGCGCGCTGAAATGCCCATGCACGTCTGTACGCGTCACATCACAGGGGCGCTTGCGCTTGAGGGTCCTTCTGTCCAATGAAAATGCATATGCGTGCAGACGCGCTTACGCGCTAAGGGACTTTCCTCGAATTACACGCTGACGTGCAGATTTTTCACGTGCCAAATCACTCCGTATCAAGCTGGCCACGCGTAAGCACACGGAAGACCACGCTCCTACCTAGAAGGCCGAACTACTGCCCCCCAGAGCCCTGAGCACGCTCCCACCTGCCATCTGCTGCTGCCTGACGGCCTGCTGCCCACGTGCCCTGCCATTTGCTGCCTGCACATCAGCCAGGGGTGCTGTTGCTGTGACCACCCCTGCTGGAACCGAAGACTCCCGACTTGGATTCCATCGCTCCACAGCCCAGCCCCAGGACCCAGTTGGCCACCCATTCCTGCCTCTGGGGTTGTCATGTCGGGGCAAACACCATCTGTGACCACTGACAACCCCCGGCCAGAGAGGCAGAGGGGCACCAGCTTCAGTGCCACCGAAGTTGGTGTCCTGGTGGAGCAAGTCCTGGGGCAGTATGATGCCCTCTTCAGAAGTTCCCGCGCCGACAAGGAAGGACGGACTCGGATCTGGACTGACATCGTGACTGCCATCAACGCGGAGAGGGTGGCAGTCCGCGATTTACTACATGTCAAGAAGCGCTGGGAGGACTTCAGGTCCAGGACCCTGAACAAGGCCCGGCGCCTCTTGAAGGCAGCGGATGCCAAGGGGCGCCGGGGCCACTTGTCGGAAGAACAGATGAGGGTCCTGGAACGCATATCCCCAGCGCTCCACGTCCAGGTCCTAGAGAAGCAGACCCGTCTGGAGTCGAGCGGTGAGTGTACGTGCATCCTGATTGTGAGCAGTGCGTGTGGTGATTATTCAGTAGTGTGCAGGTTGCACATATGTTTGTATGGGGTCGAGTATGGGTGGGGGTGTACAGGGCCGTGGGGCTGACACATGCGAGGGCTGTAATGTGTGAGACATGGATGGTGCTTGTGTGTGTAGGCTTGCATGCCAAATGCAGTTGTGTGGGCACACATGTTTGGATGAATGTGTATGTAAGTAGACATGTCCGTGATGTCACGCATGTATGTTGTTTTCGGCTGCAGGTATCAGCACTGTGTACATGTGCAGGTGTGTGTATTTGACAAGGGTGCAACAGTGATGCAACATGGATGCATGTGACAGCGGTATGTGGAAGCCTGATTGGCAGATGTGACATGGATGCCCATCTGAACAGTGCGACACTTGGCAGAGGTGTACACATGCATGCAAGTGTGGTGGTGTGTGTACATGTGTGGTGCACTTCCTGTGTTGCATGTGATGTCTGGCTCACCTTTGGCTGCTCATGCTGTTGTATGTGTATGGATGGTGGTGGCAGTTGCGATATGGCTGTGGTATGGCTCATGTGTGCGAGTTGTAATGACATGTGTGTTGGGGATTGTGATGACATGTCTGAGGTTTGCCAATGCCACTCATGTACAACTGTCATGTGTGTATGTGTCCAGTGTACAGTGCCCTGATGCCTGTGTTTTGTTTCTCCCTGTCTGCAGCGTCAACTGATGAAGAGGGCGGAGAAGGTGCTGTGGAGCACAGCGGCGGGGATCCGACCGCCAGCCGGAGACGCAAGGCCCGGCTCCCCTCCCAGGTTGTCATCTCGTCGGGGAGTGAGGAGTCCGGTGCCGCGTCCCAGGCCGCAGCTGCCGGGGGGAGGTCCAAGAGGCGGAGGTTGGAGTTGGAGTCCTCAGCAGCAGAAGGGGCAGCTGGGACCCCACAGGGCCCAACAGGGGAAGATGGCACGGAGTCATCCAGGTTAGTGGGGGGTTTGGTGGAGGAGGAGACCGTGCAAGCACCAGAGACGGGGTCTGGAGGTGGGGATCCCACTGGTGCTAGTGGTGCAGTGCAGGACCAGGGACAGGAGGCAGCACAGGCCGCCGCGGAGGTGCCTGTGTGCAATCCTGTCCCCGATCCTGTCCCTGCATCATCTTGCACCAGCAGGGATGCCTACGTCCAGACCCGTTTTCAGGCAGGGGATGAGCTCACGTCAACTGGCCTTCCTCTGCCTGCGGACGTGGCTATCCAGGTCTGGGTTGAGCCTGTCCTGGCTGGTGTGGCGTTGCGTCAACGGGCCATGCGAGGTGACCTGCAGTCGTTTCATGAAGAGACTGCAAGTCATCTCGAATGGCTCGTTGACCACGTCAGCCTGCTGGGACAGGTCACCCAGGCCGGATTCCTCCGTCTGATGGGGCTTGCTCCGACCCCCTCCTCAACTGGACCCCCTACGCGCCAGTCGTCCTCTGTGCCATCTTCCCACCCATCATTCACCTGGGTGCCCTGTGGAGCTGCCTCTGACGGTGCGGCCAGGCTGGTGGAGGAGGCATCCCTGCCACAGTCGGGAGTCGGACGTCCAGCAGGGGTGGCCACATCAACAACTGCACCCCAGCCGGCGGAGGATGTGCAGGCAGCAGGAGGCAGTGCACAGGCAGAGGCACAGCAGCAGCAACGTGGTGGGAGCCATGAAGGCTCGGGGCCTTCGACATCGGAGGGGCAGGCATCGGCCGGAGGGCAGGAGGACCCAGGACAGAGAGTGTCTTCCGTGTGGCAGCGGTTGGGCCACGCCATAGATGCGGAGCAGCAGCGGGCGGAAGAGGCACGGCTCACAATGGTCAGGGCGGAGAACTCCATGCAGAGGGCCCTGAGGCGGGCCGAGTGCCTCGAGGCAATCCGCAGGGGTTTGGAGGTGGAGACGTCGGCGGCCCTGCGGACCCTCGGGGCCATGGAGGAGGACCGCCTCCGGGACATTGAGGCGGAGTTCGATGATGCCCTGGCCCGGAACATCCACAAGTGAGCCGTGAAACTAGCCCGCTGCCCTTGCACATAGTTTCTAGGTAGAGTTAGGTTTCATTTTTGTTTTTATTTTATTTGGACCATTCGGACATTGGCCACATTTTTGTATATATTTTATTAGTTAGTGTAGTTAGATAGGTTTCCTTTATTTTGTTGGGATAATGGACCCTGGATTGTTCCCATGTACATAGTTGACAGTTGGATTGTATTTTTTTTTTTCTATTTTTAACCATGGAGCAATGGCTTTCTTTTTTATTTCCCATTGGATTTTGTTTTGTGGACATTGACTTTGGACATTACTTCGGATTTTTATTTTTGGTTTTGCTTTTTTTGACGGTAATGCTTCTTTTCATTTTTGTACATTCACGTTTCTGTTTCTTCATTTTTAATTCTATTGATGTTTCCTTTAATACATATTATTTTTGGTGAACTTCAATGTGTGGTATCTCATTGGTTTCATGCATTTCATGATATGTGTTTTGAGATTCACTGACACCCATTGGGTGTATGTGAGGGAAATGTGTTTGTTTCGGAACTTGCAATTGGTGTTCTGTGATGTAATTGCAAATTATGAGTGGGTGGATGCAATACTCGGGTGGGTGTTTTGCATTTGGAGGCTGACCATAGGGACCAGGGATCTAGATTGTGATGACATGTTGGCTGGGGAACATGAGTTGCACATGGGTGGGGGCCTGCTGGCAGGTGCCCTACAGTGCTGGGGGGTGGGGGTGGTGGGAGACATGGGTGGGGGCCTGGTGGAGGCTGCCCCTGCACTGCTGGGGGTGGGGGTGGTGGGGAACATGAGTTGGACATGGCTGGGGGCCTGCTGGCAGGTGCCCCACAGTGCTGGGGGGTGGGGGTGGTGTGAGACATGGGTGGGGCCTGGTGGAGGCTGCCCCTGCACTGCTGGGGGGTGGGGGTGGTGGGAGACATGGTTGGGGGCCTGGTAGAGGCTGCCCCTGGTGACTGGGAGGGTGGGGGTGGTGGAAGACATGGGTGGGGGCCTGATGGAGGCTGCCCCTGGTGGCTGGGGGTGGGGGTGGTGGTGAACATGAGTTGGACATGGGTGGGGGCCTGCTGGCAGGTGCCCCACAGTGCTGGGGGGTGGGGGTGGTGGGGAACATGAGTTGGACATGGGTGGGGACCTGCTGGCAGGTGCCCCACAGTGCTGGGGGGTGGGGGTGGTGGGAGACATGGGTGGGGGCCTGGTGGAGGCTGCACCTGCACTGCTGGGGGGTGGGGGTGGTGGGGAACATGAGTTGGACATGGGTGGGGGCCTGCTGGCAGGTGCCCCACAGTGCTGGGGGGTGGGGGTGGTGTGAGACATGGGTGGGGGCCTGGTGGAGGCTGCCCCTGCACTGCTGGGGGTTGCAGGTGGTGGGAGACATGGGTGGGGGCCTGGTGGAGGCTGCCCCTGGTGACTGGGGGGTGGGGGTGGTGGGAGACATGGGTGGGGGCCTGGTGGAGGCTGCCCCTGGTGGCTGGGGTGTGGGGGTGGTGGGGAACATGAGTTGGACATGGGTGGGGGCCTGCTGGCAGGTGCCCCACAGTGCTGGGGGGTGGGGGTGGTGGGGAACATGAGTTGGACATGGGTGGGGGCCTGCTGGCAGGTGCCCCACAGTGCTGGGGGTGGGGGTGGTGGGAGACATGGGTGGGGGCCTGGTGGAGGCTGCCCCTGCACTGCTGGGGGGTGGGGGTGGTGGGGAACATGAGTTGGACATGGGTGGGGGCCTGCTGGCAGGTGCCCCACAGTGCTGGGGGGTGTGGGTGGTGTGAGACATGGGTGGGGGCCTGGTGGAGGCTGCCCCTGCACTGCTGGGGGGTGGGGGTGGTGGGAGACATGGGTGGGGTCCTGGTGGAGGCTGCCCCTGGTGGCTGGGGGGTGGGGGTGGTGGGAGACATGGGTGGGGGCCTGTTGGTGGGTGCCCCTGCACTGCTGGGGGGTGGGGGTGGTGGGGAACATGCGTTGGACATGGGTGGGGGCCTGCTGGCAGGTGCCCCACAGTGCTGGGGGGCGGGGGTGGTGGGGAACATGAGTTGGACATGGGTGGGGGCCTGCTGGCAGGTGCCCCACAGTGCTGGGGGGTGGGGGTGGTGGGAGACATGGGTGGGGGCCTGGTGGAGGCTGCCCCTGCACTGCTGGGGGGTGGTGGGGAACATGAGTTGGACATGGGTGGGGGCCTGCTGGCAGGTGCCCCACAGTGCTGGGGGGTGGGGGTGGTGTGAGACATGGGTGGGGGCCTGGTGGAGGCTGCCCCTGCACTGCTGGGGGGTGGGGGTGGTGGGAGACATGGGTGGGGGCCTGGTGGAGGCTGCCCCTGGTGGCTGGGGGGTGGGGGTGGTGGGAGACATGGGTGGGGGACTGGTGGTGGGTGCCCCTGCACTGCTGGGGGGTGGGGGTGGTGGGAGACATGGGTGGGGCCTGGTGGAGGGTGCCCCTGGTGACTGGGGGTGCAGGGGGGCATGCGTTGGTGGGCAGTAGTGCAAGTTGACATGTGGGTTGGCTGGGGGTCATGGCCATGGTGGATGGTGTGCCTGCAGGACATGTGCAGGGTAGACCCCTGTGGTGTGAGCCACCTGCAGGGGCCGTGGAGGGTGTAGAGGGAACACCTGGGAGGACCCACACGTGCAATTCACATGTGGTGCTCCCCGAGCACCCCTGTAATACACGTACCCTGATGGAATCGCGTGTGGAACTTCCCGCGCACCCCTGGAATACACGTACCCTGCTGAAATCGCGTGTGGAACTTCCCGCGCACCCCTGAGATACGCGTACCCTGCTCGCACGGGCCCAGTCGCGTGTGGAAATTCCCGCGCACCCCTGTAATACACGTACCCTGATGGAATCGCGTGTGGGACTTCCCGCGCACCCCTGGAAGACACGTACCCTGCTGATTTCACGTGTGGAACTTCCACCGCACCCCGAAATACACGTACCCTGATGGAATTGCGTGTGGAACTTCCCGCGCACCCCTGAGATACGCGTACCTTGCTCTCACGGGCCCAATCGCGTGTGGAAATTCCCACGCACCCCTGAAATACACGTACCCTGCTGATATCGCGTGTGGAACTTCACGCGCACCCCTGAAATACACGTACCCTGCGGAAATCGCGTGTGTAACTTCCCCTGCACCCTGAAATACACGTACCCTGCTGATATCGCGTGTGGAACTTCACGCGCACCCCAAAATACACGTACCCTGATGGAATCGCGTGTGGAACTTCCCGCGCACCCCTGAGATACGCGTACCCTGCTCGCACGGGCCCAGTCGCGTGTGGTAATTCCTGCGCACCCCTGTAATACACGTACCCTGATGGAATCACGTGTGGGACTTCCCGCGCACCCCTGGAATACATGTACCCTGCTGATTTCGCGTGTGGAACTTCCCCCGCACTCCGAAATACACGTACCCTGATGGAATCGCGTGTGGAACTTCCCGCGCACCCCTGAGATACGCGTACCCTGCTCGCACGGGCCCAATCGTGTGTGGAAATTCCCACGCACCCCTGAAATACACGTACCCTGCAGAAATCGCGTGTGTAACTTCCCCTGCACCCTGAAATACACGTGCCCTGCTGATATCGCATGTGGAACTTCACGCGCACCCCTGATATACACGTACCCTGTGGAAATCGCGTGTGTAACTTCCCCTACACCCTGTAATACACGTACCCTGCTGATTTCGCGTGTGGAACTTCACGCGCACCCCGACATACATGTACCCTGATGGAATCGCGTGTAGAACTTCCCGCGCACCCCTGAGATACGCGTACCCTGCTCGCACGGGCCCATTCGCGTGTGGTAATTCCCGCGCACCCCTGAAATACACGTACCATGATGAAATCGCATGTGGAACTTCCCGCGCACCCCTGAAATACGCGTACCCTGCTCGCACGGGGCCAATCGCGTGAGGTACTTCCCGCGCACCCCAGTGATACACGTAGCCCGCTTGCTGTGCTGGTACAGGGTTAGCGCAGCCCTTTGCGCTGGATTGGGTATATTGATGGCTTTTCCCTGCGCGAGAGGCGTTCTTGGGGGCGTAACTGGCGCTGCTGCAGGGTCGCTGCGCCACTGTGCGCCACGGCTGGTTTTGGTGGCTGGAATCCATGAATATGCTGTGCGCGGAAATGCATTTTAGCGCACGCGGCTGGCGCAGGGATTCGCACACGCACCCTGTGCGCCAGCCGCGTGCGCCACTTGTGCGCTGAATTCTATGAATTACCCCCTTAATCTAGTTTTAGTCAAATCAACCTGTCATTTTAAAACCGATTTTCTGTCTTTCTCTGTTCTATTTTCCTAAAAACACCTCTCATTCAAACTTGCCTAACTTTCTAAATTTAATAGATATAGGGCCTCATTACACGGTAGGCGGTAAGGGTTAACGGTCACCGGTAATGGTACCGGTGACCGTTAACCCTTACCGCCTTACTATGAGGTCCCTTAGCGGGTTGGAGATTTTAACGCCTGCTTTTTGCAGGTTTTAAAAACCAACCCGCTAAGGCACCTTGTTGCTAATTACGGCACCGCAAATTTGCGGTACCGTAATTAGCACCTTCCCCATTCCCATTATGCCCTATGGGGCAAAAATGGGAATGGGGAAGGGCAATGGGGGAAGGGGGAATTACCATCCCACCAACCTTGGAATAGGGCTGTAATTCCCCTTTCCACCAAGGCGGTGCCGGTATTTTACCACCTACCGTGTAATGAGGCCCATAGACTTCATTTCAACTCTGACTTAACATAAGACCTTGAGCTACACCCCAACACAAATACCACATCTAAACAGTGTATTTGACCCATTTTTCTTAAAAACCATTTAGTGAAATTTAGGCAGGAATTTGCATTTCTACAAAAGTTTTACATGTGTGATTTTCAATTCCAATTATTTCCAAACTTCCATAAAAAAGTGTGTGCTGTTGATTATACTAAAGCTTATGATTGTTAGGATCTTTCCAATGTTGCTGCTATAGAGATTTATATCAATTTAAGGACTTTTTGCACACTTTTCATTGTTTTACTCAGCCATTTTCGAATGTCATTTTAAAAGTTTGAGATATCCAAAACGTTTTTCTCTCTTGTTTGGGTAGGGAAGGTTATCTCTAACTTCTGTGACTGATCTTTACTCCTGAATACCTGCTGCTTACTTATATCTGTGTAGAATTGCTTGTTTGTGAGTTGAGAAATTTGCAGGGAGAAATCTTAACTTAAATGCCATCTTTTCAACAAGCCAAAACTGTTCTTTCTGCTGTGTTTTATATTTTGTGTTGCTAAAAAGTGAATTCAACTGCATTATCTACTTTCTTATTTGCATTGTCACCACATTGGTAATTGCTGCCCCATATATTAAAACAAATGTTTGATTTGAATTTAAATAAAAAAATAACTATTACCTTTGCCAAACAGCCTGATTCCTGGTCCATTGTGGCCTGGGGTATTTTGAGAAGGGGTGTGATATGAGTGGTATATCACTCAGAATATCAAACCTATAGACACAATAAAATAAGTATTTCATTTGCGCATTGCATACTAGGCTTAGACCAGGGTGTATTGCCTGATTGAAATCCTTAACAAAAAGAGTGACACATCTATTCCTCCCAAAGATGCAAATGGTTGTTAAATGACAACTTGAGAGATCTGAATGTGCCAAACCTCAGCATGTGGCAGCCACAGCATCTACTCCACTACCACCACGTTAGTGGCCTGATTACCATAGATTGATACATCTTCTTGGCCCTGAAAGAAAATCCAAAGTGTGGAATCTCTTCATACTACAGCACAGCTAACAACACAAATGCACCACCGACAAGCTGTGCAATACATCTGTGTGCTGGTGTTATACTGGGATTACATGAGGGGCCACATCTTTGCTGTGCTATATAATGCAATCTGATTTTCAGAATTAGGATGAAACCCAAAGACCTCTACAGAGGTCCTCTTACCAGTAGCCAGAAAGCATTTCACACTCAGGCCATACTGGCAGTCGAGATTTTATTGATTCTATGCTCTAGTTACTATCTGCAGTGTCCATGAATGTATGAGTTGTATATACCATTAGCATTTATGCTACTACTGTTCTGTACTTAAGCCCTGCTCTAGATATTCTACAACTACAGTATTGCACAGAAAGCCACATTTCAACAGGGATGAAAGTAATGCCCCATGCATTTTTCTAAGTTTTCCTTATGAAAGGAGAGTTTCAAACAAGGTCATTCTTTCAGCAATTCACTCATGGCTACTCCTCACTGATGAGCCCCAACAAGGGTGAAACATGTTTGGGGATGCTTGTGGTCTTGTGCAGAAGGGATATGACCTAGCAGTTCGGGCTGGACTGCCCCTTTTGGGGTGGGGCCAAGCCTGATTTGCATATGGTCTTTCCCCTTCTGTAATGGCTTGGCAGGCGAAGAACGATGGTCTGGAGGGTTGCCCCGAGCAATGCCAGTGGTTAAGATTCAGTCTAAACCTTCCAGCCATCACCTCTTTGTTTTTGCTTTGTCACCCCGAGTGGGACGGGTATGCCCAGACGTGGGTCCCGTGCCTGCTGGGCCTAGAGACCCAAGCTACTCCTCACTGATGAGCCCCAACAAGGGTGAAACATGTTTGGGGATGCTTGTGGTCTCGTGCAGAAGGGATGTGACCTAGCAGTTCCGGCTGGACTGCCCCTTTTGGGGTGGGGCCAAGCCTGATTTGCATATGGTCTTTCCCCTTCTGTAATGGCTTGGCAGGCGAAGAACGATGGTCTGGAGGGTTGCCCCGAGCAATGCCAGTGGTTAAGATTCAGTCTAAACCTTCCAGCCATCACCTCTTTGTTTTTGCTTTGTCACCCTGAGTGGGACGGGTATGCCCAGATGTGGGTCCCGTGCCTGCTGGGCCTAGAGACCCAAGCTACTCCTCACTGATGAGCCCCAACAAGGGTGAAACATGTTTGGGGATGCTTGTGGTCTCGTGCAGAAGGGATGTGACCTAGCAGTTCGGGCTGGACTGCCCCTTTTGGGGTGGGGCCAAGCCTGATTTGCATATGGTTTTTGCCCTTCTGTAATGGCTTGGCAGGTGAAGAACGATGGTCTGGAGGGTTGCCCCGAGCAATGCCAGTGGTTAAGATTCAGTCTAAACCTTCCAGCCATCACCTCTTTGTTTTTGCTTTGTCACCCCGAGTGGGACGGGTATGCCCAGACGTGGGTCCCGTGCCTGCTGGGCCTAGAGACCCAAGCTACTCCTCACTGATGAGCCCCAACAAGGGTGAAACATATTTGGGGATGCTTGTGGTCTCGTGCAGAAGGGATGTGACCTAGCAGTTCGGGCTGGACTGCCCCTTTTGGGGTGGGGCCAAGCCTGATTTGCATATGGTCTTTCCCCTTCTGTAATGGCTTGGCAGGCGAAGAATGATGGTCTGGAGGGTCGCCCCGAGCAATGCCAGTGGTTAAGATTCAGTCTAAACCTTCCAGCCATCACCTCTTTGTTTTTGCTTTGTCACCCCGAGTGGGACGGGTATGCCCAGACGTGGGTCCCGTGCCTGCTGGGCCTAGAGACCCAAGCTACTCCTCACTGATGAGCCCCAACAAGGGTGAAACATATTTGGGGATGCTTGTGGTCTTGTGCAGAAGGGATGTGACCTAGCAGTTCGGGCTGGACTGCCCCTTTTGGGGTGGGGCCAAGCCTGATTTGCATATGGTCTTTCCCCTTCTGTAATGGCTTGGCAGGCGAAGAACGATGGTCTGGAGGGTTGCCCCGAGCAATGCCAGTGGTTAAGATTCAGTCTAAACCTTCCAGCCATCACCTCTTTGTTTTTGCTTTGTCACCCCGAGTGGGACGGGTATGCCCAGACGTGGGTCCCGTGCCTGCTGGGCCTAGAGACCCAAGCTACTCCTCACTGATGAGCCCCAACAAGGGTGAAACATGTTTGGGGATGCTTGTGGTCTCGTGCAGAAGGGATGTGACCTAGCAGTTCGGGCTGGACTGCCCCTTTTGGGGTGGGGCCAAGCCTGATTTGCATATGGTCTTTCCCCTTCTGTAATGGCTTGGCAGGCGAAGAACGATGGTCTGGAGGGTTGCCCCGAGCAATGCCAGTGGTTAAGATTCAGTCTAAACTTTCCAGCCATCACCTCTTTGTTTTTGCTTCATGAAAGAATGACAGCCAGAAACATGCAAGTTTGTGCACCTGCCAGAGTTTGCCCATAACTGAAGAGTTTTAGGTGAAATGCCTATCTCATCTTATTAAACCCATAGGGGTCAGTCATATATTCACACTTAGGTAACGTTATATATATTAATATATCTGCAAGTTTTGCATGAAATACTTTGATGTGCTGCATTTTCAGTTTTGGAGTATTGGTTCCTTTTGTTCCTTATGCTAAGCGCTTTGTTAGACAGGTGTCAGGTGTTCTTACGGGGATTCATTATGAGTGTTTGCTGTCATTTCTTTGTTTCACACTTGGTTGTGAGTTGTTGTATACCCTCATATCAATGGGGCAAAATAGTCCAAATCATGTCAATGAAAATCCTTGGGAAAATGGGCTCATGCTCGCTACCCTTGATGTAGTTTCAGTGTACACCTCAATAGAGCATCTGGTTGGTTTAAAAGCATACAAAGAATTTTTGGATGAACTTTAAAAAAATTATTTGTCCCTTACCGACATGCACACTTTTTCCTTGAACACCTTTTGTATTTGAAAGCTCCTTTTACAATCAATTCGGGGGTATTGAGAAGGGCAGTACCTTCTGACCTACCTTTGCTAATTTGACCATGGTATTGTGGGAAGATACTATGGTTTGGCAGCCTTTGAATCACCAATGTACTGAAAAAGAGCGGCATGGTGTTGTTTTATCAATGATTTATTCATAATTTGGATGGGGATTGAGTAACTTTGGTTACAGTTTGTCAAAAAACTGAATCAAAACAGTATTCATCTCAATCAAAAATTGATGTTAGCATCCAACTTGACGACCAAGGGTTGAAGACTAGTCTTTATAGAAAACCCACCAGTTGCAACACATCACTTCATGTCACCAGTAGTCACCCTGAGAGTTGCAACAACAGTATAATTTATAGTGAATTCATAAGGTGCGTCTAATTGTTCAGACATTTCAAATGTTGATGATAAATGTTCAAGAGCAGGTCATAATCTTCTAGTACATGGGTATTCCCATGGAGTCCTCGATAGTGCGTATTTGACAACTAGAAGCCTCAATCAAGATGGTCTCCTTAGTGATCATCTGTCTGCACAGTCTGTCCGGAATGAGGAGGTTTGATTGAAACTCACTTTCTGTAATGCCGCTCAGCAGATTAAACTTATTATACAAAGGCATAGGCATATTCTTTGCAAGGACAAAGATCTTTCATCAATTTTGCCAAGTCGTCTTTTCCTTAATTTCCAGAAATCACCTTCTATTAAGGATACATTGCTGTCCATTTTTTTAACGCCCTGTTGATGGTTGTGAAATCAAGTTAAAGGCTTTCATAAGTGTAAGTAATGTCAGGTGTGCACCAAAGTGGTACCTTCTAACACTTATCTTCAACCAGTTTTAGGGGTTTTGTATACAATTCAGCACTTTATTCAAATTATAGGCATGTGGTTTATGTTTTGAGTTAACCGTGTAAAAACTTGTATTTCGGCAGTACGGGATACAAATTGAAAGTGCAAATACTTCAACCACTGTGCGCCATCAGAACTGTGGACCATTCATATCCCATGGCAAAACACATCTTTGAGCAACTTGAGAGTAATATTTTTTAAAATTACTTTTTTTATTAAGCAATCAGTTTTACAAAAAAAACGTTGCTTTCCGCTACATTCCATAGTTAAAATTACTTATTAAAGGATATAAAAGGAAAAAGAAGAAGAGGCACTGATCATGAGACCAAAAGATAATAAGAGGGCCTGCTCCAAAGTCAACAGAGTGGTATAACCAAACAAGATTTCTTCAAATTGTGGGGCACAATCGGCTGACCTTTTTTTTAAAAGTGTGCCTCCATTCCCCCTCATATTATTTTTCCTTCTTCTCAGGTCCTTTTTGGGCGTCAATTAGATTTCCGACGTTGCAAGAGGCACCTCTTAAACACATTTACGACAATCAGGCAGAGAGATTAGAAATTACCCAAGATTAAGGTCTTTACTTTTATTCTCAAAGACCCTCTAGGCAGCATTTATCGTGCTTAACCATTCTGTCATATCAGTATAACTAAGTCTTTGTATGTAACACATTCAAGCGTAATCTCAAGAAAAAAGGTCTCTAAATCTTGGGTTCAGAGATTTGTTTTTGGTACTCAAGAGTGGTATTGGGGAGACTTTTGAGATTTTTCAATAATATATGAATCCTGGAGGTATATCTTTTTGCTTCTGTGTCTGTCCAGTCAGCTGCCAGTAGCACCCTTGTATCCATAAAATGGTGCCAACACAGAGTGTCCAAAGAGAGAACCTACAGAAACCAACGTTACTAAACATGTGTCTCTCCATTGGGTCAGAACCCAGTCATTCATGCCCACTTGTTTCATTTTTATGATCTGATATTGTGGGGGGCAGTTCGAAGAATTGAGTTTGCCAAAGATGCTTAAGGATCTCCAGACAATTCTCACATGTAGAGAAAAGAGGACCAGTTCATGTCTTATCATGGCCATCGGGATCGAGTTAGGAAGTCTTGGGGTCCTCTTCCAAAACATACTCTCCGGTTTCTCCCAATTTTCCCAAGGCAACCCCAGGCCCGGCTTCACCTGCATAAGGCTGCGTTTGGACCACCTTCTTATTGTAGAAATTGATGACCAGTAGAGGAGAACATTTACCATATTTCCTTCTGATTACCATACCTTGTGCTGTTAGCTGTTTTGTTTTCAGAGTAAGGTTTGAGATCCAGGTCTGTCTCGCCACCACTGGCACAGATCATGATTCCCAGATATTTTATGGATGCCATAGGGCTGATTTAGTTATTTATTATATATTGTGTTTTGAATCACCAAAATGTCAGTTTTCTTTACGTTGATTTTCTGGCTGTTATGATCAATGTACTCCTGTAGAATGTCCAATTATTTTTTAAGGCCAATAGGAGTTCTATCCAGGAGGACCAGATCGTTGGCGTACAGCAGCCATCCAGCCGAAATTCCATAGATTTTTGGGGGAAACGATCTAGGCGGGTCCAAAACACATTTCATGTCGTTGATGAACAAAATTGTAGAGTATTGGAGCCAAGGGACATCCCTGCTTTAATCCCTTGATGGTTTGGAGCTCCCTTGTTAGATTCCTGTCCTGGTCCAGCGTGCTCTGCAGTGTTGTCTCAGTTTAAAGTGCTTTAATAGCCACCACTAAGTCCTTGGGGCAGCCAATTGCAGTGATTTTGAACTAAAGATGCTCTCTGTCAGTAGAGTCTAGGGCAGCCTCCATATCTATGCAAGCTACATGTAGTTTCTCGTTCTCTTTCAGTGCTTTTGTTTTGAGTAGACTGATAAGTAGCAGATTTAAGCTACAGTCTGTATTGTTGACAAAGCATGTATGCCTGAGATCATATGTTTCTGAATTCACTATCCATTCCTTTAATCGCTTCAACAGCACTCCTTCAAAGATTATCCTAGTGTGTCCAGGAGAGTAATGGGTCAGCAGTTCTTAGTGTTAATCTGTCCCCTTTCTTAAATATTGGGACCACTATCACCCTTTTCGAAGAAACTGGTACTCTACTACGTTGAACAAGTCTGTTAAATACGACCATGCAGAAATCATTCCATGATTCTGGCTATTCTTTCATCACGGCATTCGTCATACCGTCTGGGCCCGGGGCGGTGAGGGTCCAGGCACCGGTAAGGAGACCAGTGCCGGTAATCCCTTACCGCCCTACTACAAGGTCCCTTAGCGGGTCCCACCATTAACGGCTGGTCTGACCAGCTGTTGTGGATGGGATCCGTTAAGGGACCAGGGCGCAAATAATGGGCTCACAAGTCCCGAGCCGTTATTAGCACCCTGCCCATTCCCATTGAGCCCTATGGGGGCTCAAATGGGAATGGGAAATGGCATTTTCAATGGGGACTTACCGGTTCTGCAAAGGTCAGACTACACCGGTAAGTCCCCATTGAACTATACCAGTGCCGGACCTGTTATCGGTGGCAGTCATGGCGCAAATTGCGCCATGACTACCACCAACCTTCGGAATTAGGGCCATTGTCTTCTTCTTTACTATTTAATAATGACCACAAGTATTTTGGGTTCTTAGTCGTTAAAACGTGCATCACATGTTCTGCATCATTTTGGTCAGGAATGGCTGTGTGTGAGGACACCCAGTTCCGGTATTGTTGTTTTCTTCTCTTCGTTTCCCAGGCTCTTTTTAGTACTGAAAGAGTTTTTAGGCATCTGAAAGTTGGCATTTTTTGGTTGCAATAAGTTTGCCAAAAACATGTTTTATTTAAAACTTGTTTTACAGCCACAGTTTGGATCTTCCCTAAAGACAGACAGGCAGGATTCATACTCAACCCCCTGATCAGGGTTCTCTTGCCAAACGCTCAGGGTATTTGTGAGAAATTGAACTTACTTGGCAGTAATCCGCAGCCTGTTTCTGCTAGGTTCCAGTAGTGCTTTATGTTTCCATGTTTTCCCTTTACTCTTTTTTCCATCCTTCCGGACTGGTCATAAACAAGTAAGAATCATTGTGTTGTGATCACTTTTTTTAGTTGGGAGCACCTTCATGGATATCACCCTTGAGAAAATGTGGCATGTCACAAAAAAGTAATCCAGGTGTCACACTTGATACAGCGCCAAGTTTTGGGCCCCTCTAGGTCTCCCCTTACTTGGCCATTTACCATGTATAAGTTCCTTATGTGGGATTCTTTCTAGCCATTGTTGACTTAGTCAATTCTTTTTTTTTGGAGGAGGATCTTCCTGTCTCCCCTATTTTTTTTCAAGGCCTTCGAAAGACAGTCGATGTTCAGGTCTCCACAAACAATAATCCATGGATCTACTAATAGGGTTCTTAGATCATCAATACACTTAATTACTTCCGGGATCAAGGATTTTGAGTCCTTAGTGTTGGGATTCTAATAGTTGACCAATGTCCCTTCTATGGGATTAGGAGTATCCTCTAATGTTATTATTAAAATTAGGATCTACGGGTTAGAATGTACAACTCTCAAGACCTTTCCCATAGAGTTGTTTTCACCAATGTCAGCAGTCCGGAACTTGGTCTTCCTTTCAGTACTTTAGTCACATGGTTCAGGTTTCCGCTATATCCATCCCAGAGCGAAGTTCCTCTTAGCCATGATTCTTGGATACATGAGATGTCCAATTTGGTCAATGTAGGGTACAGGGATTGAAGCAGATGGGCAAAACCACTGGTATTCCAGGATCCAGTCTGGAGTGAATCTGGTCCTTGATTGATCTCATTATAGTTTCTAATAGGTTTGGCTAGGGTTCCTGATAGTCAGTCCCATGATTCTTCTTTTGAAATACTTGTGATCAGGTCCTCACTGAGAGTAATATTGATGAATTGTCTTTTTTGGGATTGGACATAAACCTGTACATTCATGAGGAGGTGATAGAAAACTTAGACTATGTCAACTTAAAACTAAAATGATTTTTGGAATTAGACACCAAAGTACCGAAAGGTCATAATACCGATGAGGAACTGTACACCTTTTTTGGAGTTTAGAAAGCACAAGTTGATGCAGTTCTGCTTTGTCTCTTTTTTAATATCTTGCTTTCAGTTATATGTCTGTCTTGCTCGTGTGAGGATTTATGTTATTGCACTGCGGTGTTGTGATAGTATATGTTTAACACGCCGTGTTTTTTGAGCATTCTTTTCCATTTGCCTATTTATATCCTGATTTACATCCGTAGTGGCAGTGGGTTCCATTTCTCAGTGATATCCTGCTCTTGGATGAAGGTCTTTTTTTAGCTGCCAACACCATGCACTTTACTTTGATTGGGGTCTTTTAGTGTACTCACCCAAGCATTGTTAACAGTTTAAAATGTGTATTAGGTACATCCGATATTGGTACTGTATGCATGTGCACTTTAATATTATCCATACATGATACATGTTTATCCGTAGTATTTGCACTTTAATATTGTAAATGCATTTTGCGTGGATACGTGATGCATTCACACATTGCTATGCCCATTGATAAACATGTTGTGCTTTATTTCGGCTCTGTGTTCAGCTTATGTGTACCTATATCTTGGTTTTTGATCCTTTATGGCAGTGGGTTCAATTTTTCATAGAGATTTTGCCTTTTGTTGAAGGTCGTGTTCTGCTGCTCGCACAATGCAGTTTAGGTTAATTGGGGCTATCAATATAGTCATCCTGTCATTGTGTATTTGATATATCTGATATTGGTAGCATATGTGTTTTCACTTTAATATCATTCACGCATCATGCATGTTTATATGTTGTAGTTGCACTTTAACATCGAACATGCGTTTTGCTTGGCTATGTGTTGCATTTGCACTTTGTAATATGCACGGAGCACTTTGCTCGTATAATATCTAGTAGAGTAACTGGTCTATCACTTATGCATTATACACTTTACCTGGAATCCATCCCACCTGTCTAATTCAGGGATGAATGATTCTGCATTCTTTGCGTGTGTCTTTATGGTTGCAATGCCAAGTGCATTATGGGCATGTTACTTTATCTTTATGATGCTAGGATCTCTCTTATTATGCACATCAGTCACATTCGTGGTCAATATATGCACGTTACAGCTATAACGTATTTTTGCCCTTGTGATTTAAGAGTTCATTGATTAATATATTTGCATATGAAGCATTGTATTGCTTATAACAACATGGTGTGTGGCATGATTGTCGCCCTAGATCTCATTATGATTTTATATATGGTATGCAGGTGAGTCCCATTAGCTGCTGTCTATTACCTTTGGGCTATGTCGTTTTTGCTGGATTTATTTGTTTGCTGGCATTTGCTGATGTACTTGAGTCTGTGTTTGTATTCATCATGGGAATGTAGCATGGGCTAAATTAACAACTTTGTTAAAAATGAAGGGTTGTATTACTTTCACGGCTTCTCCCCTTTCATTAACTGGGATTAATAGCATTTTAGCTAGCGTTTTGTGTTCAGAACCATGAGTTGTTCATCCGTACAAGATGGATGCTGGTTTCACTGACTGTCACATCGCAACACTTGAGTCCATTTAATTCAATGTTATTCTGTCGATTGTTGTGTGAACAAGCACCATGTGGTGCGAAAAGCATTACTTTTACCAGCTCCCCGAGGCTATGTTTCAATAAAAATATTGTGTTGAATTTATTGGACATATTTCTACTTTGTTTTGGAATCCAAACGTCCTTGGTGTGCAGTCCTCTCACTGTGTATGTGAGTGTTTTGCAAATAAATGAGTATGCCTGCCAGTTTCACATGCGATACTTTGATGCGCTGCATTTTCATTTTTGGAGTATTGGTTCCTTTTGTTCCTTCTACTAAGAGCTTTGTTACACGCATGTCAAGTGTTCTCATGGGAATTCATTATGGATGTTTGCTGTCAATTTTTGTTTCTCGCTTGGTTGTGAGTTGTTCTATATCCTGATGTCAATGGAGTAAAATATCCCAAATCCTTTGTGTGGCTGCAATTTGTGATTCCTTGTAGTTTTGTTTCTTGTTGTTCATTAGTTTCAAATGCATTGTCAGTTCATCTGATGATGGTGTAAGAAGGGCTGGATATGGTATCCTCCTCCAATATGTCTGAGCTGCTGTGATTTGTGTCCTTACAAGGTTGGAGGTAAGGAGTTAACAGCGCCGGTAAAGGTGCCGGTGACGTTAACCCCTTAACGCTGCATTATGAAGTCCTTTAGTGGGTCCCGCTAAGGGCGGCTGGTTTTACCAGGCGCCCTTAGTGGGAGCTGCTAATAGACCAGCATGCTAACAACGGGCCCGTTATTAACGGGCCTTTTGTTAGCATGGTTCCCATTGAGCCCTATGGGGACTTGAATGGGAATGGGGATGGGTTCCCTGAATGAGGAAATACCGGGTCCTCCAAGGTTGGAATGGCCCGGTAATTCCCCATTTAGGGAACCCGGACCTGGTATGCGGTAAGGGGTTAGCCATGGCGCCATGGCTACCTCCAACCTCGTAATGACCCCGTCTGTTCAGTCCTTATTGAGTATATACTCATTCCGATGTGACGTTTGTTAGGTAGGTTCCAGGTCGTACTTTGGTGGCGATTTTGTGGTGGTGTATTCTCTGTTTTGTGAGCTGTTCTTTTTTCAGGTGCATTAAAATGCCAGGTTTGAACAGTTTTCTAAATGGTCAGTCGTCTTCTATTGTCCACATTTCTTTAGGGAGTATAATAGTTTTGCTATCATGGTGTAGACAATGTTGGATCTGCATTGCATACAAAACAAACTTGTGATTGGGAGGGATACAAATCAGCAAGAATACATACGATTTTCAAGGAAATCAGTAACTTAATCAAAGCATATAGCACAATTTCTTTGCCCCAAATATAGAGCATTTTAAATGCGGTTTAAGTTTAGCTTTCTACCCACGTCTGAAAGAATGGGCGATAGGCCTCTAATACCAAAAGATGTGTGAACTTGTCACTCGGAATGCTGGTAAAACATGGTATCTATATGTGCTGATAAAACGTTGTATTAATATCTGCACATATTTAGGTGAAACTTTGTAACATTGTTCTAATGTATTTTTGGATGATTAGTAATGTATGTATTGGTATAAATTTTGTTATTTTTAATCACAGTAATACAATTAATTTCTTTGATGATTAATGGGTGAACTGTTTGATTGAAAGCATACTGCAATAAATAAATAATTCTGGAGAAAACTGCACTACACATTTTTTTTGTCACAGTGCCTACATTCAATAAATGTGTCATTGCTCGATCTAAGGAAGCTTAGTGGTGTGAAGAGGGTGATATTTGATTGAAGCAATTCCACTCCCTGACCATCCAGTGCTCTATGTGTGATGCAGAGCGCTTTAAAAATTGATTCTTGTTTTACCTGTAGCATTACATATGACTTGGATGTTGAGAGTTTTGTTGTTGCGTCTGGGTTTAAATCCAGATTGGTAGTCGATGGGCAGACTCTTATGGTTACCGCAATCAAGGGGTGGCTTGGAAGCTGCCTTCGCAATGATGTTATATCCTCAGGCAGGAGGATTTGTCACAGTAAGTAGCATTGTTTTCCATGCTGCAGATGAAAATTGTAAATATTTTTTTTTAAATGGTGGGATGACAGTATTTTATACTAATGCCTTTAGAGTATTCTATGTCTTTATCACAAGTGTCAAAATCATAACCATCTGCAAACATGGGCCACAATTTGGTTCATACCAAATTGTGGCCGATGATTCTGGATTAGGTCCTTCATATATAATTTCCTGAAAAAAATTCTCAAATGTTTTAAATAATGTTCAACATCTCTTCAGACAGTATGAATAAACAAAGCAGATATTTATTGTCTCTAGTGTATTACTTTTTAATAATTATGTAATACTTGCTTGATGGAGCAATACAATCCACTGTAAACGATCTGCTATTATCTGCTATTATTTCCTAGAAATTAAAAATTTTAATATAAGTGTGGATGTGATTTGCAAACATTTTCCCCAGTAATTCAAATTTGACTCTGTAACAGTAAGTAGATATTGGAATTTCTTCTACTGGAAATATAAATGTACTTCTTGTTGAATGCATTTCTTCTTTTTTGTTAATCCACCATTTTGTTCTCTATGATTTTTTTTCTTTTGTGATCTTCTTTGGTAATTCCAAATTCTCATCATCTTGGATAATTAAAAAATGTGCTTCCTTGTCCTATTGGACAGTACACAAACTTGAATTGTAATACAAACTCTTTGTTGTTGACATATGTGTTGCCATTTTCTCACTCATCAGGGAGATAAATGCACCACATTTAGAACATATACAAATCCTTAATATGATAACTGTACAAATAGAATTAATTATTTCATGTATTACACATTTCTTTGGTTCAAGAAACATTAATTAGTTAAATAATAACTAACCTGTTTTGTTTTCTATATTTTTTGGTTGTTTCTTCAATTTAATATGAATTCATTTTCAAATGTTGGTTTCATTTAGGAGGAGGAACATATGTATTAATTAATTTAAATGCTCTTTGTATATATTAATATCTTGTATATTTGTATGGTGACCGATCCTCAGATAATTTTATTAATCTTACCTTGGTAGACTTGAAATGGGGCTTTAGTAGGTGATCCAATGTCTCTCCTTCTCCTTTCCCTATTTTCATGCTGTTTTTAGGATGCCAAATTTGATTGTAAAATGGCGGTCTTTACGTAGTATGTTCTGCATCACACAATACGTAACGTTTGAACATGATGACCACAAATGGTCACCAGAGACGTTCGCTCCAGGTTCCGGGCCGTCTCACCTCCCGTGGAGAGCATCCATGCCACACGGAGAGGGGAGAGGTACAGAAGTTAAGCAGACACCGCTGCTGCAACTAAATAACAGTGGGCATATACCTTGATGCCTTGCCTAGCCCTGATGAATGTGGCTCATCCACCTTGTTCCACAGAAACCGGTCGGCTATAGAACGACTAGATCTAGTGCACAGTGCTATCCGCACAGGTCCACATCGTTCTGAAAAAGGATCTCTAGACTAAGCACCTAGGGGTCCTTTCTGTTTTAGGTGAATAACCTCCAGAGCGAAATCCACTGAAGAAATCTCTTCCTTGTTTTTAGACAAAACCTACACCTGCCAACACAGAGAAAACCCATTAAAATTAACTGAACCTTCATCTGGATGGCAGCAAGCACATGCAAAAACAAAGGTGGTTGAGCATGTGTTTTTAGCACAACACAGTGCACCAGAGACGATTTGGGAAGCAAAGTCAGACCAACTGGCTTCTTGAAACCCGTCCCATTCGACAAAACTGTGTTTTCTAAAAATAACTGAGAACAGAGTCTGTAAACCAATTAGAAAGCACTTTCTATCTCTCTCTCTCTCTCTCTCTCCCTCTCTGTCTCTCTCTCTCTCTCTCTCTCTCTCTCTCTCTCTCTCTCTCTCTTTCTTACACACACAAACAGTCATACCAACTCACACACGCACACAAGGGATTAGAAACAAGAATACCCACTGCTTGGTTTTCCTAAAATACCCACGTCCATCGAAGGAGCAGGAGTCCCAGTGCAGAACGCACCTGAGGGATAAGCATCAAAGACCGGCATTACAAGGAAAAAAGAGAGCAGAGACACCCAGTCTTGGCCTAATACTGTCACATCACTGTTAATGAGGAAATGAGCAAAGAGATGAGTCATTTGCTAATGTACAAGTATGGCGGTGTTAGGCAAAGTTTGCATGCAGTACCCTTTGGGTGCACTACAACAACTATGACTACAGGTATAAGAAACACAACCTTTGGTATAAGCTTGTACTACACAGTTTTGGTAGCATGTTGAACAGCCAGGCTTATCTCAAGAGGGGTCAATGTGAGCTGTAGGGGAGTTACACAGAGATTCACAGTGACAAGTATTCAAATAAACTCTTACACACAAGGTTCCTTGAATAAACATTTATTAATTTATTTACCCGTCAGTTAGAATAAGCCTTCTTCAGAAGGGAGCAACATAAAAGTAACACACAAATACACTTCCATATTGTACACTCTTAGTTTCTAAATCAGTAAAGGCCCACAGCCACAACCTACACCCTCAGGTGACTTCAATAGCTAGGGTGCTGGGGACATTAATATCTTACTGTTTGCATTTAGAATACTGTTAGAAGTTGGTAGAAGGAAAAGGTTATTAGAACAACAGCAAGAGGTACGTCCTCTCAGACTTTTTACAGTACCTTTGTATTGAAGAAAAAGTGCAGCAGATGACTTCTGTTCCTGAGCAGCTCTGCAGATCTCACTGTTCCTGGGCTTCAGTCGTGGCAACAAGAGGGAGGACTTCTGGAGACTCCTGCACTGCAATGGGACAGTCACTGCTCGCAACCGGCAATCTTCAAATCAGTGGCTGTTCAGTGTTTCAGCTCCTTGCATCTACCACAAATCGCAACACTGTGATTCCTGGCTGTCGAGATGGGCTTTCCTTGCTTCTGGGGTCCCGCACTATGGTGAGGGGGCTCAAGCTCGGTCAGTCCTGCTTCCTGGGAGTCCGGATGATATTCCTAGAGCTCTAGTCCAACTTAAAAGCAACGCACACAATCTAGTGTTCCTCTCCCTGGCTATACGGTTTCCAGCAGCAACTCTGTGGAAAATCAACCAGCTCCGAGAAGGATGCCCAAGTGGCTTACTTTGGAGTTGATTGGTCCCACCAACTCAAGGGGAGAAGTTGTCCTTTCAGGGGCTTCTCTGTCGATATGAATTTGGAGTTTCAGCACAGCAGCAGGGCTTCACCAGGTAAACCAACAGTCCAGGAGTTGCAGCAGGCATCCACCTCAAGTTCTTCTTTGGGTCCTTCATCCAGTGGTCGACTCTGCCTTCCAAGCCAAAAGACTCACCTTTTATTCAGTTCTCTCCCATTCATCCCAACCCTGCTGTCAGTCACCCAGGAGGGTGTCTGTCCTTGCCGGACAGTCAGCCAGCCAATCACCACAGAGTGCATTTTGGTCTCCTAGGAGATTAAGCACAGGGAGTTTCGGGCACCTCCTTCACTTCCTGCCCACCCCAGACACTGTGGAGACAGAAGCCGGCTTCACTCCTTAATACCGCCAAAGGCCAAGAGAAAAATGGGACCAAACGTGGTTTGGCACACAGAGTAAATCTCAAGAAGGACCTTTCCACACAGAAATGGCAAAAAAAGAAGACCGGGCCCATTTTGACAAACATTCCACCCTTGCGTGGTTCACTGCAGCTGCGAAAGTAGCCTGCAGTAAATGCACACCACGATAGTTAAAACAAAACCACTGCCACCAAAAATTCACTGAGAAAAGGGTAACATAAAAATGTTACATGAGAAGCTAGACAAAGAGGGATACTAGGTAAACCCTACAGCACACTAGTGTGTGCTGTGTCTAGATAGATAGTATCTGCTGGGTCTAGAAAGTTACAAATGTAAGTAAAGTCAATTTCACTTTACCACTCTGGGAAACAGTAGAAGGTATTTAACCTTTGGAAAATATGAAAGACTTCCCTGTGCCACTGCACTGAAGGTGCTGTGTGTCCCATGTAAATATGATGACTATTGATTTTGTCAGACTCCACAACCAAAAGAAACATTAAATACATGAGATATTGGGGAAAAAGAGTCTCACTCTCTCCAGGTTGAAAAAAAAAAATCAAGCCCTCAAAACCCAGAAAAGTTGGTGGGGGTCTCTAAAGTGGAGGGAAGTAGCACATTTCTGAGAATTCTCCCTAACAGGTGGAATGAAGGCAATGACACAACACTAATTAACATGCCTGATACTAACATTTTGGATCTATGCCAAGGGTAATATATAAACATTACACACTTACCCTGACCTGCAGATCATTAGGGGGAGGAAGTAAAAACAAGAGGAGGTTTGGAATGATTGGGGTTAGCGCCCATAAGACTATAGAAATACAGGAAAAAAATAGCGCAACCAATCAGAGCCCCAATTGCCTTATTGTATACACTATAAAAGGCAATCTACACTGGACGTCTGGAGAGAGTGTGGAGAGAGTGCAAGGAGAGGAGACAGATGAGAAGAAGCAGGACAGAGTACAGGAGGAGGTAGATTAGCAGAAGCCGGAAGAGATGGAGGACGATGGCTGTGACGAATGGCCATCTGCATCTGGCAAGGATGCAAAGCGATGTTTCTTTATATTTTTATTAACAAATAGAATTTTGAGGGAAATTCTGTCTCAGAAAGGAGTGATCTGCCAACCAGATTCCCCTTTTCACCCAACTTCATGCTAAAAGCATAGTGCACTTGTGCCCGGCCGCATCAGTAGCCTGATCCGCGCCACGCATTCAACTGATGGCCCAGAGCAGGTTCGAAGGTCACAAGGTGCCCACTTGAGAGCTGCAGACACATCCAAGTCCCTGCAGACCAGAGGCAGAATTTAAAATATGCCCCTATGTAACCAAAACAATGCTGATCATAAGTCTTCCATGCTAGTAGCAGGGTAAACTCTAAATAGAAACCATGCCTACATTTAGGCATAGTGCATAGTACTACTTATCACAGCCGCCACAATTCAATAGATATCTCACATGTGTCAGCTTGTTTGAGTCAGCTCTTCTTGTTGACGACGATGTGTATTCTGGTCAGCTGGGTCTAGCCCACCAAATGGCAGGACAAGAACCTGGAGGTCAGGGCCTCCTCTTTGATCTCTTTGTGAAGGCAAATAACACCCTCTGCCTGAGACGCCCACACAGCAGTCAGCTAACCTGAGCCTGGGCATCAAAGGAGTGCACCCATTCAAAAGGGTGCTGCATCTCTAAAGGACTATTTTACCAATGAGAAGGGGAGGGGGTGGGAATATGTTAGCCAGGAGGGTTCTGGTTGATGGCAAAAGACTTCCAACATCTTGATTTTCACGGTCCATCTCTCTCTTTCCTGTCCCCTCCACTTGAGCAAATCACTTTGAGTGTAACATCAGAAGGGCACACTCCATTCTGTTCATGAACAGGGATTGGAACACTAAAGCGGGCTAGCTTTAGTCCAATCACCTGAGCAATGTTGCCCTTAAAAGAAGGGGTCTTCCAACCCTTCATCAGATTCACTCAGTTCCTCTCGGATCTGTTAAGGCTACAGATTTGTTCTGAAGATGTCACTGGACTTCCTTTGGGACAGTTATACTCTCCAAACCCATCAGCCTGAGGTGAATAAGGAATCATATAAGGCAGAAGGCAAATCTGTCCCCTGGCACTCACAGGGCACATCAGGAGTAACCTCTGCTGTGGATCAGGACCTACCACGCTGCATCAGAATCTCCTGATCTGGCAGAGCAGACCCTGAATGCAACCATCCTATCCTCGAGTCCCCCTGAGTCAGCTTCAAGACCATCCAAAGCTTTCTGTTTTACAGCACCAAATGAATTGCTCCATGTTCACCACACCAGGAACAATAGAGAAATCAACAACACTGGTTGCTGTGCTCTTCCACCCTACTCAACAATGATTGAATATTTGTCCAGATCAACACTGCATCATGTCCTAATCAAAGCTCATCACTGGGTGGGCCTGATACCACTGCTTAATGCCGGGACCCAAACTGATTCACTGGAGAGTCACATGCCAAATCTAACCAGGGGTTACAACTACAGCTTAGCCCAGCTAGCATAAACTGCTGCTTCTTTGATCGCACATAGATGTGCCCAGGTCACCACTTCGATGACCGTCACCCGCTGACTCGAACTGCTGGAGCATCTTTTGCCTGGACAACTGTAAAGCATTCCTGGTACAGCCCTGACTAGCATCTTTGAGAGCCACCCTTGAACTGCACAGAGCACCCGCATTCGCCCCTACTCAAGGCTCATTTGCTGATGGGGCATAAACTGAGTCTGATCAGCTTGCATCTATGTTCGACCCTGGGTCTGACTGTGTCAGTCCACCAAGAACTGAATCCAGGTACTGCTGACTCTGAACTGTCCCCTTGGTCCACTTGGCCCTCTCACCACACCAGGAGGTAATGCAGATAAATCACAGACATCAAACTACTACCAGGGTCTGAGTAGCACATGCCTAATAATGCCACGAATGTGCCTAGTGGAATTCTAAGTTTCTTAGATTGTGAGTTGCAAACTATCTGAGGGTGAGCCATCAGGAAACTTGTTTCTAGAACATTACCTGGATTTTGGACCCAGAACAATAGGTTCTTCTACAAAAGAGGAAACCATATACATATATGAAGTCTCCTGAATGGCCTTTACGATTTGTGGGGGGTGACTCAGGGGCCCACACCCCACCACCCACTACAAGGGGTTGGTACTGGGGACAGCTTGGGAAGGATTTCCTGGTCTCTCCCTGAACACTGGGTGCTCAGAAAAGGAGGCTGACACATTGAAGTCAACACTGCTACTGTCTTTTTAAAAGAGACAAAAGTGAATTAATCTTGAATTTCCCCATGCCCAAGGTCAGCAGCACCACAGTTGTTGAAAACACTTAGATCGAATTTGCTCAGGAGTTGCAGGCCACTACCATAAGCAGAGATGGGAATGGCATGGTAGAGATGTAGGCAGTGTACTGCCGAGGCAGTCCTCTGTGTTCCCATGCTGGTACACCTACAGCAGGGTGACAGATTCAAGTTGGTACATGGGCCCATCACATGCTCTGTCCGATGCGGGATTTAAACTAGTTAGAAAAGCACACTAGCAACTAAGTGCATGGAGCCACAGAGGCTCCACCAATCCCAGAGCGGAGTGATTGTGGTCCACAGCTGCAGCTCATAGGTTAAAGGTCAGCCGAGGGGAGGACGTTTTTACTAAAGATCTCCTGCTGTAGAGACCAAGGTTTAGTAGTTTAATTCAGGGGATCATTTCAGAAAGCTTGATGCCAAAGGGATATTGTACACCTGTGCCCTGTTGCATCAGTCTCTGATCTGCAGCTCCTGCCTGTGTCACAAAGTAGGTTAAAAATTCTCTTGTTGATTGTTTGACAGCTGCTGTGACAGCAAAGTAACTGCAGACATGGGCTTAGTTTAGATCATCTTGACCTCTGAGCCAAAACCATGCTATTTGTGTAGAACTATCTGTCTGGTGGCAGGTGAATTTCTAATGATACCTGGGTTTTGTATTGTGACTGATAGTTAACGCTTTGAACTCAGACCAGACCAGGCTATGTGGATTCTTGACATACTGCATGATACCTGAGAACCATGCTTCCAAGAAGCACACTCACAACAGAAGGGCCAGGTTCAAACTCGGGTGGTGCATACCAATGGGCCTTTAAGCGGCAGGCTTGGGAAGTGGGTATAATTAGGACACTCAGATAGATCAGAAGGGACAGGAGGACCGGTTCCTGCATAGTGGTTGTATGTGGGCTTCTGTTTCCTTCCTGTCTCCCTCACTTCTTGTGGAGCACACCACATCGGGTTCAATGGAAATAGTCAACAGTCACTTGTTGTCTTGCCAGGGATTGGACACCTTAAGGAAGACTTGCTTTTATCCAATCCAAGGTGGCCTTTTGCATGTAAAAGGAAGGTGTCTCCCACTCCTTCTTTGATTACTTTTGGACCTACAAGACAAGAATAATTTGCCTGGACCCAATTTGGGGAGTCCTATCCAAAGTCCTCTAGTTGTGGGGTGTATGTAGGTAATCGAGTCAGAGTCAAACTCTGCCACCTAACCATCCAGAGGGAACATTGGGCTGGACGACTGTTGGACCAAGACCTGCACTTTCTGCCTGCTGCAGCGGTACCCAAGCTCCTCCCTCAAGGTAAAATACTCCTGCCACTGCCAGCTAGCCTCCCTGATTTGGGGGCAAAGATGGAAAGTACTACGCTTGTCCTTGTCCTTGAGCCCCTGGAATAGTACTAGAAGAAGTCAAGCAGAAGGATTCCTGTATTCTTCCACTGTGATCCACCTTCAAATCCGAGTTGACTACATTTAAGCAACTTAAACCATCATGACCCGCCGTGATGGATTTTGCACTCTGTTCAAACCTCAAACAGCTGTGTTGCTTCATTGAACCAGTTTTCCACCACATTGAGCCAGCATGGCACATCACCAGCTCTGGCTTGAACAAGCAACTTGCCACTGTGGAAGAATTCCAACCACTGTGTCACCTAACAGCACCTCAAACTGCAAGGATGTTTGCATTGAACGAATCCAGCCCCAACTTGTACAACCGTTGAACCTAACATGATGGACACATTAAAATGCACCATTCTACACCTCACCAAGCCACACAGATCTTCACATTGAAATCGATTTGATGCTGACTGGATCAAGGCAACTTGTTGCATCTGAAAACGGTTTGACCTACAAACATAGCACTGAGAAACCTGGTTCAATATCGCCCATCCAGCCAACAACAGATTAAGGTATTTTTGTGAGGTCCAACCACAATGCTCAATTTTTGGTACTTCAGATACTGATCGGTATCCCTTTTGAAAAATGGTTGCAACTTTGTGCCCTTCATTAATTACAATACCCAGAGAGCATGCTATATCTACATTCTGCATTTTCTTTGTTCTTTCCACAGGGATGGTGTTTCCCCAGTGTTTTTATAGTCTGTTAAATTGCATATTGGTGTGTTTAATTAATGCATATATTTGTTAAGAACTTTCATTGGACAGTCTTTTATTTTTAGTTTGGGTTGCTACTGTTATCACATTCACAACCGTTTGAATGTGATACATGCCAAAAACTGTCATAAGCATCATACCTTCAAGAAACAACATAGATAAATAGGGTGCTATGGACATATACAACATTGGTCAGTATTTTAATGGTATGCAAATGCTAACCGTCAATCACTCCAAACCATTAGACAATATTTTTTAAACATGCACGTTAATAACAGAACCAAATCAAGATATGACATCTTATAAAATTGAAATCTCCAGCCTTGTGCTTAAAGCTGCCTACGTAATGTTTAGCCAGGAAAACATGTAATGCTAACCCCATACATAATCTAAAGACCAGTCTTTATTTGCTCAACAACACATCATGGCTTTCTAAGGACACTCATCTCCAAAGAAACCAAACTAAATTTCAGTAACTTCCCTTATCAAGATTGAACTAAACATGTCCCCTTATTTCTTCTAAATTCATACCACCAACTTTGTTTTGGTAGGTTATGATTGTGTGACCCGTCTCTGTCGCAAAATGAGGCAGACACTACTGAAGAGCCATTGGAGTACTAGAGGAAACAATGTACTTCCGTGGTCTATCTCTTGTGTTTATCACACAGGAATATTATGATAAATGTTGCATGTCCAAAATACTTTGGTCTCTGAAGGTTTTGCAAAATTTAGAAACAGAAGAATGTCTGGCATGGTCTATTTATCCAACTTTAAGCAAAAAGGAAAGTACGGCCCCTAAAACATTGAAAGACAAAAAACAAATGGTTTATCAGTCCAACAAATGAGGCAGCATTGTCATCATTAATATTTCTGATTAGATTTAAAAATGAGAAAGACTCTAAGAAGACAAACATAGCTATCTATGTCGAAGTGGGCAAAGCCTGGTTTTGGTTGGATTGGTCATTGCGAGCAGTGTGTGAAGTCACGTTCCACATTGTTTTTAACAATAGCTGACAATGTTTCCAATCTAAATATCATTATTCAGTTTGAGAGATATTGAAGAAAGTGGTTCATGGAGGACCTTTGAGCGACACAACATGGCTTGTCGTACATGGCTAAGTTTTTGTGATAATTTGAATTTCTGGCATATTTCTCACAATTGATATTAATGAAAGGACCATGTTGAATGAATTGGTATGTTTTTTGTGTACAATGTATATGTACAAAGACTAAATAAATAGTGAGAGAATTAACATTGCCCTGAATTATGGGTATATGATATGTAAGATATCAATATGAAAGTATGTTATGTTGTATCCTAGCATGTAATTCCATGTAAACCCTGATGTAGTAAACTTGCATATATGTAGGTTCACATGTACTACTTGTAGGTATCCACACATGACCTACTATATAATTGTGTTTGTTGATGCTGAAAATCTATTGGTTACGTTTGGTGGAAAATATTTCTTAGTAGTCAATTTCAGGTAGGCCTGGTGTTTGTTTCTACTTTCCTCAAGATATTACACACATCCTTCACCCTTTGCAGTATAGATTTTTCACTTGTGCATTACTACTTGCCAGTTGCCCTTGGTTGACACAAACTAGAGAGAGAGAGAGAGAGGAGAGAGAGAGAGAGAGAGAGAGAGAGAGAGAGAGAGAGAGAGAGAGATAGAAAATGCCTTTGTAATTGAGAGCAGTTCAATTTGCTTCATGGAAGAACCCATGTAATGAAGGCTCAAGATCCAAAGTGCATACCCTGAATAGACAGGACAGGGCACCCTTCACCTCTCACCAGGGTAATCAGAGGGGGAAAGGGACGCACATTTGAAATACCCGACAAAAAAGAAAAAAAAAGAAACAGTAATTGTTCCACCGTTAGATGCGCTGCTAGCTCACACGTATTGCACATATGCTGAATTAATGATTATAAATGTCGCCATTTATGCAAGCCAGTATACACAAGTGCTTCTCAAAGGAGACTCAGATAGATATTTTGTTATTTTATTCTGTTCATTCTCCGTGTTCAATTGTCAGAGTTATTTGCCGTGTTCAATTGTCAGAGTTATTTGCCAACACGTGTTTCAACCTCCACAGGTCTTTTTCAAGGCAAAGCTCTGCACCAAACCAGTAATGTAAAGTCATATGAGTCCATAATATTTCAACAAATTAAACATTAAAAATAATCAATTGGGGAATACCCCAACATATGGACAAGGGCATAGATTACAGGGAAAACATAAAACCTTAAAGTAAAGTATACATTACCAAGTCACATTGTCAAAAAATATAAACAGGAACATGTCATCAACAGCACATAAAAAGAAGTAAAAAGCATATGCACATTGAGCATCTGGTATCAATGCCTAACACCAAGATAATTGTTATGGCATGCGATCTGTATACCATCTGTGTAATGTGTTCAGTTTAATAAGACCCATGCAATGAATTCAAGTGTGCCACCGACTGGAGCCCAGTGCCTCCAACCACAGTGCCTCTCACCGCACCTGCTAGCCAAATACACCAAACAAGCTGTATGAGTGGTGAATGAATGCAAAGTTATCACTAGTACCCCTAAGTGTGCATAGAGTGCCAATACCCAATGATTCTCATGCAATATAATGATAAATGACATGTCTATTACCAAGTGTAAAGTCCCTCCGATTTGTGTCAGCTCGTAGGCAATTACGGATAGATTTTCAGCAATGGAGATTCTGGCGTCCTGCATTCCAAATTAGGAACAACAGTAAACATAACTTGTTTGTTTACCAATATAACTTATATCACGAAGTTCCTGAATTAACAAATATGAACAGAAAACGTGCCCTGTGCAGATTTTTGTGCAGTTCTGTCACGGAACACTTTGTCTATGCCGATCAATATAAACGTTTCAGCTAGCCCTTAAATTGCAGGACCTAATAAGCAAAAACCATCTGTATTTAAAAATTGGAGCTTGAAAAACAGCAACCCTGCATGCCACGCGAAGAGCATGCAGCTGTTACTACCTTACCCAAATATACTGCCGTCTGTTCGTGTCATCCACAATACAACCAAATCCGACAACGGTCGTCCCCAGACTCAACGTTCAAGAAAAGAACCTTGTAAACACGTGACACATCACTAATTAAGTGACCCCATACAATCACGTGATCGAGGAATAAATGTATATAGGACTAAAAGATCCTTATTGCGAAGCGAGCCGTAAATTCAAAAGTTAAATATGCAGACCAATCACCGCTGCATTAATAGTGCCAGTTCCATAAGAAATGATTGAAAACAAATGTATTATTTTTTTTGAAAAATAAGTTTGAGGGTTCACTTAAAATTGTAGCACATCCCTGAATCACGTGCTCTAATATAATCGCCCGATAATTCGCTTAGTACTTGTATGAGTACTACTATTCTCTATGAATACGCCATCTATTGGGGAAAACACTAGTAGTGAAATGTGATACAGTGAGGGAGAATACTATTAGTAATCACACTGCAAAGTGCTGAAAATGAGGGAAAGGATTGAGAAAAAGGAAAAATGCAAAGTGCTGTTAGTGCTCACGATGCCACGTGTTGTGTAAGTGGGAATGAAATACATTTGGCCCACAGGTGTAGTGCGGGCACCGCGTCAGTCCCCTGGCTCCAGCAGTGCCACACAAATATAACACAGTGTAGTATACATCCTGTTGGAAAATGGGTACCACATCCAATTGCCTATTTACAAGAAAACATGTAGTTCCGTGTCACTGTTAAGACCCAAAGTAGTACATCGAAATCTGCATATAGTATGGGCTTCTAATTGACGTAAAAGTGCAAGAACACCCCCCCCCCAGGGTGAGCTTGCGCTTGCATTAAACCAATAAACTTAATATCTCCTACATTATCCATTTGATGGTATTCTAGCCAGTGAATTGAAAGAGGCAATTTATAATCAGATTTTTTCAAATTGGCATAATGTTCTCGAATGCGTATTCGCAATTCCCTTATCGTGGAATCCACATAAACTTTACCACATATGCAGAGAATCCCATACACCACATATTTGGTCTTGCAGTTCATGAAATCAAGGATTTGAATCGAAAGGCCATTATGGCAAGATAAAGTATCAGAGCTTATAACAAACTTGCAGAAATTGCATGTGCCACATTTAAAAAAAAAACTTTGGTTTGGGTGGTAAACATGATGTTGAGTCCGCAGAGTTAGATTGAGGTACTAAAAAGGAAGGGCACAGGTGTCCTTTAAGTGTCTGATTGCATGTGAAGATAAACTTTGGTTTGTATGCTATATAAGGACGTATATCCCAATCAAGCTGAAGTAAATGCCAATGTTCAGCTAAAAGTGCATATAACAAATCCGAATTTTGCACATATTTGGTAATAATACGCACATCAGGATTACTGGTGGACTTGTGTGTCTCTTGAACAGAAAGCATGTCCTCTCGTGCTATACCACTAGCTCGTTGTATACCTTGCTGAATACTTTGGTTAGAATAACCTCTTCTCTTGGACCTGTCTTGGATCCGTCCACATTAATTGATAAAGTCTAACGTAGCACTGTCATTTCTGTGAGCTCGATAGAATTCACCAAACGGTATGTTTTCTATGACTGATCGTTTGTGACAACTTTTAGCGTGAAAAATAAATATATATTTAAAGTCAGTGTTCAAAACATAATTTTTGCAAAGTTCTATTGACAGTGCAAAGACTCTCTCATAGAAAAAAAGTGAAAGAGTGAGAGCGGTGTGCAAATGTTGGGAGCTAAATGGCGACTTTCAGACTTTGAAGGGGAAAGGCCCCTTTTAGCAACGATGTTGGTTGCATTTCTGCACCATTGTTTATGTTTGCAGTGGATAGAATACATTTGCAATTCTGAAAACATCTGAATAGTTTTGCTATAAGTGTTTTATTTGTGAAAATGTTACGATAAAAATAACAACAACAAAAATGAATATTGTAAACCAGGCCTGATTGTGCAGCTTTATTTGAGCTTACGGCAATTTGAGCTCCATGCAATGAATGATTAAACAATGTTAATCTCTTTCCTCTGTTGAAGACAAAACATGTTAAAGAAACGATTGGTTGTGTATCACAATTCTCACAATTCACCTTAAGTTAATTAAAAAAGAAAGAAACTGCTACTGCGGCACAGCGTTGTATGTACCTGTTTCATTTTTATAATTGTGCAAATAGTGTTATGAAAGTAACACAAAAACCTAATAATATAATTTAGTTCCGATGCTCCAGCATTATCTGAACTTAAAACAACAGAATACTTCCTCAATACCCAATCTATCTCATTTCATGACCAAAAGCATATGAGCTTAGAAATGCTGCATTTTACCCTACACAACAATATATTCATGTTTAATCAAACATTATACAAACAAACCCAAGGAACAGCTATGGGTGCTAAGTATTCCCCATAATATGCTAATATTTATATGGGGCATTATGAGTTGGTACACGCATGGCGACACCCATCTTTCACCCAGTTCAACAAAATTATTTTCTGGGCACGCTATATTGACGATATAATCATGATCTGGAACGGAACAACATCAGATTTTCAGGACTATTTCAAATATCTCAACTATAACACCTACAACTTGAAACTCACCACTGAACTCAGTCAAACACACATTAACTTTTTGGACATTACCCTTTACATTTACAATAACATGATTCACACTTTATACAAAATCGACTTCAGTTAACAGCCTACTTAATGCGACAAGGGACCATCGGAAACATGTTATTAACAATATTCCATTTGGTGAAATGCTTAGGATCAAGAGAAATTGCACAACAAATGAAGAATTTACAATACATGTATCTCAAACAATCAATAACTTCAAGGATAGAGGCTACAGTGAAGACCTAGTTACCAAATGGTATCGTAAGACCTTCAGTAGGACACGACAAGCTCTCCTACAGGTCAAAAACAAAAAAAAACTCAACAACCAGTGTACAACGAAAAATAAATGTCATCACTATTTACAGTACCAACAATTCAACAATCAAAAGGATTTTAGCCAAACATTGGAACATTTTGACAGCAGATCCAGATCTTTACAAAGTACTCGAAGATCACTCTACAATTACCTTTAGAAAAGCTAAGAATTTGAAAAACATGCTTAGTCCGTCACACTTTCGGATCAAAAATCAACGTACAGATACACCATCAACAATGTGGCTTCAACAACCGATATGAGGAAACTATAAATGTGGCCATTGTTCACTATGTCAGTATTCAGAAAATGGGAAAACCATCATCTCTAAACCAAATGGCACAATGCACCACATTCAGTAACTAATCAACTGCAACAGTAAAAATGTAGTCTATGGTATAAGATGTATATGCAATCTCCTATACATAGCCAGCACAATTTGTCCGCTAAAGAATAAAATTGGTGAACATATATGAGCCATCAAAAATCAGGACCAAAGATCACCATTAGCAGCTCATTTCCAATCAATGCACAACCCAAATCAAGTTGGTGAACTGAGATTCTTTGGAATAGAGAAGGTATTGCCACCCCCCCAGGGGTCAACACAGAACAATTGTTAAGAAAACACGAAGCACAATGGATCTGCTCTATGGATACTTGTCATTCGGGTCGGAACTCTGACCAGGAACTCTTTCATTTTCTGTAAACCCTCTCTTTGGACACTTCACATTTGGATCCGAACTCTGACCAGGAACTCTTTATTTACATTTTCTTTGCAAAGATTCCATTTACTCGAAAAGATTATTTTGTCAATTTGTATTTTCTAACGTTTTGTAACTATAACCTATCAGATTTAACATGTTACTTAAAAGTTCAGCTTCTCTATTGCACATGTTGTCACTTAGGAAAAAAATGTTTTTGGTTATTATAACACACTTCACCTCTGTATAGTATGGGGTGTACTTGCCCTCAGCAAAGACAGAGCACAACTGAGACTGGCACACTCATGATTTGAAACCATTAGAAAGCAGAATAATACTCCATGTCCATTAGAAACATATATTCTTATACATCAAGGATTTTAGAAAATTGTAATCATTAGCAACTGGAATATACCATTAGTAACTGGAATACCACTTCACCCATACCTCAAAACATTGAATTTTTTTAAACAAAATAATTATCTCATTTTAGCCAAATGAGACTCAAGCGCAATTTAACACCAATCACGGAACCAGTCCCAAAATGGCCACTGCACGCATGTGTATGATGTCATTGCGTCATTCTTACGCAATGACATAATTGCGCGTTACTTAAGATGGCCATTTTGAAACCAATTCATGGCAATCAGACCATGCACAAGCTCTCTAGTAGATCTATCTCCTGAAAACAGGTAAGAATCTACAACAAGATTAGGATCTATATCCTAATTCTAACTTGGGGCACTACAAATGCACTAGCAAGAATTCTTTCTAGTATTATTCAATATGGGATAAAACATTTTCTTTTAGGACTGCGCCAATCTACTTCCTATTGCAAGGACAAACAGTGCTTTATATTAAAGAACAGAGCATTTGTATATGACAAACAAAGCTCATATACCTTTTGCTTGAACCTTATCAACTCATCATCGATTACCAAGAGTTGGTAGTAAGTGAGTGCAACCTCTTCATATTACCTTTATTACTATCTAAATCTGTATACGGTTTAAAATTGTATGCTCTGTCTTTTGCTTTGTAGGGTTTTTTCACGTATAAAAATGCAAGGGGCTACTTGAATAGCTATTTAACACAAGAATTTTCATAAAAATAACATTAATGTCAACATATTTTCTGAGGAATACTATTGAAATACCTCCTGAGGAACCGCTTGTCACATAGAGCGGGGAAACACGTGTCGAGGGTGCATGCATTACCTTTCGGTTATTAAGAGGAAGGTACATGCAACAAACCTTTTTTAAACCTTTTTTGAGAAACCAAATTAAACTTTGAAACAATTGACGATTGACAATCAGTGAATCTCAAATAGATTGTCTAAACAACTAAAAGCTATGCCAAAATTTTCAAAAATGCTGTGGAATTGTATTGATTCAGAATTATGAACTACAATCATTGACAACCAGTGAATCTGAACTAGATTGTCAAAGAAACTTTCTTTAGAATATTGTACCTTACCAGATCTCTTAACATTATTGTTTTTTCACCTTCCAACCAAAAATAAATATCATTGAAGAATTACAACACAGTATTCCATTGCAATTTTTTTTAAGAAAAAGTGTAACCAAGGACTGTATTTTTTTCAAAGGGGAGCTTTACACAGTGAATGACAAAACATGTTCACATCTTCCCTTTGTTCAGGACGCATGAAGGTAAAGCACTATAGTTACATGGAATACACACTTTATACTTCTCTCAGTAGTGTACATGGAGAAAAGGAACCAGTGGTACTCTGATAGCATCCAAAACGGAGGGCATTGGAGGGCATGAGGGTGGGGGAGAACCAGCTGGGGAGGGTCAGAGTGGAGTAGAGCAGGTCTTGATCTTTGTTTAGCAATCGGTGTTGGCTCCTGTTGCACTGGGGAATAACTAGCTAATAGTTTCTCGAAATTCATATGAATCGATTGCACTCTTAATTGTAATTTCCCATCTCAAGTGAGGATCCTGGCCAATGAAAAATGTAGCAAAAAAGACACTATTTCCAGATTTTTAAAACATCTGGTATATGAAATGTATGTCACAATCATGTGGTAGCCCAAATAATAAAATGTAGTTTCAGGTAAAGAATGGATTTATGAAATAAACGATATTTAAACATTAAATGTAAAGTGCAGAGTTCATTGTTATGAATGTGACATAGCACTCCATATACCATGGTTATGGTTTAAACGTGTGCAAATTGGATCTGTTTTGCTTGCCTCGACAATGCCTGGAATAGAAGAAAAGACACTAGATTACTTCTCAAAACAAATATGCAAACCATATATTAATATAAAACTGCACAGGTAAATTTAAGAACATACTACTTGCCGCACAGAGCTTTTGTTAGCGTTATCTTATACACTAAAACACACAATTACAAACATAGTGTGATTGGCATAAAAAGGTAAACATGAGATTTAAATGGTTACTGCATTTTTATTTATAAATAACCCTATTTGAGCAAAACAGAAATTCAATACTTGTGGCAAGCCCATACCCTTACCTCCAACTATCCTATGAAGAAACCAGTAATTATCTGGCTGAAGTCACTTGATCTGAATAAAGGAAAACGAATGTAAAAGCAAATCCCAAGAGTAGAGTAGGGTGCCCCACATAACATGGAGTCATCTGGCAACCCTAGTCCCTTGTGAAATGCTCCTGTGGTTCATCACCCCATTGGGTCTTTGCTCCTTGTTGAGTCACTCTCCTTTTGTCTGTGGTCCCTCTGGTACTTCGCTGTTCTGGCTAGTTGCCCTTCGAATCATTGGCAGGTCCTGACCAATACCCTTCTGGTCCTTGGCTCCCTGGTGAGTCATAGCAAAAACAAACCGAAGCCAAACACTTCCTTTTTCTGTGTGCTGTTGCTGCCAAACACCAAAGTTGAAAGTATGTATATGGAATCAAATTTGTCACTGATTGGAGAAATTCATGGTAACATCATTCTGCCTCCCACCATAACCCACAATGCATTTCGGCACACAGCTGCCAATGAAATAATACACGTTACACAATAGAATGTACACCACCAGAAGGTGCACTCAAATTCCGTAAACCCAACACTAAATTCCCAAGGCTGGTGTATACACACACATTTTGAATGAAAAAAGCTGAAGAAAATGATTGCTATCTAACCAGATCCAAAATGCAGGAATTATATCCCGTAGTTGTTTCTCCTAGACATGTATCATAAATCATATATCATGATATTGATCTCAGAATGATTATACTCTGTACTAACCATCATTGGAGAACTGTTAGAACCAGGCCAAATACATTATCAGTTTTTACAAGTCCAAATCAGACTCAAGGATTGCTAGACTGGGAATTTCAGCTGTCATAAACACATTGTTGTATCTTTTGATCTGTTCTGAACAAGAGCATATACGAGCCTTGAGAAAGCCTGAGAGCGGGTGAAACACAAGCACTTGAAAAGGGGTTGACTTTATTAAACACGAACATTGACATAATGCTATATAATGCTCCAGAGTTCATGCTCATAATTTTAAAGTTAGTGTCAAGCTTAAATGTAAGAATCGTTTACTAAAGTGAAATTGATATGAATTAAAAAAAAAGACATATCCAATTACAAATAAATGGATTGTTTATGTTCGCAAATATGTCATTGGGTAGTTCAAATGTATTTTCCAATTAACTGGCTACCAGGTGAAAGGTAACCCCCCACAGGACGTATGCTGCAGGTATATCATCATCATGCTATCTTTAATTAGGTGCAGGTAGGCTGATTCAACATAGAAGAATCCAAAGCAAAATCCTTCCAACATATGATGACTTTACCAGAATTACAAATGCATTAATGGGCATTTATGGGTGCACTTTCCATGTGATGACAGCCCTCATTCCGAGTTTGGAGGTAGCCATGCGCCATGGCTGCCTCTAAACCCGGGTCCATGTCCGGTCTGGGTGAACGAGGATTTACCGGGACATTCCGACCTGTGCGGACCCGGTAAGTTCCCATTCACCCGACCATTCCCCATTCCCATTTGAGCCCCCATAGGGCTCAATGGGAATGGGGAAGGTGCTAATTACGGGCCTGCGAATAGCAGGCCCGTAATTAGCGCCCTGGTCCCTTAGCGGGACCCGTAAAGAACGTGTGGTCCGACCATGCGTCCTTTGCGGTTCCCGCTAAGGGACCTCGGAATTGGGCGGGAAGGGATTTACTGGCACCGGTCTCCTTACCGGTGCCCGGTATCCCTTACCGCTCAACTCGGAATGAGGGCCAGTAACTGTGAATGGTGTGTCATACCATACAGACGATGACAATAAAAGCCTTATGATTGCATTATTATTAGGGAATTTAAGCGTGCATTTACACCTGATTTTAGCAACAGTGGAACTGTGTAGTACATATCATGGCTCAACAGACATATCAAATATTACTGGGGCATTTGAGGCTTCACTTAGCATATAAGGCTGCACCCAGAATATGGGGTTATAAAAGAGCATATCATGCCACAGTATTGGGATGTTTGAGGATGATATTGATGCATGACAGCCAAAACATGATACCAAAGCCAATTCTTGTTTTTATTATTGACCAAAAAGAGAGGAGTGATTATTTATCAGCTGTTTTGAATATGTCATTGCATACTTATAAGTGAACATAAACAAAGACACACGCACACATTCACACACACAGACACACACCCACAACCTCTGCATTCATGTCCATTCAGTTACGAAATGAAACTGTTGCTTTCACCTAGGACACAGCATTATTTCTGTTTCGGTTGCAAATTCTATGTAGAAACAAAGTTAAAAACAAAGAACGAGTAAAGGAACAGGTCAAATGCATTTTGCCTATCAGTAGAAAAAAATGCTTTGCTGAGCAGCTGATTCACTGAAAACCTCATTTAAGATTTCTACACTCTTGATCTCTGTGATATATGTCATTTATGTTTGCCTTTTTTGTCTTATCCGTTTAAAAGTCCAGTGGATGTGTCTTGCCAAAGTTTTTGTTGTTATGTATGTTGTTTCTTTGAAAGCCAGATCAAAACTGCAGGGACAGCCCCAAATTCTGCATCAAATCAACACTCCAAAACCACATATAAGGCCATTCCCATCACTCATGCAAGAGATAATCATCTCAGGCCCACATTGCAAACTAAAATAAGAAATATTAGAAGTTGGATAGCAGTTAAATTAGCTAAGGGGCCACTGGGCACTAGTCATACCACTATGGATGCCCTGATAGCGAATACTAGCATGCATGAATTCAATAAAATAAATACATCTATAAATACAACTACATGTCCAGGAGACCCCTGTTCCTATACTATAATTAAATAACACATAACAGCATGTGCTACTATTATCACTGATTTTATTATCAAATTCTTTGTCGAGGTTCATATTCCTTCAAATCATAAAAAGACCTGGATAATTTCCTTACCTCCGAAAGCAACACTGGATCCTTACAAAACAGGAAGCTATCACCCTATTTCCAAAAGCCCATTCCTCTTGAAAATCATGGACAAGCTAGCGACTACAGCAACCCCGGAGCATCTGGAAGAAAAATAAATGCTTGGGACCCATCAATCAGGTTTTTGTCCAGGGAGAAGCACGGAAAAGCCAATATTTAAGTTAAAGACCGGCTCCTAAACATCATGGACTGGGGCTCACCTATTAGCAGCCTTTGAGACACCGAGCCACACAGTAATCATAAGGTTAAAACAAGTTTCTAGAATCTCAGAAAATGCCTCCAAGTTGATATTTTCATTCTAGGCAGAATTGCCAGAGAAAAACTTGATAGATTCAAATTCGAGTTTAAGGTCGATTTTGGAGTACCAAAGAGTGCTTTTCTGTCCCACTTGCTTTTTAATGTATATCTAAAATCACTTGACGACTGGCTAATATCCGGATATATAAGCTTCCAAAAGTACACCGAAAATATGCAAATTGATAGTCCATCTTCAGACAGGTAATCACCAAAAGAATTCAAAATGTATAGCCAAAATCTAGATAACATAGAATACTGGATGGATATGAATTGTATGAGTCTGACTTGCTCTAAAACTGAGTGCCTAATCACATCTTTGAGTTCTTCGCCTCGTAACTGCCTGAAAGCAGTCTCCTTCGATCATGTCAACTTTAAAGTTTAGCCACCTAGTGCATAATCAGGGAGCCTATTTTGACTCCCACCTTCTAATGATCCTATATGTCAACAAAATATTCAGCTTGCCAAATTGTTATCAGATGATACTTAAATAGATTAGACATTTTAATTTGGTATGTCATGCAGAATTTATAGCAAGACTGTTATAGATTCTAGGATAGCCTATATTAACTTACTGATATTGGGATCCTCCCAATACAAGCTAAATCGTGTACAGATTATTAAAGCCGGAATTGTAACTGGCAGCTCATGCAGAGCACACATCTCACCCCTTCTTAAGAACATTAAGATTCTGTCATTTTGTTGTGAGTGTTGTTTGAGTTTTTGAACCTTTCTGCACCTTTCGTTAGTAAATCTTAAGCTTGACCTTTGTGGCCTAAAACTAAAGCAATGGATGCTGTTGGAGAATGGTAATGTTGTAATGGCCCAGATTTAACATGCCAAAGGGGACACACATACCAGTTGCACAAGTAATGTGGTCACATCACAAGAAACGTAGTGGGTGACATCAGGGGTGGGGATGTCATTGAACATGGCACTGCATGCAAAAAGTGGCACCGAAGTAGGTGCAGTGTGAGAAGTCCCATGGTTGAACTCAATGAAGGTTGGGTGCTTCAGTTAGATTGGGGATAGTTGCATTGAATAGGAATAGGGTGCGTTGCATGATGCCCTAGGGAGGTATTTGGTAGGGGGGCTTTTTTAGCAATATGTGAACCGTAGAGAACCAATTCTTTGTTGTAGGCCCACGTTAAGGAAACATTTCTCACAGACAGCACATATAAGAATAGCGGCAGTCCCATGTGTGACAAGCAGTATGTATTTCTTGAACATTCAGCAGAAACAGTGTGTTGGAATGCTGCACGGATGAGGTTTCCCGGGACAGCACAGCCCCAGAAAAGTCAGTCTAAAAGATATTTTCGAGGCCAATGAGCTAGGCACCTGGATGCAAGAAGACAATTGGCAGAGAAAAACTCCAGCCATGGTGTGGTATAATTTTTTCAGACCACACTTAACAGCAAGGCATTAGAAGGGAGCTGGCGGTCCAGACCATTGGGGTAGGGGCTATGTAGTACGGGACTGGGAGCCAATCAATGCAGAGGGGTTTGGGTGTCCCTTCGGTGCAATATTGTACAGTGACCTCGCTGATTTCCGCAGGACACCCCATTGGTCCAACTCGGTGTGAATGCCTAGCCCCTTGCCATCACAAGCTATTTTGTGTATTTGACAGTGCCAACCAATGACAAATTAGTATTTTTGAACTGATCAGCACAATCATGTATTTAAAGGGCGGTGTGGAATGCTTTCTGACATCATGAGGGGTTTTAATGTAATTGTGGCCAAAAGTTGTAGCAACAAACTAGGGTCATTCAATGTATATTTGGATATAAGGGACTGGCATAGTCCTACCAAAAATCTTGTGTGAACTGCCTTAAAAATGTAAGCAAAATGTTGTATGGTAATTTGGTAAATCATGTATAAAATGTTTGCCTCAGTTGGTGGCGTTGACAGCCCACTTCATTCAGTTCAGCTCCACAGGGCTGTCTGAACCGTGCTTCCCAGCTATTTGGGTCCAATACATGTGCATTACTACTGGCTTGGTGTAAGCTCCTTTTTGGATTACTTTTTCATCTCTTGGATTCGTTTTGACAGAAGTCCCCTGGTACATTGTTGGGGCCCTAGCTAGATCCTCATTTCCATTGGCGAGCTGAGGATATTCTTGCTGCACTGCTGGGTGTGCGGATACATTGTTGGGGCCCCAGCGAGATCCTCATTTCCATGGGCGAGCTGAGAATATTCTTGCTGAACTCCTGGGTGCGTGGGGTAGGCAGGCTGGGACCAGTTCCATGTGCACTAATGAGGAGGCCCAGTAGATGCTGAGTTTGCAAAGGTTTGCCTGGTCCTTGGCTCTACCCGCACTCAGGTGGAGGTGCAGGCTATGAAGGGAAGACTCTGCGCACTCGGCAGGGTTTTTTATGGTGTTTAGGACACATCCTACAAGGGGGAGGACGATCGGCCCTACTAGTCATAGATAGTAGTTGGTGTGTGGCGGGCACATCTGTAGCAGAAAAGAGGAATGAGTAGACAGTGGCAGACTTCCATTGAATGGGAGTGGTGCGTAGTGCAGGTGATTATATAGTTAAATCATATTTTATGGGGACTGAGAGAAGGTAAGCACTGATTTATTGGTGTGGTGTGTGTGCCAGAGAGTAGAAAAGTTATGGTATAGTGTGTTGGCTGAGTTGGAAGGGCTGACACAAGATTGCTGCTGTAAATAGTAGTGCTTAGTGGATTGTTGAAATAACTTAGTGGCAGAAGGAGGAGGAGGGACCAGGTAAATGTATATTAACATTAGCAGGTAGTTAGAATTGTGTGGGCCTGTGGAGAGGGCCAATGTCTTGAATTTCTGTTCAGACCAGCAGTACACAAAAAAAATAGCACAAAGAACAACACTCACAATACATTTTCGAAGCAGCACTTACAAGGAAGGCCATGGTCATTTTATATGGTCAGATGAAGATGAAACAGAGTGCAACATGGTCATTTGCAATGACCCGACACTCAGGCTAGCAGACTTGACTGATGAGCAGCTGTTTTCAGAGAAAAAAGAGGAGGTTGAAGTGGTATTTCAGATATGCATCCCATGGCAGGTAGACACAGAGAAGAGACAGGTCCACCACAGGATGCAGATAGTGAGCAAGGCATTCACTCTCATGCAGAAAGATTTGAAAACTGTACCAGAAGTGCTGTGGACCTGTGGCTCCCATGATGTAGGATTATTGAAGGGAACAGGGAGATTCTGCATACAATTGAAGGAAGGAGCACATCTGCCCTGGGTTAAACAATACCCACTATCACGTAAAGCAAACAAGGGTGTACACAACACACTTATTGCACTATGGCAATAGGCAATAATAATAATTTCAGAATACAAATGTAACACAGCCATCTACCCTGTTAAGGAATCGAAATGTGGGGCATGGAGATTCATTCAGGATCTCCCCTTGAACAACATGGTGGAGGCAGAGTTTCCACTCGCTCAAAACCCAGCCACAATATTATGCAATATACCTATGGAAGCAACATGCTTCACAGTCATTGATTTGAAGAATGCCTTCTTATCAAACCCATTGCATCCAGATTAACAGTACCTCACCTTGCTCACTTATTGCAAGACGAGGCTGAAACATACTTGTTTACCACAAGGTTATTGCAAGTTGCCTAGTGTGTTCAATAGGGTGATGCAGATGGTTTAAACAACTTGCAAACACACAGAACAGTCATACAGTGCTTGGACAAACTCCTGGTGTGCAGCTGTAACGCTCACCTGACTCCCACGAGGCGCTGGCCTGGTTCGCGCTGCTGTGACCTCTTCTAAGGTGATGCGCAGGGTTCGGAAGACGGACTGGACCGGGCCCCCAAATCTGGCTTGTCTGGCTCGCAGAAGTATCCTTCTGTAGGCAAAAATAGGGGATTAACTGTCTGCGGGGTAATGCAATCGGCCTCCCGCTTTACCCTCTCACCCTCCTTGAAACCCTTCTGAGATTCCCCGCAGCGTCTCACCTTAGGGTCTGGAAGGACGAGCTCTCCATCCTGCTTCTGATGCAGGGGCGCGTTGGTATCCAGTTACTTCACTGGATTTTCGGATTGGTGACAACCAAACTTGCTTGGCTTCCAGGTAAGTTTTTTGGGAAGAGGTTACCCTTGTGTCCATGCATTAATGTACTAATGCTACTCTTTTTCCCCTTAGGGGCCGGGGTCCGGAAATGCCAGGATGCGGCGCGGACCCGAAATGAAGAGGGAATGAATCAACAGGTAAGTCTTAACATGGAGATTTAGCTTTCCTTATTCCCTTCTCTCTCTCACCTTTTATTCTTATCTTTTTCTCCCTAGGCGCTGGGGCGTGATTGCGAATCCGGATGATCGCTGCTGAACATGAAGGCACCCTGTAAAGGTGAGTGGAATGCAGCGCTGCAGCGATCGACGCGATGAGCTTTTAAATAAAAGTCTCCCTTTTCAGGATTGTCGGCGAGATGTCTCTGGGATGCGGATTCAGCAGGTAAGGACTTTTCCTTCTTCTGTTCTCTTCTTCTCTTCCTTTGCAGGTGATCCAGGATGCTGGCAGGCGTGGCAGAAGTCAGGATGCAGGAGCAGACACAGTGAGCGTCCAGCTGCTAGATGCAGAACAACGCGAAGCACGTGTGGCTGTTCGGGTGGGGTTTAAATAGCCTTGGAAGAAGTTCCAGGTATGTATCCTTCCTCCAATCAGGTATGTATCCTTCCCCGACCATGCCCGGATGGTAAATTAGTCCCATAGGTAAAGTAGTTCCTTTCAGGCCTCAAGGAGGCCGGGATCCTGCAGCATGGTCTGCATCAGGTAAGTGCACCCAAGCACTCCCATAATGAGCCTGGCGCCTATGGCGCCAGGACTGATGTCTTTTATGAGCCTGGCACCATAGGCGCCAGGACACTGTCCAAAGGGCCCCTATATGGGGTTGCTGGGTCCTTCGTTGGGGACTGGATGTCCGCTTTCGGGGACACAGGGCTTGAACCGGCTCCCCGGGAGCAGGCATCATGACAGCACTACCCCCCAAGGCCCCTCCCAAGGTTGTTCCCTCTGGGGGTTTTGGTTTGTCTGGGAAGAGTCGGTGGAATTTCCTGACTAATCGAGGTGCATGTACATGGTCGCTGCGTTCCCACGACCTCTCCTGAGGTCCGTATCCCTTCCAATCAATTAGGTAGAACAATTTTGACCTAAACATTTTTGAGTCTAAAATGTTCTTCACTTCGAATTCGGGCTCCCCATCTATTAGAATAGGTTCTGGAGGTTTCAGTAGTCGGGTTCCGGGTACCACTGGTTTCAGAAGTGACACATGAAAAACAGGGTGAATTCGCATACTAGCTGGTAATTCAAGCTTAACAGCCACTGGGTTAATTATTGCCGTAATAGAATAAGGTCCCAGATATTTTGGGTCAAAAGTTCGAGGCCCTTTGAGTGGTAAATGTCTGATAGCTAACCACACTTGATCCCCAATCTGATACGGAGGTGCTTCACTCCGATGTAGATCAGCATTCTCCTTGTATTTTCTCTTGGCTTGTTGTAAATGCGTAGTTGCCTCTTTGAAGGCTTGGGTTATTGTAGAATGCAGATGTTCTACTGCAGGCATTCCAAGGTTCTGAGGTGAGTCAAGGTTTGAGGTTCGAGGGTGATGCCCAAACAAAGTATAAAAAGGACTGTGGCCAGTTCCAGAGTGTACCGAATTATTATATGCGTATTCGGCTATCCAAAGAATGTCTTTCCAGTTGCTTTCAGATTGCTGTAACATACACCGTAAGTACTGTTCAAGGGTCCGATTTGTCCTCTCGGTCTGACCATCGGTCTGAGGGTGGTGACTGGTCGATAATCTTACGTCGATCTGCGCCATTTGACAACATTTGCGCCAGAAGTGGGAAATGAATTGGCTTCCCCGGTCATAGATTAGTATAGATGGGAATCCATGTAGCCGAACAATATTTTCGAGGAATTCTTTGGCTAGGACAGAAGCTGAAGGTAAACCTTTCAAAGGAATAAAGTGGGCCATTTTGGAAAACAAATCCACAATTACCAGAATAGTATTTTACCCCGTACAAGGAGGCAGGTCCGTAATAAAATCCATTGATAGGGTGTGCCAGGGTGCTGGCGGTATGTCTAGAGGTTGAAGGAGACCGGCTGGTCTTTTCTTTTGACTTTTATTTTGGGCGCAAACACCACAGGACATCACAAAAGATTTAACATCTTTTCGCCAAGAGGGCCACCAAAATTGTCGTTTCACCTTTTCCTCTGTCTTGGCAATACCGGGGTGCCCCTCTATTAATGTATCATGATAGCCGGAAATAACTAGTTCGTGTAATTCCTTATGTGGCAGGAATAAGCGTCCTTGGAAATAAGGTAAACCATTATCTATGGTAAAGTCTGATCCCTTTTGGATCCAATCCTGTAAGGTTGTAGGGTCCAGGAGTTGTTTTACTCTGGCTTGAATGTCTTCAAGCGTCTGTAACAAAGTCATGCCTAGAATACTCTGTTCGGGAATTATTGGTACTGGTTCTGAGTTTGTATCAGATTCTCCCATTCCAATTCGGGATAAGGCGTCTTGTTTGCCATTCTTGCAGCCAGGTCGATAGGTAATCACGAAATCAAATTCAGCGAAAAACAAAGCCCATCGGAGCTGCCGTGATGACTGAGCCTTGGCGGTTTTCAAATACTGTAAATTCAGGTGATCAGTGATCACTGTGATGGTATGTCGGGCGTCAAGCAGATAATGCCGCCAGGCTTTAAAAGCGGACTTAATGGCTAACAGTTCTTTGTCAGTGATTGCATAATTAACCTCGGGTGCCGAGAAATTTCTGGACCAAAATGCTACGGGATGCAGTTGGTTGGTTTCGGGATCTCTTTGGGACAGGACAGCTCCCATGGCTAGGCTGGATGCGTCAGTCTCGACGACATAAGGGAGATCTGGACGTGGGTGTTTCAATATAGGTGCGGAGGTAAACTTAGCTTTTAAATTCTGAAAGGCCTGCTCGGCTTCTTCAGACCATTCAAAACGTTTATTTTTCCTCAAGAGTGCAGTAATGGGTTGTACCACGCGTGAAAACTCCGAGATAAACCTGCGATAGAAATTGGCAAAGCCGAGCATACTTTGAACCCCTTTTACAGAGCTAGGTGATGGCCATTTGAGGATGGCATCCACTTTTCTTGAGTCCATTCAGAATCCTTTGGGTGTCAGGATGAAGCCTAGAAACTCAACTTCTGTGGTATGGAAAACACATTTCTCCAATTTAGCAAATAGTTTGTGTTGGCGCAGTTTTTCAAGTACTGCCCTGACGTGTTTTCTGTGATCAGATTCCGAAGAGGAGTACACCAGAATGTCATCGATATATACGACAACACAAACATCGATGTGTTCCCGAAGGACCTCATTCATGAAGTATTGGAAGGCAGCCGGCTTGTTACACAATCCGAAAGGCATCACCTGGTACTCAAATAATCCGTATTTAGTACGGAAGGCAGTTTTCCATTCGTCGCCTTCTTTAACTCGTACCAGATGATAAGCCCCCCGGAGATCTAACTTGGTGTATATGCAAGCGTCCTTCACCTGGCCAAGGAGTTCAGGGATCAGAGGCAGAGGATAACGGGTTTTAACCGTTATCTGGTTCAATGCGTGGTAATCGATACAAGTTCTAAGGTCGCCTTCTTTTTTGGGCACGAAGAACAAAGCCGAGGATGCCGGGGACTTTGACGGGCGAATAAAACCATTAGCTAGGTATTGATCCAAATATTGTCTCAAATGCAGGTTCTCAGGTTCGGTAAGGGCATAAATCCTGCTACAAGGGGGTTGTGCACCGGGCACCAGATCGATTTGGCAATCGTACGATCTGTGAGGAGGTAACGTGTTGGCCTGTTCCTTTTGGAAGACGTCCTGAAAGTCTTGGTATTCCGGAGGTAGTTGCATGGAGGCAGAGGCTACAGATGCTAGATTAATCTTCAGGTTTTCTGGGTAGCAGGTTTGTGTAGAATCCGGGAAGGTTATTCTCTTAGCTCGCCAATCAATTTGAGGATTATGTGTCTCTAACCAAGGGATTCCAAGGATAACCTGAAACTGTGGAGCCTTGATTACATCAAACACAACACCCTCCCGATGGCCGTCGGGACCAATAAGAGTCACCTCAGTAGTGGAATGTGTTACCGGTCCAGAGGCAATTTCAGTTCCATCGACTGTGGTGATGACATCTTTGCTGGTTTTAGGACTGAGAGGGAGGTTAATCCTAGAGACCAATTCACGATCCACATAGTTTCCAATAGCCCCACTATCGATGTATGCCTTTATTGCATGCAACCGCTTAGGCTGTTCTGGATCTACGAGAACCATTGGCACAATGAAATGCAAGGTCTGAGAGTTAGTTTTCAAGCTCGGCAAGCGTACCCCTACGCTTGTCGGGCGGAGTCGTTTCCCGAAACAGAGTCTTCATGGTTTTTATCAGCGGCTCCTACCGCCTTTCGGGGCGGTTTTGCCGGGCAATCTCGTAGAAAGTGTCCAGAATTCCCACAATAAAGACATAATTTTAACTGCCGCCTCCTTTCTCGTTCCTTTTGAGTTAAGGGTCCTTTAACCCCTCCAATTTGCATAGGCTCAGAGACATCAACTCCCTTGGGATTAGCATGGGTCTTGACCAACACCCGGGTCTCAAACCTGGACCGATCTGCTTTTCTGTTTTGAAGTCTGTGATCCAATTGGACCACTAAGTTTATATACTCTGTGAATTCTTGAGGCGGATTTACAACTTGGGCCAAGACATATTTAAGTTCTCCGCGTAGGCCTCGATAAAACAACGTGACTCTTTTATCCTCTGGCCATCCCGTTTCCACAATTAGTCTATTAAAGGTTGCAATATAGGATAGGAGGTCCTGATTGCCCTGTCGCAGGGATAGAAGTTCGTCATCCAGAGCCTGCCCCTGAGAGTGTCGAGCAAATAACCTTTACATGCTTGCTTGAAACCCTTGAAAATCACGGAGAATCGGGTCATCTTGAGTAACCAGTGGAACTGACCAATCGGCAGCGCAGCCGCTGAGATATGACAATACAAAGGCTACCTTGGTCTGATCATTAGGGAAGGCCCCAGGTCTGCATAGGAAGTGCAAACGACACTGATTCATGAATACGGCGAATCGTTTGGGGTCCCCAGCAAAGCGTTCGGGTGGGGCCAGCGGCATGTTTCCAGGTAGATTAATCTGCACAGGGTTACTGAAAACCACAGGAACGGGGTTCCCTCCGGAACCGGGTAGAGGAGTTTGCCCAGCTTGACCTTGGAAAAGCTGTCTGGCCAGGTCATCAGTTCTTTCCTTTGATATTATTAATTCCCTCCTGAGGGCATTAGTCTCTTGACGAGCGGCATGTACTTCGGCCCGTAATTCCCCCAGTAATTGGGCCAACTGATCAGTCTCAGAACTTTCCATAGCGCCTGGGTGGGAATTTGTAGGAAGTCTTCGCGTTCTGTAACGCTCACCTGAATCCCACGGAGGCGCTGGCCTGGTTCGCGCTGCTGTGACTTCTTCTAAGGTGATGCGCAGGGTTCGGAAGATGGACTTGACCGGGCCCCCAAATCTGGCTTGTCTGGCTCGCAGAAGTATCCTTCTGTAGGCAAAAATAGAGGATTAACTGTCTGCGGGGTAATGCAATCGGCCTCCCGCTTTCCCCTCTCACCCTCCTCGAAACCCTTCTGTGATTCCCCATAGCGTCTCACCTTAGGGTCTGGAAGGACAAGCTCTCCATCCTGCTTCTGATGCAGGGGCGCGTTGGTATCCAGTTACTTCACTGGATTTTTGGATTGGTGAGAACCAAACTTGCTTGGCTTCCAGGTAAGTTTTTTGATAAGAGGTTCCCCTTGTGTCCATGCATTAATGTACTAATGCTAGTGTCTTTTCCCCCATAGGGGCCGGGGTACGGAATGCCGGGGAACAGGCACCGACCCGAGATGAGAGGTGAAATCCTTGTAGAAATCAGGTAAGTCTTTAATGAGTGTTTTTTGGTAATGTCTTTTCATTCGCTCATTAACGCTGATGTCTCTTTTTCCCCTTAGGGGCCGGGGTCCGGAAATGTCAAGATGCGGCGCAGACCCGAAATGAAGAGGAAATGAATCAACAGGTAAGTCTTAACATGGAGATTTAGCTTTCCTTATTCCCTTCTCTCTCTCACCTTTTATTCTTGTCTTTTTCTCCCTAGGCGCTGGGGCGTGACTGCGAATCTGGATGATCGCTGCTGAACATGAAGGCGCCCTGTAAAGGTGAGCGGAATGCAGTGCTGCAGCGATCGACGCGATGAGCTTTTAAATAAAAGTCTTCCTTTTCAGGATTGTCGGCGAGATGTCTCCGGGATGCGGATTTAGCAGGTAAGGACTTTTCCTTCTTCTGTTCTCTTCTTCTCTTCCTTTGCAGGTGATCCAGGATGCTGGCAGGCGTGGCAGAAGTCAGGATGCAGGAGCAGACACAGTGAGCGTCCAGCTGCTAGATGCAGAACAACGCGAAGCACGTGTGGCTGTTCGGGTGGGGTTTAAATAGCCTTGGAAGAAGTTCCAGGTATGTATCCTTCCTCCAATCAGGTATGTATCCTTCCCCGACCATGCCCGGATGGTAAATTAGTCCCATAGGTAAAGTAGTTCCTTTCAGGCCTCAAGGAGGCCGGGATCCTGCAGCATGGTCTGCATCAGGTAAGTGCACCCAAGCACTCCCATAATGAGCCTGGCGCCTATGGCGCCAGGACTGATGTCTTTTATGAGCCTGGCGCCATAGGCGCCAGGACACTGTCCAAAGGGCCCCTACATGGGGTTGCTGGGTCCTTCCTTGGGGACTGGATGTCCGCTTTCGGGGACGCAGGGCTTGAACCGGCTCCCCGGGAGCGGGCATCATGACAGCAGCACAATGAAGGACCATTGCAGGAAAGATTCACTTACACTTCTGACATTGCAAACAGAGAAAGGTTACAAGGTAGAAAAGGAGAAATTGTAGTACTGCCAAACAGAAATGGCGTACAAAGGACAGACAATATCAGTAGATGGTCGAAGGCTCACTCCAGAAAGAGCAGAAGTGATACACAGCACACCACAGCCACTCACAGTCAAGAAAATGCAACTGTTTTTAGACTTGTGCAATTATTTTATGGCCTGGGATTTTGATTATTGTACATTTACGAAGCCCCTCCTTCAGAGAATAAAAGCATCATACTATGGACATCTCTAATGAATTACTCATTTGTTGAGTTAAAAGAAGTATTAGCACAAGCACCAGTTTTAGTAACTCCAAATTAAAAAGAAACATTCTTTCTGTTCTTACATTCTGATGGTAGACCTCACTCAAAAGAAGCCAGAGGAACACTAAACCCCTTGGCCTCCTACAGTGGTCTACTAGACCCAGTAATGCAGGCCATTTCCCATGTGAACAGGAACTCGCCACAGCAGCATTTTCTACCGAGAAATCAGAAACAATAACAATGTGCTGCTCAGTAACAATCTATGTGTAGAATTTGCTTTTTGCGATACTAGAAAAATCAAAGTCCACATTGACAACCCAGCAGGCATCTGGGTATGAGGTTATTTTGTTCAATCCAGCAATCGAGGTAGTGAGGTGTTCAATTGGCAACCCATCGGAATTCATAGCGCAATCAGCAGAGACAGGGGAGTATGTGCATATGATTGCGTCTCAAATATTGACAGGGTGTGGAATGACCCCCAGGTACATAAAGAGCCCATAGAATGAGGATAAATGCTTTTTGGGGATGGCTCAACAAAGATAGATTCAAGCACATGTTGTCAAAATATGGGTGCAGCAGTGTTTTTTCATCACAAACATGAATTTCAGGTATGGGCTCAGGTGAGGTTGTCATTACACTATTCAGCCTGAATAACGCCTGTGAATATGTCAGAGGTCCATGCAGTAAAGAACATTTTTTAAAAAAAACATTCAGCCTAAGTCTCATCCACAGTCCACTTGGAACGCTGGGAAAGTAGGGGGTTCAAGAGGAGCAATGCTTAGCCTGTACAGCATGCAGAGCTATTGTCCAGGTGAATAGAGGTATTGCCCCTCCCAGCAGAACTGGCAGTAATAAAACAAGCCTCCCATACCGGCAGCACAGACTGAATTTCACAAGGCAACGATAGGGCAAAGTCTGCAGGGAAAGAAGCAGCATATTTACCATTATACACAGCACAGGTTCATGTTTTTTTAATATTGATAACATGCCTTTGATGGCATTGCTGCAAAGGTAGCACCCTACTCTGCTCTAGCACCTTGAAGCATCTTGTGTGCTAGATGGAATTTCCAATAATGATATCAGATCCAAATACCCAGACAGACTCACAGAATATGGCAAAGTACTACTTTATTATCAGCAAAAATAAAGTTGGGCAATCTAGTGAACAACATGCTGTAGTCCACACACTCACAATCAAATGTGATTATGCAGAGGTTTCAATACTCAATGTGCATCATTTATGACATTGTATCTGGCAAACCGTAAAACCTTCCGAAGGGAGGGATTGGTTACGGGAATATATGTACCTACATATCATGTAAGTATTAACAATATTACTGGATGCCCCTTATCTGGTGGGCACACCTTGAACCACCTCTAAATACGTATAACACAGATCATAGCAGAATAAATGGCAGCAGATTGGCCTATGCAATATTGTATAGCATGATGCTGCATAGACCCTCGGATTGATTGGCATGGTTTCCTAACCGTGGACTTTTGGCTCGTTAGCAGCACAAAAGCAAACCGAAACTCAGATGCTGAGAGTAACGTCAGACTACTCCCATCTTTCCCAATTAGACAATCAATTCTCATCAGTTCAGCCCTAAGCCAAGGCTTCCCCTTGTAATTGATCTTGCAGCCTGTTCTCTAGTCTGAAACATTTAAGGCAGTGTAGGTACATCATTATCTTCATCCAGGGCTTAATGAATAGCCCTTGTTTTCCACTTCTGAATCACATGTGAGGAGACCACAAATTTCTCAATTTCAACCTTCTATTTACTACTATTTGATTCAATTGTGCTGGTGTCATCACTCGTCTCGGCCTCTAGAGACATGCTCCCTCCACCTTGCATATGCTTTTCGCATCTTTAATTGACCCTCTCTACCCCTCACGTCAAGTCTACTCCAGCACTGCCATCCACCTTCTCGGTTATCAGACCCATGAAGTGTGTTCCAGTTGAGGCTTTCACTGTCACGTTCTACCCCGACACTCATTGGCTGACTCACACCCTGACAAAGCCCTTTCCATGCTCCACTCTGCTATATCTGATCATCTCGAGTTTCTTGCCCCTGTCATGAGGATCCGCCTCACGCCCTCGTCACCTTCAAACACAAGTGCAGGGTGACTTAGAGGAAACTGTGTGCTTCTGGTTCATCCTCTGACAAACTGGCCTGCCGTCTGCTCCAAAGGCAATACCTGCTCTCTGCCCACACCAAAAAGAGAGCAGGCAACTTGGTCGAACTCTTTAAAATCTGCAAGGAACTGGCCAATCCTGCTGCAGTCTCTACCTCTCCTGACCCCTCCCAGGGACTCTGCAGGGCTCTGGCTTCTCATTTCATCTCTGAAACTCAGGACATCTTGTCCTCTCTCTTTTCCTCTCCCCCTCCTCCCTCTACTACCTGCTCTCCCTCTGGCCCTTCTTCGGCCACCTCTCCTCCCTCTGCCTTTCCCCTTATCTCCCCAGATGAGGTTATTTGGATATATGAGGTTTCTAGACACGTCCGATCTAAGAAATTCTCATAAAATTAGGTTCATCCCTGTTTCTCCAAAACCAATGATGGACCACATTGACTCCCTGGCTCCTGCTCTGGACAACTTCTGCAACCACTCCTTCACCACTGGAGTCTTCCCATCCCTCCCTTGTGCACCCGCTTCTTAAGAAACCCTCTGCCGAACCGTCCTGCCCGGCTATTTCCCAATCTCCCTCACTCCTTTCCTGGGCAAACTCCTGGAAAAGCTGGTCATCTCCCAGCTTAATCTTCACACTGAATCTCTGGTTGTCTCCATTACCATTAGTCTGGCTTCAGAGCTGCCAGAAGCATGGAAACTGCTCTTCTGAACTTCCGTGAAGACCTGCACGCAAACCTTGATTCCAACACCCCATGTGTCCTCATCTTACTTGATCTCTCTTCTGCCTTTGACACAGTCAACCATGCCATCCTGCTCAACTGTCTCCGTGACAACCTGGGTATCAACGGTCAGGCCCTGGCGTGGCTGACATCTTTCCTCTCTGATAGAACCTCCCAGGTCCAATTTGGGTCCTTCCTCTCCTCTAGCTCTATCTCTACCCGTTGTGTTCCCCAGTGGTCTAACCTATCTCCCTGGCTGTTCAACCGACTACCTGGCACTTCTTGCCCACAGCATCACCACTCTCTGCCCCAACTTTCAATGCAATGCGGATGACATTCAGATCATTTTCAGGCTACCTCCAGCCACCTCTTCTGCTTCTCTCATCTCTCAATGTCTGTCTGCTATCCAGGAGTGGTGTGCCGCCAATGATCTCTGCCTTAATAACAGTAAGACTGAGTTTATCCTCATTGGCACACCCGCTCCGTCCTTTACGGTCACTCTCTGGCCAGCCTCTCTTCGCCCTCTTCCTGCTACCACCTGCGAGGCTAAAAACCCTTGTGGTGATCTTCGACTCCACACTCTAATTCTCTCCTCATATCTCTTATGTCTCTAAGATGTCACATTACCAGCTGCACCTCCTCAAAGGTATTCTTCCTTTCCTTTCCCTTCCTTTCCTCTCCTCTCCTTCTCCCAAAAGCTCACTATCTGCAGAGCTGTGGTTCTATCTAGGCTGGACTATTGCAACACCCTCTTTCTAAATCTGTCTGCTTCCACTCTCCGCCCTATGCAACTCATCCAGAACCGGACTGTGAGAATTGTGCTCAGCCTCAAGCCCAGGGATCGTATCTCTCCAGGTCCGAAATCCCTGCACTGGCTCCCAGTGGCTGCAAGGATTAAGTTCAAAACCCTCTGCATTGTCCACAAGGCCTTCTGGGGGCTGAGGCCTCAATATCTTCAACTCTCTTTTCCTAAATGTCCGTCTTCTCGAGCTCTTCGCTCATCCACCTCCAACTCCCCCAGGGTCAGTCGCTTCTCCAAGCAACGAGTTGGTGGTAGATCCCTTTCTTCGGCTGGGGCCTAACTCTGGAACAGCCTCCCTACCTCCCTGAAACAGGAGAATCATTTCTGGTTCCAGAAGCACCTCAAAACCGTCATCTTTGTTTCTGCTCTCTCTCCTCCTCTACCCTGCTGAACTCACAGCTGAAACTGAAACTGCACTGGTTACCTAGCCACCCTCTGATCTCGGGCCCAGTTCCCCTCACCTGCCAGTTGCACACCTGCACTGCCTCTCTGGCAACCACCACACTTAGTGGCTCTATTCTGTATCCCTACAGTCCCCTAACAGTACTTGACTCCTGATGTCTGCACTTACCCTTGCACTTACCACCAGCTGGCTGCACTTTTACTTATTGCTTTATTTAGTATGTATTATTCTATTTATCCCATGTACTGCACTGCCCCTCCCCATGCCCCACTCCACACTTTTTCCCTTCCCCCTTCCCCTGCACTTGCGCGATCTGAATGACACATGGCCTAGTAAGATCGTTGTCTCTGTCTTCCCTCTGTGCCCCCTCCCTTGCCTCGTCGCGCCTTGAAACACTTGTGTATAGGCGCGTTATAAATGCCATATCATATCAATACTTGGCTCCTCCAGATGTTTTCCTCTTTACTTTATCAAGAGAAAAATGTCTTACATGCAATGCTTATCCTTTTGACTCCTCTTGTGCCTTGCAATTATTCCTTGAAGTAGCATCCTTGATCCCAGCCCAATAGACTCCTCTTTATTCTTCACATGAAGCTGTTTTTCCAACGTCTTCTGACTCTGCAGCCCTGGTCTGTCTCGGAGGTAGCTTGTTAGTTTCAATATGAGTCCAGCATCCATATTTCCATCATTGCCGCCCTAATCACATTATGTTTTCTTCTGCAGCAAGGCTCTATGTTACTCATCTACCTTGTGTTTCTGTGTTCTGTATATGCACCTATTAGTCAGCAGGTTACTTTATCTTCATTGCATATATAATTCCTTCATATTTGATTACATGTTTCTCATGTTACTTTTGTTACATCTTTATTCATTAAGTATTTGCATATCATTTCAGTACATCTCAGTATCTTTTCTTCATGACGTCACTCTGCCCTTGTCAGATTACACTTATAGCTCTGTGATGCCCAATGGCGTATGCTGACATCCATCCACTCTTTCAGTTGAAAAGGTAGATTTGATACGATTGTCTGAGTGCATATCATCTCTCATACATTCAATGCGTTATTGGGATGATACCTCGTGTCCCACATAGGGCTGTTCTCCTGCCATTCCAGTATGACAGAGGTAAGGTCATGGAAGCTAGAGATGGCATATCCACCTGCTCCTCTACATTCCCCCCTCTGGTCTAGTCCTCGACCACCTTCTCCTCTTCAATTTTCTACATTGTCTCTTCATATTGTGGTTTCTTTGGGATCCATATCTTTGTCAAACACCTCAGCTGACCTGCATTTTTTATATGTTCATCCACACTCCAGGTCATATGACAGCAATCCCCAGATGTTGGACAGAATATCCAACAACCTAAATATTTCTTGTGATCCTAAGGGTAGAAGAACTTTGTTCCTGTGGGTGCTAGGCGACTTTTCTTAATATTCACACAAGTACTGTCCTCATTTTGCATGTGACCACCAGTTTCAGCATCTATATCAATCATTACTTTCATCCCTATCAATTTCTTGGCTGTATTCTGGCATTGTTCTAAAATGATCCTTATTAGACAGAATGCTAGCAACACCAAAACTAGAATTGCTCCAAGTAGTGTGAAGGAATTGCCAGCTAAGTTGGAATCCACAAAAACAGAGATGAAAACCAGTAATCTCCTGCTGTCACATCAACGTTATCCTCCATCTTCGTTTGCAGGGCTATCAGCATAGATATTGGCTCAGGAGGATAGCTCAGGAGCAATGTGCTTGCCGTGGAAGCAAGACGACACCGAGAAAAACAAGTTCGATCCCCCAGTCCACACTTAGAAACCTCTTGGTATTAAGCGCATTATAAATAACCTATAAAAAAAATAACCTATCATTGATTCTGTGAGGGTTCCATTTTCTCCATCATGGGAAGATGTGAAGGTAAAGCAAGAAGGCCCAACCTTGGCACATATGCCTCCTTCAATTGCTGTAATTAGGTCCAGCACATACCTGTTCTGAAGGGCCATCAGCCTAATTGCCCTCAGTTCTTCTCTGATTGCATTAAATACTTTTATTGTTGCGTTAATCATTTGCAGCAGTGCCCATCTGGTAATCTGCATCCAATTGGCATTCACTGCAGTCTGAAGTTCTGGCATAAATATAGATGGGATTATCATTTCCGTATTGCTGAATAAGTTATGCTCATCTGGTCTATCATTATAGGCTTCTATTGACCTCTTCTTTCTCTGGTGTTTAGTCATTTTTGGAAATACGTCAATATTGAGATCACTTTGAGGAATCACTAATGCAGGAATGTGTATGACCGCAATGGCGCATACCCCTCCCCAATTTTTAGGCAGCTCCATGCAAGCCCTGGATCCATTGGCCAAATATCGATCCATCAGCACAACACTTCCTCCATCCATTCCTGATACTTCGAGCACCTGCTCACATCCTTTATTTTCTCCAACCAAAACCAGGCCTTTTTCCTTGACATGATGCTGCATTTGTTAGTGGTATTATAGATACTGGTCCTGTTTTATTGTCCACCCATGTTAGTGGCTTATAGTACTTGGCTCATTACTCTAAACACAGGTACTTTACTATTTACACTGCGCTTACTGGTTCCTTCTTCAATAAATGTGCAGGGCAAGGTAAAGTTATTTCTTCCCATCCTGTACTTGTGGCAACCATCCATACACCAATAGCTGAGGTCTCTCCCAGCATCCTGATACTTCAGATCTTTCTACTATGTTTGAACATTCCATCCTCTTAATTTCGACAACCTTTATTTGTTCTCCAATCAGCGATGGATATATACATTTTTTGCTTGTCCAACCCATCCCTTTTTCTATCCATTGTGTTTTCACCTAAGTATCGTCATATGGAAATGTTCTCCTAGATCGCCATCATAGGTTTTCCCATTTCCCTTTGAAATGTCTTCTGATTGTGCATGCCGTTAGATGACTAAGGCGCTTTGCATCATGTGTCGGCATTTATTTGGCAATAAATGTTCTGAATGTGTTCAAGGCACCGGGGATGAGAAAACATATCTAGCAGATTTCAGCTGACATTCTCTCTTCCACCTCCTTCATGTGTTGGTTCCACGGGTTATTCTTTAAATAGACAAATCAGGGAAGATGCTGCTAGTGCTTTGGTAAGGGATCATAAAGAATGTTTCATTGTGCCTCACTCTATATGCATGTTTAATCATTATTGTCCAAATGCCATAATAATAAGAAAGAACAGACACATCATAATGCAGAATGAAATCACTATTCCAGAAAAACTCATCAATGTTCTTGATAGTAATGTATCTCTTATATTTTGGGACCTACCCATCGTGTTTTAATTCAATATGTAATTTTATTTTCGTTTATTCATTTATAAATCACACTTTTATATCAAAGACTGCAAAACACAATTGCCACAATTATTCCAGAAATAATATGATTGTCTTTAGGATTGCCAAGAAATTTTGTATTGTCCACATTTAGTCTTATCAGAGCTGACAATATATAGATGAAACCAGCATACAAGAATGTGTGCAATGTTATTACGATGGGTAGCAGAGAAGATGCAGTGTGCTCCTTTTCTTTTGGCACCGATACAACAACACATTGTTCCTTGTTCCTATCTAAAAAAAAGTTCCAGGATAGCTCCAAGTCCATTAATTCCTCATTAGATACATTTTTATTTTTCAAGGGTGTTTTGTTTTTCCATAAACTCATTTTCTTTGCTCGTGGTTACTGATCTTGTCTGCATGCATGGATCTTCTTCTCTTGCTTCACTGTTAGTAGATGCAGTAGGGGTCGATGCTGTTCCCTTGTACGTTTTGATGCCGTGCAGCTGCAGCCAGGATAGCCTTCCTTGTAGCTTGACAGCTGTGGGAGTAACTGCTTTCACTTTGTAGTGTCCCTCAAAGCAGGGTTTAGTCCAAGTGTGGAAAGATTTGCCTATCAACATCTGGTCAGCTGGATATTAACTAGCTTCTTTCAATAGGCTATCTGTATCAGTTGGCCGGCTTTCTTCTTCAATCCTCTTTGACCTCTCCCGCCATTTCTTGATCTGTTGAGAAATAAAAGAAACACCAGCAGTCATAGTTGCCAATAAATCATGCATCTCATCACCTAATATCTTCGCTACACTATGGGCATCAATTTCTAACCTAGTTGGAGGAGCAGGTATGCCCATTCAGTGTTAAGTGGTGATCAGAGCCAAGTTGATTTTGCGATGCATATAGTGCGAGGCGCAGGCAATGTAGCCACCTCTTCTTTAAAGTAATTTTAATCTTAGCTATCCTCTCTTTAATTCCATTAGCCTGTTGGTGATAGGAAGCCGAGAACTTGTGTTTTATCCCTAATAAAAGAGTGACCTGCTGAAATAGTTTATTTACATAATGTGGTCCATTGTCTTATGGCAGGACCTCACACATCATCATGGTGCATACATGGATCTGCCTCAAACTATACAGAAAAGGACATACCATGACCAGCAGCTACCTATAGCCGTTGCATGTCTGCAGGATATCTACATATTCTATATGTAGATTCTGAAATGGGCCAATGGGTTTAGGAATTGCTCCTCTCAATGTTCGCAAAGTGTACCCTGCAGTACATTTCTGGCACTTGATGCAACTCCCAATAAACTGACATGTTCTAATAAATTGGGTGAAAACCGATCTTCTGCAATTGTAGCAGCAAGAGTCTCTTGAGCCGTATGAGTGGGGTAGTGAATCTACTTCAGCGCCACCCTTATTTATTCATGTATTCATATTTTTAAAGCGCACATCAGCCCCAGGGCATCGTGGCGCTGTTACAGATATAACAACATTGCTGGTTACAGAGAAAAGCTTAGTGGTTACATGGAAGTTTGCATTTCAGGAGCATATTTTGGTTATATAGGATTGAATTACAGACAGGTTGTGTTACAGTACAGCTTAAGGTAGGAAGGGAGGTAGCTGGGGCGAGGGCAGCAGTATGTGTTATGTGAATAATGTGGTTTTGAGGGATTTGCGAAAGTAGCACGAAGATGGTTCCGCACTGAGTGAGTTGGGAAGGGCGTTCCAGAGCTTAGGTGCTATGTGGGGGAACCCAATGCCGCAAGCGTTGGCTCTTCTTAAGGTGGGTATGCAGAGTTGGTTTGCATAGTGGCTTCTTTTGGGATGGTCGGAGTAATTTTTGGTTATGGTTTCTGATAAGTATGATGGTGCGGTGATATTTATGCATTTATGTGTGAGGGTGAGGATTTTGAAGTTAATTCTGTCCTTGACAGGGAGCCCATTGTATTGTTGTACACTGAAGTCATGCATATCAGGAAGGTGAGCTACCGGGTTTCACCACCATATGTCACAGGGTTGTCCTGCTCCCTGTGATGCCAGTACTCACCCAGCTCCCCCATGCCACCTCTGGCACAGCAGGCACTTGCCACTTGGACACAAATATTACACAGGAGAACAGAAGTACAGAGAAATGGGCTGTAATGCAAACACACATCAGTGCATGGGAGGGTGCTCATTGTTCTGCCCCTCCCAGACCTGGCTCATCCTTATATACAATGGAGTAGCTAAATCTATTTTCCACCCATAGAACAGCACGTATAATGCATGTATGATAAGAAACATGTCGATTTCAGAGAATGGGAGGAAGAAAGTACATTTCACAACTGTAGGCGGTTTTCTGTGGGGCAGGCTCTGCCAGCTTTGGGATTTGAGCCAGTTGCTTCATCACTGTGTTATTCTCAGGGGGGGCTGTTCATGCCCAGCAGTCTGAGGTATCACAGCATTCCACAGTTCAACTGAGCTGTGCTCTGCGACATCGCTTGGCATAGGTGTTCCAGCTGTTAGGCCATTCTCTTAGGCAATTCTGTAGGCCAGTCTCCTTGCATCAGATGTAGCTCACATAAACCAAAAGAAAGTAAAGAATCAGAGAATGCAGCATTCCTATTGTGGATATAAATTCATCCCTGTACCTGTGAAAGGATCTCCTCCTACCACAGTCACACTCCCTAATTTAGGTACGGGTGTTTGTGGTATCCCTACATTCGTGTTCCATTATGGTACCATGACCTGCTGTGTTTGTACTTGCTGGGTCTGTATCTGTTGTGTTTGCATAGGCACTTGCTCTGGTTGCCCTTGTGGCGATTGCATTTTTAATGGAGCTTGCTGTGTTTGCTGTGGTTGTGGTGCACATGTCTAATTGTGTGTGTAATCTTGGGCATAATACTTGTGTGGTTCTGTATTATATTGTGGAACATAGCCCACTCCCCCTCTTGGAGCTTTTCAATTTCGCTGCATGCCTCCTCTACTTTTACATGTTCTGGCTCTATGTCCTATCCTCCCATATTTCCAATATTGTTCCGGCAGTCCACCATTAAATCATCCTCCCCCCTTAGGGTTCTAAAATCCACCTCATCCTCCCCTAGGTCCATTCCCTCTTCCCCTTAGCCAAAAACTGTACCCACTCTGATCCATAGGGTATATTGCATTACTTTGCTGCACTGGTTGCATCTCTTGTGTTGCCGCATCTTCACCACTTGTCAATACCGCTCCCTATATGGCTAGTTTTGACAATTCTTTGGGAACAAACTTTGCGGCCTCCTTCTCTCTGCTCTCGGCTTTCTTCTTATTCTTTTCCTGTAACAATCAGCAATGGTGCATGATCATCAGTTGTGTTATATGTGATTTTACTGAAATCATTTTCAGAGTGGTATGTTTTACAGAGGAAAAACTACCCACAAAATTCTGATTTTTGCTTAATTTGGGGGTTCCCCCCCTGCAAGCCCTTTGTTTTCCTACCCTGTTCACCCCATCCTCACCCATTTTAACCCCTTACCCCACTACCATATATATATTTATATAACATGTTCAGTATTTTTTGCGTATTTTTTACTTCGGTAAAATGTACCACTCTGAATGTTTTTCGGTAAAATGACTGGATACCAGTCAACTGAATTTCTAGCCATGGCTTTGTTTCCATCCCTACCTCCTTCTTCTTCTGCTTTTGCACTGGCACGCCAGTCCCTGGCATGAAATGTGGTAGAATAATGCCACTGTTCTATCCCAAGTTTCTTTTGTCTCAAAATGCCATCTCTCTTAAATATTTTGAATAAAGGCAACAGGGTCTTCATCCTCACCCATCTTCCTAGTCATAATCACACCCATATCTGATATACTTGGATATTGTACTCTGAGCACCTGGCATGCATCTGCTCTGCAATTATTAAATGGTGCTCCAAAGTGTGTTGTGTGTTGTGAAGTCACACCTGCATATCCTGCTTGCTTCCAAATGTGTTCAGCCCTCTTTCCTAGAATGACTGCTAGCAAGCCTTCTATGCCACCCATGGCTTATGTAATTAATGATGTCAGTTACTCTAGCTCATGAATCCGTTTTCCCGCACCTGAAGTCAAACTAGGTAATTTACATTTCAAAGTATCCTTATCCATTTGTGACCACAGAATATATTGTGGTTGTCCTCCCCCTTTCTCTAATAATGTGAATTGTGAAAACCCTGATCCATAATCACACCCACCTACATTTCTTGTTTTCCAGGTAGGGCTAGTCTTTCCCATTTGTCTCCATCCTGGTAGTGACCTCCGTCTGCTTACATAACGCGTGGATACAGCTCCTGCACTGTGTGATCGTGCTTGTGATCACTTATTGTATGGTGTAGGTTCTGTTGTTTTTTTTAGGGTCCTCTAGATCTGACCATTTTACCCTTTTTTCTTCACTTCAATCTTTGCAAAAAACCACCTGCACCTTCTCTTTGTGCTTTCTCGTTTTCTACCCATTGTTCATCTGATATCAGTATCCCCCAGCTTGTATGACTTTCATCCCTTTCCATACCATCAAGATCTTGTCTACTTAAAGCCAGTGTTCTGTGCTCAACTGTTATGATGTCATCTGACCTACCTCTTGTTTCCCTCGATAAAGATCCTTCGACATTTTTTTAGTTTTACACCCAATCTTATCCCACATTTGCCTGTACAAACCTGCAATCCTCTTCTCTATGTTTTCTGCTTCATGCTCATCAGCCCATGTTTGTATTCTTGGTAGTCCTTGCAGCTCCCTATGGGGCTGTTGTGACACTCTTGCTTCCTCAGATTCGATTGGCATTATACATGTACTAAATAGATAATCTATCTCGTCATCCTTTAGTCCCCTACTTCTGTTCATCTTGTCTTCTCTTCTCCTCATCTCTCTCAATGCTTCTTCCTCTTGCCTTCTTCTTTTCAACCTACATACTTTCAATCTTTGTATTTCTATCTCCTCTTCCTTCTTCTCTTCTAATCTTTCCTTTTCTTTCCTTGCCTCATGCCTTCTTTGCTCTTCTTTTTGCTTCCTCTCTTTTTCCTCCTCTTCTTTGTATGCTCTCTCGTGTTCTCTTTCTTTTCCTGCTCCTCTCTTTATTTGATTTTTAAAACCCCTTAAATGTCCTTATCATACAGCTTGGGAAATATCTCTCCTCCCATCCATTCATTCTGTACTATCGTTACTCCCTTAACCTTTTTTCACTTCTCTTTGTCTCCTTGCTCCTTCCTCTATCTCCATCTGCCTATCCTGCCTGTCCTTTCTTTCCAGCCTGTCCTTTCTCTCATCACACTTTTTACTTTCATCGCGTGTTGACATATATTTGTGTTTTCTACTTATACCTTCTTCTGCATTATCCTCACTGTAATAGGCAGGGGGCTCACATGTCAGAATAACATACCCACCCGCTGCTTTCAATTCCTTTAAAGGATTAAAATCCCTGCTCCTCAGCATCTGTGCACTTGTTTTCAGAAGGGGAAAAAGGAGCCAAGGGCATTACATCCTCCTATTTATGCTGATTAAGCATCCACTTTTCTGTAGTTTCTTCCCCTTATATGTAGCATGCAAATATGTTGTCATATATCACCATACTGTTTTGACAACAAAACCTCTTGAGGCCACGGCATGAGTGTTGTATTAGTCATGCCTCTGACCCACTGCACGTGATATTGCATTATCTTGGGTGTATATCTTGACAGTGTCCTGCATGGGAGTAAAAGAGGATTGTCCCCCATGATGACAAGTCAATCTCGCCTGTCAATACTTAACATATCTTGTATTCTTATATTTTTTTTATCAAGTATAGCATACTCATTATTTTGCACAGGAACCATCAATCGCTGCCTATTACCACACAACTCATTTTTTAACCACAATAAAAATGTATGCAATGCTGTTATTTTTGGTTCTTTTGTGTGTACTTTCTATCAATTTCTGGTATCTCGTTGTTTTATTATTAATGTTTAAAGTCTGATGATCTCCTTATGTTTTACTATAGTTTTATATCTCCTAATATAGACACAACATTTTTTTTATACTGGCATATTTATAACCCCTTACACATGTGTACTCTTTTAACATTCTGCATACGCCTTCCTTTACCAACTCTAGTAAATGTATTTCATCTAACTTTTTACACCATTTTGGAGTTTGATGCACACTTTTCTTTTCAGCCTTGCCTCAGCAATCCTTTGTACCCCTACTTGGAGATTTTTAGTATATACCTCCTGCCCCTCTTGGAACCAGGGTTCCTTTTACTTCCATACATATATTTACAATACATTCCATCCCCCTTTCGATGTTCTACTAACAGCCATGGCTCAGCTCGAGGCCTTTGGCATCGACTCCTACCCAATCGACCAGTCTGTTTCAGGCTCCAGAGCAACTGTGGGGACTGGACAGGAATTTGCTCAAAGGGGCAACTGCCAACAGATTCTTCTTACACATGTGTTTTTGTGCTCCGATCTGCACAGGAAGCTCCATGATCTTCTGGCTAATGGTGAAAGCAATTGAGAGTCTACATCTGGTCCTAGGTTAATTAGACCAGAACCATCCACACCACTACCAAAATGTGCTCTAGCACCTTGAATCTTCTTGTGTGCTAGATGGAATTATCAATAACGATCTCAGACCCAAATAACCAGACAGACTCAAAGAATATTGCAATGTACTACTTTATTATCAGCATAAAATAGAGTAGGGCATTCTGGTGAACAACAGGCTGTAGTCCACACACTCACACACAAATTAGATTTTACAAAGGTTTTATACCTCGACATGCACCATTTTTTAACTCATTCTACGTGTCAAACCATAAAATCTATTGAAGGGAGGGATTGGTTATGGGAACATACATACCTATATATCATGTAAGTATTAAAAATATTACTATATGCCCCATATCTGGTGAGCACAACTTGAACCACCACTAAATATGTATAATGCAGATTAGAGCAGAATAAATGGCAGTGAATTGCCCTATTCAACATTGTATAGCATGTTGCTACATAGAGCCTCTGATTGGTTGGCATGATTTCCCAACCTTGGACTTTCCTCTCATTAGCAGCATGTAAGCAAAACAAAACTCAGGTGCTGAGAGTAATGCCAGTCTACTGCCCACCTTCCCAATTATATAATTATTTCTCATTGGTTCAGCCCTAAACCAAGGCTTCTCTTTTTTAGTTGACCTTGCAGCCTGTTCTCTATTCGGGAACTTTTAAGGGAGTTTAGATACACCATTATCCTCGTCTGGGTCTTAATGAATTGAACTTGTTTTTGACTTCTGAATCATGTGTGAGGAGAGCACAAATTTGTCAATTTCTACCTTCTAATTACTGCTATTTGATTCAATTGTGCTGGGTGTCATTACTCCTCTTGGGTCTCTAGAGACTGGCTCCCTCCACCTTGCATAGGTTGTTTGTATCTTTAATTGTCCCATACTTGGCTCTTGTAGATATTGTCCTCTTTACTTACTCTAAGAGAAATATGTCTTACTTATATGGCTTACCCTTTTGACTCCCCTTGTGCCTTGCAATTATTCCTTGAAGTAGTATCCTTGATCCCAGGCCAATAAAAGTCTCTTTCTTCTTCACACAAAGCTGTTTTTCCAACATCTCCTGACCCTGCACCCCTGGTCATCTTTGAGGTAACTTGATTTGTTTCAATACGAGTCCAACGTCGATTTTTCCATCATGGCCACCCTAACCACTAAATGATTTCTTTTGCAGCAAGCTTCTATGTAATCCATCTACCTTGCATTTCTGCGGATGTACACTTATTTGTCAGCAGGTTACTTTATCTTCTTTGCATAATTGATTTCTTCATATTCGATTACATGTTTCTCTTGTTACTTCAGTTACATATTTATTCTTTAAGTATTTGCATATCGTTTAAGTACTTCTAAGTATCTTTTCTTCATGACGTCACTATGCGCTTGTCAGATTTCTCTTATAGCTCTATGATGTCCAATGGTGTTTGCCGACATCCTTCCACTTTTCAGTGGAAAGGTACAATTGATATGGTTGTCTGCATACTGTCTCTCATACACTCGATGCAGTTTTGGGATGATACCTGGTGTCCCACATAGGGCTCTTCTCCTGCTATTCAAGCATTGCCGGGGTGAGGGGGCGGGAGCTAGGGATGATGATTCCACTTGCTTCTCTACACAACACTTGCAAAGCCGTTTAAAGCATTGGCCATTGTGCAAGTGACTGAGTTGCAGGGAAGAGAACAGGAGTTGTGAGAAAAGAGGAGCTGCTCACTGTCACCTACAGACTTGGTGTGGAGAAAGAACAGTACAGAGAAACCGTTAATGTCCCAGACGCTGCTCTAAACAGCCCTGAATCAGCTGCATTACCCAGAACATGTATCAAAACAGCAGGTAGCTGCAGAGAGTAATGAATAGTGGTTTGTGCGGAACCTAAAAGAACTGGTAACTGAGTTTGTAAAAAACTGTGTTAAATGCCAGGGCAGAGACTTAAAAATATCATGCATGCACCTCTCACTCCCACCCATACAAGTTTGGATGCTAACAGTTCTGCCCAACCCCTTGCTGATGAGTTTAAAGTATATTTGAATGAGCTTACAAAATCTCTCATCTATTTATCATGTCAGGTGTGACCACATCATGGCAGGCCTGCCGACCCAGCATCAAACACAGACAACCCATCAGCATAAGGACAAGAGCCATTTTCATCATAGTCACCCAACTATCTGGGTGTAAAATTCCTCATCAGGAATTTCACAAGATCTTGGAAAGAACCACGTTTCATCAGCCCCTTCACGGTCACATACTGCACCCCTACAGTGGTGAAGGTTACTGGGAGGCACCCATGGACCGCTGCTCTGCTCGCAGAAGAAGAGAGTGGAGCCAGCTGATGGAACGTTTTACCCAACTGTCCTTTTTATCTCCCTTCGCCTGGTTAGCAACTCTGGGAGGATGCCGGATGAGTTATGCCACATTGTTCTTGTTTTTTGGTTTTATGTTTATTTGGTTTTTAGCAGAAAGGGGTCAGACTATTATGAGTAATAATGAAGCAGTATGCACCACATGAGATGTATTTCATTGTGACATGTTTGAAAATGGCGTTTGGGGCCGTCACAGCACTGTGACTGGCAAAATATGGTGTGATGAAATGAGACGGATGGAGCAAGAGAGGGCAAATGACACATCTTATATGTGCTCTCTCATTGCACACATTACAGGGGCACCCAAGCTCTTTCTCCCTTAAGAAGTGTCAGCAGATGAGGGAGGGTGTCTGATGCATTTGTCATTATATAAGACAAGGGACCTGTTTCAAGGAAACTTAGTCACTGTCCATTGGATAGAGGAGGGGGGGGAGGAATATGCTGGCAATTATATGAAACTCACAAAAATGGTGAATAAAGAGGCCATTTATATTATATTAGAATATATGATGTAATGGGTGAGAAGGGGGAGCAACCGTTCACAACCCACAGCAGATTAAAGTGTTACAATGAAAGGGAACAAAGCATTGCATGGTGCCATACAAGACCATTGATGTACATTGATGGGTGGGTCTTCCAGAATGGGGTATGGTAGTGGAGAATGTTGTATTGTAGGGCTGGAGGGCTGGTAGGGTTTGAAGAAGACATAATAAGCAACATGAATACCAGTTATCTTATAGTTTGGAACAAAAATGTTCATGCTTTAACCTGGATGTATGAGAAAAAATAACCTCCGATCATAAATGAACTCACACTCTTTTATTTGTGTTTCAGATCCACTAGTATATTTGGGGACACATACTGGATGCACCACATTGATGACAATCTCTGCACTGAGGAGTGGGACTGTAGTTATTAAATTATGTTATGTTATGTTGATTTATAGCATGCAGAGCTACCACCTAAGGTCACTCTCCAGGCACTCACGTGGCTCTGCAAGAAAGAGGACAGTGTTGGTTAGTGAGGGAAGAGTGATAGGATAGGTCCAGAATCAGGAGAAATTGGCATCTGCGAGTGTTGGCTTGAAGATGGTTGGTTGCATGCACTGGCATATTGTATCCGGATGGGTAAGGTCCAATACCTGGGTTGTTTCTATTTGACTGTTTGTTATTTAGCAGTGTGTCTGTGTGTTTTATGTGTAGGTTGGATGGTATTTCAGGTTGCATGCACTGTCTTGTATCCATACAGGTAAGGTCTAGCATCCAGGTGTGTTGTTGTAATCTTGTGTTACTTGTGTGTTACTGTATATGTTGGGTAGCCCAGTTGGCTTGTATAGTGTTTGGCGGTGTGTTGGAGGAACCAGAAGTGGGGTGGTTAGTACCATGGCTACTCCCTAAATTCTTCCATGTGGCTGATCTACACAATTCTATACAGTGATATGCATGGTAATGCCACCGTCTTTCTAAGTGTGACGCGTGACCGATCTTCACAATCAGATATCTAAGTGTGATGCTTGGCTAATCTTCACAAATCTATTTTAATGTGCTGAATGGCTACACTTCACAGTCTCTGTGCATGTGACGTGTGGCTAATCTTCAACAAATGCAGCTAAAAGTGTTGTATGGCTAATCTGCACAAATCTATCTAACTGTGCTGTATGGATAAGCTTCACAATCTTTGTAAATGTGATGAGTGGCTAAACTTCCCAAACTTTCTAAGTGTGTCACGTGACTACCCATTATGAATGAATGGTGAGCATGCAGAACCCAGGCATATGACTAGCTCCCTCCAGCTGAGGAGGCACGTGCTCCCTCATCACCCTACACAGCCCTGTCCTGGTGGTGTCCTGCTCAGAACTAATTTCATTCAACAATCATCATGCACTAGTGCAGCAGTAAGGGTAGAATGTGACATGGGTTGTATTAGGGAAGAGGCTGACATGAGACCAATATTCTACTAGTTACAGGTATGGGACAGTCCCAGTCTGGCAACAGTTCGGGAGGCACTGCTCTATATGATGTCTTTAAGGGGTGGGCTATCACTTCCATGGCTACTGCATGTAAAGAAATGGCTAATTTTGCTGGGATTGAGCGCTTACTGGGATAATCCATCATTGATTCTTTCAAATGTTTAACCCTCCCCCAAAATTCAAGGTAGTGCAATGTGCTTGGCATTGGTTAGTGGGCCGGAATTCTTAAGATGTAAGATAACTTGGGGATATGAAGACTACTTGGATGTGATATGTAGGCATGGAAATTTAGCTCCACCCCTTTACCCAAATTAGGCCCACCTCTAGAATTAGTAAGTGCAACTTTTGTCCATAAAGCAACTTGTTTGTACAAATGGCCGGGAGGGGGATTAGATGGCATATAACAGTGACTCCCTGAGCCACACAAAGAACACATATTATATACAGTTTGCAAGAGTTAATACACTCGTCCAGATACTGTTACAAAGGCATCACCCCAAACATGATTGGCTGCCCTGTACAGAGAAATCTAAAACCCACACAGTTCATTGGAGACAGACATTGTAACACAATCCCTGAAAAACTCATAATTACAAGGTTAACATTTTCAACACACCCCTTCCCAAAAACCTCTCCATATTTGGTGGCAGCCTTGCCTCTTAGTTATACGATAACAGAATTTGTATTAATGTTGCACACGGACCTGCCCTAAAAATACCTAAGCACACGAAGATGAGAGAAAGACACGTAGATTCCCTTTTGACCTATTTGTGTTTGCTAACCACATTGCCCAAACCTGTCCGATGTCCGATTGTTATGACTACTGACCTTTCCTATTCACATGAGTTCCGCCCACTCTCTGACAACACAATCACGCTCCTGAGATGTATTACTACTGATCTCTGTAAGTGCCCTGGGAGAAGCCACCTGTTCCAAGATGCTTATCCCTTACAACAATGTGCTCTCCTGTTTACCAGAGATCATATCTTCCCTTCACCCTTCAGCACTTGAGCCATCTGCAAACTGACTGCAACCATCCCGTTGACCAATGTTCGAAACCTGTTCCCTGATTGCTGATGGGTCTTGATTGCGAAAACACCCTTCTAATTAATCCACAAAACGGAGACCCATGATACACAGAGCAACCACACCTCATATATTGCATATCTTTTACTAAATTCAAAAAATACTTCCCATTCATGTGTACCATTATGTGTGCATTTTACACCTATTATGATATCCTCCCATGACCGCCATTCATACAGCTAAACTCCACGTGCACATATTGATTTCCTGCTTCACCTGAGTGGGGAGGGGCCCTCCATGTGACAATGTTTCATCGTTATGTTTTCGAGTGCATACAAATCTACAAATGTATCATCTCTTCACAAAATAACACAAAGTAACCTAATTGTAACACTTATCCCACTTAACATAAATATTGCAAACTTTACGAAAGTGGCAGAAATGACGATGATGACGTGCCCACCCCCCCAGTCAGTGGTGTGGTGCGCATAGTTTGAACTTTCCCAACATTCCCCCTTTTAGTTAATCCATTAACTAACAAACCAATTTCCAAATCATCAATCTCTCTATCTTTATGGAACAAATCTTCACAACCATTTTCCCCATACTCCTCAACTAGACAACCGCAATTGGACTCATCATTAGTTCCGCAATCTACCCATTGTTCTACACATTCACTCCAACCTGGGGAAGGACGGAAACCCCACCACCCCCTTCAATCATTCCAAAATCAGTTTGAGTGCTCATGTGAAGAGAATTGGTCCTATACCTAATCTTAGACTGGGTTACAAGAAACATGGCAGTACTCCCAGGCATCTGAGTCGAGCAGCATCGAAGACAAAACTGTCAAGAACAAAAAAGTACTTTTTAAGATTGTGTTCATCCACCATGGCATCCAGGAGAAAAGAGAGTCCAAAAAAGTATTGTGAGTAATTCCTGCCTCCCACTCCATGGCTCCCGTCAGATTTTGAAATTCAGTTATTGTTTGAACCAAAGTTCTGTTATCCAAGTAATTAGGAGGTACATGTGGGCCTCAAGGTTTGCCCAATTTATGGCCCAACCCACCCTCCATAGCTGTCAGGAGGTCCAAAATGTGGTGATTCTGCAGGGCTACAAGACGCAAAACCTTAAGCTCTTCTTTGATGGCACTGAACACTAACACAAAGGAATTGACAAATAATAGCAACTCGTAACAGGTTATTTGCAGCCATTTTGCACTAACAGAGGATTGCATGACTGAGGCCAATAGAGAGGAGAAAAAAGTTTCAGTATGGCTAAAAAGTCAAAAATGATCAGGAATGTTCCTTAGAGCCGAAGAAGATGCTACTGACAAATAGATGGATTTGTTTCGATCTCCTCAGAAAGTATCCTTCTCCAGACTCCTGCAAAATTCGTAGATTGTCCATGTCCGAAGACACAAGAGATGCAAGGGTAACAGGGGACAAAAGGGGCACAAATGTGGACATAGACAGTGTCAGGTGGCTCTGTGGAAGAACAAGGATGGGTACATGCAAAGTGGTGATGCTGCATGCACCTCTGCAGGCTGGAGGTAATCGATTCTACGAAAAGGGCACTCATGACCAGAATAAATTGAGAATCGCTGCCGTACCTCCAACCAAATCAGGAAAACGCAGAGTGGTGCAACAGTTTTGATTTGTTCCCACAGGCATCTTGTCATTGCCCTTAAAAGACAAAAAATAAAGTGTAAGTAACCGGATCTTAACAGGTTTATCAGGCTCCATGAGCCATGTCAAGAAATTCACCTATACTCTCCAAACGTTTCCACATGCCAAATCAGTTTGTGTCACACCTTTTTTTGGAGAGTCCCACCATCCCTCCAGCCTTGGACCCTTTACCCCTTGCTCCCATTTGTTGTTCACAACAATCAGACCCTCAAGGTTATGCTGCACTCTTTGTGTACAATGAACATCTTTGTAATCATCCCCATTTGAAATTGAACATTCTTCATTGATCAGAAGGACAGAAGCTGCTATAGATTGCCCCTCAAACTGCCCTCGAACACTGCATAGGGCTGGGTGCACCAGACCAAATGCATGTGCCACTTCTACCTCATTAGGAATACATAATCATTCACCAGAGGCATGGTGAATGGGGGAGCAAATGTAACAAGACTCAGTTACTTCCTCCGTTCCCACTCTATTCATGTGCGGGTACCATACATTATCAGCTGTAAAACTGTGTGCGTAATTTACAATTTCTAAAGTCCCATCAGAAACATCAGATGCAAAATCAATTATGAAACTTTGTTGCATTTCTGACAGTACATCCATTGTACCCAAATAACCCAATGTTTCCTCCCCTGTACACATCTTTTGTCCAACACATATGACCCATAAAGAAAAAAAAAAAAATTCTATAAATTGCTGAATACATTTTCAATGTCATTCCTTACGTTTTTCATGAAAAACAAAACATTCCTAAATAATCCTTTCATAATTCAACCAGTTCCTACTAAAACAATTCTAAATTTTAAGACCATCTTTTAAAGCAATTGTCAGGTTTCGTACACTCCCCTCCCCCTGTCAGCTGGAACGAACCGTGATTCCTTAGATTCCACTTACTTAATTGTTAGTAGACTGCTCTTCCTAAGGCATTAGTGGGGGCATACCGGTGTCCTTCCAAACATCGTGGAGATGCAAACATGCTTAAATGCCTTCCACTTTCACAGCCATAAGAGAAGAGAAGATGACTCTATCGGGTCTATGGAATCGACGGTCATTCCAGCAACTGACAAAACAGCAGATGAAAACCCTCTCCCGGGGTAGTAACAACAGATGCTGATGCTTGTTTGGTCCCACGCCACCTTCGATCTTGGTTTGCTTATAAGTTACTGTAACCTATGAGGACACAATTCTGACACTCTTGGTTAAGGCCTGAAGATAGTGCTCAAATTAATTTCACAGAATTTCTGCTGATTTATGTGCATCAGTACCCATCCGTGTGGGTGAGAGAGGTGTAAACATTCTAAGATCTATTCTCACCACATGACGACTAAGGTAGTGATCCTTTCCTGGCTTATTGCGCAAACACAACAATGCCAATGGAAGGCAATATAGCCATGACTTCTGCAAATCAGAACACATTTTTGACAATTGAGTTTTCAACAAACTGTGACGTATCCCTAAAAGTGAAGTAATTTCAGTAAACAAAGCATAAAAGAAGTGAGTCCCATTATCAGACCTTAACACTTCACAAATAACCCACCACAGAAATACCTCCCTCACCAAGAATCTGGCTGCTGATTTGGCATCAGGGTGTGCACAGGGTCCAACCTCAAGCCACCGGGAAAATGGACACACAACCACAATGAAATAACGATAGGTGCCGTACCTTTGTATCATATCAACAAAATCAACATGCAATTCCTTAAAAGGACCTCAAGGTCAGGGTATAACCCCTCTTACGGCCCTCATAGTATTTCCTGGATTTAATTTCTTACAGAGTATGCAATTACCAATAAACCGACTCACCTGCTCAGAGAGGTTGGGCACAAACCAATACTCCTGAATTTCTGCACAATTTGTCACTGAGGAGTATGTGCCAATACATGTAGTTGCTCCAAAGCCACAAGAAGCAACTCTACCGGCATCACTACCTTCCCTGTCAGGTCCTGCCTCCACAACAAATCTGTGGGCAAGGGCATGCACCCACTTTTTGCCCAAAGCTCCTTTTCCTCCCGTGGTGCTTTTCCCTGCAGTTCAACAATTTGCAAAAAGGGCACTTCAGTATACAGGACTGGCAACTTTGCCTTTTGGGACATCATTTCAATTTTTGGGACATCTGGGAAGGGCAAATAAGCTGCAGCCTTTGCTGATCGGTCCGTTGCATGGTTACCAAGTTCTACAAAGTCAGTTTTGCTAGAGTGCACAGTGCATTTAAAAACCCCTACCTCAACAACAATGTTAACATGTTGATTAATCGTGAAAGCAGCACCACATCAGATCTTCTAAACCCGCTTCTCTGCCATCCAGACAAGCAAGTAAGTATTGTTGTGATACCAAGAGTCAGAGTAGATAGTGACTGCTTTCCTCTTACTCATTTCCAGCCACTCAATAAGCGCCACCAATTTGGTTGCTGGTGCAGAGTAATGTGATGGCAATTGCTTCTCCACCTCCACCCAGTACTTACCACCTACAAGATTTACAACTGCTGCCCCTGTATGTCTCTCACCAGTGTTCTGCTCAATTATTGATGATCCTTCAACAAAAAGTGTTCCTCATGTCTTGTTTAACACTTGTATTTTTCCCTCATCTCCCTCATAGGTTACAAAATCATGAACATCATCACCAGGCTGCACTGGGTCAGCCAAAAATGTTGCTGGGTCTACTATGTGATGCTTCCCTGGTCATACGGAAGCAGTTGACAAAATAACCTCATACCCTGAAACTCTCTGAGTGGTCAAAATTGATTTCGAAATTTCCAAAATTGCAAAAACTGCATGCACCACGTACATTGTCACCAGGCATCCCATAGTAATGGCTGAGGAATTTTGTATTGTAAAGGCGGCAAGAGAATGCTCACACAGAGAGTGACCCCGTATAATTGAGTCTAACAACCCACTATAATAGGCCAAGGGTTTGTTTGTGACCTAACAATGTTTTCTGTGTTAGGACCACTGTCATTTCCTGTCATTTCCTTCCCATCTGTGTGTGAAAAAAGAAAAAATTGCTTTTGGTAATCCGGAGTCGCCAAAACTGGAGCATTACTGATCGCAGTCTTGAGCTCCTGGAAACAAGTTTTCATTTTATCTCACCACTCGACCAGACTCTTCTCTTTCTGTGCTTTCTTGAGTGCTTGCATCTGGGGCCTCGTGTAACTAGAGAAGTTGAAAATCCAAGACCTAGAATAGTTACAGAGCCCCAAAAACTGTATCTTGCATCTGTTTTACCATAGTTGGTTGAAGCGTGCTCTGAAGTGTGGTGGTGCTCTCAGGTATTACCCTTCTGCCTGCAGACAACAGTACTTGTCCCAAATATACTACTTCTGTTCAACAATATTGCAGTTTTTCATTGTCCACTTTGTACCCCTTCTACATTAGCAGGGTGAGGAGCCTGACTGAGTCTCCTCAAAACTGTTTCTTTGAAGCACTACAAACAAATAAATCGTTCACATACTGAATTACAGTGCTAGACATTTGTAAGTTCCCCAAATCCATCTGAATGACTCAGGTAAAAACACTTGAAGATTCACAGTACCCCTGGTGTAACCTCGTATGTTCAAATCACTGTCGACAATACGTAAACACTGCGTTACTGGAGTTGGGGTGAAAAGGAACTGAGAAAAGGCATTTTTTAAATCTATTACTGTGAAGTGGGTCCACCTGTTAAGGATGTTACAGAGAATGGTAGCAGGATTTGGTACCGTAAATTCAACTTCAACAATGTCGTAAATCCAGAATCGTCCTCCAACTAGACCCCTTTGCCTACTTCACAGGGTAAATGACCATGTTATATGAGGACACAGAAGGTTATATAATGCCTTGCTTCAACAACGCCATACTGGTCTCATAAATCCCTTTGCCTCCTTAGACATTAGGTATTGCCTAACCCTTGGTAAAATTGCTCCTGGTTTTAATTTTATTTGCACTGCCCCAACACTTTTCAACATATCATGGGGATATCGGGTCCATAAGTGGTCCGGCACGTTCTCTAAATTCTCGTTCCAGTATTCCAATGTTTTTCTCACGATGAACATGGTCTGTGGTACCTCCCTTTGCTCCACCATTACCTGACAAGGCACCCCAATCTGAAAACCCATTTCTCCTGTGTCTACTGCATCCTCGAACAATTGCTCATCGGGTATGTCTCTTAATGATGAGGTTGGATCAATACACAACACCATGCACCATTCGCCTCCTTCCTCATCGGTGCCTGAAAGAACCACCCTGTCCTTCTTCACAACCACAGCTTCTAGAAGAACAGTAACGATAGTCCCTGGTGCTATTTCCTGGGACTTGACAGGCCAGAACAAAAATTCAAGGGGTATCCACCATGTCTGATCTCTTATTCCTGGTACACAACTTAACACTATCATTACCCCATACAAGAATAATGGAGGATGTACTGGCACCCCCCTAATCACAATGTCTCTGCATTATGCAGGGAAAAGCAAAGCTTCTCTTAGTGAGTGCAATCCTGGAGTTGAGCACACTATGCCATCCTTTGAAAAAGTGATCGACATATTCAGCTTGCTCAGGAGGTCCCCTCCCAAAAGGTTTGCCGGAGTATGTTTGCAGTATAACAGTGGAGCAGATAAAGTTTGATTACCTATCTTGATGCACAAATCTTCAGTGTATGGAACCAATAGAACAGCCCCTGAAAATCCCTGCATGTCCATTGCTTTACCTAATAGGGGATATCTACCTTATTTAATACAGGATTTTGTGGCCCCTGTCTCAAACATGAAAGAGAATGTCTATACACCTATTCAGGGTTCTTGTTCCGCATCTGTAGTAACCAATAGAATTGGACACATCAGAGATACCTGTAGGCTGGCGTATTCCTGATACATTTGAGCATCAGGATGCGAAAAAGGGTTTAATCCAAGTACACTTGCTCCAGTATAATGTATAACTGTTCCATTTGGTAGAGGATTCTTCTCCCAAGCCTTTACTTATTCCTGGGCTGACATGATTGGGGCATGAGTCTGTCTCATTCCAGTTCCCAGGTTCTGATCAACCAGGACTTTTCTGCAATGGCAGATAGTTCGGGCCATAGGGCGATATTTGGGTATTCATCTGGAGGGGACCTGCATTAAAATGCTCTGGTGAACTTCGACAATCCCACAACACACACCCCATTCTTCCACACAGCCAGCACTGCATCGTCTACATTCCTCCATAACCCCCTCTTATAGCCCTATTCCTCCAAATCCACCGAATTAACCGATGCCTTGCAAAAATCATCCCTCACCCTACAGAAATCCTCTCATCAGTCTTGGTCCAGGTACATACCCGTCTGACCATGCTTGTCCCAACTGCCCTGCTGTCCCCCTATAGGGCTAGTTATCATTGCCCCCTCTAAACAAATGTTTCAGGCTCTACGTCCTTACCAGAGCGGGAGGCGAAGCCTCTGCTTTCTGTCCTCCTTGCTTGTTGTCTGTCTCTCAGTCATATTCCGCTTCCTCCTCTGTACATTCTATCACATTCCCTGATCCTTCGGTGGAGACGACCATACCCTTGGGGCTGCCGTAGCAGGCTGCCTCTGTTCCCCTTCATTTTAATTGTACATCTGTAGCAGTGCTTTCTTTTTCCATGTCCACACTTACTCTCTTTATGACAGACTTTTATAGACATATGAGAATCTGACATTGTTTCCATCTTCCTTCCTCTGCTTCCTGTGTTTCCCTGTTCTTGTCTTCCTGCTTTTTACTCCTATACTTTTGTAACCCTGCCACTTCACTCTCTACTAATCTTGCTGCTTCATCCCGATTCTGATGTTCTTGCCTTTCCACTACTCTCTGTGATCTATCCTCTATCCTGGACCCGGGGGGCAATTCTCCCCTCGCTGACTCTCCTTCACGCCTATTCTTTACAACCCTCTTTCACTTTGGCTCTTGTAGTCCAAGGCTAATGCTGATTTAGCCTTAAGATTGTCCTTTCTTCTTTCCGCTTCCATTAGGGATCGGCCAACAACCTTTACTAAAGAAGGCGTTTACCTTTCTGCTTCCCTCATACTCCTGTCTCTCGAAAATTGGTGCCAAAGGGGGTGTTAACCCTGACTGTCTCATAGCCACCAGAGTAGTCACTGGAGAATAGGGAGGTTCAAACTCTGGATTTGTATACCTTCTTTGGGGGACAAAGGATAGCACCAATATGGGGGCAGAGCAAATAAAAATCCTACACCTTACTTCCTCGTCCCTTCTTCCATAGCCACGACCTTGTGGGCTTCACGCCCTTCTCATATAATCTCCGTACCTCCAAGATAGTCAGTCTATTGTCCAAATTCAACCCCTTATATTTGGTCGCTAAGAAAGTAGACTGATTTTCCAATATATCCTTATCATAGGACCCCCCATTAGGCCACGGTTTAGACATCTTGCCCTTCGATTCCCTCAACCATTCCCAATGATATTTCAAAATATGTATTTTATGTCAGGGGAGCACTTGACATAAATGATTCAATCGAGTTTACATGTTTCAACAAAAATACCCAAAAATCTCGAAAACCCAACCCGTAAACACAACTATTACTACCCAAACATTACTGTTCTATTTCTTGAAAGATTTTCCCCACACTCACTCTCCCCACTGACTTCTTTATCATAACTGCCTCAATATCTATGTATTCCTCAACCGTGCAAAACAGACAACATCTTATTAAAACACGCCGGCCCAAATACTTTCCATTCCTTTGAGATTTTAACTTCACTCGAGCATAGAAGGAGCGCAATGTTTTCCGCTACAACACAGCTGTCTCTCTTCCTCTTTTCACCAGTAGGGCCCTTTCTAATACAGAGCCATCTTCACGAAAACTACCAGAGGAGACCCACACTATGTTAGACTAACCAAGAAACTCGAGGTGCGGTGTCCGCCTGCGCAATTTGTACAAGTAAGGCCTTACCAAGGTATGCCTCAGAAAGGTATCTATGGATGCTCTTACCATAAAGTGCCATTTCACTCTAAAGTGAGGGCTCCAGCCAACCAGACAAGCAACCTAAAGGGTATCAAGAATATCCCCACAAAAAACACACTGCACTGAAAGACTGCACCTCTAAAATAACAAACTAGATCATAAAAAATGTAACAACATAAATGATTCATACACTTCCTTAACACATTCACTCTTCAACCTGCTTAGTCCCTTCTAATCCCACAAACTGATGTCTTGCCCAACCTAAAATAAACTGCTTCCTTTTTTGTCCTATTACACCCCACTTGGTTTACCAGACAAAGATGCACTTACGTGGACGTTGATACCTCAAAGCATTCCGAATGGGTGCTCCACCAATTGGTTCTGCTTCACAGCTGGCTGCAGAACTTCTGTCACAGAGTCCAGACAGTCCTCTTGGTGCCTGAAAACCACTTCTTTTTTATGCACAAGCTGGTCCCTGCAGAGAAGGACCACATTCGAGCTGGACAAACAGGAGACACCGAACATTTTCAGTGAGCCTAAAGCTCCTACCTGGCTCGCCAAATTGTAGGTGTGGACCTAAATTCCGCTCCTTTACCGAAATTAGGACCACCTCTGGAATTAGTAAGTGTGCCTTTTGTCCATAAGGCAAGTTTATTGTACAAACGGCCAGGAGGGGGCTTATATGACATCTAACAGTCACACTAACACTTGTCTCCCTGAACCACACAAAGAACACATATTATATACAGTTTGCATCAGATAATTCACTACCCCCAGATACTGTTACAAATGGATCCCCCAAACATGATTGGTTGCCCTCTACAGACAGATCTAAAACCCACACAGTTCATTGGACACAGACATTATAACACATTCCCCTAAAAATGTATAATTACAAGGTTTACATTTTCAACACACCCCTTCCCAAAAACATCTCCATATTTAGTGGCAGACTTTCCTCTTAGTTACACAATAACAGAATTCCTATTAATGACGCACTCCCACCTGCAAGGCTAAAAACCTTGGGGTCATCTTCGACTCTGCACTCTTCTTCTCCCCTCACATCTCTGACGTCTCTAAGAAGTCACAGTACCAGCTGCACCTCCTTAGAGGTATTCCTCCTTTCCTCTCCTTCCACCAGAAGCTCACTGTCTCCAGAGCCCTGGTCCTCTCTAAACTGGATTACTGTAACAGCCTCTATCTAAATCTGCCTGCCTCCACTCTTTGCCCTCTGCAACTTATCCAGAACAGGACTGTGAGACTTGTCCTTGGCCTCAAGCCCAGGGATCGTATCTCTCCAGGACTGAAATCTCTGCACCGGCTCCCAGTGGCTGTGGGGATTAACTTCTAAACCCTCTGAATTGTGCACAAGGCCTTCTGGGGCCTGGGGCCGCAATACCTTCAACTCTCTCTTCCTAAATATTTTCCTTCTCAAGCTCTTCGCTCATCTGCCTCCAACTCCCTCAGGGTCAGTCGCTTCTCCAAGCAACGAGTTGGTGCCAGATCTCTCTCTTCGGCAAGGGCCTCTCTCTGAAACAGCCTTCTTGCCTCCCTGAAACTCGAGGAGAACCATATCCGGTTCCGGGAACACCTCAAAACCTTCCTCTTTGCTTCTGCTTTCTCTCCTCCCCTCCCTTGCTAAATTCCCATCTAAAATTGCACTGGTTACCTGGCTAACCTTTTTTCTGATCTCTGGCCCAGGCCCCGTCAATTGCCCACCGGCACTGCCTCCCTGGCAACCCCTGTACTTGGGGACTGTTTCTCTGTATCCCTTCAGTCCCCCACCAGCATGTATGTCTGCCCTTCCTTGCACTTGCCACTAAATGGCTGTTTTATTTGTCTTATTTTATCTTATTTATTCCACTTTCCCATGTACTGCACTTTCCCCTCTCCCTTCCCCCGTGCACTTTTCCTTTTCCCCCTTCCCATGCACTTGCGCGATCTGAAAAACACCTGGCCTAGTAGGATCATTGTCTGTCCTCCCTTGTCCCCCCCACCTTGCCTTGTCGCACCTTGAAACACTTGTGTATAGGCGCGTTATAAATGCCATATCATATCATATCATATCATAAGATGAGAGAAAGACACGTAGATTCCCTTTTGACATATTTCTGTTTGCTAACCGCATTGCCCAGACCTGTACGGTGTCTGATTTTTATGACTACTGACATTTCCTATTCACATGTGTTCTGCCCACTCTATGACAACACAATCGCTCTCCTGAAATGTGTTACTACTGATCTCCGTAAGTGCCTCAGGAGAAGCCACCTGTTCCAAATACCCCAGCGAGTTAACAAGATGCCTATCCCTTACAACAATGAGCTCTCCTGTTTACCAGCGATCATATCTTCTCTTCACCCTCCAGCACTTGAGCCATCTGCAAACTGATCACAACCACATTGTTGACCAATTTACAAAACCTGTTCCCTCACTGCTGATGGGTCTTTGCCATGATTGAGAAAACACTCTTCTAATTAATCCACAATACAGAGACCCATGATGCACAGAGCAAACACACCTCATATATTTCATATCTTTTACTAAATTTGAAAATACTTCCCATACATGTATCTCCTCTCATGACCACCATTCATACAGATAAACTCCACATGCATATATTGATCGCCTGCTTCACCTCAGTGGGGTGGGGCCCTCCGTGTGACAATGTTTCATCGTTATGTTTCTGTGCGCATGCAAATCTACAAATCTATCACCTTTACACAAAATAACACAAAGCAACCTGAATGTAACACTTATCCCACTTACCAAAAATATTGCAATATTTGTATCAATTTGAAAAAGTCACAGAAATGAGGTTCAAACTTTTCCAATTTCCAAACAGATAACACCTCAGTACGCTGGCGCACTGTACATCAGGTTTCGCTTGGGCTCACTTCCGTTAAGGTCTCTCACTGGTATCTGGGACAAGACACAGAACAAAAGTTGTCCGATATATGTTGCTGCAACTGAGACTGCCCTTCATGTTTTGCACATTTGTGAGGGACTTGGTGAATTTAGGAGGATATATCTTAAACTGCTTTTAACAACCAGAGAAGCCATGCAATGTTGCAATCAACAGATAATCTTAATGTAGTATTCTTTGTTTCAATATATATTCATTGGGCATGGTACAAAAGGAGTAAATTATCAGTGAGTATAGGTTAATGCCCACACCTGTTTTCCAGGATATGCAATTACGCTTTCATCTGATAATGCACCATTATTTACGGTTAATGCAAATAAGTCCTGATGGATTTCAAGGAACTGCTGGATTGTCCTGCTTTAAGGAATTTTTAAATTTTAAATTTGATGGCTTGTCCCATTTGTTTTGTTAAAATACACACTTAAAATTCCTAATTATCAATGCACTGTTATTTATGACTAACGCCAAAAGCTTTGATTGGCTGTAATGAATTGCTGTTTTACCATTCTTTAAACATTTTACTTTTATTATCTTGTTGCTCTGTGATGTTTTTAATTTTATACCTGAATGGCTCACACGTCGAAAAAAAGATTAACAACTACAACAACTAATGAATAAAGATGCACACACTAATAAAGCATTACAGGCACAGTAATTATTGGTCCCAACAATCATCGGACAGACTGGCTGATATTTCACCGGAGTATAGACTATTTACTTAAGCATCAACTTTCTTTGTGTCCCTAATGCTTCCAGGTGTCCAAACAGCAGCCAACACAAAATGGCTGCAAATCACAAGGTATGAATTACTACAATTAGCTAATTCTATGGAGAACGGGCCAAATGCTATGATGGAAGAACTGAGGGTGGTCAGATTAGTTGCCCCCAAGAATAGGTATATTTCGGATCTACTGAAAGCAATGGAGGGGGTGTCTGCAATAAGACGGGGAGCAGCGGCTGTACTTTCACACCTGCAAATGACGAAGCAAACAGAACATTAATGGAGGCTATTGAAGAGCTACATACGCTCCACAAGACTATGATGATGGAAAAGAGTACAGTAATATTGGATAACTGGCTCAACAATCTGTTTGCCTGGATTCCCGTGTGGTTGTCAAACATTTTTAAAGTAACTGTTCCAATACATGTCAGTTAGGGGTAAGAATTTGGAAGGGAGAAAGGGGAAGATGGGAAATATATGATGCCCCTGAATATTGACTGGGCTGGGAAAGTATACATTGCATACACCACACACACACACACACAAACACAAACAGAAAAGCATGAATATGGTCCACTGGGAATGGTCACATTGCCACCCTTGGATTAAGACAACTATGAGGCCTTTTGGGTAGATTGTTCAGCAGATGGGGAAGCATTTGTGATGATGGTTTGCTTGGTGGAGGAGTATGAAGCTCAAGGGGAGAGTGTGCGTCGGGTGACAAGGGTGTGCATATCAAAGGATAAGAACAAAGACCTGCTGCACCAGAATGTGTCGATTGATAAATCGATCGAAAGGGCAAACGTTATAAAGGTCCAGATTCTATGCTGCCAACAGGGGCACACATGCCAGTTGTGCGAGTAATTTGGTTAGATCCCCAGAATTGTAGTGGATGACATCAGCAGTGGGGACTTCATTGAATGCGGCACTGCATGCATAAATTGGCACATAAGCAGGTGCAGTGTGAGAGAAGTTACAAGGTGTAACTCAATGAAGGGTTGGCGCTTCAGGCACATTAGGGGTAGTTGTATAGAGTGGATATAGGGTGGGGGTGGAATATACAGTAGGGGGTATATGGTAGGGGGCTTTTATAGCAATATGTGAACAAGCGAGAAGTCATGTTTTGTTGTAGGCCCACCTTAAGGAAACATTTCTCGCAGAAAGCTCGAAAGAGAAGAGCTGCCGGTCCGTTTCATGATAAGCAGTATATATTTCTTGAATATTCAGCCGAAACAGTGTGTTTGAATGTGGCACAGCTGAAGTTTCCCAGAACATTTGGATAGGGACTATGGGGTGCTGGATGGGGAACCAATCTACAGAGAGGGATTTTGGTGTCCCTTTTGTGCAACATTGTACAGTGTACTTGCTGATATCCGTGGGGCACCCCATTGCTTTGACTCAGTGTGAATGTCTTGCCCATGGCCATATCAAGCTATTTTGTGTATTTGACAGTGTAAACCAATGGCAAATGAGCATTTTTCAATTGATCAGCACAATCACACAATTTAGGGGTGGCGTGGGACGGTTTTAGATGTCACGAGGGGTGTGAATGTAATTGTGGCCAAAAGTTGTAGCAACCAATTAGGATCATTCAATGAATATTTGGATATAGGGGCCTGATATTGTCTCACCACTCAGCTTGTGTGAACTGTCTTAAAAATATAACCAAAATGTTGTATGATAATTTGGCAAATCAGATATCAAATGTTTTCTGATGTGTGGCTTTAACAGCTCACTTCATTTAGTTACGTTCCAGAGGGCTGTCTGAACTGTGCCTCCAAGCTGTTTGGGTCCAATACATGTTGTGTATCTTCTTACTTGTTGTACGCTCCATTTTTGGATTGCTTTTTCTTCTCTTGGATTACTTTTGATGGAGGTCCCTTAGTACAACATGTGATGGATCCAATGGAGTCCTCACAGAATCCCAACCTAAAGTCTTGTGCCAGTATCCCAGGGGAAGGCAGCTGCTACCTGATCCTAACCCTGTAGGTGGTATTAGACAGGTGATTTACCTGGGAGGAGAAGGCCACCAAGGAAATAGGATGACTCATTGCAAAGTGTTTCTTCCTCGCATTTTTGATCAGACTGGAGTATGCCTTTCATTTTCTGCTGCTGACTACAAGTGCTCCATTCCAGGCAGAGACTCGGCGGAGCAGGTGAAACATTGCAAAGTGTTTTTTCCTCGCATTTTCGATCAGACCGGAGTCTGCCTTTCATTTTATGCTGCTGCTGACTACAAGTGCTCCATTCCAGGTGGAGCCTCGGCGGAGTGAGGCTGAGTGTATTGGTGTTTTGGCGGATTGGTTGTCGGAGGTCAGACAGAAATACTGCACCTGCTGGTGGTGGACCATGAAGAAGAGGAGTCCACTAAATATCTAAAGTATTTGTGTTGGTTTTCATGCTTCAAAGGCGCAGTAATACCACACGTAAAGAGTCACATTGAGCGGTGGAAGGGCTGTGCAGGACCACTGCGTACCAAAGCAGCTTCCTCTGCCCGTGTGGTGACACTCAGACCGACTCTTTCCAGGAGTGGTTTTCATGTTGCATTTACGTAGTAGCCCCCCTGTGTGCTTTGTGGAGACTGCAGGGTGCTTTATTTGTTTTTTCTTCTGCACCTTTTGATCTACAGGCTTAATTGACATTATGGCTGAAACGGAACGGGAAAAGGGAGGATATTCCATTTTCGTACCAAATGGAGATTATCAATCTGGGTTAGGTGATAACTCTGAGGACATGAGTGACCGGACTACTGATAATTATAATATGCCAACAGAGACACCTGATTCCTCTATATCACCCTTCCCAGAGGTTCAACATTCATGTCCCCTTGACATACGAGTCAATGTTGTATCAAAAACTTTATCGCCTTTATGACTGCCCTCAGCCCTTAAGTGGTAATGCTACTCTAAAATCCATAACAAAAAATGTTCTGGTGGCTCCTTTATCTGAACATTTGTGCACTTTGGATTCCAAAACACTGCATACCGAAGTCTTCAAGGATGGCAGGGGAGAAGATATTGGGGAATCCCAAGAAAAAGTGGCAAGGGGAGAAAAATCCAATCCTTCTAAGCCTTATTTGTTTGGACTTTCAAAACAAAACAAATTAAGTAAACAGTTGTGTCGTTTGGGTTGAGCATCGATTTGGAAGCCAAGAGGGTTAAAACCAAATTTGCCTGTTTCCAAACAAACATTTTTTTACCCTCGGACAAAGTTGGCTTTAAGCTCAAGAAATTAAAATGATGCAGGACTCATAAATTCTAACTCCGTTCAAAACAACGCTTCAGATCTAGCATCAGATATGCCTGTGTCTCCATTAGTGGGAAGAATTGGAGCAGGAAAGGACAAGGAAGACTTAGACATAACCAGTGAAGGTGTAGCTAGTTTGAATACTACTCCCCAAGGGAGGCTGCCAGAAATTAGACTGAAAGCATTATCTATAAGTCAACTTGACAATAAAACCAAGAAAAAGGATCTGAATATAGTAAATGCTTTGATGAGACCTAATGCAAATTGTGCTCTAGGGCCTAGCCGGCTTACTCAGCCGTCTAAACGTAGGAGGGTGACATCCTACTCTGAAGACCTATATGCTTCTGAAAATACCCTGATAACAGATGAAGATCTATTGTTAGACCTCACAGCCTCTGAGACAGAGAAGCAAGCCACTACCGTCCCCATCATAGACGCTAATATGATCTCGTCTTTTTCCCTAACCATGGCTCCTTTTATGAAGCTTTACGAAGGAATGGCGGGACAAATTCGGGATCAAAATACTCTATTGGCTATGCTACATTCTAAAACTATCTTTATTGAAGACTTCATTGCTGCGTTAAAGGAAAAGGAGTACAAAAGCTTGGAAATGATTACAACTTTCATGAGGAATACTCTTGAGCCTCTTCTAAAGGAAAAGGAGAATAGGAGAGCCTGCTTACTAATAAATCAGAGATCTACCACAATGTTTCTGATGGGGAATAATGCAGATCTTATTGAAGAAAGAAAGGACAGAGACCTACACATTTTTCAAAATGCCCCAGTTAATTCAAAATCTGACGAGACGAATGGACCTAAGGCATTAAATAGACAGTCTACTCCGAACGATGACCATAAAACAAGTTGTATTATTGGGGCAGTGCCCAAAAAGTTTCCATTCACACCAGATCGATTGAATGGAACTGCTTCTAGTCTGACTATTGTGAATTTTGAGAACGCTCCTATATGTACAGGCCTTTTGGACCTACAGGCCCGTCTTCTTATGGGATATTCACTAAAATGAAGAGAAGATCCCTCCAAAACAACAAACTATGAATCCTGTACCTCTCTTACTCAGACAAAGACCTTAAGTTAAGAATTTTAAGGAGCTCAAAGCCTTCTCGGAACATCAGGAGCCTTCTAAAAGTAACACAAGAAGGGTAATTTACAGTGACACTTCTTCAAGTGATCCTATGGATGAATCCAATATAAGAACCCCAATGGAGAATGAGAAGGCAGGATCTCAGCATAAAAGTCAGCAGTGACTAATGAGATAGAGGGGATACAACAGACCCTCAAAATACATCACTATGTTTTGATGATCTAATTAACCTCTCTTCTTACTCAGATGAATGGGAAGAAGTTGTTCCGACAAATGAACAGCAAGAGGACTCCCTGGAAGAGCGGTTGACTGTTCTAAGAAATACAAATACAAATAAATAAGAACTCATCACCACAAGAGTAGTCAATCGATAGTGGTGATTGAAAATGAAAGTAGTGATGAATGTGAGATTGTCACAGAAAAAACATATTAGGAGTGGGAAGACCGAATGGACAACTTCTAACTGCCATAGAGGTGAAAAGGTAAATATGGCTAAATCTAACCACATACCAAAGAGGATTCCTCAATTTAAGAAACCACGAGATGACTTTAAGTCCCTAGAACAAAAAAGTTGAGAGCTAAATAGACAAGCATCATGGGGAATAATAAAGAAATGTATCAATCATCCTCCTCTTCAGATCCAAAGATACATCTTGTCAACCAGAGGAATAGGGGTTTAAGGAAAAAAAAGTGAGGCAAGATTGTGCTGATTGTTGAAAGAATTCTACATCTAATAGACAACTTATGATTGAACAGAGAAAATTTACTGAGGCCCTTTAGCAGCATTCCTGCCTTGATGCAAATTCAATCAAAGGATATCGATTGTATTGAATTTCCCAATAAACAAAAGAAAGACAGGGTGTTCTTACACCTGCATGCAAACAAGACTAAAGATCTACTTATGGGAGAACTGCAACAACTAACCCTTAGGGTTTTCTCTATCCAAGATGTGGACAGTTGTACATTTCAAAGTAGTGACAAATCTCCTGTTTCAAGAATACACTTGCTGAAAGGACTGAGTGGGCAAATGTCCTCTGCACCCAACAAAAATGTGTCTACGTCCGGTTTACAAAACTTGAGACTTGTGGTGGACAATCCTCAACATACAAATACAACATATTCTTGAAAGGTCATGCTGTTAAAGCAACAACATTATTCTTGAGATTGGCTTGCTGGAGCCTTGACACAAAAATCCTAATGCTCAAAGAGTGGAGAAGCCGAATGGCGAAAGGACATTGTTCTTATGTGCTGGAACACCAAGGGATTTAGACATTTATTTGGGGAAGGTAGTGAGCCTTTTGAGTATATAGACCTGGTGTGTCTCCAGGAGACATGGATGAGGGAAACACCTATCCTCAATGGCTTTACATCATATCTAAATCCAGCCACTAAAAGGCAAAAAGGTCATCCAATGTCAGGCCTTCTTTTTCTATTGAATGTCAAATTCAGCCTTAAGGTGGTCTGGACAAGAAACATTTCTCCCTTAATACAAATTGTGCTGCTGAGAAAAAAATTCCAGATGACACTTGTCGTGGTGAATGGTTAATTTGTAAACTTTGCTGGAATTCCAACTCAGACATGGCTAAGAATTTCATCGACCAGGTGATGGATGAAATAGATGAATTAAGAGCCAATATGTTGAATTTAAAAATTATAATATGTGGTGATCTCAATATACACTGTTTTGGGAAAGATCCAACTTTGGTGGAAAGGTTCTCGCCTAATATGGATGAAGCTACTCTTAGGGGGTGGAAATTGAGACAAGAACTCAGTTCTAGAAATACTGACATTTTCAATGGCTGTAAATTTGGTGACATTCCACCTTACGAAACGTGGAAAGGGGACCTGAGAGGCAGATTCTTGATTATTTTTTTCTATCAGGAAATCAAAAACTGTATATAAAATCTTTAGTTATTAAAGCAACAGACTTCAATGACCATAACCCGTTGATTCTAGTAATGGAGGGTCCGTTTAATAATCCAAATCAGCTAAGGCCAAGTAATATAACAATTTTGCCGGCAGAAATGGTATTAGACTGAGAGCAACAAATATAACTGATTTAAGAGCGGACCTGGATTATCCTAATTCCCTTTGCTTGTTTGTAGAGAAAAATAATATTGGGGAAAAAATGGCATTCCGCCACAAGCACCAATGTGATCCCCTGGTTTTTGAAAGAAATAAGAAACTGAACCAACTAAAAAGAACGTGTTATAAAAATGTCATCCAATAGTGCCTGGGAAATATTTAAAAAGGCAAAACAAAAGCATAAAAATTGATTAAAATCTCATAAACATCTTATAATACAGAAGGATGCAGAGTGTATGCTTCAATTAATAACTACTAGAAACACAGGGTAGATGTGGAGGATTCTTAACTCTCTGGAGACACCACAGCAAATTCCATCTCAGCAGAAGATTGGTTTTCTCATTTTGGTAATCTTTTTTCAAATAAAATTGAGAACACCAACGGTATTAATTTTAACTCTACGAAAAGTAACCCTTGGACTTTTGACACAAGTAGAGAAAATATTTTGTGTTTGATTAAATCTGCACGTTCCTCAAGGACGGGTAGCCCAGATGGGTTAACCAATGTAATATTGAAAAAAAATCCAGAGGAATGGGAATCTTTCATGTTCGATTTATTCAAAATTTTAAAACTGAGAAGGGAGATACCAGCCTCGTGGAGGTCTTCCATTATCGTACCCATTTTCAACCTCAGGTTGGAATTATAAAACCAAGAACAACCATTAATTCCTTTGAAAGCCTCCCCTAAAAGTACATTCAATACATCATTAAACAGTGAATTAGATGAGGGTAACATTAATGAGAACATTAGGGACTACAAGTAGCATGATGCTCTAGCTCCTGAGACGAGGAAGAGGGGGTCAGAGTTACAGAACTGAAGTTTGCAGTCTGGTGGTTCTATTTACCCACACATGAGCAGGACTATTAAATATTTAAAGGTGCAGACCAGTAGACAGGAGCTGTGGGAGCAGCAGAAGCAGAAGGAAGAAGACACCGGAGCCGCTGCTGTGTTTTCAGTGGGTCACAGTGTTGAGTGAGTTGTAGGAGTTGAAAACCCAAAATGCAGAGATTGCATAGCAGGAAGCTGTACTGAGACTAGTTGTCCCATTTGAGAGAGAAGTTCTTCTAATTCTCTGCCCTACTCCTGTGGGTGTCGTTACCTGGAGCATGCACGGAGCTGTCAGACGCCCAGGTACGATGTGAGAAGAAGTTAAAGCAGCAGTGAGTTGAACGGAAGTGCAGGGAAAGACCGATGAGTTGGCCTTTGCTAGGTAAACCCAGGGTGCTCCACAATAGACTACTGACTCAAAGCAAGCTTTTTGAAAACCGAACTAATGAATTAAAGCAATTCTGGCATAACTCTTATATTGAGAGAGACCAAGTAGAGAGATATTGTACTCTCCATTGCCAAAGTAAAGAGGGGACAATATATAAACATAAAACATAATGTAATCTACACAAAGGAAGATTACTATAAAAGCAAGATGATAGCCAGCATTGCGTAAGCCAAAGAAACGCAATTATAAATTCAAGAGGATAAAGCTTTCCTAAAGAGGGAAATTTAAAAAAAGAAACATAAATAAAAGCTGAATGGTATTGTAGAAGGAACCCATGTGTGACTGGCGAGAAGCCCTCCTTGTAGAAATCATCATGGGGGAGAGGAATATAACCTGCATTGCATGTGGGAAACATATCAGTGAAATAATCAGTGTCAATGTGTATTGTATCCTTATGGAAGAAGTTGTGAACCCCAATGTTGTTGAAAACCAGACTTTTCTAAGAAGCAGTTTTCTTTGAATAAGTTTCCCCATTGATGATCTAAGTGTGGAAAGTCTGAAGCAAGCTTCACCATACAGTAATTGTTGTAGTAGTAAGAGTTGTATCCTGGCAGCAAATTACTATTAGTGGTTAGTCTTGGCATGTTCGTAGACCAGGAAGAAGATCATTAAAATACTGCAGTGTGGTTAAAGGTCATGGTGGAAAAATGTGGCAAGTCCACTAATGTTTTATGATAAACTATGCTAAAACCATATTGATATATATATATATATATATATATATATATATATATATATATATATATATATATATATATATATATATATATATTACTGACTGAAAGACTGAAGACAAAGGGGCTGATTGATGGAATTTGTGCGCCGAAAAACGAGGATTTGTGCGCCATTCTTCCCGCAAATCCCCATTTGTTAAACAGGGATTTTCAGGCAGAATGGCGCACAAATCCACTTTTTTCATCGTTTAAATTCCATGAATCAGCCCCAAAGTCTTATTGGTTTAGCAAACAAGAGCTTGTGGAAACTTTGAGAAACAATTTGAAGAGTGATACATCTTGTTTAGTAATAAGACAATCCAAGTGCCAAGTGGAAAGAATTTTGTGTTGTATTTGGAGCAGACCTTGGCTAAATAACTTTCCTGATCTGACCTTTGGTCTAGAAAATCCTGAACTAATCCTGGGGAAGGGGATCTGACCTTGGTTACAAGGACGCATGATAATAATGTTTATGTTTGAATATAATTGTTATTTTATGGAGTTTGAATGGCTATGTGAGAACTGTATGATTCAGTTGTATGCTTAAGTGTGAGGAACAGATATCTTATGATATTAGAGTGTTTTCCTTTAGTCTTAGTTTGACAGGTAGGGAATTCCTCATTATGTTAGGGAAAGTGAGGCGTTCATCTCACCCTTATTTTTTAATGAAATGGCTAACTGTGAGCCACAACTATCTACTTGTCCGTCTCACATTTCTGGCCCCTCATATATGGTGTCAAAGTGGGATCGAAATCAATTGATTCAAATTGGGGATCCAACATGAATATGGTAGATACAAACCCCACAGGTTTTGGATCAGAAGAAGATTTCTACGGACATACTCCTTCCCTGTTTGCATCATATGCACAATAATCAAAACCTAACTCTATAACATCCACAACTGTGGAAGAAATGAATTTGGGCTCCGTTCCATTAGGCGAGCAGTAATATTAAGAGATGGCTCTAAAAATCATTGGCCTCTCCAGGCGAATGTAGGTTTAAATTTTCACCAAATCTCCGGACAGGACATCAGTTCTGTGAGACAACCTGTAGAAGGTAACATTTACCATATTTTAATTCCTCAAGGATGTGTAATTCTGGGGAAGGATAAACTATTAATTGGAAATAGTGTTTCCTGTTTACTTATCTGCCTATGTTATGCCTGAGCAGGAAACAGGATTGAAAATATGTCTCTTAGTTTATTGTGGTAAACAATTAAATGGTATGCTCCAGAGCACTTCAACACGGTGTCCAGTCAACTGGTCGACGACAAACTGGTCGACTGCAATTTGGTCGACACCATTTGGTCGAATGCCAAATGGTCGAATTTTTTTTTTTTTTTATATATATATGTGTTTTGTGGGTTTTCGTGTGGGGAAAAAAAATAAAAAAGAAAAAAAAGGGGGTTGGGGGGGGACCCCCCCAAAAAAAACCAAAAAATGGGTAAAAAAAAATAAATAAAAAAATTCGACCATTTGGCATTCGACCAAATGGTGTCGACCAAATTGTCTGTCGACCAAATGTTTTCGACCATTTGACTGGTAACCCTTCAACACATCCCTGTGAAATCCACAGAGGTGATGAAGTAGGAAGATTGATATATTATGTTGCTTGGGAGGCATGTAACACAGAGAGATCTAAAAGTAATATCCTTAACAGTGATTCAGAAAAACAATAGCCCTCTGGTTTGGTAACTGAGGCAAATTGTAGGTTTAGTAATAAAGATAAAGAGGATGAAGAATCACACAATATGATGATCTGTTTTGATCCTGAACAAGCAAAATCCAGAGAAAGTTACTGCTCCAACAATGGTAAACCAAAATATGAGCAATTAGAACACTCATGGAGCTCAGATAAGACTGATAATTATATGCAAGATAACATTATAGACCAACGTGCTTACATCAAAGAGAGTGAAGTGAGGGATTACCAACCAACTAATAGCTTGAGTTTCCTAGTGTGAATATCATTTATTTTCATTCTAAAAGAACTAGCTCTGTCGAGAAATCTGATGTCATGCTTTGTGCAGAGGAGAAAAATTATTATCAGCTCCCAGTAATAATAAAGGGGAAGCCAATATGGGCCCAATTGAACACCGGAAGTAAAGGGTCTGCTGTGAGAACTGCAATTTTCCTCCAAAGTGGGAAGTCAGAAATGTAGGTTGTGTTCAAGGGCAGGCTAAAGGATATCCCTTAACCAAAATTGATGTTACCATATCAGGGAAGGAAACATTGTTATTAGTGTCAGCAATACCTGACCTTCCCTCTCAAATGATATTGGGTAGTGATGTTCAGCATTTTGATTAATGGATCTTCTGGGTGGCACATCTGAAATGTAATTCCATTATTATCTTGGTGATAAGAATAATACGATGTTTTCATCTTATTCTTCCCAAAATTCTTACGTACAAGAAGAAAAATTCTTAGAGGATCCAGTGTGGAATTGGGAAAAGCAGGAACCCTCTTTGAATGTGGGGGATACTGCTGGAGTAGAGGTAGAGAAAGAACTTGGAATGGGAAGGGTATGTGATGGATCTTAGGGAGTCCCCAAAGAATCCCAGCCTGATGTTTCCTCCCAGGTGGCCATGTGAAGGCAGCGTCTAACAGATCCAAACCCTGGGTGTGGTATTAGCTGGTTGGATCACCTGGGTGGAGAAGGCCACCCAGAGAATAGGATGACTCTGTTAGGAGAGATGACATATTCATTTTCTTCAGAGGGTGAGGCTTCCATAATACCGGAATACCTAATCACTTCTTTTCATAGTAAGACTTCACTTCCCAGAATTACCCAAATTGTCATTGGTAAAAAACCTTTTTGGTCAACCTGGGAATGATATATATAAAGACCAAAGAATCAATATATTTGCTTTGGATAGTTATAATTCAGCTTAGGTTGGTATTATAAAAACCAAGAACCAACCATTAATTCCTTTGAAAGTCTCTTCTAAAGGTACATTGAATAAATAATGAAATAAATGAATTAGATAAGGTTAACATGAATCAGAACAGTATGCTCTAGGTATTGAGATGAGGAAGAGGGGCTCAGAGGTGCAGAACTGCAGAGTGCAGTCTAGTGGTTCTAATGACCCACACCTCAGCAGGACTTTTAAATATTAAAAGCCCCTTCGGGTGCAGACCATTAGAGCAGTGGTAGCAGCAGAAACAATAGGAAGAAGACGCCAGAGTTGACGTTGTGTTTCCAACACATCATGGTGTCGAGAGATTCATAGAAGTTGGGAATCCGAAATGCAGTGATTGCGCAGTGGGAAGCAGTGCTGAGGCTAGCTGTCCCATAGGAGAGAGAAGCTCTGATTTTGTGTCCTACTCCAGTGGTTGGCGTTCACCCGAGTATGCAAGGAGCAAAGCTGGCTCCCTTTACAGAAAAAGCGAGCAACGGGAGTTCGACTGAAGCTGTCCGATGCCCATGTCCCAATGAGAAAAGAAGGTGAAGCAGCAGGCTGTACAACAGAAGGGCAGGGAAAGTCCAGTGAGTTGACTTTTGCTAGGTAAACCTGGGGCTCTCCACAATAGACCGCTGACTCAAAGCAACCTTTCTGAATACCGAACAAATGAATTAAAGCAATTTTGGCGTAACACTCATATTGAGCGAGGCAGAGTGGAGAAACTTTGTAACCACCATTACCAATTTAAAGAGGGGTCAATATTTATTTATTTATTTATTTATTAGATATAGATCTAGCCAAAAGGCTTTATATAGTACATAAACATACAACATTAAATCAAATATCTTAAATCATTTACATTTCCAAAATACATCATCCAATACATTTTAAAATCATCACAATCTTTAGATAAAATACTACAAAATAGTATATAAGATTAATATTGTTTCCTCTCATAAAAAGCATCCACAAGTCAGATATGTCTGTCATGTCAGTTACATTATTAAAAGATTTAAAATACTTAATTCTCAAATCATTTAAACTTTCACAATTCATGATAAGGTGGTAAAGTGACTCGACAACATTTACACCACATAGGCGACAATTCCTAAAATCACATGGTATTCCTAGTCTATCTCCTTTCATCTCCAATGCGTCCATTATATTAAATTTCATCATTAAATAAAAACGGAAAGTGCTAGTGCTGGGATAATTATTGATATACTTAGGTGGCTTAATTCTAGTCAGATACTCTTCCAGATACCATCCACTATAGGCTTTCGATGCAAGATTAATCACATTTTGCTCATGCCAGAAATCATACACTTTCTTGTTTAGTTTCTTTTTTAAAATTATTATAGTTGAGGTTCCTGGGACACACCCAGATAACCATTTCCGATGTAGTCTTTGCAGAGTGCCAATAGTATCAACCAGCACGTTTCCTTCCAGGCTAAGATATGCATTGATATATGGCACAATAATTGTATCAGTATGTAGTGTGGCCACCTTTGCATAGGACAACACACATTGGCAAGTAAATGCATACCAAAAACCTTTAATGGCAAACTCCAGGTACAAGTATTCCACACTAAGATTTTGTGGTAAACGGAATAGTTTCCTCAGAAGTTTAGATTCAAATACCACTATGCGTTTCACAAAGTTATGGCCCCATATCTCAACAGCATAAAGTAGCATTGACCTAATTTTCGCCTGATAAATATTGAGCACTGCAATAACTGAGATACCACAATTTCTGCCAATAAAAAACACTCAAAGCATTTGCAGTCACAGAACCACGATTTTTGAGTGCAGACCATTGCTTTTCCCAATTTAGCTTTTCATCTATGATGATACCTACATATTTATATGATGTCACTTGTTCCACTTTTTGCAAAGCTAATTTCCATGAACATTTCTTTGGTCTGTGTTTTTTTGAAAATACCATAATTTTACTTTTGTCTATATTAATGGTCAATCCATTCTCAGCAGAATAAGCAACCAAGGAGTTAAACATATGATGAAGACCAGCTGGAGTATAATCCAGTAACAGCAGGTCATCGGTGTAGGCAAGCCACGCAATTGTCACACCATTGGCCTTCACAGTATTCGCTTCAGGTAAGATGAAAGTTTGCATCATATCCGACAAATATAAGTTGAATAAGATTGCAGCAATCATGCACCCTTGTTTCACTCCACAGCATGTTGCCATGTGTTTGGAGAGTCTTCCTGCCGCATTTAATCTTATTCTTACAGAGGTTTCTGTATGGAGCAGCATCAGCATCCTTAGAAGGCCTTGTGAATCCCCCATGAACTCAATTTTAGCCATAGTCTATTACGGAGAATAGTATCAAATGCGGCAGAGAAATCTATGTATGCACAAAATACATCTAGATTCCGTTTACCCCAGGCATTCTCAATGGAAGATGTTAATAACGTCAAGTTATGGGTAGTACTGGATTTATCACAAAATCCTATTTGATTCAGTGGTAAGATGTTAAACTCGGTTATCCATACATTGAATTCCCAGAGCAAAACCTTAGTAAAAATCTTAGATGAAACATCGAGCATTGCCAACATTCTGAAATTGGCTGGTTTGTCCCATGACCCTTTCTTATGTACCGTTACTATATGGCTAGTTTGCCATGAAGAGGGAATTACACCCAGCCTACCAATTTGTCTAAATAACAGCAATAGGGCAGCACCACACAAATCTGGTTGTTTTTTTACCACTAGGTTGCAGACACCACCAGGACCTGCTGCGCGTGAATTCTTCAATTTTCCGATAATCCTAATAATGTCTAATTCGGATGCTTTACAATCCCATATAACATCCAGAATCACAACAATGTTTTCAGACAATTCCACCTTACCCAATGTCTCATTAATGTATTGGGCCCATGTTTCCTCAGTAATGCAATTGATCGTCAATTCCCATTTTTTTTATGTTTACTGAGCAGATGCCATATACCCTGGTTATTATTAGATAATGCCATCTTCGCAATTTTTTTCCAGAGTTTGATCTCACAATCCCTTTTATGCAGTTTAAGCCACTTTTTATAATTGTTTTTAAGTTTTTTAATGTGTCATGCAACTGCTTGCACTGATAATGATAAGTCGTTTTTCCCCACCACAATACGAATTTCATTGCGGAGGTTATTTTTTGCTTCGTTAACCATCTTATCATTGCCAAGCCCACATGGTAATACAATATTGGATCGTTCACCAACAGATTTATAAGTTCTGCGTTCACCCACATGTTTTTCAAAATGTTGCATAAGCTGTGCAAAATTTGACAATATTAGGCTCTTAGTGTTCTTTCCCGAGACCCCCTCCTTAATAAACTCCGGTAATAAAACAGATACTGCTTGGGTGACATTCTCGATATTCCAACTGTGCCAAACTATTCTGTTTTTACCTTCGTTAATATGTATCATCCCATTTTCATCATGATCGGTGCTTTCATCACATGTACCAGGAAAAGTAAATAATAGGCATAGCGGAAGATGATCACTTTCCTCCCTCTCAACGACACCCATGTCCCTAATGAAGTGGAATCCCATATGGTTGATGAAAATATAATCAAGGGTCGCTGCTGATCTACCCTCGATTCTAGTATATTTCATATGGGCATTTCCTGGAGTCAAACCATTTAGTTTCACTAGACTATGGATATTAATAACATTTGCCCATTTCTTACCTTGCCTATTAGTCGCCGGATTAGTTCCTGATTTTGACTGTCCACCCATCCATTCTCCGGTTTGGCTAAGGTCTCCAATTTTTGCGTTAAGATCACCCATAAGCCATATTGGATAATGATGATTGTACAATTTTAATACAGTGTCTATAGTCTTTACATTTTCAAGTGTGTTGGCCAAATTGGGGGGATCGTAAATGTTAATAACAATGATCACTTCCATAAGCCATGTTAATTTAGCGACCACTACATACTGAGTAGACAATGGTAATTTCAAGATCTTCCATGGGCGGTTGAACAGATACCAACAATCCCCCTTTCGGACGACCAAGAGGGCCCTTGGTTGCTACCTGATGTACAGTACTTCTATCATCCAGCTGTTTTTCAGCAGTTAACCAGGTATCTTGGAGTGTAATGATTTTAAATAATGCCATATATTCAATGAGACCCTCCTCCTGAAAGATATGGGAGTTCCCTCCAATATTCCAAGAATACAGCAACTGCAAGGCATACGGTAATTGAAGAGATTCGGCAAAGTGTGACTTAAAGCTCAATGGCAACCATTGCCAGTAGCCTTCAGGAATGTCGTCTGAAGCACCCTTCACTATATTCAAGCCTCGAGTATGCAGATTTTTTTCAGGAGCCTGACTTACCAAATTACTTGAGGCAGTAACATATGGATCAGTAAGAATAGGCTTCAGATGTTCAGCGCTTTTGCTGGGTTTCACAACTGGTATCGATACTTTATATATAGTGTAACCCATGATCAGTAAATCAACTTCATATCCCATAATATAATTCAGGGTATCCTCAGCTTCAAAACACACATTAGAGATATATTGGTTGGCAAGCTCAAGCTGGTCGACCAAACGAATATCTCTAGAGGTAATAACCCTCTGAGGAACAATATATTTAAATATATTCAGAACTGCTGCACGATTCAAAGGGGATGGGCACTTATCCCTATGTACCTAGTAATTTACAAAGCAGGCAGCATGCCAATATTGGCATCTGCATTCCCTTTTCTGCTCGAATTCACATTAACGGTATTCTTTAATACCCAAGCTTCTGGTAGGATAATTTGCATCAATGCAACTGGCGCACCAATTGATCCTACAGCAGCACATGGTTGCTCTATTACTGGCACAATTGCTTTTACATGGAGCATTGGAGAGTCATCCAACACACAGTCAGATTCAAGCACTGTATTAACATTTCTTATGGATGGCACCTTAAAAAGGGAGTTGTTATTCACTTGACCATGGGCGTTAGCAACTTCAGTTGCCATGGTTGCTTCAACCCCAAGATCATGATTGGCATTCAATAGTGCTGCATTAGATCCAACAGCTGTTTGCTTTTTCCATTTCATAATTCTCTTACTATACATAAATGCCTGGTTGACATATTGGGGCTTCCTTTTAACTAAAATGGATTTCTTCTCTGTATTCATACCTAGACACTTCATACTTTTTTTTCCCTTTCTAATTTCAACAGAAGTTTTAGTGGGTGTCATACTTCACTTGCTTGCACACACTTCACAACGATGCTCTTTCAGTGTAGAATGGATTAGCAAGGATTGTACATCAATCGTTGTTTCCAGGTGTGAACATTTCTCAAGCAACATAGAGAGCACATTTTCTAATGCATTAAAAATTTCATCAGAGTTCATTCATACTGGCATCCACATCATTTTCACATGACATATCCCCATGGTCAGTAATTACATTACGGGGGGAGCATGGAGTCTTTCAAGGGCGTCGTGACAACCTCTGCCAAAGAAATTTCAGGGTCAATTCCGATGTACTCAATATCAAGTTCTTCAAGCTCGGACATGGATAGATCGATAGTACTCTTAACATCACTGTTGAACTCCCTACGGATTACAACATCAGAACATCCATTTGCATGTAGCCCACTGTTACATATTGCACTGCACTTTTCAGCATTATTTTGAGGCTCTGACACTACACCAGGCAAAACGTCCTCAGCATTTGGATCAAGAAGACAGGGGATAGTGCTAGAAACAGCATTATTGCTATGAGAGACATCAGACAAGCCTTCTCTATTAGTGTTAGGCGGACTGCAAAAGTTTAGAATTTACACAGCCGAGGTCACAAGTCAACTCTGATACTAAATCAGCAGATGCCTTATTACGATATCACTATCCATGATCTCGGACGGTGCTTCCACAATGGGTGTTTTTCCAAAATAATCAATAATTGAATTCCTCTGTACAACACCCTTTTTCGGACGTGAAATGATCTTAGGAACACAAATTTGCCTATTGTGCAAGTTTTTATGCATCTCTATTTCCTTTTCATAATCATCCATAGCAATTCACTAGTTCTACAGTAGCTATAGATCTAATGGAGATAGTATTGATAATTAATATAAATATAAGAACAACACAATTCACATCAAGATATGCTAAATGCTATGGTGCAATAATGTTGTAATAATGGATAATAGGCAAAGTAAGCCACAGAAAACCTAAAGTATCCTTGTGCGTTTGACTAGTATACCAGTTTATATCCCGTATGCAAACTACAAACGGGAACAGGCAGGGACACTCAAAAGGTGACTGGGAACAATGCGCATATGCAACCAACTACTACAGATTGCGCATTAATTAAAGATGGTGTAAATAGATCAGACTGGATACAGATTCACTGATAAATAAAGCACTTAAAAATACTTTAAAACGGCAAAGCTGCTTACTTACAAAACTGGATGGCAATCCGGAATAAATTTAACACAGGAAATGGAAATGGAAATTTTCTTTCACCATGTACGGAATCCTCCAAGTCCTCTAAATAGCTTGTAACACTTGATAATGAAAGAGCTAAATGGGCACCCCACTGTGCACCTACTTAGCGTCACGCTACACTAGCGACACTAGCAGGGGCAATAAGAACACAAAGATAACAATAGTAGTTTGTCTGCTCGCTTGCCGAGCAGCCGAACAGCCTAACAGCCACTTCTCGGAGCCACTTCTCGGAGCCACTTCTCGGAGCCACTTCTCGGAGCCACTTCTCGGAGCGCACGCGCAGGAGCGCGCGGGTGGCGGCTCTTGATGATTCAGCAAAAGGGGGCGTGGCCTCAATACCTAAAATCAAGCAGATAATGTATTTTAGGACTAGAATTCAATGTCAAGTTAATAAAATATATTAGAAAGTCCACAATAGTCCTCAAAGGTCCATTGTATGAGCTGGATTAAGGATAATGTGCATACCAGCACGAGCTCAGCAAATAATCACAGGCAGATATTCAAACAGACGTAGTCTCCAGCACTAACAGCCACTTCCGAGCCACTTCTCAGAGCGCGTGCGCAGAAGCGCGCAGGTGGCGGCTTTTGATGATTCAGCAAAAGGGGGCATGGCCTCAATACCAGCACGAGCTCAGAAAATAATCACAGGCAAATATTCAAACATACGTAGTCTCCAGCACTAACAACCACTTCTTGAGGGTCAATATTTGAGCATGCCGAATATAATCTACACAAAGGGAGATTACTTAAAAGAGAAGATGATACCCAGCATTGCCTAAGTCAAAGAAAGATAATTATAAATAAAAGAGGCTACAGCTTTTCTTAAGAGGGATATTTGAAAAATAAACATTACGTACAGCTAAATGGTATTGTAGGAGTACACCAAATGTGTATTTCTGCCTTATGGAAGAAGTTGTGAATCCTAATTTTGTTCTTGCAAACCAAAGACTTTTCTAAGAAGCAGCTTTCATTTAATAACTTTCCACATTGAGGATCTAAAGCCTCACCACATAATACGTGTTGTGCTGGTAGGAGTTGTATCGTGACATGTGAGTACACCAGGAAATCTAAAGCCTCACCACATAATACTTCTTGTACTGGTAGGTGTTGTATAGTGACATGTGAGTACACCAGGAAAGGGACTATTAATGGTTAGTCCTGGCAGGTTAGTGGACTAGGAAGATGATAATTAAAGTACTGCAGTGTGGTAGAAGATTGTGCTGGAAAGAAAGTGGCAAGTCCTTAATGTGTTATGATGAACTTTGCTAAAACCATCCTAATAAAACAGTATTGTTTATGAAGCATGCATGTGAAAGTGGTTATTCTTCAAAGAAGAGAAATTATATGGAATACTAACTGAAAGCATGTAGACAAAGCCTTTTTGGTTTATCAAGCAAGAGCTTGTGGAAACTTTGACAAACATTTTGAAGAGTGATAAATACTGTTTTGCAATAAGATAATTGAAGTGCTAAGTGGAAGATTTATGGAGTGAACATAACTTTGTGGTGTACTGGGAGCAAACCTTGGCTATTGAAAATAAATTTCTTGATCTGAACTTTGCTTTAGAAATTTCTGAATTAATCCTCGGGGAGGGTATTTGACCTTTGTTACAAGGATACATAGTTATAACTGTATGTTTGAATAATATTGTTATTTTCTAGAGTTTGAATGGCCATATGATACCTGTATGATTTTGTTGTATACACACATGTGAGGGACAGATACCGTTTGATATTAGAGTGTTTTCCTTTCATCTTAGTTTGACAGGTAGGGAAATCTTCTTTAGGTTAGGGAAAGTAAGGCGTTTATCTCACACTTATGATTCAATAAAATGGCTAATTGTGAGAAAGTTCTATCTACTTGTTTGTCTCACATCATTTCTGACCCCTCACAAATGGTTTGCCTCCAAAGAAGCTTTGCTATTTCCAAAAAGGGTGTCTTGTGGGAGAGCTAAAGATCTCTTTACATGCACCTAAGTACAATTACTTTTTCCCTAATATAAAAAAAGCAGTAGACAGACCAGGTGAAGCTTCTGCTGTGTGCTTGACCTTTAGGAAAGACACAGAATGCTCAAAATGAGGGCATGACTATACAGAGCTCACATGTTTCCTGTGGCCATGCAAGCGAAGACCATGCCATTTCATTTTGGGACTTGTAGTTTTCGTGAATTAAAAATGGGAAATCACTACAAATCCCACAATCCAAAGAGAAATGAATGGGACTGGATGTCCTTCTCACACACTGCCAAGGGAACCTTGAGAGCACTGTGTATATTTAAAAGGGAGGTAGTATAACATTTCTTATTTTGTTAATGAAACAATGTGTTTCACTTCTCTCTGACTATGACTCACCCCAGAAGTAAGGGCATACAGATTTGCCACAAAAATGCCAAAGTGTCCAAGCCTTTCTAGTGAGCCCGAACCAACCAAAGGTTTCTTGTGGGGGTTCTCCCTGCACATTTCTTTGAACAATGGGTCCAAATTGTGCACATTACAGCACTTGGTTACACATTACTTGCAATTGGTTTTGTTTGGTAAATCATGAAAGAAGCCAATAGATGCAAGCAACCAACGGAGCACAGGATCATTTCCCGATGCATTTTCAGGATGCCTTTGCCCACAATAGGTGCCAGAATAGAAACATGGTCAACCTGGCTGTGCTCATACATTTGCATGCTGGCTTCAACAATATATGCCAGAATTCCAACATAATTAAATTCAAATGTGAGCTTTGCAAGTAATTCCATTAATGATACTATAAGAAAACATTTCCACACTGGTTGTGTCAGTATATGCCAGTATCCCCATGTAAGAGCAATACTTTTAGGTTTGCAATTAGAAATTCCATGGCACAATATGAAAACATGTCCAAAATGGTCTGCACCAATGTAGGTCAGTTTAGACACCTAATAACACGTACCATGTTTATTTACCCTTGATGTCCAGTAAATAATTCCATGTCACAGTAAGACATTATAGCCAGACCAGCTGCACCAAAATATGCCACTAACCAAAATAAGCCTGTCTATTGAGGTAATAAATGTATCAAGCTTCCTTTATCATAACTGCCCAGTAAAAGATGCCATGCTAAAGTTAGAAATAGATAGACTAACAGCAGCAACATTCCAAGCTAGCCTGCTCTTATAACACTGATGATGCTTGCTTATCACAGATACCCAGTAACACATGCCATGCCAAAGTAAGACATAGCTAGGTTGGCTGCACCAAAAGTCTCTCCTAGCCATGTAACAACACTTATCATTCTTACCTTCTCTTAGATGGTAAGTACAAAATGCCTTGCCACAGTATTAAATTGCTAGACTGGCTGCACCAAAATGCCAGTCTAGAGACATAATAACACATATCATAATTGCTATCACAGATGGCCAGTAGAAAATGCCATGTTATCATAAAACATTATAGCTAAACTGGTGGCACACAAATGCCAGTCTAGAAAAGTAATAAAACTTATCATTCTTGCTTTATATGTAGATACCAAGTTTAAAAGAAAAAACATGGTACAGTAAGAAATAGCAAGACTAGCTGCACCACAAAACTAGTCTACACATAATAACACATATTAACACTTATCATGCTTGCTTAATCATACTGAAGTTTCATACAGAAATTTCACCCTTGGGACTGCTCACCAAAACCTCTGTCCCAGCACAAACACAAGTGCACACGTTTATGTGCTTGCTCATTCAAACCCAACATTCATTTGCTGATTGAGATGCACACTCATACGCCATATACTTGGTCATTCACACTCTCACCCATACATCGTACACTCAGTCATACTCACATGCATACATGCATACATATACACATACATTAAAATACTCATTCTTACCTTCTGTCCCAGCCTAGAGGATCCTCACTACTGTCACCTCCCAACAGTCGCCTGGTTCCTGCAGCACAGACAGAAAACAGGAAGCAAAAAGCTTCCTGGCTCTTGCACATAAGCACATGAGTGCCCCTACACATTCAGAGGTGCTGTTATTCAGCCTGCATCCCAAATGGGCCATGCAAGGGCTGGGAAGCAAAATGCTGGTTGATTAGACAAACATGTTGGGGAGTGAAACTTTCAAAGGGAGAACATGCTTCCCTTGGAAAGTTCATGCCAGCCCTTGAGCACTGAGGGAGCACTCAATGTTTGCAATTGGCTGGTGCGGCCCCTCCATAATGGGAGAGGGTAGTGGCGTTTCGACACCCCCTTAATCATTAAGGATAAGTCACCCCTGCAACCAGATGTAATATGCAGACTGCTCAAGTTTCCCCTGGCAATGTGTGAGAAGACCATCCAGTCAGGATTTTGCTGGATAAGGATGTAAAAGGTTAGGAAGCAGTTTTGGAAAAGAAACTGTGCCTCATTCTTTATGACCTTTCGCAGCATGGTGCATCTTTATCTGAGGCACTGGTTAAGTTGCGAGAGGAGGTGCTGGATAGAAAGTTATGTCCTGTTCTGAATTATTTACATTCTTTCAAACAAGGCATTATGAATACCCTGGCGATCATGGATGCTTCTATTAGGGAGCTCAGGTAGGGTCTCATGGAGCTAACCGCAAAAACCCCAAGGGGCTAATAATGTCCTGAGGCCGAATTATAGGCAGACTCGTCCCACAATCCAAAGGGGGGAAAACAGGATTGGGTGGATTTCGCACGCATGGCTCGTGAGCTCCGAATATGGACCATGATGAACACAGGAGAGAAGGTGATTACTGTGTGGCGTTAGAATCATCTGGGCAGTTTAGTAAAGCACAGTTGTCTCATGTTGGATTTGGATACAAAATACTTCTTTGAAATATGCCTGCGTGGATATTTACTGAAATTAATTAAGTAATTGCTTCAAAGTACTAGTAAAGCAGGTGTATATGAAAATATCACATTTCAAACACTGATCCTTCAAATAAAGTAAGCAGGCAGTAACAACAACAAAAAAGGTCTGTAATACAGATTCTCTCCCGAAAACCGCATCGTGATCATACATCGTTGCTGTGAGTTGTTTCACTTTTGAAAGGTCTTACGTTTTTCAAATGGGCCTATTAAGCTGATGGGATTTTATGCCAAGATGAAGAAAACACATCTATCAAAACAAGAGTGTTTGTCTTCAAAAGAGTTGCTCATTAGTAGCCTGCAGCAAAAGTCTTTGAAAAAGTCACACGTATAGAAGTGTGAACAATATAACCTTCTCGAAGTCCTGAGAAGCTTCGGGAATGGATCAGCTTCTGCTCAGGGGAATGCATTTATGGAGCACGTCACACAGCAGTGGGTGCCACATGAAAGGTGTTCATGCAATCAGCGTACAGCCTTCGGGGGCAGGCCTCACAGCTGGTTCACAATGCAGCGCGGCCTTCCTTTAAGTTGTGGGATTTAGAGTTTGGAGAGACCGTGGACAGCTGTGTTGCCGATGCCTGATTGACGATCAGTGAGAAAAAACACAAGAAAGCAGTCCAGAAAGCGAGTGCTGTAAAATAGACACACCAATAGAAAAGACGTGAGTAAACGATAATGTATTCGTTCACATATTCCAATAAAAGTTCTCATTTATAGCAAATTACCATAACAAAAATTGCCTATCTGGTAGGTGGCTTATTTATTTGTACATTGATCAAATTCAGGCCAAACACATATTATTTGCACAAAGGTTTTACTTTTCCAAGTGATTGATTCAATGTGTGAGACCACAAATGCACATATTCAGTAATGCGTAGCGTATTGTCTGTGTCTCTTTATTGATACATCATGAATCATGATTGTACATAAAATTCAACCTGTCTGTTCCAACAAAATCAATTCACAAAAAAAGTCATATCAATGTTTTAAATCAAATTAAACTGGCCAAATAACCAAGCCACAGATTCTTCACGTATAGTCCTTTTACTATTTCACCCAAAAAAGGGAAAACCAATCCCAAGCCAACCCTTCTTTTCAAGGCTTTTTGAGGTTAACTATCTCATAAGACTGTGCTCCCTGTACTTTTGCACTAAGAGGGAAGAAAGATGAACGGAGTAATCACCTGCGCTGGGCCTGAGTTTGTCAGGCTAGTATTTAGTGGTGTTACCTACTGCATATGCCTCGGTAGGGGCCCATACGCGAAGGTCCCCGAAATGATGAACTTGGTAAAGAAAAACCAGAGACAGCTATGCGCACGGAACACACTTGGTAGACAGTAACAGTGACGTATTGGCCACTGAAGTGGAGCATTCCAAATGTTCAATTTGTTTTCAACAAGGAGACTACACATCTGAGATGATGTAATTTCCAACAAAAAAAGATGAAGGCATTTTGGTGAAACATCCAACATGTGTTTCGACCGAAGGACGAGTCTTTGTTAAGACCACTGTGGTGACCTGTGTGGGCCACCAAGCAGCTTGGTCCGTCCTGGTGAGGACATGTAAATAAATTGATCTAGGGACTGGAGACAATCAGTTTTAGATGCTGATGGTGGGCTACATGTGTGTCTTAATTGGGTACTTTTAAAAGATACTTTCTAAACTTTGGCATATCATGAAGATGGAGGAACACCTTACACAATGTATTGGTACAAAAACAACACTAAGTTACACAAGAACACCAACATTGGGAACAAAATGTGCCCATCATTTATGAAAAATACTATAAAGGATAAATATAAATTCCTGGTGCAATACCTCATAGGCCATTGGATTCTATAAATGTAGTGGCTGTTCAATGCAATTACATAATAATTGATAGTAAGCAGTTCATCAACTGCAAGCCCAAATATTTTGTGTATGCCGTAATCTTTGTATGCAGAAAGATTTACATTGGAAGCACCACCAGAGTAATAATAAGAATGTGTGAACATATCAACATGATTGGAAGCCAGGATCCACAACTGCCACTCGCTTCCCATTGGCAGAGCCACCATCAAAATGATGACAAGAAGAAAGTGAAATTTGTTATATTGCAGAGTGTAATATGTGACATGAATCGAGAATCATTTGTAAATTAAGTTCAGTACTGGATGGAGTAAATACTAAGCACAAAATTAGTGTCTTCATATAAACATAACTTTTCATATCTGTCAATTATGAATTCGTATTAATATTCAATATGCAAGGAAGACTCATTTTTGTATTTATTTTATTTAACACAATATGATTAATTAAAACCTTATACACACATATTAAAATACAATGCACTTTAAAATAGTAAATGTCCATACAGAGTAAAGGTAAAATCAAGAAAATTACATTTCAATATTTCATATCAAACAATCATACAATTACTTCATTTACAATGATTTTCTATATAAAATATGCAGCCCAGTAATTACTAATGAGTCAGCAGCATATATAGCAGCCCATGCCAGTACAATAAGACTTCATGTTTTGAAAACAGATCAAGAGTTGTGTCAGTTTCTTTGGACTAACCACTATAGCTAGCATACATGATTTAAGGGTGTATCACACATGGTCGATGGATCATTCATTACTCTTTTCGATAAACTGATGACTCAGCCTTAGGGTCACATTCCTCTGACCAGTGGCTGCAGAAAACCCACCCAGTTGCAATTTAGTGTTATTGATATATTGACACAAACCTTTCTGCTATACTAAAGAGGTACGCAGCTCGATGAGGGAATAACCCACCCTTCTTTTTCGCAGTCCAGAATTGGTCAGATACAATAATGGCAAAATTATTAACCAAATCCTCTTAGCCCCTGTTGTAAAAAAGAATCAGCCGTGGGCATGTAATAGTAGGTGGGTGTCTTGCTGTTTCTATACTGTTTTGGAAAAATATAAATGTTCTACATTTATATGTCCATGCACCAGTGTACTCATTGCAGGAAAGCATATTAAAACCAAGGAACATGATAAATCTTTTAACATCATGATTACCATATTTCAATACATAATCACGTGGTTACCAACCTTTAAACCCTGCATGGTATAACGTGCATATCTTTTCTTTGTATTAAGGTAATCTAGAGTATTGATCATGCCCCACTGAGTCGCCTTCTTTTTCATTTGTATGTTGAAACATGGGTACTCCTCAACATTCATTGGGATAGTGAGATCTATATTCTGAAGGAAAGAGTACACAGTCAGCCGCAAGTTTGAACGTACACCATCAGCTATGATTCCAAAGAGGCTTTCATGATCATCTAACTGCATTATTAGATTGTATAATTTAGTGCAACAAATATTTCTAAGAGTGGAAAGCAATATAATCCCCAACCCGCATTTGATAGCCTCCATAGGAACTGCATTTGGCAATTTAAGTACAGGTCTCCATACCTTTCCTTCCAATCAGTCCAACCATGACACATATTTTTCATCATGTATTACAAAAGCATATAAAACTCATGGAATTATGCTACTTTTATAAATCTCAATAAATTACTATATGGAATGTCCACCACTTTTACCAAGGTGCCTTCTAATGACATTGCATTAACTAAACATTTTGCTAGATAGAGTATTTTCATAAAATGTGATAGTAGGTCGATTAGTGATGGGCAACCCCAACTAGGGTTAAGAATCCACCATCTCCAAACTCTCCTTATTAATCCACCACACACAAGGTTTCCTTTTTTTCCGACTCTGGGCACCAATAATCATCGCCTTGGTATTTTTGTTATTAATAGCAAGATCGTTCTTTACAGCATAATTACACAGGGCATCCAGTGACCTCTGCAGGACAATTGGGGTTTTATCAAAAACAACAGTGTTGTCCTCGTAGGACAGCCATTTAATTTCCACACCACCAATAATTGGAAGGAAACTATAAACTTCCTTCAGCACAGAGTTCATATCAGCCACATATAGGTTATGCAAGACAGGGGCAAACACACACCCCTGTTTTAAACCTTTACTACTGTCAAGGAAAGGAGTGAGAGAGGCGCTACTTTCTTGGCAGGTAGATACTGTAGCAGCAGGATACATGGCCATCATGAAGTGTAACATCATGGGACAGATTCCCCATATCTGCAGTTCGGACCATAGTTCCGCACGTTTAGCAGTCAATAGGCCCACTGTAGTATATAAAACACAAATATAGACTACTTTCAGTGCAACAAGAAATGTCAGGTATCAAATAGCTGAGAGTAATCATATTATTCGATGTACTGTCTGCTGATATGACATTAGTTTTTTCTCAGCAATCCACTTATTGATAATATTCAATAAGGGGGAGCAGACAATCTTGCAACATGTGTCAGACATAGCAAGAATCCTATAGTTGGCAGGAGATTAGCGTGCACCCTTTTTATAGATGGGTCCAAAAAAGAACTGTGCCAACTATTTGGGATTTCACCACTCTCCCAAATATAGATACATAATTTCAATATTAGAGTGGCCCATTTCACATGGCTCCTTTAAATTTCTACATTGGATAACTTATCTGGTCCAGGGGCGATGGACGATTTTAGCCTACTGATCACCCTCATAATGTCATCAAGATCAAAAGGAAAAAGACATAGCTGCCCCAAATGAAAAGCAGATTGTAAGTAGCAATCCACGTTTTCTCCAAAATAGAGGTGGTTCACATACTCTACTCATTCCTCTGCCGTGATACCATTAACTTCTATCAAATTATCATCAGCTATATACTGCCTATATAAGTACCAAAACCTCATGGTGTCATTAGTTTTAAAGATGTTATTATTTAAATATTATAATCATGTTATAGCTCAAAGAGCTTTATCATGATATACAAATATAATACAAATACAATACAATACAGACCAAGAATGGCAATACAATACGATGACAGTGAGTTATTTCGAAATACAAAGGCAGCTAAAAATCATACCATCATTATATACGGTAGTCAAATACCATTAGGTCCTAAATGTGCAAAGTACTAGCTACCATATGATTTGTGTAGACAGTTCATTGCTTCAAAGCAAAGATATCGAATAGGTTAAGGTAGCGGTCAAGAGGGAGACCAATCATGCCATTTGCTAATTATGAATAATTTTGGACTAGTACGTAGATATAATATGTTAAATTATACAGATTATTTCACTGCTGTTTCAATTTAAGAATTTCATTCCAGAAGTCGTTATGTTAAAGGTATTTGTACTGTGCACCGTCACCACCGGAAGTAGTCTCCAGGCACTCTGTTAGATCTGAAAAAGAAGGGGTGGAGAATAATAGGGTGTAGAGGGAGTAGGATAGTTAGAGCTGTGATGTCATGTTGCCAGCTTCAGTTCAGTTTTCACTGTGCGCTGAGCTTGAATGCGGTTGTCGGATCTGTGAGAGCTCCCATGTGCTGTTGAAACGAGTCATGTGTTGTTTGTCTGTTGTTGCAGTGTGGTGAAGTACGTGTGGATTGGTGCGGAGAAGTAGTTGTGTGGGTTTCCATGTGAGAAGAGTATGGGGAAAGTTGAGTTTTTTCTAGTTTTGGATTAGGTGGGTTTTTAAAAAAAAAAAACGTATTAACTCATTAATCTTTGTGTTTCTGTTGTTTGTACCACATACAAGGTATGATGGGGTGGTGGTTTTCCTCTGTGTTGCTTTATTGGTTTGTGTACTTGGATAAAGCTGGCATGTTCCACCACTCTGGTGTTGGGATGTATGTTTTAGAGGATTCAGCTCCCTTCCTGCCCATTTCCATGTTGGTGGTCCTTACCTGCCTATGATTCCTCTGTAGACTAGCGGTATGTGGATTTGCCATACTCTCTCTACCCTCAGTTCCCCCCTTGCCCATTGTCAAGGGAGATCCTCGCTTGCCTACGTTTCCGATTTGGTATAATGGTATGCGTTGGTGGCATCCTCCCCCTGCCCTCTTGTTAGGGAAGATAAGTTAGGAAGTTATGGAAAATGTGTTCCATCTCTGGGGTTCTTGTTTCCTGGTGTGAACCTCTTTTTAATAGTTTCCTTCTTGTTCTGGGTTAAAAAGCCAGGTTCTGAGCAGTTTTTGGAATTGAAGATGAACTCTTGTGTACCCATGTTATTTGGTAGCTCATTCCAGGTTATTGGTGCCAGGTGGGAGAAAGACGATCCTCCAAATTTTCTTTTGTTGTATGGTTTTGGTTCTAGGCGGATGTTGTTGCTTGATATGAGTGGTCTTGTTGTTTGGTAGACGTTTATTTCTCTATTAGAAACTCTGCTCGTTGGCCGTGGATTGCTCTATTTATTATGTAAATTGATTTGAACTTAATTCATTGTTTTATTGGTAGCCAGTGCAGCATCTTAGTACCAGTGTAATGTGTTCTCTTTGTGGTAGTTTGAGCAGGAGTCTGGCTGCAGAGTTTTGGATGCATTGCAGTTTTTTTAAGAGTCGTTCTGGAATTCCAAGTTATAGGATGTTGGCTTAGTCTACTCTGGACATGATGAGAGTGATGATGGTGATTATTTTGTGGGTGAAAGAGAGGAATGGTAGGATCCTTTTTACTGCATGTAGGAAGAAGCATGTCTTGATTGTAGCATTTACTTGTGGCTCTAGCATTAGTTTGCTGCCCATAAAAACTCCCAGGTTCTTTACTATCGTCAATGTAGCTGGCACATGTTCCAAGTTCCATTGGCCATGGAATCTAGTGATTGTTTTCTTCACTTTTGGATATGATCATTATTTCTGTTTTGCCCGGGTTGAGGTTGAGGTTGTTTCAGTTCATTCAGTTATAGTGTTATTTTAGTCATTCCTCCAGTTCTTATGTTTTCTTATTGTGTGTCTTGTATTTTGTAGACTATTTGTGCATCATCAGCGTAGTTGTAGCATGTGAGGCTGTATCTTTTAATGAGCCTGAGTAGTGGAGCCGGGTATATGTTGAAGAGCAATGGGTAGAATGATGATCCTTGTGGTACTCCGCATGTGGATTCTCTCCAGGAAGATTTGAAAGGTTCAATCCATGTGATTTCTGTTCTGTATATTAGGAAGGATTGAATAAATAGTAGAGCTAGGTCGGTGATTCCTATTTCTTCCAATCTCCCGATGAGGATATCATGGTGGACTGTGTCAAATGCTGCTGAGAGATCCAAGAGTATCAGAGCTGTGCTTTTGTCTAAGTCTGCACTCATCTTTAGATTGTCCATAAAGTGCAAAGTGCATTGTAAAGTGCAATGTACATTGACATATAACCAGAGTTAATACGCTAGCGCCAGAAGGACTCAGTCTTGTTGGTATTACAATCACGGACAAAAGGCTCCAGCCACTTTATATACAAATCCCATGTACTTTACAATCCGTTAGGATGTGTTGGGCTGACTCAAGTTTGGATGCAACAGCACAGTCACGACAGCTCCTGGCATCTTTAGGAATACCCTAAGGAACACTTTTAATGATGTTAAATATCATTCTCCATTTGGCTTTGTGTACATAATTGTTATAGAGTTGTAACCAGTTCTTATACTGTGTGCCAAAGATAGTCACCTTTCCCATCTTCTCTATCCCATGTAGGGTGGATGATTTTTTAATCTTATGAATACCCATCCCCCAGCATCTGTTTCCTAGCCTGAATGGTGCTGTCATAGTTATTCACAAGCCTTTTCCCCGATTCTTGCAAAACCCAACAGTTTGGCAAACTCATTAACATCCAGTTAAGCATATTACAAATATCCATGGTACTTTTAGACTAAGTCATATGATTCTAAAGACAACTTAGAAAACACTGTCTCAAATCTATCCAGATTTACATCAGGCCATAAGATCCTATTTCCTTTAGCATTCATTTGTAAATGTGTACCTTCAGACGTTAAAGCTGTTTTATATCCCCTTGTAGTGTAAGCTTCAGCATCTTATGATCACTAAGACTGGTATATTCATGAGTCAATTGTTTCATGAACTTATATAGCCCACCATTGACAAGATATAATCAATTTGTGATGAGACAGCATAATTCGACCAAGTGGCTCACTTTTCCCAAGTATTTGAGCCAGGAGGGCTAAGATATTTGAGGGCAGCATTTCTCAGCAATTTAAGCCATCTCATCCCACTTTTTAGTTGGATGGAATTATTGCAAGTTTGGCCCAGTTCAATAGGGGGAGATGCCTCATACCTTCCACATGCATCCATCCAATCATCCATACCAGTAGATGCCAGTTGTTAGTAAGAATTACATTCTTCAACAACCATCAAATCAGATTTGGGCTAACCATCCCTCAATTGTAATTGTATCTTTAACCAGTTTAGATATTGTATCAATATGGGAAATACCCAGGGGGCAGTATACATTTACCATAAGCAGATCCCCGGTAATCTAGCCAAGAGATAGTGCCTCATAGCACATATTGAGATGTACAAAATGTACTTTACACCTGCAGCACAAGGCAATTTCTGTCGCTGGTATACAGGCCTCCTGACGGGCATCCAAACCCTGACTGGTGTGCCGGATTAGTTGGAACACTAAAACCATCTACCATAATTTTGCGAGTGACCCAAGTTTCTTGCAAAGTGAAGAAGTCCCAATTAAATACAGTTTTATTCCCCTCCAAACTAAGAATGGAATAATAACTCCTTGTGCGCCATGAAATCGTGGTGGTTTCCTACCACAACTGTGGTCTTCATTCTCCTTTGTCCCTTAAGCTGTCAGAGCTCCAGAATTCATCCTGCTTGTTACGCTGTGACAGCTGTAAGTGAGGTAGCCATCATTGACATATGTTTTGCAAACAACAATGTAAATGTTCATACTCAGCAGTGGTTCCACAATAATCGGTGACACAACTTGAACAATTACCCAGTTATCTGCACTATGAAGATCCGGTAACCCAATTCATTCAATGTCAGATGAAGAAACCATATTTAGTTGCGGTACCAGATGTAGCAGTTCTAAAATTGTACTGTGATTAAGAAATGGGTTATCAGCAGTTGGTAAGAGTTCCACAAATGTCATAGATTTTCTCAACGGAAAATCTTTATGTTAATTTTGGGAATCATCCTGAAGTTTTTAGTGATAGAACACAGTTTCTTTATCACAATCAATAGTCACATTCTGTGCCACAATATCGACCCTGATATTCACGACAGTATTCACAGAAGAAGAAAATACTGGAAATAATGTATTAGCTACACACTCTTTTATCTTATTTTGTAGGTTAATGCCAGGTAAAGTGCTTATCTTATCCATGCAACCTTAATTTGCATCGATCAATTTATCAGTAGGCCCATCAGCCTTCTCCATCACCAGACACTTTTTAGCTGTGGGTTTAGCAGTCAAGGTTAATTCATAACTACTATCCACCCTAATACGGACAATTTCATCAGAGTTTATTTCAGCTAGGGATCACCTTTGTGTTATTTTTATAACGTGTACGCCTAATAAAACACTATAATAGAGTACTCTGATGTGCAGTCTATATATCAATATCCAGCATTATCTGTATATATGCTTTGCTAAAGTCGCTTATATTGTTTTAATTACTTACCTGACAGGTACAAATTGGTGCAGCCACAGAGACTACACAAGACTTTTCTGCTTGGTATTAGGTAACCCACCTTTGGTATAGGTCTGTACTACACAAGTTGGTAGTGTGACTGAGCAGCCGGGCCTATCTCAAGAGGGGAAAATGTGAGCTGTAGAGCTGTACAGATGAAATCAGTCAATACAAGTAGCCAAGTAGCACTTACACTCTCAAGGTTTCAGGTATAAATATATATTTATTTATTTACACATCAGTTTAAGTTAAGTATTCTTTAAAAAGGCAATTGTTTGTCACCCTGAAGTGACTTCAATAACAAGGATGGTATTGCATTTGTCATAAACACCAATATACATTTTTAGACTCTTGGATTCAATAAGGAAGGGTTAAGGAAATAGAAAGGTTGGAACATACTTTCTTATAACAGGAAGACAGTTTGAATCCTCTAATGAAATCTAGGTAATCCTTTCCCAGCACTAAAAGTGTTCAACACGTTACAACCTATGAAGGGACAAGCAATGCCAAAGTCAATAGATTAGAGGGGGGTGCCTTTAAAGAGCCAGGACAGCCAAAGTCAATTGGGCAAAGTCTATAGTTCTGATGCACTTCTTGGATAAAGTCTTTCACAAAGTTAGATAGTTCAAAAAGATCACTTAAAGGAACACAAAATGTTAAGCCTGTGCAAGGGGAGTTGAGATCAACTCAGAAAAGGTAAGCCAGTGCATTTCTCAAGTGAGAACACATGACGTAGGGCAATAAGGTAAGTCCCCCAAACCCCTAAAGTACCTGTGATTTGAAGAAGGTGGTCCCGCTGGATTCCGTGTTGTATTTGTATTTGTATTTTATTATATTTTATATAATGCTTTTAGCCAAAGCGCTTCACAGGGAACAGTCAGCGGTACATTAAAAATGGCAGTAGAAGGTGGTGTTCAGGGTCCACTGGTAACAATCAAGCGGGCGATTGATGTAAGTGAGTTTTTAAGGAAGAACGAAAGAGAGAATAGGAGGTGATAGAGCGGAGGGACAGAGGAAGGAGATTCCAGTGGAGGGGCAAGAAGTTGGAAAGAAGGGAAGCGAGATTGCACACAGGGTGCACAGGGAACATTGAGTAGAAAAAGACTAGAAGAACGGAGAGGCCGAGAAGGAGAATAGAATGAGAGAAGAGAAGCAAGGTAACAGGGGCAAGACCATGAAGAGATTTAAACACTACACAAAGGAAGTTGTATTTGAGCTGATAGGGAAAAGAAAGCCATCCGAGAGAGTCAAGAGCAGAGGAAATTGAGTCTTGGTAAGAGAGCAAGCAAAGTGATCGAATAGAAGAGTGATAGATTGATTTGAGAGGGGCAAGACGTGAGGAGGGAAGACCAAGGAATAAAACAGAGCAGTGAAAGAATCGAGAAAAGACTAGCAAAGAGACCAGAAGCTTAGTGGAATGAAAAGTAAGAAAAGGGCGAATTGTGCGTATCTTGTAAAGATGGAATCGACAGGCACGTCTTGCAACAGTCAAGCAGACCCATGTTCCTGCATCTCAGTCGTGGGGACAAGAGAGGGAGCATGTCTGGCCTGCTTCTGTGGCAGTACTTGGGAAAGGACTTCGGCAGCTACAGATATTCTTCCTTTCAGCTGCTCTTCGCGGTTTCAGCACCTCGCAAATAGCACTGATGCAGAACGAATATCCCCGGTTGGACTTTCCTTGCTCCCTCAGTACTGAACTCTGGTGAGGGACTCTGGATCGGGATTTCCTCCTTCTGGATTTTCCTTAGGAGGCGTCTGGTGCTTTTGGCCGGATTCATTCCACGGAAGATGTTGCACTTGGTAATGGACACTTGACACCTGGCATTGGGCTTCTGCAGCACTGGAGAGGCACAGCAAGTCGGGAATTGTGCCGAAGTGGAATTTGTCACTGTGCTAGTTGGTCCCACCAGCCCAAGGGGAGAAGTCATTCAATCTGGAGCTTCTCTGTCGATGCAAAAAAAGAGGTAAGCACAGCAGCAGGGCTTCACCGGGCACTTCGAGGTCCAGAAGGTTGCAGCGGGATTCTCTTTGCGATTTCTTCTCTGGTTAATTCTTCCAGTGGTCGACTCTGCCTGTAGTCCCAAGAACCTCACCTTTTAAGCTCGTTCTCATTCATTCACAGCCATAGGCTCTCAATCACACAGCAGGGTGGCTGTCTTTCCCAGACAGCCAGCCACCATCATGACTGGTTTAATTCAGGCACACCTAGAGACAAAGGACATAGGAGTTTCGGGACCCTCGCTCACTTCCTGTCCTTCCAGACACACTGGAGCCAGGGGCGGGCTTCAGGGCTGACGCGCACAAATGGGAAAACACACAAAGGGCTCAAGCCTATCTCAACTTACAGAGTAAAAGCCCAGAAAGACTTCACAAACAGAAAATGCCAAACAAAAAAGACAGGAGCCATTTTGACAAAATGGACACCCATGTGTGCTATACTGCAGCAAAGGGTTCAGCCTGTAGTAAAAAAGCACATTTGTTGTAAAAGGTAAATCACTGCCACCAGCCATTTAAAGTAGTGAGGGTAACAAAAACATTTACATGAGAAAATAGGATAAAGGGCTACTAAGTAACTCCCACCCCTCCACACAAGAGGGTGTGTGCTGGACCTATAAGGTAAAAAGGTAAGTAAGATCAATTTCACCTTACTATTCTTGGGAACCGTAGTTCACCCGAGAAAGGTATTTAAACCTTGAGAGAAATCCGAGAGACTTCTCAGTGACACTGCACTGAGGGTGCTGTGTGTCACTATACAAAAAGCCGCTGCCTATGGACTCAGACTCCAAAAAGAGTGAAAACATAAAATCCTAGTCAGGGAAAAACAAAGGAGGGAGTGAGAAAAAAGTCCCACTCACTCATGAATTAAAATTAAAAAGTCCTAAGTCCAGTAAAAGAGCTGGGGGTCTATAAGGTGGGAGGAAATTAGCACAGAAATGAAAATTCTCCTTAACGCCTGTGTTTAAGTAAAGTGCATTTTTAAATGGCTTTTGCTTTACTTGCTTTGCTATTTATTGTTCTTCAATACTTCCACTGCCGACTCACATCTCTGAAGAGTATAGATTGCCCTCAGTCCATGTTACTAAAGTGGAGGTGAAGGAAATGTGTAATTTTTGATCTACTTGTGTGTTACTTTTATGACTAATCAACCACTGAGTTAGGGAGTATGGGCATTGAGATTAGAAGACATTGCACTCCGTTATGCCCAGTATCGGGTTTCATCACAGCCTTCATGATGACAGTTTCCAATTTAGGAGCAGGCCATTTGATTTGCCATGTTGAACAGTTAGTGGTTTGCACTTGTTCTGACATTTGAAGACAAATGGCAATGGGCAAAATAAAAAAATGGCCAAAATGAATGGAAACCAGAGAATGAACTCATTTAATTTGTGCTAGTTTCAGAAATGCTCAGATCACCTTATTCTCAGACGTTTCAGGTGGGACTTGACAGCGGTGCACAGAAGAGTTTTTCCGCAGCCCTTGTATATGTTCCAGCCACAATTACAAGAAAGGCACCCAGCAAACATATGTCCAAGGTCCCATCTCTGTGCTCGAGGAATGTCATTTAGGGGTCACCAGGGGTCACAATTTTAGTCTCTCCCTACACCTGTTTCAAACGTTGTAGGAGGCTGACCCTCATTTCTGGACATTTAATAGCGCATCTCATTTGTGAGTTTGGGATGAAATTTTAAATGTTAGAAATGCCCCCTTATATGCGCAAAAGCACAAATGGTGAAAAAGGGCATCTAAGATATGGCCATTCGCACGTCCTTTGCGAATTATCCTGCTTCGTTTCTATGGCGCAAGAGAGGAGAAGCGCTTGTGGAAAAAGAAGATGTAGTTGTTAGGGAGAATTCTCCAGAGTGGTTAATTTCCCTTACCTACTGACTGCCTGAGCAGCTTTGCTGGATTTCAAGGATTTATATTTTTCAGTGTGAGCCTTTGTTCCCACTCTTACATGTGTTTTGCTGTGTGTTTTACTTTTTTGTGTTCATAGACTGTGGAGTCTCACCTACTCCATAGGCATCATCTTTTCACTGTGTGTCACACAGCTCCTTTAGTGCAGTGATACAAGGTTGTCTTTTTCAGACTTCCTACTTTAAACTCTATTATCTGGGACTGACTACTGTCGCCCAGAACATGTAAAGTTGCCATTGACTTTAGTCTTTTAAAATTCACAGACCCAGTACAGGCAATCTTCCACAGAGTACTGGAAGGGGTTAATAGTTATCCCTTTTTGTCTGTTTCTCCTGGAACATTATTTTGTTCCCCTTTTTTAAGATTTGGCTGGTGGCAGTGGTATCTACCCTATTTTTCCTATAACAGTCTATGTAAATAGCCTTGGTACTGTTTTAGGCTAAGTTAGTAGCCTCAATTTTAAATCCGCTGGACCCCTTTTCTTTTATTTGGTTCCGGCTGGGTTTATTCGCCATTTCTTTTTGTGAAGGTCTTTCTCATGTTTTACTCTGCGCACCAAACCAGGTTTGGTTCCTTTGTTTGCCGTCCTTTAGCGAGCTTCTGCACAGAAGCCCTCCTAAGGCACCTGAGAGTCTAGGTACACAGGATGTGAGGGAGGGGTTTTAGGCCCCCTGCACAGGGTCTCCTTGGAGACCCAAGACATACTCTTGTTTGATTCGCTAGGTGACTGTCCTGCCAGGACAGCCACCCTGCTGTGCGATTGACAGCCAGACTGTGTGAATGGGGGAAAACTGCATAAAAAGCAGATCTCTGGGACTTGGAAGGCAGAGTCGCCACTGGATCGAGAGAACCAAAGTTAAGCTAAAGGAAGAGGACTGCTGCAACTACTGAACCTCCCGGTGAAGCCCTGCTGCGGGTCTGAATCTCCTACACTTCGACGACAGAGAAGATCTGCAAGGAATCTTCTTTCCTTGAGCTGGTGGGACCGACCAGTTTGCCAAACACCAAGCAAGGCCTCCCTCCCCTGGTCGAATTTGCTGTGCATCGCTGCAGTGAACCAGATAGCCAGGAGGACCGAACCCTGTTTGGGTTTTAAGGTGCGCACCTTTTATTAGTTGCTTTGCTCTGCTGCTGGTTTCTTCACTTGCCAGTGCAGAACCCTCCAGTCTTCTTTCTTCGTGTCAGTCCAACAGTCGCTTCAGGAACCGTGAGCCTGCAGGATCTGCCAGGAACTTCTGCCTCAGCTACAGCATTCTTCTTCTTCTAAGGTACTGTTCAAACCCAGTTGTTCATTCCGTCCGACCGCAATGAAAGTGTTTAAATCTTTCGCCAATCCGAGGGCTTGTCCTTCTCTACTCTTTTAAGTAACTTTTCTTCCTACCAACTTCGTTTCGAACTCTTGGCAAAGACTTAACCGCAAACTACTCTGAACTGTTTGATCCTCTGCAAAAACTCTGAACCTTTAACATTGGCCCAGGCCTATTGATTTGAATCCTCATTGTAGTAAGCCTTTTCTAGATTGCCCTGCCTAATTACTTGTTGGTGCTGCTTGATTGTGAATAACCTTCTCTTTCCCTCCTTTTTTAAATTGCTGGAGTGCCATTATGCTCACACTTCATTTTGAGCTTAACTTTTCCAGAATTCATTGGGTGTGGTGTAGTGTATTAAGATTGTGATTTTCTGCTGCTTTACTTAGTGAACTGTTTTACAAATGATTGTGTAAATAAATGTATATTCTTTTACTCAGAAACCTTGAGCCAGTGTTTGTTTGAACCATAGTAACTTCTGTCCTTTGTGTAACTTCGGATACTGCTCACTTTACTCTTGAGATAAGTTTGGGTGCTCAGCCATCACTACCACTTTACTGTGTAGTACAGGCTTGTACCAAAGGTGAATTTGTACTGTTACTTGTAGTCTTAACTGTGTGTGGTGTTCCCAAAGGGTACTGCATATGATTCTGCCTAACAGTAGTATCTTGCCTATGGGATTTCTTGCAGAACAGTCACTGTTTCCAGTAGGGGTTCGCCATTGAGCACACACCAACACCACTGAATGGAAAGTGAAAATATCCCTTATAAAAATGTGCGTCAGAAGTGTTTCAATGAGATTAAAAGGAATCTAGTAAAGTGACATGTACATCCAGTTCTCTGTGCAGCATGGAACATGGCAACTCCTGCATTAAGGTGAAAACACGCCCATGTCCATTAGTCTACACATTTGTGAACCTCCTAGTGGGTAAAGGAATTTGCAATTTGAATGCACCCTAAGCTGTTGAATGTATTTTGAAGAGCTGCTTTAAAAATTCCTCGAACATAACTCGCTTGGCTGGATTCGAAGTTGTTTAAATACCATTTAATATATTATTTGTATGAAACACATTTATACGGCCACAACAGAATACAGATAATAATACAAAATTAACAGCAAAATCAATGTCATAAACATACATAGATCAGTTTCAATTCAAACCATGTGCATTGTTTATAATGCACGGGTCCCATACTTGTTTTTAATGCACGGTTCTCATACTAGTAAACCTACTGCCACTCACTCCTATGCCTTTCCATTAGTTTTCCATTTCGTTATTCATTTTTAAACCTTAATTTACTTCTGATTCATTGACACAACAAATAGGCCCTACATTTCTTCACGCCTCATAATCGCTTCTTCTATTTCTCCTTTTCATAAGTGTATCAATTTAAGCTGCACCAAAGTCTGCGCTATCGGAACACGCATGCGAGTGTTTTGCTCAGCAGTCCAATCAGAAGCAGAGATAATGAAGGTAATACATGATGATTAAAATCGTCGTGTCGCATGTACTTCACGTGCAATCAATCTGAAATGAGAACCATCTATTTAATACGATTTTGTGGCAAATGCTAATGAGCAGAGGCGGCTGCTTTAAAACTGGATGGCATCCGCATTTTGCAGCAGTGCAGTGTAATCTAGCACAATTTGCACTAGTGCATAAAATGCCCCTGATGCACACATGTATCTCATTGTTATCAATATATATTTTTGCACAATGGTTGCCTGAGTGCTAATGTGGTGCAAAACTTAACTGGACTAGTGTAAAGATGTCCTATTATGTATTTGGGTTTTTCCAAGGATAAAAGACATTGAGGGTAATCATGAGTTTGGTGGTAATATGCCGTAATTCCGCTGTGTAATTCTGCATTTGGCAGAATTACCGTTACCGCTGTGCAATCAGCACTAATTCCGTCAGAGGATTTAGGATTTTCAGCCGGCAGAAATAGCATCATTGCCAGAGAAGGGAAGCACAGTGGTGGCCATTTTGAAAAACTCAACCATTCTCAATCTACCACTTCCTGTAGCCATCCACAGCAACAGGACACAGGAACCATGTCCCAGGACAGGGAAAAGCCCAAATTGCCCGAACACAACCTTCGCTGGGGCCATGCAGACCAACATGCAGCTGACCATGCAGCTTTTCTGGGGGCCAGGGTCTGTGGAATGTGGCCCCATCCGCCCCACAGGGAGCTCATTGGCCTGCACCCGTAGGTGCCATGCAGTGCGTGTGCTAGCTCCAAAGGTGCAGTGGCCTCTTCCCCAACAGTAAGGGAAAGAGGCCACAGAAGCGATCAGTCATTTGTTTGCAGGCACATGTGTGTGGTGGGATGGTGTTGTGGGGCGGTGGGGGTCGGGTGCATTGGGGATGGTGTTGTGGGGAGGTGGGTAGTTTGGGAGGGTCTGTTGTGGATGGTATTGTGGAAAGGTGGGTGGTGGGGGAAGGGTGTGTTGTGGATGGTGTTTGGGGAAGGGGCATTGGGGGGTGGATGTGCTGGGTGTGTACATAGTTTCACATTAAACATTAGTACATCTGAAGCAATGCTAGGACATTCCTTTTTTTCTACATGTGTTGAATCCTTAATGTGACAATATACACAGTGGCGCATCGCATGGTGAATGAAATGTGCTCAGAAAAAGATTGTCCATGAGTTCCTGACAAACCATTTGTCCATCTCTGACCTCATCCATACCCCTTTGTGCAACTGCTTCAGCCACAAGCAGTGTATTCGCCTCTTCAGTGGGTGGCATGTCCACACCAGGGGGTAGAGGGACATTCCTCCTGATTCACATAATGTGCAACATGACACAGACCAGCATATGTTTCACAACCTTTTCAGGCCTATACATGTGTGTCCCTCCGGAACGGCCCAGGCAGAGGAAACAGGCCTTCAGGAGGCTGACGGTCTGCTCAATACAGAGTCTGGTACTGCTGTATGTGTCACTGTAGGCCACCTGCAGTGGTGTCTGTGGATCCTGCACAGGTGTCAGGAGCCATGGCAGCTTGGGGTATCTAAATTCACCTGCCAGGAGAAAGGTAAAAGGTGTCAGTCACAGTGCATTGTGTATGCGTTGCCATTTATTACAGCATGTTGATGGGCATTCTGTGCATGCATTATGAGTTTCATCGCACCATATGTCTTGCTATCACATTATATGAGTGTGGAATCTGGAAGTATTTGCATTGTTGTGTTACCCCATGCACCCAGCTCACTGACAGTAGTTGCCATTTTCAGGGTCTAAGATTGTTATGGCAAGATGCCATTGGTGCCTGTGTTGGGCCTATCCATTGCTCTCATACATGTGCCCTGATGATTGGTTAGTTGTACTTCAGTGGGTTTCTGGTGTCTGCATCACTTCCATGATGGTGACGTGTGCCTAAGTACTTGGCTGAACAACTGCCAGTGTTACTTTGTGGAACAATGATTAGGGATCTATGATGTATGATGTTGCATTGTGGTACCTCTAGACATGTGTCTGTGTGTTTCAAGTCTGCAGGGTCAATGCACATTTGCAATGTGATACAACATTGTCCATCAAGTCCTAGTTCTCAGGTGTGTAGGCTGTCATTAGTGCAGTGAGAGGGCAGGTCCTTCATGTACATGGCCTTGTCAGGGCATGCATGTTGCTGTTGTGCCCATACCACCTCACAAGCTCTTCACTATGCTTTTCTGTAGTGCAGCAAATTGACATTGTGTGATTGCACTTTTACTTACCCACTATACACGTCCGTTGTCCTCTGTGCCTATCCATGTATCCAGGCAGTGTACTAATGCGTAGGACCATTGCATTGTCGGAGGAACCAGGGAAGCGGACAAAGCAGTGTATGATGTAGAGGTCTGTATCGCAGGTCACCTGGACATTTAGTGAGTGGTCGTGTTGCAGTATTGCGGTACACCACTTCATGTGCCTGTGTGCCACCAACACAACATGGGTGCAGTCGAGGGCTGCAATGACGTTTGCTATGTGTGCCACCAGGGGCGTAGGAGAAACATAAAATATGGGGGGACAGGGGACACCTTGAGGACTTTGCTACAGACACAAACCACAGAGTAAAATCTGCCTATTCATTTGTAGTGAGTGATGATCATGCACATTTGTTAAAAAAAAAACGAATATTTCTTGCAGCGTTCATTACGCATAACAAATTCTGTTGTTATTGTTTGTATGTCAAACAGATCCATTATATCTTTGCGTATATTGCACACAAAAAACATGATTAAGTCGTTTCTGAGTCATAGTTGTACACAGCCACGTTTTCAGTCATTGCAAAGCACTAAAGCTCCTTTCAGCCTCACAGGAAGATACTGGAACAGTTAGGAGGATCCGCATTAGCTTCTCCACCTGTGCAAATAAAGTTCTTTCTGTGAGAGGGATCCTTTGATGTCTACCAATTCTTAGATGGAAGGATACTTATGGATGCTTGATAATGTTGTTAATTGTGCAGAGAGGAGGAAACATTTGATTTCTGGGTACTTAACAATATTTTCACCACTTTTGCCTGATAGAAACAGCTGTGCCACGTGAGATGGAGTAATGCCCACTGCAGTACTGAAGGACATTATTTTACATATTCTTCTCAATTGACTTTAGTACACATGTGTTGTAAAACGATCAAGAGTGTTCAATTTGATTTGTACCTCCTCTAGTATGTGGCTAAGTCCTTCATGTACTGCAGCACTAATGCTATGCTTAACCAGCAAGTTAACCCTCCTTCTAGCAAACTGAGTTTCTGAGCAATGCTCCGCTTAGCAAACAATAAGGAGTATGCGCCCATGATTTCATTAGTTTAACATATAGACCCAGAGCGCGACCCTGGGTTAGAAACTCAGTAGGGTGCTCTGTGGTAATCCCAACAAAGGTCTCCAGCACGTTCCCTCAATTTATTTAGTGTCAAAAAGGCCTCTTAAGGCCCACTCTGAAGACCCACATACTATCATATGCATTATTTTAGAATTGTATATGCTATTATGGCTGGCCTTAACTTTTAGCCACAGTATGTAATATAATAGAGCTGCCTGGCCTGCATGTACTGGATAGATTTTTCAAAGGAATACTGCCCAATGCAATTTTTACAGTGTGCTCAGTGTTACCACACAGCCACTTCATGGCACTGTATGGGCATTTCTCGGAAGAGTTTAAATACATTAAAAGCAGAAAAAAACGCTTTATACTTGACTGCTCTTTTCAGCAGATCTGATAAGCATTTGATCGGAGAGAAGAACATTTTTCGAATGCTCTTTTTTAATGGATCTATAGAAAACCTTTCAGAAAGGCTGCTATTAATTGTATTAGACAGCATGGCATTGGATGTTGTGTGTTTAATTAAACTGTGCATCACTTGCCAGTAAGGCAAATAAACTATCAATGGGACAGTATCGACAACTCTTTCAACACTACTAGTGCAGTTTTAATAAGACATTGTGGCACTCCCCATCAAGCAGAGCCTTTGCTGCTAAACTTTGCAATGGCACCTTCAAAGCACATCTGGACAGCTGTTTTTCCATGCTATAGCACTTGTCTTGTGTCTCAGAACTGAGTTTGTGATTGAGTGCAAAGACTCAGAACTTCCTTTCCAACAGGTGTGATTCATACATGCCACAGCACACAGTCCCCTCATTAATAGAATCATTACAGAACTATTTAGCATTGCGCAGCATAAGGCTGTAATTTCGTTTTTAGCCTTGTAGGGTTGCATTAAGAATGAGTGATATATGTTTCGATAAAGAATCTGGGCTTGTTTTCATTTTTGTGTGATCTGCCTATGCTTTTTAGCACAGAACTTAATGAGTAATGATATATGGCGTTTAAACATGTGCCTCCTACAGATGTCCCCTTCCTGTAACACACACAGTGTAGCACTGAGCTGCACTGCTTAAGGGAACAACACAAATGAAGTTCCAATTATAGTGCACTACCATCAGGGCTAAACATTAAAAGTTACAAGCTATTAGCCAGGAATTAATAGTCACCCCGCCCCCAATTCTTCACATACGCACAGCACTCCATTTCTTACTCACCAAGAGTCCATTATGTTATGTTACTTTGTATTTATATAGCGCCTTATGTACCATTGGTATGGTCTGAAGGCGCTGGTAGGTTGGAACGCCCTTGGAAACCGGATATCGAGTCAGTGCAGAGAGTAGGGAGAGTCAAAGGTGCGTGTGAGCACCGGATATGTGTGCAGCTGGTGTGGCATTCGTGTAATAGCTGCTTCTTAGCGGTAGGTGTGGTGGTTGAGAGATCAGGAGTATGCGTTTATTCTGGCAGGATTTATCTAGACAAAATATGGCTGCGTTAGGCCTGAGGAGAACGCCTGGCTGGGGGGTGTGTAACCAGCAGTGTTTACTTAGAGTGATGTGAAGTATGCGGCAGATGTTAATATGAGAACAGTTATACCGAATGGTGTTGTGGTATCTCTGTGTTCTAGTTGAATGGTGGTGTAAAGAAGAGAGTAAGCGTGGTGATGTGATATGATGGGTTACATGCTCTATCAAACGTTCCATGCACTCCAAACCATTCCATGTAAGTCTAAAATTCATTCCAAATGCAATTGTATGTCCATTCCATTCCATGTAAGTCCATTCCAAACGCAATTCTATGCGCTCCGATCCGTTCCATGCACTCCAGTCCGCTCCATGACTCTAGTCTGCTCCATGCACTCCAGTCTGCTCCATGCACTCCAGTCCGCTCTACGCACTCCAGCCCGCTCCACGCACTCTAGTCTGCTCCATGTACTCCAGTCCGTCCCACACACTCCAGTCCACCACACGCACTCCAGTCTGCCACACGCACTCCAGTCCACCACACGCACTTTAGTCCGCCCCACGCACTCAAGTCTGCCCCATGCCCTCTAGTCCACTCGGCGCCCTCTAGTCCGCTCCATGCACTCAGTCCGCTCCACTCACTCAAGTCCGCTCCACGCACTCCAGTCCGCTCCATGCACTCCAATCTGCTCCACGCATTCCAATCTGCTCCACACATTCCAATCTGCTTCACACACTCCAATCTGCTCCACACACTCCAATCCATTACACACACTCCAGTCCGTTCCACGCACTCCATTCCGTTCCATGCACTCCAATCCGTTCCACGTACTCCAATCTGTTCCATGCACTCCAATCAGTTTCATGCATCCGAATCTGTTCTATTTACTCCGATCCGTTCTGTGTATTCAAAGTTGTTTTATGCACTTCATCAACATATTTCATCCGTACCATCTACATACTTCATCCGTTCCATCCATATTTTCCACACGTTCCATCGACATACATAACCTGTTTCTTCCACATACGTCGCCCGTTCCATCTACATACGTCACTCATTCCATCTAACATACGTCGCCCGTTCCATCCACTTACATCGCTCGTTCCATCCACCTACGTCATCCATCTACATACATCACCCGTTCCATCTACATACGTCACCCATTCTATCTAACATACGTCGCCCGTTCCATCCACTTACATTGCTTGTTCCATCCACCTACGTCATCCATCTACATACATCACCCGTTTCATCTACGTACGTCACCCGTTCGATTCACATACGTCATAGGTTCTATTCACATACATCACTCGTTCTATCCATATGCGTCACCCATTCCATCCACATACTCGACCCGTTCCATCCGCTCTACACATTCAGCGGCTCTACGTACTCATCTGCTCCACACAATCATCCGCTCTACGCATTTGTTCGCTCTAGGCACTCATCCGCTCTACATGCATTCCACACTCATCCATTCTACACATTCATCCGCTCTATGCACTCATCCGCTCTACGCAACACATCCGCTCTAGGCGCTCGTCTGCTCTAGGCACTTGTGCGCTCTAGGCATTTGTCCGTTCTAGGCACTCGTCCACTCTAGGTACTTGTCCGCTCTAGGCACTAGTCCGCTCTACGCACTCACTCGCTCTATGCACTCACTTGCTCTTACGCACCCCTCCTTTCTTACGCACTCATGAGCTCGTACGCACTCGTCTGCTCCATACACCCGTCGGCTCTATCCACCGGTCTGTTCTACGCAATCATCCGCTCTACACACTCCTCCATTCTTACACACTCCTCCGCTCGGCGCACTCTTCTGCTCTGCGCAACCTTCAGCTCGGCGCACTCTTCCGCTCTGCGCACCCTCTGCTCTGTGCACTCTTCTGCTCTGCGCACTCTTCCGCTCTGCTCACCATCACGCTCTAATTACCCATCCTCTCTGCTCACCTATTCGCTCCCTGCACTCATCCATTCCACGCACTCATCCGCTCCATGCCCTAATCCGCTCCATGCACTCATCCGCTCTGCGCACTCATCCACTCCATGCACTCATCCACTCCCTGCACTCTTCCGTTCCACGCACTCATCCACTCTATGCACTCGTTCTTTCCATGCATTCATCTGCTATATGCACTCATCAGCTCTACAAAGTCGTTTGCTCATACGTAGTCATCCGCTCAATACACTCATCAGCTCTATACACTCATCCGCTTTATAAACTCATCCACTCTATACACTCATCAGGTCTGCACATTCATCTGATCCAGCGTTCTACACATTCTTCTGTACTTCCGCACTCATCCGCTTTACACCCTCATCCGCTCTACATTTTCATCCGTTCTACACTCATCCATTCTGCACATTCATTTGCTCTACGCACTCCTGCGTTCTACACACTTCTCTGCACTTATGCACCCATCCGCTCTACACACCCGTCAGCTCTACACATTCATCCGCTCAACATACTCATCCGTTCTATACACTCATCCAATCTACACACTCATCCGATCTACACACTCATCTGCTCAACGCATTCATCCGCTCAGCGCATTCATCTGTTACACATGTTTTCCTACATTTTAACGATTTCATCCACTCCATTCACTTTGTTCATTTCATCATGCATTTCATCCATTTCATTAATTTAAATCTCGTTGCTGTTTTTGTACGCTTTATTCTTGTTATCCACTTCACTGCTTTGATCTACTTTACTTGTTCTATTCTGTTTGTCCTTTTATTTTATATTAGCGGTTATTAGATGTTAATTTCTCGCATCTAGTGGTTTGTTGGATTGGTGTCATTGAGATGCTTTTATTCTGTTTGGGTTAATTTGCGTACGGGTTGGTTTTAGGGGAACAGCCAGGTTTTCAGTAGTTTGCGGAAAGACATTAGATCTTCAGTTAGGCGAATGTGAGGTTGGAGTGCGTTCCACAGCATGGGGGCCAAGGCTGAGAATAACCTGACTGAGTTTGTCTTAGGTAAAACTAGGAGGCCGGCTGAGCTTGATCTTAGAGTGTGCTTGAAGATATTGAGGTCGGTTTTATGCAATGCTCGATGGGAGATGCATAAGGTTTTGAAAGTCACCCTTCGGGCCACTGGAAGCCAGTGCAGAGTCTTAAGGGCTGGGGAGATGTGGTCTCTTGGGCCGAGTGCAAGTAGCAGTTTGACTGCGGCGTTTTGTGCCCTTTGAAGTTTATTCAGTTGGTAAGCGTGGACTCCGAGGTAGAGGGGGTTTGCGTAGTCCAGTCTTGATATAACAATTGATTGGACCGCGGAGCGTTTGTTGGGAAATGAGAGATATGGAAAGATGCGTCTAAGGGTTTTAAGGTGGTAGTGGCACGACTTTGAGACGTTGTTGACTTGGCGCGAGAGCGTTAGGTCAGAGTCAAGGGTGCATACAAGGTTTTTCACTGGGTTAGAGGGGGTCAGTGCGCTGCCCATGGCGGATGACCATGGTAGTGGGTGTGGAAGAAGTTCAGAGTTGCCACATATCATGATTTCAATTTTGGAGGGGTTTAACAGGAGGTAGCTTTGGGTCATCCAGAGCTCAATGTCAAGGAGGCAGGAGGCGACGTCAGGTCGGCAGTTGGGTTTTGAGTTTAGGAGTTTTAGAGTTAGTTGAGTGTCACAAGTGTAGTTGTCGCACAGGATGTTGTGTGATCGAATTAATGGTGGGAAGGTGATCAAGTAGAGATAGAACAGGAGGGCAGATAGGCATGCTCCTTGCGGGACTCCTGTGTCGACTGGTCGTGCTTGGCGAAAATAGGTGGAGAGTATTGTTATTTGGTACCTATCTTTGAGGAATTATGCTATCCATTTAAGAGCAGTTCCACAAATTCCTAGGGAGTGGAGGCGGTCCAGAAGGATTGAGTGATTGATTGTGTCGAAGGTGGCGGATAGGTCAAGAAGGATTAATGCGGTGCATCCCACGGAGTCTGCTGTCATTTTAAGGTCATCCCAGATTGAGATTAGGGTGGTTTCAGTTCTGTGACGGGCTCTGAAACCTGATTGTGTGGGGTCTAGGAGATTGTTGGTTTCAACAAAGGCATTTAGTTGGGAGTAGGCAGTTCGGTCAATGAGTTTCGCAAGGAAACTGGTGTTTGAGATGGGGCAGTAGTTTTTGGGCTTCAGAGGGCCGAGGGAAGATTTTTTTTAGAGGTTTGACATGAACTGTTTTGAATGCGTCCGGAAAGATACCGGACGAAAGGGAGTCATTTATGATGCATCTTGCGTGTTCTCCTGAGAAGGTGGAAGTGAACATTTCTTTGAGGGTTGTGGCCGGGCAAGGATTTAGTGGAGAGCCGGATGGTTTGCGGGCAGATAGAAGTTTGAGAAATTGGTCTGGTGATATTGGACTAAAGGATTCGAACGTTGGTTGTGTAGAGGTCACAGGCGATGGGTTGGCCAGTATGGGGGAGGGTTGCCTGGTGGATGTAAGAGAGCCAGTTTGGTGGTTATAGCATTTGTTCTTTCGAGGGCCGTGGCATAAAAATGGAGAGAGAGAGAGTTGCACAGTGATTGTGAGGGGGTCGGGACGTTCGTAATGCATGCTGGTTTGGTGAATTCGGAGATTATTTTGTGAAGTTCTTTGCTGGGGTTTTTGCAGTTTAGGATTCGGGAGTTGTAGTGGGCTTTTTTTGCTTTCCGGATTTCACCCTTGTACTGATGAAGGTGTCGGGCCAAGGTGGCTCTACTCTCCTGGTTTTTGTCTTTCTGCCATTTGCATTCTGGGTATTTATATAGTTGTTTAGTGGTCTTCAACTCAGGTGTGAACCATCTAGGGAACAGGCCACGGCGAGCTGATGGTTTGCAAGAGGGTGTGAGCCACATTAGTGAGGTGTTGAGCCATGAGTCAAAGGTGTTGGGGGCTAGTTGTTTGTTGAGTTGGCAGGTAGGTGGTGGGGACTGGAGGAGTGCGTCGGCTAGGTCAGGAACGATTATTAGTTTTTTCCAGCATTTGCGTATCTTCGGAGTTTCAGATTCGAGAACGGGAAGGGGGTTGGGTGAGCGAATGGCGAAAGAAACAATGAAGTGATTGGACCAGATGATAGGGGTGGGGAGGGGTCTAGATGTATCTGGTTGTGGGAGCTAAAGATGGCATCAAGAGTGTGTCCTTTATAGTGAGTCGGGGCGTTTATGTGGGGTTGGAGGTTTATTGCATCTAGACCGTCAACCAGAGAGTGTGTCATAGGGTTGGTGGGGATGTCGAGCCATATGTTGAAGTCTCCAAGGAGGGTGAGGTTAGGATGGTTTAGTTGAAGGGTGGCAATAGAGTCGCAGAGGTTGTTTGAGAATTGTCTATCCTAGCCAGGCAGTCTGTACATTATTAGGAAGCTGTGGGAGAATGAACGGGAAAGGGATAGTTTAACGAGGAGCGATTCGCAGGACGGAATGGAAGGTTGGTTGTCGATGATTGAGGCATGGAAGTGAGACTTGAAGACGAATGCTATTCAACCACCTCTAGAGGGATGGTTCAGTGGGATGAGGGAGTAGTCAGGGGCGAAGGCTTCATTGGCGATTGGGGCGAAGTCGTCAGAGAACCAAGTTTCGGTGATGAAAACCCGGTCTGGTTTGTCAGAGGCAAGGAGGTCAAAGATGCAGTGTCTGTTTTTTGCTATGGATCGGGCATTAAATAGGATGCAGTTCACTTCGGTAGGTGAGGTTGGTGTTGGTGTTGGAGCTGGAGCGGAAGGGGGTGGCTGGGGAGAGAGTAGAAGCTGGAGAGGAAGAAGGGTAAGGTGGTTGATGATTGATGGGAAAAGTGGGCGAGCAGAAAAGTTGGCCGGTTTCGGGTGGGAGTGGGTGGGTGCGTGTGTTAGGATGATTGGGTTAGGCCCGGGTGATTTGAAGGTGGGGTGTGGGCGGTTAGGAGTTTCAGTTGCAGTTGGTGAGAAATCGAGGGAGAGGGGTTTCAGGAGGGGTGAAGCGAGGGGAGAAGGTGGTGATTGGGGGAAAGAGGTGGTGGGTTAAGACAGGGGAGGCGAGGAGTGCTGAGAGATTGAGGGGGACCAGGCACATTTCCTCTTTAGTGTCTTTGTTGCGGTTGGTGTGTGAGAGAGGGTAGGGGGTTCAGAGGGGGAGAGGGATGAGGCTTCTGTTCTTGCTAAGGCTAGGCGTGCAGTTTTTAGGGAGGGGAAAGGGCATCGTCTGGGGGAAGATGGTGGGGGTTTGTGGGAAAGGTGGGGGGTGGATGATTGCAGGGCGGGGTGTGCCTGGTATGATAGTGAGGGGAGCGGGCATGATCAACGTAGGCTGGTCGGTGGTGGGGTTCGGGGGAGCAGTGATCTTAGGGTGGTTGGCTCGCCATCGTACCCCTCTGGCTTGGTGTTTGGAAAGGGGAAGGGTAGGGGATGTGAAGGAGAGTGGGATGATTTGGGAAGGGGGAGATGGGAAGCGAGGCAGACCGGAGAGTGGAGGTGGTCCACGGTGGTCGTTTCCGGTAAACCATGGTGAAGGTGGTGTACTCATAGTTAGTATGAGCTATTAGGTGTAGTTTCAGGTGCAACTTACACTTTATTGGACTTTATAAGTTCGGCTATATCACTGGGTGAGATTAGTCTTGGTTTCAGGGTTCCACTAAGCAGGGTGATATTATTCACTTATTCTAGGTTTTAGCGTACTAGTTGTACTAGGCTGCAGATATTAGGCCGTTTTGAACTGTAGCTAGACCTTAGGATATGTTGTTAGGTGGCCTATTTATTTGCACTACAGTACAGTTACGCTGTTGGGTAGACTATCTTCTAGCAAGCCTGAATACAGGTAAGCTATTAGGGAGAGATTGAATGTAGCAACACCACAGGTATGCTTTTAGGTGGACTTTTAAGTGCAGGTTAGGAGGGTTTTCTAATTGTAACTGTAAATTCAATCAGGGGACGCTATTAGGCACACTTCTAGATTCAAGGAAGGGGCCCTATTAGGCCCACTTGTAAATTTGAGTTTTGTACAGATAGGATATTAGGGATGCTTCTATATTCAACTAATAACTCAACGCTAATGGGCACACTATTGCACAGAGAGGGATATTATGTACAAGAGAGGATATTAGGCACACTTCCAAGTTCAATTTGCACAGAGAGAGTTTTAGGGATACTTCTGAATTCATCTAGGGCACGTTATTAGGCACACTTCTAATTCACTTTTACACAGAGAGGAAATTAGGCACAGTTCTAAATTCAGCTTTACACAGAGAATATTAGGCCATTTCTAAATTCGGTTTTGCACAGAGGGGATATTTAGGCGCACTTCTAAATGCAAGTCTTGCACAGAGAGGCTATTAGGCACACTTCTAACTTCACCAGGGTACGCTATTAGGTACACTTCTATATTGAACTATGCGCAACGAGACTATTAGGGACACTAGTCAGTTCAACTAGGGCTCACTATTAGGCACACTTTTCAATTCAACTTTACACAGAGGGGGTATTAGGCATAATTCTAAATCAACTTTGCACAGAGAGGTTATGAGGGACACTACTCAGTTCAACCAGGCACGCTATTAGGCACAGTTCAAAATTCAACTTTACACAGAGAGGCTATTAGGCACAATCCTAAACTCAACTTTGCACAGATTGGCTTTTCGGCACAACTCTAAAATCAACTTTACTCAGAGAAGATGTTAGGGGCACTTCTAAATTCAAGTCTTGCACAGAGAGGCTGCTAGGTGCATTTCTAGATTCAACCAGGGCAGGCAATTAGACACACTTCTGAGTTAAACTCTGCACAGTTCTAAGTTCAGCTTTGCACTGGGGGATATTGGGTACACTTTAGGTTCAGGTTTGCACAGGGAGGATATTAGGAACACTTCTAAAATCAGATTTGCACAGGGAGGATATTAGGGATACTTCTAAATGCAACTTTTCACAGAGAGGATATTAGGTACATGTTAGGGAGAATTCTCATTTATGGCTAATTTCCCTCAACTAGTGAGTCCCCCAGCAGCTTTGCTGGACTTCTGGAGTTTATCTTTTCCACCTGGTAAGAGTGAGAGCTTTTCCCCACTCTTACCTGTGTTTTGCTATGTGTTTCCATCTGTTTTTATGATTGTGGACTCCGAAGTACACCACTTCAGCCCCTTCTTTGTGTGTGTCGCACAGCACCTTCAGTGCGGAGGCATCAGGTTGTCTTTGAGACTTCCCTCGACTCCATTTCTGAGGCTTCCTAAAAAGGTCAGGTGGACTGAGGAGTGCAATCAAGCCTTTGAAGGCCTAAAGAAAGCCCTTTGTCAAGCTCCAGTCCTAAGAGCTCCTGACTATCACCAACCTTTCATTGTACAAACTGATGCTTCTAATGTAGGGTTAGGTGCAGTCCTTAGTCAACTGGATGAGAAAGGTAGGGAACACCCCATTTGTTTCATCAGCAGGAAGTTAAAGGATCCTGAGACAAGGTGGGCAACAATAGAAAGAGAATGCTTTGCTATTGTGTGGACACTGAAGAGGTTTAGACCATACTTGTATGGATCTACCTTCACTATTCAGGCTGACCACCAACCCTTGAGATGGCTGATGCAAATGAAAGGGGAAAACCCAAAGTTACTCAGATGGTCAATCTGCCTGCAAGGATTTGATTTTTCCATTGAGCACAGAGCAGGAAGTCACCACTAAAATGCTGATGGTCTCTCTAGGATGTTTGTAACCGACTAGAGGTATGAGGTCCATCCGGGAGTGGATTAAATCCTCCTGTCCCTTAGTCTGGGGCGGGGGGCGAGTGTTAGGCAGAATTCTCATTTATGGCTACTTTCCCTCACCTAGTGAGTCCCCCAGCAGCTTTGCTGGACTTCTGGAGTTTATTTCTTCCACCTGGTAAGAGTGAGAGCTTTTCCCCCACTCTTACCTGTGTTTTGCTATGTGTTTCCATCTGTTTTTGTGATTGTGGACTCTGAAGTACACCACTTCAGTAGCCCCCTTCTTTGTGTGTGTCACACAGCACCTTCAGTGCCGTGGCACCGGGTTGTCTTTGAGACTTCCCTCAACTCCATTTCTGAGGCGACTACTGTCACCTAGAAAAGGGTAAAGTTAACATTAACTTTACTGAGTCAATCTACCACAGATCCAGTACACTCCATCTTCCATGGAGTACTGGAAAGGGTTAACTTGTATCCCTTTTTATCGTTACCTCCTAGAGCATTGTTTCACTCTTTTAATATTTAGACTTGGCTGGTGGCAGTGGTATCTACCCTAACCTTTCTACCGCGATTATATTAGATAAACGTGGTACTGTTCTTGGCTATTATATTAGCCTCGAATATAAACCCGCTTGACCAAATTGTCTTTCTTTTGGCTCCGGTTGGGTTTATTCACCATTTCTTTTTGTTAAAGTCCTTCTTGTGTTTTACTTTGCGCGGCAAACTAGGTTTGCCTTCTGTGTTCACTGTCTTTTGGGGGGCTTCTGCCCAAGCGCCTGGGTGTCTAGGTGGGCTGAATGTGAGGGAGGGGTGTAGTCACCCCCTGCACAGGGTATCCTTGGAAGCCCAAGTCACACTTTGTCATGATTGGCCAGGGTAGTTGTCCGGGCTGGACAACCCCCCTGCTCGGTGATTGACAACCAGGCAGCGTGAATGGGGGGTTTTCGCATAAAAGGCAGGTCTCTTGGGCTGGAAGTCAGAGAGTCGCCACTGGAACTACAAAGAACCGGAGAAAAGCAGAGAGAACGATGGCTGCTGCAACTTGGTGGGGATAACCAGCTCATCTTCTACAGCCAGAGGATCCTCTTTCGTGGTCGAAATCGCTACAAGCTGCTGTAGTGGTCTGGATAGCCACCTGAAGAGCCTCTCCTGTTTTTAAGGAGCACACCTTTTAATCCGTGTCGCTGCTGCCGGCCTCATCCCTGTGTGGTGCAGACCCCCTTCAGACGTCCTCCTTCTCGACGAAGCTCCAGGAATCGTGGGTCTGCGGGAAATCAACAGGAACAACTGCCAGGGCACCAGCTGCACCATTGGAACAAGGTACTGTGTTCTGTTGAGGAAACTGGGTGAATCCCTTTTTCTTCATTTCCAAGGCTTGACCTTGTCTTCCCTCCTTCTTATAACTTTTGCTTCCGAACATTGACAATATCAAAGTACTTTTGGATCAGTTGAATCATGAACTGTTAGACCGTGTGATCTTCTTTCGACTCTGTCTCCAGCCCTTTGACTTTTGAACTCCTGCCTCTGAGCGTTTCTTGATTTTGCCTGCCAACCAAAATATTGCCTGTGATTTTTGCCTCCAACTCCCTCTGGGTAGCTCAGGTGCTAAGTGTGTTTTTACCCCGGTAGCATTTCATGTCACGGGTACGCGTTTGTTTAGTAGACCGAACTGTCAAAAAGTGATCGCAATCGTATTTGCGGTAGCGTGTTTTGTGCCTAACACCGGTTCATTCAAACACAGGGTACTTACCCTGAGACTTACTGTACAAAGGGAATTTGTTAGTTGTATTATATTTAACGTGTGGTTTTTATTGAAGTTTAATAGAAGTGTTGTGTTCAACAAATGGTTTAAAAATAAATGTACTTATATTTTTCTACCTGAAACCTTGAGTCAGTGTTTGCTTGAGTCACAGTAATTGTGGTCCCTTTGTGTAATCTCTGCTACTGCTCATATACCACTGCTACCACTATGACATAGTAGTACAGGCTTGTACCAAAGGTAAAACTTGTATCACCACCTGTAGTCTTAATTGTGTGTAGTGGTCGCTAAGGGCACAGCACATGATTCTGCCTAACAGTACACTTGTATTTTCAATTTTCACAGAGAGGCTATTGGGCTCACTTCTAAATTCAAGTTTCACAGAGAGGCTGTTGGGCACACTTCTAAAAGCAACTTTCACAGGGAGACTATTGGGCGCACTTCTAAATTCAGCTTTTCACAGAGAGGATATTGGGTACACTTCTAAATTCAACTTTTCACAGAGAGGAGGTTGGGCACACTTCTAAATTCAATTTTTCACAGAGAGGCTATTGGGCACACTTCTAGATTCAACTTTCAGAGAGGTTATTGGGCACACTTCTAAATTCAACTTTTCACATAGAGAGGGAGTTGGGCACACTTCTAGATTCAACTTTCAGAGAGGCTATTGGGCGCACTTCTAAATTCAACTTTTCACAGAGAGGCTATTGGTCACAATTCTAGATTCAACTTTCACAGAGAGGCTATTGGTCACACTTCTAATTCAACTTTCACAGAGAGGCTATTGGGCACACTTTTAAATTCACCTTTTTACAGAGAGGCTATTGGGCATACTTCTTAATTCAACTTTCACGAGAGGCTATGGGGCACACTTCTAATTCAACTTTCACAGAGAGGCTATTGGGCGCACTTTTAAATTAAACTTTTCACAGAGTATATTGGGTACACTTCTAAAATCAACTTTCACAGAAAGGCTATTGAGCGCAATTCTAGATTCAGCTTTCACAGAGAGGATATTGGGCACACTTCTAATTTCAATTTTCACAGAGAGGGAGTTGGGCACACTTCTAAATTCTACTTTTCACAGAGAGGCTATTGGGCACACTTCTAGATTCAATTTTCACAGAGAGGCTATTGGGCGCACTTCTAAATTCAACTTTTCACAGAGAGGATATTGGGCACACTTCTAAATGCAACTTACACAGAGAGGCTATTGAGCACACTTCTAGATGCAGATTTCACAGAGATGCTGTTGGGCACACTTCTAAATTCAACTTTCCACAGAGAGGCTATTGGGCACATTTCTAAATTCAACTTTCAGAGAGGCTATTGGGCGCACTTCTAAATTGAACTTTTCACAGAGAGGATATTGGGCATACTTCTAGATTCAATTTTTACAGAGAGGATATTGGGCACACTTCTAAATTCAACATTCACAGAGAGGCTATTGGGCACACTTCTAAATTCAACTTTCAGAGAGGCTATTGGGCACACTTCTAAATTCTACTTTTCACAGAGAGGATATTGGGCACACTTCTACATTCAACATTCACAGAGAGGCTATTGGGCACAATTCTAAATTCAACTTTCCACAGAGAGACTATTGGGCACACTTCTAGATTCAACTTTCGGAGAGGCTATTGGGCGCACTTCTAAATGCAACTTTTCACAGAGAGGATATTGGACACACTTCAAAATTCAACTTTCACAGAGAGGTTATTGGCACACTTCTAGATTCAGCTTTTACAGAGAGGATATTGGCACACTTCTAAATTCAACATTCACATAGAGGCTATTGGGCACACTTCTAAATTCAACTTTCAGAGAGGCTATTGGGCACACTTCTAAATTCAACTTTCACAGAGAGGCTATTGGGCGCACTTCTAAATTCAACTTTCCACAGGAAGGATATTGGGCAAACTTCTAAATTCAACTTTCACAGAGAGGCTATTGGGCGCACTTCTAAATTCAACTTTCGGAGAGGCTATCGGGCGCACTTCTAAATTCAACTTTTCACAGAAAGGAAGTTGGGCACACTTCTAGATTCAACTTTCAGAGAGGCTATTGGGCAGACTTCTGGATTCAGCTTTCAGAGAGGCTATTGGGCGCACTTCTAAATTCGGCTTTTCACAGAGAGGATATTGGGCGCACTTCTAAATTCAACTTTCCACAGGAAGGATCTTGGGCACACTTCTAAATTCAACTTTCGGAGAGGCTATTGGGCGCACTTCTAAATTCAACTTTTCACACAGAGGAAGTTGGGCACACTTCTAGATTCAACTTTCAGAGAGGCTATTGGGCACACTTCTAGATTCAGCTTTCAGAGAGGCTATTAGGCGCACTTCTAAATTCAGCTTTTCACAGAGAGGCTATTGGGCACACTTCTAGATTCAGCTTTTACACAGAGGATATTGGGCACACTTCTAAATTCAACATTCACAGTGAGGCTATTGGGCGCACTTCTAAATTCAACTTTTCACAGAGAGGATATTGGGCACACTTCTAAATGCAACTTACACAGAGAGGCTATTGAGCACACTTCTAGATGCAGATTTCACAGAGATGCTGTTGGGCACACTTCTAAATTCAACTTTCAGAGAGGCTATTGGGCGCACTTCTAAATTCAACTTTTCACAGAGAGGATATTGGGCACACTTCTAAATTCAACTTTCAGAGAGGCTATTGGGCGCACTTCTAAATTCAACTTTTCACAGAGAGGATATTGGGCATACTTCAAAATTCAACTTTCACAGAGAGGCTATTGGGCACACTTCTAGATTCAATTTTTACAGAGAGGATATTGGGCACACTTCTAAATTCAACATTCACAGAGAGGCTATTGGGCACACTTCTAAATTCAACTTTCAGAGAGGCTATTGGGCACACTTCTAAATTCTACTTTTCACAGAGAGGATATTGGGCACACTTCTACATTCAACATTCACAGAGAGGCTATTTGGGCACAATTCTAAATTCAACTTTCCACAGAGAGGCTATTGGGCACACTTCTAGATTCAACTTTCGGAGAGGCTATTGGGCGCACTTCTAAATGCAACTTTTCACAGAGAGGATATTGGACACACTTCAAAATTCAACTTTCACAGAGAGGTTATTGGCACACTTCTAGATTCAGCTTTTACAGAGAGGATATTGGCACACTTCCAAATTCAACATTCACATAGAGGCTATTGGGCACACTTCTAAATTCAACTTTCAGAGAGGCTATTGGGCACACTTCTAAATTCAACTTTCACAGAGAGGCTATTGGGCGCACTTCTAAATTCAACTTTCCACAGGAAGGATATTGGGCAAACTTCTAAATTCAACTTTCACAGAGAGGCTATTGGGCGCACTTCTAAATTCAACTTTCGGAGAGGCTATCGGGCGCACTTCTAAATTCAACTTTTCACAGAAAGGAAGTTGGGCACACTTCTAGATTCAACTTTCAGAGAGGCTATTGGGCAGACTTCTGGATTCAGCTTTCAGAGAGGCTATTGGGCGCACTTCTAAATTCAGCTTTTCACAGAGAGGATATTGGGCGCACTTCTAAATTCAACTTTCCACAGGAAGGATATTGGGCACACTTCTAAATTCAACTTTCGGAGAGGCTATTGGGCGCACTTTTAAATTCAACTTTTCACACAGAGGAAGTTGGGCACACTTCTAGATTCAACTTTCAGAGAGGCTATTGGGCACACTTCTAGATTCAGCTTTCAGAGAGGCTATTAGGCGCACTTCTAAATTCAGCTTTTCACAGAGAGGCTATTGGGCACACTTCTAGATTCAGCTTTTACACAGAGGATATTGGGCACACTTCTAAATTCAACATTCACAGAGAGGCTTTTGGGCACACTTCTAAATTCAACATTCACAGTGAGGCTATTGGGCACACTTCTAAATTCAACTTTTCACAGAGAGGAAGTTGGGCACACTTCTAGATTCAGCTTTCAGAGAGGCTATTGGGCGCGCTTTTAAATTCAGTTTTGGACAGAGAGGATGGTAAGCACACTTCCAAATGCAGCGGTTCATTTCATGCTCTAAGAATGCAGCTATACCATAGACGTGTTTGTAAATGCGAACTTCTAAATGTGATGCTAACACAGTGTGTAGATCTTACAATGGTTTAGTTTCTAGGTTGAGTGGTGGGTTATTATGGCGAGAAGTAATTGCTTCGGTCCCCGCCCTTGCCACATTTACTTTTTTGTCGGCTTCTTGCTTCTCCTGCGGATACCTGCAGATACGACCTGGAGCCGTCACTTTGAGAGCCGTCCTTTGCCTCGGGTCCTTAGCCGATGGGCTGCCCTGGGAGTGCTGGTAATGAAGGGGAGTCTTTCGTCTCAGCCAATCAGGTCGTGGGGCAGGCACGGGAGGCGGGATTAGCACTGACCAGGAAGTGGTTGTGGGCGGACGGGGCTAGGGCTGTTTTTAGCTAATTGTGGAGGAAAATGGGGTCACTGAGCAGGGCACAACTTACGTGGGCACACTGGAGTCTAAGACGGCTTGGATTCAGAGGCGCCGCACTATGGCTAAACACTAGGGACTGGTGGGCCAATCAGATCGCGGGGCGGGCACGGAAGGCAGGATTAGCACTGACCAGGAAGCGGGGAACTAGTGGATGCGGGTGGGTGGGGCTAGGGCTGTTTTTAGCTAATTTTGGAAGGAAATGGGGTCGCTGAGCAGGGCACAACTTACCCGGGCACACTGGAGTCAAAGACGGCTTGGATTCAGAGGTGCCACACTATGGCTAAACACTAGGGACTGGTGGGCCAATCAGGTTGCGGGGTGGGCAAGGGAGGCAGGATTAGCACTGGCCAGGAAGCGGGGAACGAGTGGATGCGGGCGGACGGGGCTGGGGCTGTTTTTAGCTCATTTTGGAAGAAAATGGGGTCGCTGAGCAGGGCACAATTTACCCAGGCACACTGGAGTCAAAGACGGCTTGGATTCAGAGGCGCCGCACTATGACTAAACACTAGGGACTGGTGGGCCAATAAGGTTGCGGGGCAAGCAGGGGATGTGGGATTAGCACTGCCAGGAAGCAGGGAACGAGTGGATGCGGGTAGACGGGGCTAGGGTGGTTTTTAGCTAATTTTGGAGGAAAATGGGGTCGCTGAGCAGGGCACAACTTACCCGGGCACACTGGAGTCAAAGACGGCTTGGATTCAGAGGCGCCGCACTATGGCTAAACACTAGGGACTGGTGGGCCAATCAGGTTGCGAGGTGGGCACGGGAGGTGGGATAAGCACTGACCAGGAAGCGGCGAACGAGTGGAATGCGGCCAGACGGGGCTGGGGCTGTTTTTAGCTAATTTTGGAGGAAAATGGGGTCGCTGAACAGGGCACAACTTACCCGGGCACACTGGAGTCAAAGACGGCTTGGATTCAGATGCGCCGCTTTATGACTAAACACTAGGGACTGGTGGGCCAATCAGGTTGCGGGGCAGGCACGGGATGCGGGATTAGCACTACCAGGAAGCGGGGAAGGAGTCGATGCGGGCAGACGGGGCTATGGTTGTTTTTAGCTAATTTTGGAGGAAAATGGGGTCGCTGAGTAGGGCACAACTTACCCGGGCAAACTGGAGTCAAAGACGGCTTGGATTCAGAGGCGCCGCACTATGGCTAAACACTAGGGACTGGTGGGCCAATCAGATCGCGGGGCAGGCCCGGGAGGCGGGATTAGCACTGACCAGGAAAAAAGGGAAATGAGTGGATGCGGGTGGGTGGGGCTAGGGCTGTGTTAAGCTAATTTTGGAAGAAAATGGGGTCTCTGAGCAGGGCACAACTTACCCAGGCACACTGGAGTCAAAGACGGCTTGGATTCAGAGGCGCCGCACTATGGCTAAACACTAGGGACTGGTGGGCCAATCAGGTTGCGGGGTGGGCACGGGAGGCGGGAATAGCACTGACTAGCAAGCGGGGAACGAGTGGATGCGGGCGGACGGGTCTGGGGCTGTTTTTAGCTCATTTTGGAGGAAAATGGGGTCGCTGAGCAGGGCACAACTTACCCAGGCACACTGGAGTCAAAGACGGCTTGGATTCAGAGGCGCCGCACTATGACTAAACACTAGGGACTGGTGGGCCAATCAGGTTTCGGGGCAGGCACGGGATGCGGGATTAGCACTACCAGGAAGCGGGGAACGAGTGGATGCGGGCGGACGGGGGTAGGGCTGTTTTTAGCTAATTTTGGAGGAAAATGGGGTCACTGAGTAGGGCACAACTTACCCGGGCACACTGGAGTCCAAGACGGCTTGGATTCAGAGGCGCTGCACTATGGCTAAACACTAGGGACTGGTGGGCCAATCAGGTTGCGGGGCGGGCACTTGAGGCGGGATTAGCACTGACCAGGAAGCGGGGAACGAGTGGATGCGGGCGGACAGGGATAGGGCTGTTTTTAGCAAATTCTGGAGGAAAATGGGGTCGATGAGCAGGGCACAGCTTACCAGGGCACACTGGAGTCAAAGAAGGCTTGGATTCAGAGGCACCACACTATGGCTAAACACTAGAGACTGGTGGGCCAATCATGTCGCAGGTCGGGCACGGGAGGCAGGATTAGCACTGACCAGGAAGCGGGGAACGAGTGGATGTGGGCGGACTGGGCTAGGGAGATTTTAGCTAATTTTGGAGGAAAATGGGGTCGCTGAGCAGGGCACAACTTACCCGGACACACTGGAGTCAAGACGGCTTGGATTCAGAGGCACTGCATTATGGCTAAACACTAGTGGCTGGTGGGCCAATCAGGTCTTGGGGCAGGCACGGGAGGCGTGATTAGCACTGACCAGGAAGCAGGGAATGAGTGGATGCAGACGGACAGGGATAGGGCTGTTTTTAGCAAATTCTGGAGGAAAATGGGGTCGATGAGCAGGGCACAGCTTACCAGGGCACACTGGAGTCAAAGACGGCTTGGATTCAGAGGCACCACACTATGGCTAAACACTAGAGACTGGTGGGCCAATCATGTCGCAGGTCGGGCACGGGAGGCAGGATTAGCACTGACCAGGAAGCGGGGAACGAGTGGATGTGGGCGGACTGGGCTAGGGAGATTTTAGCTAATTTTGGAGGAAAATGGGGTCGCTGAGCAGGGCACAACTTACCCGGACACACTGGAGTCAAAGACAGCTTGGATTCAAAGGCGCCGCACTATGGCCAAACACTAGGGTCTGGTGGGCCAATCAGGTCGCGGGGCAGGCACGGGAGGCAGGATTAGCACTGACCAGGAAGTGGGGAATGAGTGGATTCGGGCAGACGGGGTTAGGGCTGTTTTTAGCTAATTTCTGAGGAAAATGGGGTCACTGAGCAGGGCACAACTTACCCAGTCACACTGGAGTCAAGGACTGCTTGGATTATGAGGCACCGCACAATGGCTAAACACTAGGGACTGGTGGGCCAATCAGGTCACGGGGTGGGCACGGGAGGCAGGATTAGCACTGACCAGGAAGCAGGGAACGAGTGGATGCGGGCGGAGGGGGCTAGGGCTGTTTTTAGCTAATTTTGGAGGAAAATGGGGTCACTGAGCAGGGCACAACTTACCTAGGCACACTGGATTCAAAGATCACTAGTCAATGGCTACTGAATGTTTTGAGACCTGCTAACATATTTGTTGACTGATGTCATATACTTGTAAGAATAAGACCTTATCCAATGGTGTGATTTGTTTCTCATTTCAGCCAGAACAAAGAAACATTTGATAGTTTCCTGGTACCGACAAGAGCCGTGGTCTATCAAACATTTTCTAAAGCAGACTTCCTGACACACAAGCTGCAGTCGAAAGCATACACTCGCACCATGATTGCTAGCAAACGCTATTTGTTTGGCCAGGTGATGCCAGCACAACCCACTATGAAGATTATTCCACCAATGCTGATGCCAGGCATTTACATTAATAGCCAAGTGCTCACATCCGAAGCAGGTATTCCACTAATTCACATCATCTAGCAGGCATGCCAATGAAATATAAGCTGCCTTAGATATTGCACTCATATGCTGAAGTAAGCAAATCATATTCCATGTAGTTCCATCAAATGCCAGCTTCTCAGATCATATAGCAGGCATCATCATCAAATGATCAGCGTGTGCTCAGTATTTCTATTAAAGGGTAAGTATTTGCCCCATATCCCAACTATTGTCAGCAGATACCCAGGCACTCACACCAGACACAGGGTATTGCCAAATGCTAGGTGCTCTTATCCTATCCCAGACAGGCAGTACTGCCACACCACTCAAAACTAAAGCACCACAGAAGCAAAGCTCTTCCTCATGCTTTGGGAGATGCTGTAAACAGGAGATAGAAGCAACATGTATTTATGTATTTATTTATTGTTTGCTTGAAAATGATGGCTGTGACATGCTGTGCAGCATGGCCACGGAGTGCTGAATGTGCCAGTTCCCAAGAATTTCAGGATGGCCACTAGCTTTAGCGGTGGGGGCAGAGTTGTCCTGATGTTAATTCTGCTCTCAATGTTTCCCTGGTTTATGGTGAGCAGCTCACCTATGGCCTTCCTTTTGAGCCGGTACAGGTTTAACAGCTGGCCTATCCCTCGGTATGGGTGCTCACCTTAGATGGCGCCTTGTCTCTGCACCCTGTGCTGATTTTCCTGCCTCTATAGGTCCATGCGCAGCGTGAGCAGCTGCATATCCCAGGTCGCAATGGCTAGTGGCATCATGGTGTTGGTAAGTGTGTTTGGGGAAGACGTGTGAGTGGATTGGGTGCACTTGTGGCTTCATTTGTGGCACCTGTCTGCATTAACTGTGGTGTGTTTTTTGAAGTATTTCTGCTGAATTTCAGCAGTATTACTGCCGTGTCCCAACTTGTAATTTGACAGTAATACAGCTTTGGTGTTCTCTGCAGTAGTTCTGCTGATGGTCATTTAGCTGACTGTAATACAGTCGTCAAAATTACCATTGGCAGTATTACCATCAACTGTATTACTGCAGACTCATAATTCGACAGAACAGTAAATGTGGTGGTAATTCCGTTACCGCCATGTTTACAATATCCCGCCGAACTTGTAATGACCACCATTGTAATGTTTATTTTGTATTGCACAGGAGTAGGTCAGTCACAAATAGGCTGTTGTGTGTGGCTTGCAATGATAGTCACTATCTGTAATATCAGACTCTATATTGGGAAATTCACTGCTCTGAAATCACGCAAGCACTTGTCGGAATAAGCAGCACATACCCACATTCTGAATAGGGCAGGCACTCAGCTATGAAACCAAAAGCCAATGCCAAGCCACTGTTCCACACTGCACACAAAGTGATCCCCTGTTCCTATGGTACAGAGACTGCCAAACGGACCCAAGAGCCCTGTTTCAGTTGTTTTATTCTTTTGCATTTAAGCACATTAGAGTGTGATTAAGATTAGAGGGCTGTAGACACATCAGTGAGTAAATAATGGGGAGATGCAATGTCTGTGACATGGACCTTAAGACACATGAGTTGTGGGTGATTGGCAATGGTGGATGTATTAAGGTGCAGGCTGTGTGAAACTATGACTGCAAGCAAGTGATCATGCCATGCATTTCCGTTCAAATCTTTCTGTCAATCTTGATACAACATGTGTAAACACCGTAGGAGGTATTTAGGCTAACATTATTTAGCTGGTCATTATAGGATTCCATTCAGAATAGGGAAAGAAAAAGCTACCATCACTCCCTTTGCCCAACATCTTACTTTAATAATTTATATATTGTCCAGTTTCTTTGTTATGTGATTTGTGCATGTTTAAAGCCATCTCTACAATATGGACAAGCTCATCAATCGCATGCCATAAATCCACTCCTAGACCTGCTACCATCAATCTGGCCACAGCCAACAACACCCACAGGAGATGGTGTCCCAGAGTAAATGTTACCATTTCCAGCACCAACAGGAAGTAAACATGGATCATTAAGATATTCTGCTGTGACATTATATAATCAAATAATGATTTTACCCCTGCCTACTATTATAGATGAGAGACTCTCCCCTAGCCATCCCATGGCTATCCATTAACCCAAAATAAATAGTGGAAGGGGACATATCGTTGACAACCTCCACCATCCTTGGTTCCCTAGGGTATTATCCAATTCGAAGAAAGAACAGGGAGGCTGGCGCTCCGTCAACCACTGCCAACAGAGTCAACCTATGTCTTTATAGAGTCTGTACTGTGATGTAGAAAACAGTAGATCGCAGTCGTGTTTGTCAATTGTCCTCACTGCGTCACAGCAACTGTTGAATTGCAAGTGACACGGAAACAGCTTCACAGAACGTATCACCTCTGTCACTCAACTGCTGCAAAGTGCAGCATACCTGCACACGCCCAGGTCATACCTGCAATGGAGGGAGGTATTTGTGTGCATTTAAGGGAAGATATGTAGGAAGTTATGAGGGTAAGGGGTTGGTTTTTGGTTTGTGTATTTGGGTGCACAGAGACTGGAAGAATTTTAAGGCTGTTTGTGGGGGATGCAGTGGGTCCAGACATTTGTTAGTGTTTGAAGTGGCGAGCTGAATGGCAGAACACGGGTAGCATGCTTGGTAAATTCTCTTTTTGGCGGGGTGAGAGCTGAAAGAGGTGAGAGACGGTAATGACATGAGTCCACAATTTGTTCTACATCGCTCTGGTGTTCTATGGCTGTTCCATTCACCCCCTTCCCCGCTGGTAAATAGTTACAGATGCAGGGGGTAGAAAGTGGTGTAGAGTCCTTGAGTGAGGCAGTCCACACACAACAGAGATGTGGATATGTTTAAAATCAACAAAGAACTGATTTTCGCCTTCCTTTGCTGATTTACATCAAAAACACCTCAAGCGTCGCTCTGATTAATTATGATGTCACAAGGAATCACTCATTGAAAAAAAAAATCCTCCTTATTTTTATCTGCCCATACACATTTGTATATGTAATTGGGACATTGATGAAGATACAATGCATGAAAAGACTACAATATTTATGCGAAAATCTGGAAACACAATTCAGCCTCTAGTTCGAACTTGGGTGGCCTCATAAATCAGGTCAAACCATTTCAACAGCTTTCGATTACCTAAACAATACATTTATTAATTATAATCATGGTGTACGTCCGTATATTCTCTTAATCTTTCATTCTAATTGTTTATAATATTATGACTCCATATTCCATTTTATTGTAATATGAAGGTACGTTCCTCACGCTCGTGTGTGATGAAGGGAAGCTACCGTATGTCCCTATTGATTTCTCTGGCCGGGTACCACATGTCCAATTTGTTAAAGTGGTTCTGTGTAACTGTGTACTGCACTGGTTTATGCAGTGTTCTTCTTTGTGTAACAACATTTGAGTCCATCAATGTCACGCAGCTTGATAGATTCAGGACGGATAGAAATTGACAGCTATTCTTTGCCTTTGCCACATCTCTCTGACGTACTTTATTAGGTGTCAGTTTTGATGTATCGTACATAAGTGTATATGGGAAAAGGTGCATTTAAATGCTTTCTCTCTTCTAATGCCACAATTCTCACAAAGATGGTCGGTGAAATATACACTCCCTATCCTCTTCTAAGATGGCCGTTTCAGCTGATAAAGGAGAGAACAATATGTACAAATGGTGGTTGCAAGTTGAGTAGGTAAGGAAAAACAATCTGAGTCGTATCTTATGCTTCTCGTGGGGAATATTCTAGATATGTATTTAGCTATTGGAAACATTTAATGGAAACCTTGGGTAAAAACTTGGTCGCTTGTGCTGGAAGTGAAACTGCTGTTAGAGATCTTAGCGCAAAGCATGGGAGAGCATGGGAGCATGGCAGAGCACCATTTTGCCCAGAAAAGGCAACACTTCCATGTATCTAGTAATTGGAAAAAGGTGACTTGATAGCTCATCAAGTGATAACTAAAAGAGTAAACTAATAAAGGCATTGCGGAGAAGTGCAAGATTGTTAATACACACATGCTAGCAACATCGACCAGAAGCATGTATGAATGTACAATAAGCACTGTACCCACACTAAGAATGAAGTAAGCATAGAGCGAGAACCACAGGTGCACAGTGTCAAGCCTTAGAAACGTCCCTGCAATGACAAACCCACTGTGATGCTTGAAATGCTTGTGGAGGGACATGACCTCCTTGTCATTGTCCTACCTCTCCCTGTGTGTGATTCCTATATATTCTTTGCACAGGAGTCCAGTTTGGACCCCTGGCAGTACAGCCCTTCATCTTTTCCTTTTGTTGAACAATGACCTACGGGATGCTCCTATGGCACCTTGGGTAGCCTGTGTTTTGGGGTACGTGTGTGTTGCCCACAGAGCATGGCATGGGCAAGTGGCAGCTACATGCTAATTTTGCAGTGACTCTGGGTCAAGGGGTGGTACCTGAATGAATGGAGAGAGGGGTAAAATCAAATTCTGTTTTGTGGGTGCCTGGTTTTGTTTGTGTGTAACAATGCCTCTGATCTGCCCGAGCCAGCCCTGACTGAAACTGGAATGAATGCAGTTTGTACTCTGAAAGGCTGACCAGTGTCCCCGATACACATTCACTGTTTAGGGTGTCTGGGTTGGGGTTAATGTGGTTAATGGCCTAAATACCTGGGAGCCTGATTGAATGCAACTCATACATGCACTTGTGTGAGTGAATGGGTACATTTGTGTATAACAAGGGACCCCTCACTTACCTCTGTGTCAGAAGCTGGAGTCAGAAGCCAGAAGAAGCAAACTGTAGTGTTCTTGAAGCTTGTATACTGAAACCAGCTGGAGGAAGAAGTCTGCTGCTGCAACTCCACAACAAATCCAAAGGCTGCTTTGCTGACTCAAGGACTGAACCAGAGAGGACATGTAGAGGCAATATCTTGGCATAACTACGAGGTGACATATTCACCCAAAGTCTCATGGAAGTCACTCCTATGTTCCTTTTTAATCCACCAGAGGTATCTTCATAAGTCCTGAAGTGGAGTGTCCAGACTTCTTGAGGCCAAGAAGTCCACCAACATCATCTAGGGTCCGGACGTTGTTTGCAACTGCTGAGATAACAGGTTGATGTATATTGCCCAGAAGAGGGGGTACCCTGGTATAGCGCTGCCTGATGCCCAGAGATTGCCAAGTTCCACCGAACCAACACAATCTTAAAAAGGCACTGCAAACGTGACATCTGTCTACTTTTCCATGGCTGAAGAAACCCAGTGTCACTGCTTGAAGAGAAGTGCCCGCCAGAGTAGTTCCTGCCATATAAACTGAAGAACGAGTCCTGAGGGTCCAAACTATGTGGAGGTCTACAGGGCAGTCCAGCACTCTAAGTCAACTCACCAGAAACCATCCTATCATCCGTACTTCGGATGCAGCACAGAAGAACCAAAGAGCGACATACCGCAAACTGAAGAAACCTGACACCTATTTCTGCCACTGCACCTGCCATCACCAAAGGTCATCCACAGAAACCAAATAATGTATCTTCACCTCCTAAATCTTCTTGAGGTACACAACAAGTTTAATCTTCATGGGACATTCACAGCCGGAGTAGCAACTGACCAATGAGACCATTGTGACAGACCTTCACTGCTGCCTTCCTGACACTGATTGATTCCCTTCTCCTTCTCGACACCAACGTCCCAGTGATTCCATCCTCAAGGGGCATCCTCAAGTAAAACTGATAAACTCCACCATTTCACCTCCCAAGGCACCCAAAGTACTTTGATGAGGAAGAGCATCTTCCGTCCTTGGGGGTCACTCAAAGGTTTCATCAAAGATTCATCTTGGTTCCGTTCTCCTGTGACATCTCAGGTACTTTGGGGTGGTGGGATCTGTAGAAACAAAATCAGACTATTACTAAACCTATAAGGACTGTCCATTGAATTGTAAGCAAAGTGCAACTTACCTTTTTCTTACAGGTTGCTCAGGTGGGGGTTGACACAGGTGCTCAAGCAACCATAATATCAACAGAACGGGTGAAAAGTACCAATGAAGAGCTATCCACACAGAATCATGTAAAGGTGAGGAAAAATGAAGGCCTCGTGCACAATTTTAATGGGGGAGAAATCCCTATCGAAGGTGTCACTGAGGTTGACATAAAGATAGGGAAGCATCAGATGAGACAGGAAGTGTTGGTCAAATCCATTACTGCAATAACTTTTCTAATAGGGACCTTATTGCCCCTCATTGATGGGGTAAATGGAGTATTGTGGTCCTTAGCTAAAAACACATTGAAACCTAAGAAAATAATGAACGAAAGCAACAATGTAAAGAATGCCACACCGTTGCTAAATTAGAAAGTGCAGTGGTAGTATATCATCAGAATGACTGTGTGCCTAGTGTCACTCTCATTCTCATGTGTCAGGATGTAATGTGAGGCAAAAAGGAGAAGTAGTCTTTGGAGATGTATTTGCACCCCAAGAAAAATTGGCAAACAGAAATAGATGAAAACATGTTGCATTTTTATCTAAATGAAGAAAAATTCAAACCAAATATTACTCAAGAGGTAAGTCAAAAAAACACATTTCACCAATCTCAGAAATACACATGGGAGAAGGGCAGCCATGGATCCCTATCCATGTGAATAGGCATCCTGAAATAACTGAAGCCACTTTGGCGCTTGAGCATGAAAGGATTTTCATTACCGAAAAGGTACTCTGGCAAATACTTGACAGAGAGGAGATCCCAAAGTTGAAGATAAAGAATCAACACATGTTTGGCCTAGATGACCCTGAGGTGGGACAAAGAATTGTAGAAAGATGCACGTTAAAGATTAAATTGGCTCTAAGAGCATTCATCACAATGTGTGGATCGTGAGCAGGACACAAAACACATTTTATTTGGGGAATGCTATCATGCACAGAATGTGTATGGTATTAAACTCTCTAAATAAAAAAGTTTGGTCCAGGTTGGTTGGAGCCACACCTGAATTTGAAGACAAAAGACACGCTTACCATTGTGCCCAAATGATGCCATAGGCAATTGAGCTTCAGGTGAAAAAGGATGTTACTATTCCCAGACAATTTACAGAAGCATTAAAATACAGGAAGGGACAACAGATAATAGATTCTGATGCATTTGTATGCCTAAATGAATCCATAAAGCAGCCAGGATTAGAATACAAATATACATTACTGATAGAGATTGGGGATGGACCCATTTAAATCCTGGTGGACAATAAAGGTTGTCAGGACATTCATTTGGAAGAGAATTCAGCATTAGGAATGGCAATACAGAAATCCTAATATACTGCTGATTTCAGTAACCCAGTCATTGGGAACATTCCTGAAAGCTTTGTGAGTTACCAGAATCATTGGAGTCTAAGCCTAAAGGAATAGTTAAAGTTCAGTCGGTGTACCCTTGTGAGCCATGTGAAATGGTATGCTGTCATCAGGATGATTGTATCACATTCGATTAGCCAAACCTAAAAGAGAAACACAGCATATTGAAATGGAGGTCAATATTCCAAAATATTTGTGTGTAGGGACTCTCCAAAGAGACACTGCCACATGATTTGAGGGAAGTATAGAGTTTCCTCCTTTGAAGGACTACCCAGTGATTTCTAAAATGGTAGAGGAACAGATTCTACCTGCAGATGCTTGCACAAATGAAAAATAAAGGGAAAAGTTGAGAAAAATATTTATGGAGTTCAAACAGGTTTTTACCAAAGATTCCTATGACTGTGGGCTGACTGATTTGCACGTGGCCACCCTACCATAAGGACATGGTAGGGGGCCAGTAATTGTGCGACAATATAATTTACCCCAGTCATGTTTGCAATCAGTAGCTGAAATAATTAACAATTTAGAATCTAGAGGAATCATTAGGCCTGTTCATAGTACATCAAATACCCTATATTAGGTGTGCTAAAACCCAATGGCCAGTGGTGTTTGTGTGCAGATTTATGAGAATTGAACAAAAAGGTACCTGTTTCAAGGTGACCCCTTTGATTTATTGATCAGGGTCTTGCACAAGTTCATGGCTCAAAGGTGTTTACCACATTAGACCTTACAGTTGGATACAGGTGTGTGCCACTAGCTTAACATATATTTGCATTTTCATTTGAAAAATCTCAATATGCATGGTTCCGGACCCATTTTGGGTATGTCAATAGTTAGGAGGGTGATATTCCTGAACAAGGCACTCACAGATGCAGCTGAAAGAGGGACAATAGTCTATGTGGATGATGTGCTAATGAAAAATGAAAATCTGAAAAGCCACTTCAGAAAGATTAGACTTGTGCTCAGTCAGCTATAGAAGGCTGGGGCAAAAGTATCATTACAAAAAGCACAGTCAATGCAGAAAAAGGGTAAACTTCCTACGTCATGAAGTTACAAAGCATGCGTTAAACCCATAAAAGCAGAAAGTGGAATCCATTCAGAAACTAAAGGATCCGACAACATGTGAAAAGTTTAAAGAGTTTGTTAGGAATGACAAGTTACAACAGAAAATGTATTGAAAATTATGCAGAGATTACACAACCTTTGACGAAATTACTTTAGCCGGGTCTACCCTGGAAATAGGAAAAGGAACAAAGTAAGGTATTGGCCATGCTAAAAGAGTATTTAATGAGAGCACCATGGTTGGCATAGCCAACAAAAAAACAGGATTTCTTTGTAGAAATCGGATTCACCGATGAATGTATGTCGGCAGTGTTATATCAAAAACATGAAACAAATAACAAAGCCATTGCATATGCTAGCAAAGCATTGTCACAGGTAGAGACCAAATTTAGTGAATGTGAAAAAAGCACTTCTCCCTACTGTCTGGGCATTACAACATTTCCATCCCATAATTCAAGGGGAGCGGGAGATTGTAGAAGCAAATCACCAGCCTATGCAATTTTTGCAAAGTAAGAGAATCAGATCAGGGAATTTTCCCCGGTCAAGAATAACTTCATTGACATTAGCACTTCAGGGATTTCCAGAAGAAGTGAGATATAAAGAAACCAGTTGCTCAAAAACTAGCGGAGTTTCATGATTGTGCAGCTGTCTGTGCCCCTGATAAAACAGATCTAGAGACAAGTTTGAATGAATTTGAGCAATGGCCATGCAAGGCTTTCAACAAAAAAACATGTAAGGACTTACCAACTGTGTATGTAGATGGATGTGCATACCATGTAGAAATGATACGGAAAAAGAACTTGTAGCCAGAATAGGAAATGTATGTGTTAAATGTGACAACATTCAAAGAGTAAGCATTTGGATTAGCCCCAAAAGCAGTCAATTGGCAGAACTGGCCACTATTCTTAAGCAATATCACAGCAGTAGAAAAAAGGCTCAAAGAAATAGTTCTAGTCACTGATTCCGATTATGGGCAACATAGTTTTGTGGAGTATTTACCTGGCTGGAAAGAGAAAGGAATGCTCACCTATAACAAGAAGCCACTTAATCATGGCAAGATGTTTCAGGCTGTAGACAAACTTGTGTCAGAAAATGCCCTGATAATACATTGGAGAAAATATGTGGTCATTTCAAAACACCAGGTTAGGATCAGGAAGGAAATGATACGGCAGATCAATTAGCCAACATTGGAGCTGTAATGGGGAGGTTTGTTGAATTGAACACCTGCTTGGTGAAATACAGGTAGATGTGATAACACGTTCAAAGACTCCAAAACAGTTGAACAGCCTGTGGCACAATGGAGTTTTGATACTCCAGGTCAACACTTAACTAAAGCACACAAGGAAGATCTTATTATAGACCCATTATACAATCATTTGCTACATTCCGAACAAAATCTTCTGACTGAAGAGGACTGCAAAGGGAAAGAATTATTGAGAGTGCTATTAAAAAACAAAAAGAGACTGAGGTTACAAGATGAACTGATGATTAGAGAATCTGTGACAGGCCAAATCCAATGGGTAGTGCCTTTGTCATATTGAGGATTGATGTTACATCATGCCCACAATGCCATTACTGCAGGACACAGAGGTTCACAGAAAACTTTGGACATTTTAAAAGATTACGCCTATTGGCCACTTATATCCCAAGATGTTGAGCTCTACTCCAGAGGGTATTTAGTGTTTGTTCAGTGTTTGCACAGTTTCAGACTGCATCACCAGCTCATACAGCACCATTAATGGAACAGGGTTTGACACTCCCATGGTCTGATTTACAAGTCGATTATGTAGGGCCCATGAGGAGATCAGCAAGGGGAAACAGGCACATGCTGACAGTCATTTGTCTAATGTCTTAATGGGTGGAGTGCATTCCAGCTCCAGACTGCAGTGTGCAAATGGAGGCCACTTTACTTGTAAATCATATTTTTTCAAGATTTGGTTTACCTCAAAGAATAGAATCAGACCATGGAAGTCATTTCAGTAGTGCATTGATGACAACAATGTGGCAAATCTTGGGTGTGAAGAAGAAGCTACACATTTCTTACCAGCCCTCCTCTTCAGGAGGGGTAAAACAGTGTAACAGATCAATAGTTGATGTGTTGAAAAAGTTCATAGCTGAAGCAGGATCTAGTTGGGCTTTGCGGCTTCCACTGGTACTAATGGTCCTCAGTTCGACACCCTCTAAATCAACAAATCTCAGCCCCCTTGAAATCTTGACAGGAAGAAATATGGTTTTGCCACAACACTTACTTTACAGAACAAATGGACAGGTTCTTGTAAATGCATCCACAATTCATGAATATGTGGAAGAACTGAAAAAGCACTTGCATTATGAATTTACATTTGCACAGCGAAATTTGGAAAAGGCCGCTGACAGTGTAAAGACATATTGCAGTAGGAAGACATCTGTGAGAGAATATGAAATAGGAGACCAGGTGTATACGTTTAACTTCAGAAAAAATAAGCATAACAACTCTAAATTTCTTGCAGCATGGCAAGGGTCATATAGAATTGCAGATAAGGTTTCACCTGTGGTGTACATAATTGCTAAAAAGGAGGGAGAGTTGACAGTGGAACAGTTTGTCCATGTTAATCAAATGAAGCCCTTGCACCTGAAAAATGAAGTGAAAAGACTAGACCGATTTGAGACTAGCAGGGAGTGAAAAGGAAAGCACTTCCCTATTAAATGGAATTACCATAGCAGCTGTGTAGGTGTAAATTGTGTGTAGGTATCAAAATGAGATTTGAAGAGATGAAAAAGGAAAAATATATCAAGTTGGTGAACAAAAATGTAAATAAGTAACTAAGAGAAAGGAGTGTTGTGCTTGAAACTGTTAACTAAAAATACCATGTGGTTTTAGTGTGCTTAACTTACATTATTTTCAGATGGTCCTAGAAGGATGTCATGGCTGCATATGTTATTTGGTACAATATGCATCAATTGATTTCAGATATCCTAGTGAGAAGTGAAAAGTAAAGGGTTTGATGTACTTGATTCTTAAGTTGTCTCTTCTTTTTACTCTAGAAAAATAATTGTTTTCTCCATCAGTGCTGGATCCTTGGAGGGCCTGGAATTTAGTCCACTGGAAACCCCCCTGGACCGACGAAGGGGGTGAAGATGATGACCCCGAATGAAGTCGGAGAATGGATGTTCACTTCATCAAGAAGGGTTTCCTGAGTCATGTTTTGAACAGTTTCCTGGATGATTTTTGAATTAATTGCAAAGACTATTTTTTATTATTTTTACAAACTGATTTTTATCACAAACTGATATTTTTGTTAATGATTCCTACATCTGACTGAGGCCAAGGGCACAGTTTTAAGGACTTATGTTTTTTGAAAGAGGGTTGTTACTGGACTCACACACTCCGAGTCTGTGTAAGGTCTGACCTGGCGGGTGGAACGGTAGCCACTCGCAGACTTTCATGGAGGCACCGGCACCGTTATTTATCGTGCCGGTGCCTCTGCGTTCCCCATTCCCATTGAGTCCTACGAGACTCAAATGGGAATGGGGAATACCATTTTTCCGGTGCCTGACTTCCCAGACCAGCTGGGTTAGAATCCCTGCTGTTACCAGCAAGCCAGGCAGCAGAAAAATTCACGAGTCTGGCAGCAGCCTGCTGATGTTACTGGCACGGTTACCACGCACTCGTAATGAGGCCCAATGTTTTTTAAAACATATTTTAGATGCAAAAAACGAAATTCCCAATAAAGTACAAAAAAAAACTAAGAGGAGAACACCACTTAAAAGAAGATAAAAGATAGAAATGATCAATAGATAAGAATAAAAAAATTTAAAAACATTCTCAAAAAATTAAAATTTAAGACTAGAGATATATACATAACGTTTCTCGTGTATGAATATTACCATTTCTTATTATTCATTTGTTGACTATTAAGATGTGGTTTATTGGTATTATGGCATATTTGTTTTTTCCTGCAATGATTTCAGTGGTGTACCAGCAGAAAAAAAGGAGGGGGTGTAGGAAGAATGTAGGCTCTGCATTTCAACATCCTGGCTCTGCATTTCATAATTTGCATTTTAACTAAGGTTTGAATTTTAACTAGGGCCAAGGATGTGAACCTCATAGATGGACTCAATGGTATGTGTCTCAGGCTAAATCTAAATAGATGCCAATGCACAGGACAAATGCTATAGAATGATCAATTTGCTCCATGATGCTATTTTAATGGGCTGAGGTGCACTTAAAAAAATAATACTAACGTGAAACTAATATACTAATTTACTCCTACCCATTTAACATATAATTCCCATAATAATGTGTAGTGCAAATCAAGCCATTATATAAACTGGATGCAGATTGAAAGATAGTGCATGGTGGCCTGGAAAGAAAAACACATTTTAAATATGCAGGCTGAATCTGTGCTGTGTTGTAAGATGGGAAATGTGAAGATCCGTTTTTCTAAAGACATAACATTGTTCCGGGGCAGGAAGCGCAGGAGAAATGTAACAAGTTCTATTTAGCAATGCAATGCAGGCACGGAGGAAATCACAGGCTATTTTAGTGGGATGATCTTGATAAAAGGGATGTGCTTTTGAGTGACAGAGGTTTTGGTGAAAAAGGTTTGAAGAGACAGGCTGGGCATTCATTCTTCCACTCACTGATGAATGAGTTAGAAATGATGGTTCCTGGGCAGACTGTGTCTCCAGTGCTTGCAAGTTGACTGTCGGTGGGCTGTGGCTGTCTCTCTCCTGGGTTCGCAGTCATTACAAATTCTAAAGTCTCAAGTGATCTTATCTGTGAATGACCCTGGGTCATTGCCAAGCTGAGTCAGGGAATATCGCCAGTTTAACTTAGTTAGTTATACAGTTAATTGGGAGGGTGTGAAGTGAATGTTTATAATATGTAGAACAGATTAAATAATTCAGTTCATGTATAGGCACTGAATTAGTGATTAAGAAGTTAAACGTGCATGTGAAACTGTGTTTATATTTATCCAGGTTTTGCTGTTATTCAGAGTGTATTTATTCTGCCATTTTTGTTGCAATTTGAAAGGCTGGTAACAGGCAGGGCTCTGCATATTATCGCAGATAAAGCATTGAAGTCCATTGCAGGAAAAACATTGCTTATGATGTGAATTACAATGTGTGTGCACATGTTATTCTGTGTAACTTGCATACTTCTAGTTTATGATAAAAAATGATAATTTGAAAAGTTAATTTAGTTTCATTGTATTTTTCTGCATTCAGTCTCATTGGTTTGGCGTGCATAGTGAGATAGAACATGTGGTAAGAAATCTCAAAGCAAAGTTAGCCACAGTAAATTGTTTTACTTAGAGAGGCTGAATGAATGTTTTGTATTTCATTAACACAGCCAAAATGGCATAAGCGTGAAAGTGTGATATTGTAGATAATATATCACAGGAGAACACGTGCCAATTAATCAGAGTACAAAATACCACCACAGCAAAATACCACAAAATACAACAAAACACTAAATATAACCCCAAAAGATCTCCTACAGAGGGATCCTTAAGCAGAATTGCATTTTAATTTTCAAAGAATGCATTTTGCCAATGCTGCATGTATTAGCTACATTTCTACCTTAATGCCTACACGTTTAAACAGTATCTAATCATATAAATGCTTTTTAATAATTGTCAGCAGTGGGTGCATTATAATTTAATCTAAGGGTAACTGTGGTGCCACATATAACTGCATATATTGAGTTGACTATTTGTTTAGATTTCTAAGTAGTCTTATTTATTTGTATATATCACCTGACTTTTGATCCTATAATAAAATAACTGTGTTAACACCTAACATAGCGTGTTGACATTCCATTGTGGTGGCTTGGAGATTCACTATACCTAAGAATCAGCCTGCATCATATCACTTGAGTCTCAGCCTTGGTTGCTTGCCATGTTAACCAATTGAGATCCTTGGCTGGGGTGCCTCTATGCCACTTCCCCAACCTTATAGTGAGTAGTATTACAGACACACCACTACAGTCTTTACACCCATGGCTACTCTTTCGTGCATGTACTGTGAACTATTTGTCTTGTAGACTGGCAGGAGAAAACAAGCACTAATACTGACTTCAGGTTCTGAACATACTACTTATTGCTCTTCCTCCCTCTTCAGGAAGAATTCAGCTGAGCTGTCTCCAATGTTGTGTTATGTTACAAAGTTTTGTATGGTGAAATATTACCACTTAATTATTCTCAACTTGCCTAGGCTTGTCCGAAAGCCCCTGTCAGGGGTCTCCTGATTGTAGGAGCAGATAGGGGAACAGAAAAGGGAAAAGGTTTAGAGCAAAAGGAAAGAGGGTACAAAGGCAAACATGGATAGAAGACAAAGGCTAGTTTGGTTAAAGGAGAGATGTGCAGTAGCTTAAGTGCATGGTCCTGCGGTTAAGCATGGAAGATTATTAATATCATCATCCCTATTATTAGTCATGGGTATTTATTGAGTGCAAACCGAGCTTAAGGAAGCAACAGCGCGCTTTACAATCATAGGAGGAAGTACACAGTGAAGTAAGCAAATCAACAGGGAGTGGGGAGCTAAAAGAGGAGGGGGACAGCAGGCAATTTGGCAGCAAATGATCTAACCAACCCGGGGAGGAAACAATGGGGATCAAATTACCCAGTCTCACGTGTGTTGGGGAGCTTCAGGTGTGTGGAAGTAGGCATTAAGGAAGAGCCATTCTTTGAAGAGGAGAGTCTTGAGTTTGTTCCTGAACTGTAAAAGTGAGGGGGTGAGTCTGCTGTTGATGGGGTGGAGGTTCCAGAGTCTTGGGACATAGACAGAGAAGGCCTATCTTCTGGTTCTTTGTTTCCTGCACCAGTGGAGTTCAAATCTGCACATGGCCTTACTTCTGGTGTATTGTAGGCCTCTGTAGATGCTGGGCCTCTTAGTGTGGTACCTTGGGGATTTCAGGTTGATGATGCAGCACGATTTGAAGATTATATGGCTTGGAGCAGTAGCCAGTGAGGTTTTTATGAAGGCCAGGTTGATGTGGTTGAATTTGAATGAAGCAGAACATTTTCTGGGTTGCCTGGGTAAATTCCAAAGGCTTCTGTAGCATTGGTATAGTTAACTAAGGGCAGGTTTAGACACATACATATATATTATAATTTGTTTTAGCACTCAGGGAGAGGCAATAGCCAAGAATTGTACAGGAATGCTGGTTTAGCGAGATAGTAAAAGGCTACTGGACACTCCTCTTCCAGCCTCAATGTTTTATCTGCTCCATCCCAGCACTCTCCCTTGCTCACCCAATGCTATCCCACATATGCTTCCATATACCACTTGCATGCACATCCCTCTGCAATACCTACCATTTGGCTCACACATACCTCCTTTTCTCACCCTTTCACAGCCATACTGCACACCAGTAAAGGTATAAGAAAGGTACTCTTTCTATTTACATGGTGGCCAATTTTGATTGGAATGTCTTTTTGAGGTTTTATTTGTACCAGCTGTTCAGAGCTGAGTTACCCTAAAGAGTAATTAGCACCCCAAATATCATGTTTGGATGGTAATAACTGTTTGTGCCTTGAAAGGGAGTGCTCTACTGATTGGTAACAGCCCAGGGCACACTTTAAGGCAATTGCGTCACTTATATGGCCCAAAGGGCAGTTGCCGTTTGATAAAGATCCCTCAATACATATTCATAAAGTGGATACCTGAATGACAGATTTAAGATGTGCTCTGACCACCCTTTGAAGTGTGGGGCATTTTTGTTGCTAGGGAATGCATTTAATTGCTCACACCAAACTAACAACAGAAAGGTAAATCTGGGACTCCCAACAATTAAAGGCAAGAAGTGGGATTGACTTTGTGATATATGAATGCAACTGGAATCCTTGGGGAATAAGAAGGTAGGCTGGGAGTTTGTCCTTCTGTGTGTGATGCAAGGCTTTGCACCACACTGTTATATATCTGTATTGCTTATTATATACATTTTATTGAAGGTCCACATTCAGTAGAGTAGTTTCACATACATATGTCTCATTGAGTATTTCTCCAAGGTTCCTGTGACAGTTGTGTGCTTAATAAAAGCACCTTCAGGCCTGACTCATAGCCTTCTTGGAACAATGATGCATATTTCCCCCCAAAATATGGGAAGACAGTCAACACTACAATCCCGCAAATCACTCAAGAAGAACTTGTTTGTGTAATTATTAAGACAGCGAGGAGCCATTCAGCAAGACACTATGTACATTATCTCATAGTAGCTGATATACCCAGCATTGCCTGGGCTTTCATTCCCTCATAGGTACAGGAACCAGGCAAAATATGATGCAGATTGGTCAAACAGTGTGGAATTGTATATGTACAGAACTTTGCCAAGCCACAAACCCACAAACAAATGTTGACTTTTGCTGAAATCTGGGGGAAAGGGGTGCGGTGTCCAAATGTCATGCACCTAGTGATGTCCAGAGAGTTCTAACATGTGACTGTGTAAAATTTGGTGCAGATTAGTGAAATGGTGTGGAACTGTATAGAGAACATACATGAAGTCTCATCGCTGGAGGATAGCTCAGGGGCAATGTGCTCGGCTTGGAAGCAAAACGACACAGAGCACTACAGGTTCAATCCCCGGGTCTGCATTTAGAAACCTCTGGGTATTAAGCACATTATAAATAACCTATCATATCATATCAAGTCACAAACCTACAAACCCAGAGACTATTGATGAAATCCAGGGAAAGGGGTGGGGCGTCCAAATGTCATGTAGCCAGTAATGGTCGGAGGGTCCTACCAGGAGACTGTGCACAATTTGGTGCAGATTGGTGAAACAGTGTTGAATTTTATAGGGAACATATGCGAAGCAACAAATCCACACCTGCACTTTTGCTGAAATCCCGGCAAAGGGTGGGGTGTCCAGATGTCAAGTAGCCAGTAATGTCCGGAGTGTCCTAACATGTGACTCTGCAAATGGTGCAGATTTTTGCAATGTTGTGAAATTGTATGGGGAACATATGCAAAGCCACAAAGCCACACCCAATTTTTTACTTTTGTTGAAATTCGGAGAAACGAGTGGGGTGTCCAGATATCATGTAGCCAGTAATGCCAAGAGGGTCCTAACAAGTGACTGTGCAAAATGTGGTGCAGATTGGTGAAACAGTGTGGAATTGTATATGGAACATATGCGAAGCCACAAACCCCCAAACCCACACCCACATTGTCACTTTTGCTGAAATCCAGGGAAAAGGCGGGTGTCCATATGTCATGTAGCCAATAGTGGTTGGAGAGGTATTCGCGTGGCATACAACAGGTCTTCTTTCTATTTTTGCCTTCTCAGTCTCAAGTGGCCTTAAGACTTCCTACCCCTCTGCACCAGAAATAACCCTTTATACTTGATTTACCTAAAGAATCCTTTATTGATACTACACAGGTACTTAATTTCTGAGCGTTAGCCAAACCTAGTAGTCCCCCCCCTTTTCTCTTCTGTGTATATTCAATGATCTGGCCACAAAAAGGGGATGCAAACACCCACGTAATAGAACACATCCGCTTTGGACATGTCCTTTACTAAGATTGATCAAACAACCGCGAACAGAGCTGAGACACTAGGGTTCAGCGATGATGAAGCAAAAAGGATTCTCGGTTTAATTAAAGCCACAGGTGAGGCGCTTATATTTTTAGATAAGCCCGAAACTCTCATTAAACAACTAGAGTGGAAAATGCGTTGTGAGATTAATCTCAAACTTCACGCCACTACACTTGCCCAGTAGCACAAGGCACAAAGAATCCCATGGGGCTTAAGTGTGAATCTCGAACCAACACTCTGCAAGCACAACCTGACATTCGTTAAGAGATGGCACAAGATCCTAAATAAATGCTCTCTAGATCTTATACTGTTGACGATAGAAGAACTAGCACAAAACATCCATCCATAGAAGAGGAAATTAACATTATCAAAACTAGCACCAGCAAAGGCATAACAGCAGATCAATTATAAAAGATATTGGAGGATACCAACCGGAAATTGGAAAAGTATAAACAAGAACGAACTGGAAACAAAAATGATCAGGAAGTTTAGAAGGGACACGAAGGACTATAAACTGCATATTGTATATACATGGCAAGATTATTACGGCCAATGTCCGAGTAGACCCTTCCAACCCCGTGCATCAAAAACAGGATCTCCAAATCCTGAAACCACATCCTCAGAAGCCTCAAGTAACAAATTGGAAGTGGCGCCAGGTTCCAATACTGAAGGAGACACCTTGTCTCACAACACCAACGTGAGAGCATGTACCTCTGTTTTTTTAGAAAAGGCCCCATGAGAAGAGGAAAAAAGAAAAAAAACCTGGCGGAAGAAAACAGTAAAGAAGAAGACATAGTAGTAAACATCTCCTCTTATCAACTCACATGACTGGAACTTGGAATACTGAGAAAAGGCCTTTCATCCGTACCGGAACACAGAAGCAATCTACTGAGGGAAAAGATTGATTTCTGTAAACTCATGAGAAAGCTGAAATTGAACATTTTTTCAATTCTCTTGAGATGGATTCTAAAACAGAGGAACCATCACCATACCTAGAGGTGCTTCCCAAGAGCACTTTTAACCCACCGGTACAGAACCATGTACTAACAGTTTTTGAAAAAACAGTGCTAAAGGATTTGAAATGGCTTTCCTTCAGTTCCAAGAAACATGGTCATTTCTCCAATAGAGAAAAACAAATTTTGAAGAATCTGCTCCATAACGATATTATCTTTAAACCTGCCGACAAGGGAGGGGCGCTTGTTCGTATGGATAAAGCAGATTATATTGAGGAAATAGAGCGACAGCTTTCGGACTCATAGACCTATAAGGAGACTGAATTCAATCCAATGGAACAAATCCGTACACCGATTCAAAATGTTTTGGAAGAATCACTGGATACAGATGTCATCTCAATGAAGACCTGCAAGTTCTTGGAGAACACACATCCTATCACTCCAGTTCTATATATTCACCCCAAAATCCATAAGAGACACATCAAACCTCCAGGACGACCCATCATAGCAGCCACAGAGAGTATTTTGGAGCCTCTTGCGAAATATCTAGACAGAGTGTTGCAACCTTTGATTCATAACACGGGCACCTACATCAAGGACACTATGACACTAGGACTACAATTTGTTAAAGAAAGGGACATTCTCTTCACAATTGATGTGACCTCGCTCTATGCTAACATTGTTCACAAAGCGGGATTGGAGGAGGTCAAATGGTTGCTACTATGATCAGCTGAATACCAGGGAGAAAGGCTATTTGTACTGGTACTCCTAAAGTTAGTTCTGATGAACAATTGTTTTAAATTCCAGGACACATACTTTTTGAAGCTTTCTGGTACAAGCATGGGAGCCGCCATGGCTCCAACCTATGCCAACGCATACATGTTCTATCTAGAAAATGAACATGTACTGACCTCCCCAAGATGGACACAGCATCTTTTGATTCTTGGATGATAGATCAATGATGTTTTTGGGATCTGGTCTGGTCCGGAGTAAGAGTTACAAAACTTCTTCACTATGATGAACAACATGCATCCACGGATCAAGTTCACAAATGCTATCAGCAAGACAACAATTAATGTTTTGGATGTTGAAGTATACAGCAAAGATAACACCTTGGCAACCAAGATTTTTACCAAGAGTACGGACCGGAATAACCTGCTACTGGCTACAAGCTTTCACCCTAAACGCACTATAAACAGTGTCCCCCTGAGCCAGTTTCTCAGGTAACTAGCAACTGTTCCTAGTGATAGTTTTGAATGCTATAGTTTCGAATGTCATAGTTTCCAATAAAAAAGCATCGAAAAAATGCATTTTGTTTTATTTTATTAATGGGAGCCCCCCCAACCTCTGTTTTCTTACCCCTTAACACCCATTCTAGTAAAAAAAAAACCTTTACATACAAAAAAATGCATTTTTTCAATACATTCTTTTAAAAACTTTTGTCATTCGAAACTATGTTTTCGAAACAATGCCTGGATACTAACGCAACATCTCTGAAGCAGACAAATATAGGACACAGTCCGTCATCGTACAGAAAAAGGTTCATGAGAGAGGTTATGACCGTACCCTCATATCAGACATTGCTGCAAAAGTAGACTATAGAAAGGGATTCCCTTTTAACACCTAAATCACCCAAATAGGGTGAAACATTAGTGTATGTGACAACACACTCACTCCAGAGGCACAGGATCAAGGGAATTATAAAAAAGAATTGGCCAATGTTACAGATCGATCACAACTGCAACCACTATTCAGACAACCACCTACCGATCACAACAGTAGGGCACTGAGAAACAGTCTGGTGAAAGCTGAAATCCAATCCAACAAAATAGGCAACAAGAAATATAAAGGTACCCAACCATGCCATAATTGTCAACATTGTGACAAACATCATAACAGGCAACTACATTACGCATCCCCATTCCGGCAAAGCCATTTGGCTCAAACACACGTGCACGTGCGATTCTAAGGATGTGGTCGTAGCACAAGTGTAACATCCGTAAAAAGAACCTCAAATCTCCTGTAGCGATGCACTTTATGGAAGCAAGGCATACAGTGGTCCAGCTCAAATGTGTGATCCTAGAAAAGGTTACGCTGGTGAGCAGGGGAGGGGAACTGCACAGAAATTTACTACAAAGAGAAGTCCTTTGGATTGACCTTCTGGATTCTATCCACCCTCAAGGAATGAACTGTGAATCAGACTTTATGGGGCCGATTCATGGAACAAACATGCGCCGAAAATATTGGCGCAAGCAGGCGCAAGCGCAAAAAAACAGGCGCACGCGCACGCGTGCGATTCATGGAAGTCCCTGCGCGTGTTTACCTCGGGATGTGCGCCAAACCCCTGCATGGCACACAAGTCACTGCAACATCCCGAAAGGCGTGCGCGACACGCACAGTGAAAGCGCACAACCTCGGCGCATACACCAGAAAGTGGGCGGGACACGGGGCGCAACGCGTGGAATGGGGAACAACGCGCGAAAATAAGGGCGTAACTGGGGATGTACTGCAGGGAAGCAGACAGAACGCCCACACGCACTCGAACCACACGTATTCATGGAATCGAATAGGGCAAAGCCACGCACAGCCAAAGACACACACAAGCTGAAACACGTCCGCCACACGAAGGCAGGCGGTAGAGTCCCTGCGCATTACAAAAGTGGCAACATACAGCAATTGGGCCTGTGCGAGCGGGGCACGTGTATTTCGGGGGTGCGCGGGAAGTTACACACGCGATTGAGCGGGGTACGTGTATTTCGGGGGTGCGCGGGAAGTTACACACGCGATTGAGCGGGGTACGTGTATTTCGGGGGTGCGCGGGAAGTTACACACGTGATTGAGCGGGGTACGTGTATTTCGGGGGTGAGCGGGAAGTTACACACGCGATTCAGTGGGGTACGTGTATTTCGGGGGTGAGCGGGAAGTTACACACGCGATTCAGTGGGGTACGTGTATTTCGGGGGCGCGCGGGAAGTTACACACGCGATTGAGTGGGGTACGTGTATTTCGGGGGTGCGCGGGAAGTTACACAAGCGATCTCATCAGGGTATGTGTATTTCGGGGTGCAGGGGAAGTATCACACGCAACATCAGCAGGGTACGTGTTTCCAGGGGTGCGCGGGAAGTTCCACACGCAATTCCATCAGGGTACGTGATTACAGGGGTGCGCGGGAAGTTCCTCATGCAATCTCATCAGGGTACGTGTATTACAGGGGTGCGCGGGGAGCACCACACGTGAATTGCACGTGTGGGTCCTCCCAGGTGTTCCCTCTACACCCTCCACGGCCCCTGCAGGTGGCTCACACCACAGGGGCCTACCCTGCACATGTCCTGCAGGCACCCCATCCACCATGGCCATGCCCCCCAGCCAACCCACATGTCAACTTGCACTACTGCCCACCAACGCATGTCCCCCTGCATCCCCAGCCACCAGGGGCACCCTCCACCAGGCCCCCACCCATGTCTCCCACCCCCCCACCCCCCAGCACTGTGGGGCACCTGCCAGCAGGCTCCCACCCATGTCCAACTCATGTCTCCCAGAACCCCCACCCCCCAGCCACCAGGGGCAGCCTCCACCAGGCCCCCACCTATGTCTCCCACCACCCCCACCCCCCAGCACTGTGGGGCGCCTGCCAGCAGGCCCCCACCCATGTCTCCCACCAGCCCCACCCCCAGCACTGTGGGGCACCTGCCAGCAGGACCCTACCCATGTCTCCCACCACCCCCACCCCCCAGCAGTGCAGGGGCACCCACCACCAGGCCCCCACCCATGTCTCCCAGCAACCCCACCCCCCAGCCACCAGGGGCAGCCTCCACCAGGCCCCCACCCATGTCTCCCACCACCCCCACCCCCCAGCAGTGCGGGTTACCCTCCACCAGGCCCCCACCCATGTCTCCCACCCCCCAGCACTCTGGGGCACTGCCAGCAGGCCCCCACCCATGTCCAACTCATGTCTCCTACCACCCCCAACCCCCAGCCACCAGGGGCAGCCTCCACCAGGCCCCCACCCATGTCTCCCACCACCCCCACCCCCCAGCAGTACAGGGGCACCCTCCACCAGGCCCCCACCCATGTCTCCCACCACCCCCACCCCCCAGCACTGTGGGGCACTGCCAGCAGGCCCCCACCCATGTCCAACTCATGTCTCCCACCACCCCCACCCCCCAGCAGTGCAGGGGCACCCTCCACCAGGCCCCCACCCATGTCTCCCACCACCCCCACCCCCCAGCACTGTGGGGCACTGCCAGCAGGCCCCCACCCATGTCCAACTCATGTCTCCCACCACCCCCACCCACCAGCAGTGCGGATCACCCTCCACCAGGCCTCCACCCATGTCTCCCACCCTCCAGCACTGTGGGGCACTGCCAGCAGGCCCCCACCCATGTCCAACTCATGTCTCCCATCACCCCCACCCATGTCTCCCACCCCCCTCACCCCCCAGCACTGTGGGGCACCTGCCAGCAGGCACCCACCCATGTCCATCTCATGTCTCCCACCACCCCCACCCCCCAGCAGTGCGGGTCAGCCTCCACCAGGCCCCCACCCATGTCACCCACCCCCCCACCCCCCAGCACTGTGGGGCATTGCCAGCAGGCACCCACCCATGTCCAACTCATGTCTCCCAGCACCCCCACCCCACAGCCACCAGGGGCAGCCTCCACCAGGCCCCCACCCATGTCTCCCACCACCCCCACCCCCCAGCACTGTGGGGCACCTGCCAGCAGGCCCCCACCCATGTCTCCCACCACCCCCACCCCCCAGCACTGTGGGGCACCTGCCAGCAGGCCCCCACCCATGTCTCCCACCACCCCCACCCCCCAGCAGTGCAGGGGCACCCACCACCAGGCCCCCACCCATGTCTCCCAGCACCCCCACCCCCCAGCCACCAGGGGCAGCCTCCACCAGGCCCCCACCCATGTCTCCCACCACCCCACCCCCCAGCAGTGCGGGTCACCCTCCGCCAGGCCCCCACCCATGTCTCCCACCCCCCAGCACTGTGGGGCACTGCCAGCAGGCCCCCACCCATGTCCAACTCATGTCTCCTACCACCCCCACCCCCCAGCCACCAGGGGCAGCCTCCACCAGGCCCCCACCCATGTCTCCCACCACCCCCACCCCCCAGCAGTACAGGGGCACCCTCCACCAGGCCCCCTCCCATGTCTCCCACCACCCCCACCCCCCAGCACTGTGGGGCACTGCCAGCAGACCCCCACCCATGTCCAACTCATGTCTCCCACCACCCCCACCCCCCAGCAGTGCAGGGGCACCCTCCACCAGGCCCCCACCCATGTCTCCCACCACCCCCACCCCCCAGCACTGTGGGGCACTGCCAGCAGGCCCCCACCCATGTCCAACTCATGTCTCCCACCACCCCCACCCCCCAGCAGTGCGGGTCACCCTCCACCAGGCCCCCACCCATGTCTCCCACCCCCCCACCCCCCAGCACTGTGGGGCACTGCCAGCAGGCCCCCACCCATGTCCAACTCAGGTCTCCCAGCACCCCCACCCACCAGCCACCAGGGGCAGCCTCCACCAGGCCCCCACCCATGTCTCCCACCACCCCCACCCCCCAGCAGTGCAGGGGCACCCTCCGCCAGGCCCCCACCCATGTCTCCCACCACTCCCACCCCCCAGCACTGTGGGGCACCTGCCAGCAGGCCCCCACCCATGTCTCCCACCACCCCCACCCCCCAGCAGTGCAGGGGCACCCACCACCAGGCCCCCACCCATGTCTCCCAGCACCCCCCCAGCCACCAGGGGCAGCCTCCACCAGGCCCCCACCCCTGTCTCCCGCCACCCCCACCCCCCAGCAGTGCAGGGGCACCCTCCACCAGGCCCCCACCCAGGTCTCCCACCCCCTCACCCCCCAGCACTGTGGGGCACCTGCCAGCAGGCCCCCACCTATGTCCAACTCATGTCTCCCACCACCCCCACCCCCTAGCAGTGCAGGTCACCCTCCACCAGGCCCCCACCCATGTCACCCACCTCCCCCCACCCCCCAGCACTGTGGGGCACTGCCAGCAGGCCCCCACCCATGTCCAACTCATGTCTCCCAGCACCCCCACCCCCCAGCCACCAGGGGCAGCCTACACCAGGCCCCCACCCATGTCTCCCACCACCCCACACCCCAGCAGCGCAGGGGGACCCTCCACCAGGCCCCCACCCATGTCTCCCACCACCCCCTCCCCCCAGCACTGTGGGGCACCTGCCAGCAGGCCCCCACCCATGTCTCCCACCACCCCCACCCCCCAGCAGTGCAGGGGCACCCACCACCAGGCCCCCACCCATGTCTCCCAGCTCCCCCACCCCCCAGCCACCAGGGGCAGCCTCCACCAGGCCCCCACCCATGTCTCCCACCGCCCCCACCCCCCAGCAGTGCAGGGGCACCCTCCACCAGGCCCCCACCCATGTCTCCCACCCCCTCCACCCCCCAGCACTGTGGGGCACCTGCCAGCAGGCCCCCACCCATGTCCAACTCATGTCTCCCAGCACCCCCACCCCCCAGCCACCAGGGGCAGCCTCCACCAGGCCCCCACCCATGTCTCCCACCACCCCCACCCCCCAGCAGTGCAGGGGCACCCTCCACCAGGCCCCCACCCATGTCTCCCAGCACCCCCACCCCCAGCACTGTGGGGAACCTGCCAGCAGGTCCCCACCCATGTCTCCCACCACCCCCACCCCACAGCAGTGCAGGGGCACCCACCACCAGGACCCACCCATGTCTCCCAGCACCCCCACCCCCCAGCCACCAGGGGCAGCCTCCACCAGGCCCCCACCCATGTCTCCCACCCCCCCTCTCCCCCAGCAGTACAGGGGCACCCTCCACCAGGCCCCCACCCATGTGCAACTCATGTTCCCCAGCCAACATGTCATCACAATCTAGTTCCCTGGTCCCTATGGTCAGCCTCCAAATGCAAAACACCCACCCGAGTATTGCATCCACCCACTCATAATTGGCAATTACATCACAGAACACCAATTGCAAGTTCCGAAACAAACACATTTCCTTCACATACACCCAATGGGTGTCAGTGAATCTCAAAACCCATATCATGAAATGCATGAAACCAATGAGATACCACACATTGAAGTTCACTAAAAAAAATATGTATTAAAGGAAACATAAATAGAATCAAAACTAAAGAAACAGAAATGTGAATGTACAAAAATGAAAAGAAGCATGTCCGTGAAAAAAAGCAAAACCAAAAATAAAATTCCAAAGTAAGGGTGTCCAAAGTCACTGTCCACAAAACAAAATCCAATGGGAAATAAAAAAGAAAGCCATTGCTCCATGGTTAAAATGTGAAAAAAAAATACAATCCAACAGTGAACTATGTACATGGGAACAAGCCAGGGTCCATTATCCCAACAAAAGAAAGGAAACCTATCTAACTACACTAACTAATAAAATAAACTATATACAAAAATGTGGCCAATGTCCGAAAGGTCCAAATAAAATCAAAACAAAAATGAAACCTAACACTACCTACATAACTATGTACAAGGGCAGCGGGCTAGTTTGACGGCTCACTTGTGGATGTCCCGGGCCAGGGCATCATCGAACTCCTGCTCAATGTCCCGGAGGCGGTCCTCCTCCATGGCCCCGAGGGTCCGCAGGGCCGTTGCCGTGTCCACCTCCAATCCCCTGCGGATTGCCTCGAGGCACTCGGCCCGCCCCAGGGCCCTCCGCATGGAGTTCTCCGCCCTGACCATTGTGAGCCGTGCCTCTGCCGTCCGCTGCCGCTCCGCATCTATGGCGTGGCCCAACCGCTGCCACACGGAAGACACTCTCTGTCCTGGGTCCTCCTGCCCTCCGGCCGATGCCTGCCCCTCCAATGTTGAAGGCCCCGAGCCTTCATGGCTCCCACCACGTTGCTGCTGCTGCTGTGCCTCTGCCCGTGCACTGCCTCCTGCTGCCTGCACATCCTCTGCCGGCTGGGGTGCAGTCGTTGATGTGGTCACCCCTGCTGGACGTCCGACTCCCGACTGTGGCAGGGATGCCTCCTCCACCAGCCTGGCCGAACCGTCAGAGGCAGCTCCACAGGGCACCCAGGTGACTGATGGGTGGGAAGATGGCACGGAGGACGACTGGCGCGTAGGGGGTCCAGTTGAGGAGGGGGTCGTAGCAAGCCCCATCATACGGAGGAATCCGGCCTGGGTGACCTTTCCCAGCCTGGGTGACCTTTCCCAGCAGGCTGACGTGGTCAACGAGCCATTCGTGATGACGTGCAGTCTCCTCATGAAAAGACTGCAGGTCACCTCGCATGGCCCGTTGACGCAACGCCGCACCAGTCAGGACAGGCTCAACCCGGACCCGGATAGCCCCGTCCGCAGGCAGAGGAAGGCCAGTTGACGTGAGCTCATCCCCTGCCTGAAAACGGGTCTGGACGTAGGCATCCCTGCTGGTGCAAGATGATGCAGGGACAGGATCAGGGACAGGATTGCACACAGGCACCTCAGCGGAGGCCTGTGCTGCCTCCTGTCCCTGGTCCTGCACTGCACCACTAGCACCAGTGGGATCCCCACCTCCAGACCCCGTCTCTGGTGCTTGCACGGCCTCCTCCTCCACCAAACCCCCCACCAACCTGGATGACTCCGTGCCATCTTCCCCTGTTGGGCCCTGTGGGGTCCCAGCTGCCCCTTCTGCTGCCGAGGAGTCCAAATCCAACCTCTGCTTCTTGGACCTCCCCCCGGCAGCAGAGGCCTGGGACGCGGCACCGGACTCCTCACTCCCCGACGAGATCACAACATGGGAGGGGAGCCGGGCCTTGCGTCTCCGGCTGGTGGTGGGATCCCCACCGCTGTGCTCCACAGCACCTTCTCTGCCCTCTTCATCAGTTGACGCTGCAGACAGGGAGAAACAAAACACAGGCATCAGGGCACTGTACAATGGACACATACACACATGACAGTTGTACATGAGTGGCATTGGCAAACCTCAGACATGTCATCACAATCCCCAACACACATTTCATTTCAACTCGCACACATGAGCCATACCACAGCCATATCGCAACTGCCAGCACCATCCATACACATACAACAGCATGAGCAGGCAAAGGTGAGCCGGACATCACATGCAACACAGGAAGTGCACCACACATGTACACACACCACCACACTTGCATGCATGTGTACACTTCTGCCAAGTGTCGCAGTGTTCAGACGGGCATCCATGTCACATCTGCCGATCAGGCTTCCACATACCGCTGTCACATGCATCCATGTTGCATCACTGTTGCACCCTTGTCAAATACACACACATGCACATGTACACAGTGCTGATACATGCAGCCGAAAACAACATACATGCATGACATCGCGGACATGTCTACTTACATACACATTCATCCAAACATGTGTGCCCACACAACTGCATTTGGCATGCAAGCCTACACACACAAGCACCATCCATGTCTCACACATTCCAGCCCTCGCATGTGTTAGCCCCACGGCCCTGTACACCCCCACCCATACTCGACCCCATACAAACAGATGTGCAACCTGCACACTACTGAAAAATCACCACACGCACTGCTCACAATCAGGATGCATGTACACTTACCGCTCGACTCCAGACGGGTCTGCCTCTCAAGGACCTGGACGTGGAGCGCTGGGGATATGCGTTCCAGGACCCTCATCTGTTCTTCCGACAAGTGGCCCCAGCGCCCCTTGGCATCCGCTGCCTTCAAGAGGCGCCGGGCCTTGTTCAGGATCCTGGACCTGAAGTCCTCCCAGCGCTTCTTGACATATTGTAAGTCGCGGACTGCCACCCACTCCGCGTTGATGGCAGTCACGATGTCAGTCCAGATCCGAGTCCGTCCTTCCTTGTCGGCGTGGGAACTTCCGAAGAGGGCATCATACTGCCCCAGGACTTGCTCCACCAGGACACCAACTTCGGTGGCACTGAAGCTGGTGCCCCTCTGCCTCTCTGGCCGGGGGTTGTCAGTGGTCTCAGATGGTGTTTGCCCCGACATGACAACCCCAGAGGCAGGAGTGGGTGGGCAACTGGGTCCTGGGGCTGGGCTGTGGAGTGATGGAATCCCAGTCGGGAGTCTTCGGTTCCAGCAGGGGTGGTCTCAGCAACAGCACCCCTGGCTAATGTGCAGGCAGCAAATGGCAGGGCACGTGGGCAGCAGGCAGTCAGGCAGCAGCAGATGGCAGGTGGGAGCATGCTGGGGGCTCTGGGAGGCAGTAGTTCGGCCTTCTGGGCAGGAGCGTGGTCTTCCGTGTGCTTACGCGTGGCCAGCTTGATACGGAGTGATTTGACACGTGAAAAATCTGCACGCCAGCGTGTAATTCGAGAAAAGGCCCTTAGCGCGTATGCACGGCAGCACGCAATTGCGATTTCATTGGACCAAAGGCCCTTAGCGCGTGAGCGCATCTGTGACGTGACGCGCGCGGGTGTTTCCCTCATTGCACGTGATGACAGAACACACGTGGATTTCCACCAATCGCGTGTGAAAGTTCCCGCTCACCCCGGAACACACGTACCCAGGCTAATTGCGTGTGGAACTTCCCACGCACCCCGAAACACACGTGCCCAAGCCAATCGCGTGTACGCTCACTCCCCTCCGATCACATGCAATGACACTCGGACGTAGAGTCTTACCACGTATCCGAATACAGGAAACCCGCGCATGGCAAAAGACGTGCACAGGCGTCAACGCGTCCGCCCACACGAAGGCAGGCGGAAGCGTCCCCGGGCACAGCATAAAAGTGCGCGCAAACAACAAACGCGTATATACAGCTACGATGAATGCCCCATTTGTCGCTGCACTGATCGTGGGACACCGCAGGAGGAGGAGAATAGCCAGGGCACGCATTTTCGCACCACGGACAAGCCTTTTTGGGATGCCTGACGACCAGGTCTACGGCAGGTATAGGTTTCCACCCCATATCATCCTAGACCTGGTCAGGGAGTGGGAAGATGACCTTACATCCCCCACCCTTTGCTCCCAAGCATTGAGCCCCTTGGAGAAGCTGCTCAATGTCCTGCATTTTTTGGCCACTGGGTCATTTCAGCGGACCACTGCCATAGTGGGGGGGGTCTCACAGGCCACGCAGTCACGCTGCCTACACCAGGTACTGGCAATCATGACAGCGCGCCCATCAGTCCGCAGGCACATATACATGCCCAGAACACCCGCAGAAAGGCAGGCCGTTGTCCTGGATTTTTTCAGGGTGGCACACTTCCCCAAAGTGCTCGGTGCCATAGATTGCACCCATGTGGCCCTACGTCCACCTAGGGCCACTGAGCACATCTACCGAAACCGCAAGCACTGGCATTCCATCAATGTACAGGTGGATTGCGATGCAAAGGGAATCATCACCTCTGTCTATGCAAACTACCCTGGCTCCACCCATGACAGTTTCATATACAGAATGTCCGCCCTGAGCCGGGCCCTGGAAGCTGGGCAGCATGGCGACACATGGCTCCTAGGTCAGTACAAATACCCTTGCACATGCATGCAAGTCACACACAGACAAATATCCAAACCCTAATAATCTCAACTATTATCACCTCCCCAGGGGACAGTGCCTACCCTCTGAGCAACCACATGATGACGCCAATCCGGAGCCCCACTACACCACCCCAGGTAAGATACAACGCCGCCCATATTGCAACCAGGGGCATAGTGGAGCGCACATTCTGAGTGCTCAAGTCACGTTTCCGCTCCCTTGACCGCTCTGGTGGGCAATTACTCTATGCACCACCAGTAGTGTGCAGGATCATTGTGGCAGCATGTGTCCTGCACAATGTTGCAACACGGCAGGGCATCCCGGTGGACATGGTGGTGCCCCCACATCCCCAACCACAGGCACAGGCGCTGCCCATGGGAGGGGACAGGGCACGTGGCGAGGAAGCCCGGACCCAGCTTGTGGCCACATTTTTCACCTAAACTCCCACCCCTGCGGAGTGCACACAGGCAGGCACATACCAGGTGACAATCGATTATGACAAAGAAACTGTCACAACCCTACCACCCTGAGATAGTTGCCATGGAAGTGCCACATCGTCTGCATCCCTAGCTACTTAAACACAAGCTATCCTGTGTGACCAAAAGGCACACATATGACATATGACATATGACATGATATGGCCCATACACAAGTATTTCAAGGTGCGATGAGGCAGGGAGGGGGGAACAAGGGAAGACAGACAACAGTACTACTAGGCCAGGTGTCATTGAGATTGTGCAAGTGCAGGGGTAGGGGGAAGGGAAAAGTGCAAGGGGAAGGGTGTGGGGGGAGTCCAGTACAGGGGAAGTAGCCCAAAAAAATAATACATAGGTCGGCTGGTGGCAACTGCAAAGGTAAGTGCAGACAAGTGCTGGGAAGGGAGGGCTGTAGGGATAGAGAGACAGTACTGCAGTGCAGGGTTTGCCAGGGAATCAGTGCAAGTGGAGAGTGGCTGGGCCAGGGACCGAGGTCGGTGAGAGTGGCCCAGTTGCAGCTCCAGTGCAGTTCCAGTGAATAATTCTGCAAGGGAGAGGCAGAGAGTAAGCAGAAGCAAAGAGGAAGGTCTTGAGGTGCTTCCAGAACTGGAGATGGTTCCCCTCAAGTTCAAGTCAGGCAGGAAGTCTGTTCCAGGGGGAGGGCCCTGCCGCGGAGAGAAATCTACCCCCAGCTAGTTGCTCTGAGAAGCGGATGACCCTGACATGCAAGGTGTGCATCACACACACCTGCAAAACAGGCCATGGGCATCACTGTCATGTCAATCAAACCCTCCCAAACCACAACATGACATGGCAAGCAATACCCATACACCAACACAGTAATGATAAGGTACACATTGCCATGTCCTAAATGTACAGTGGCATCAGACAATGATGCCTGACCCAGAATCAGATGAAATGACAGACCAACAAAATCTCCCACCCAAAATAAGTAATTTCCAAATGCATTACAAGAGTCGTAGACGTAACATAACAATGAATGCCTGTCTACATGCACATTATGCATTGCAAAATCAACACTGCAGCTCATGTGTGCAGTGTCCTACTCCTGCAACACACTGCTCAGCGCACAGCACAGTGAACAGCCATTGTGTGTGATGCACACCCTGAGCATCACATCTAAGTGACAGACCACATCAAACAGCAAATTAGGCATGTACTGGATCCATAATCGGTCACAGAACATGTGATGCAGGGACACAGTGGGCACCAGAAGGCAAACAGTGTACACGTGGATATGCAAGGGTGGGAGTACATGTAGTGCATCAGAGTGCAAGTGTGTGGTTCTGCAAGGACATGCACTCCACATATGCATGTGCACTCAAGTGACCATCAGTGTTCTCTACACATCACATGTGAACATTCACCATGTGTACACCCCAGCATGTCAAACCACAACTATCCCCTCGCACCTGAAAGGAAAACACAACACATGAACAGGCATTGATCAGCAGAACACAACATGCACATAGGATACCACCATTACAATGTCAGAGTTCCCATCACACTGCAGGGCAAGGCAACTATCAACAACAACCCCCCCCCTCCCTCACAAATGACCATGACCCACTGAACAACTGCACCTGGGTCATGGAGCCTTCAAACCTCAATTCCACCTGGCCACAGGATCACCTTTACCCTTCGTCACCATCTCCCACCTTGTGTGTAAAAAGGTGCCTGCACCCTCATAATCAATGTACAAAATCACAAAATCCAAGCCAGGAAAACGAACCAGAACACCCTCCAGTAGATGACTTGACGTAGCAGTACCACACAAAGGCCAAGTACTACCACAATGATGCAACAACCAAGGTAGCACAGCAAAACAATGTCACGACAGGATGTGAGACATGTGTGGTACATGACATAGGATGATGCACCATGAACGGATGTGTACTGTCACAGGTCCCCTGTACAGGCGGGGAGTGTCAAGAAACAACCACCCCCACCATGTCCCGGGTGCCTGCAAGGTCAAACTCACACAGGCCCCTGAGACCCTGGTGGGGAAGGAGGTTCAGGGATATGCAGTCGGGACAGGTGTTGACACACTGGATGACTGGAATGAGTGGCAGGAGAGGGGAGGAGGAATGACACATGAAACTAGGGAATGCACAAAAATGTACAACCTGCATGAACACATACACAATCCAAACAAACTTGGACATCATTGTCATGGCCTTCTGTAGTCCAGGCTCAGGAGTGGTACGAACCAACCACCCCCTCTAGGGTTTTGGCGCCTGCAAGTTCGGGGCTTACACAGGCATCCGCAACCCCAGCGGGGAAAGAGGGTCAGGGAACGTTGCTTGGATAGGTACGGGAAGCAGGAACACCGGGTAGAGGGTACAGGTTTCAAAATTGCATAGGATCACGGGTGATTAGGGAGAAAAAACATACCAAATTGAACCACACATACATCCATGCATTAGTACACTCCCCAGCAAGCCTATGCAGAGCAGTTCGAAAGAAAAACAACAAGACACTTAGCTCTGGTTTTGAGTGCTGGCCTCCTGCCTGCGCACTCTCAGGTCCGGTTACAGGAGCACTGCAATGCTGCAAAGAGAGCCACAGTCAACAACCTGTACGTGCCAATTACACAAAAACACAACACCAAACATGCCCCATAGCAACAAACTACTCTACAAACAGACAATCTGGGGTCGATGCTTCGTACCCAAATATAACATCACCCCTGTGACGGGTCATACACAGTCAATGGAGTGAGTTAGCCGCTGGTGGGTGCGTGGCAAATGGAACACCAATGTGTCACAATTCACACAACATGCAATGTTCCCTGGGTAAGCAGACAGACCCATGTAGCAAGCCATGACTACAGAGCAAGTTGCGTACCACCATGACCGAAACAAAGTTGGCAGTGCATTTATCATAAAGTACATGGAAAAGACATGCACTGCACCCGAGTATGTCCCTTGCTGTATGTCGCTGTGAGCTGCCCCTTTCCATGTCTCGGAAGGCTACATGGTTGATACAAGTGCATCAATGGACCTTGGTGTACCGGAGGGTATGTGCCACTGCCCCTGCATGTGTCCCAGACAACCCTACTATCAACAGCCATCAGTCCACAAACACATCTGAGCTGCATTGTGTGCTTCAACACCAATATTCGTCTAAGCTCACCCTCAGTGCTGTGACTAAGCCTGCATGTGCAACTCGCCTGGTGCAAGCTTTGCTGTGTCGTGGCCCCCCTGTGATGCTCACCTTGCCTGGAGTTCCTTGGAACATGTCAGCAGTTCTAGGATGTGGGTCTGCAATCACTGTGCCTCTGCTTGTGCAAACATGTGCATGTGGGCACCAACAAACGGGTGCAGAATTCCGTCGTCCAATGGGCCATGTCTGCTGGCAAAGGTGCTCTCGAGGCTCATCCCCCTGCAGAAAGGGTATGAAACACATGATTATTGCTTCAAAGTCATCTGTGTGTGTCTCATCAGGCATCTCATTACTTGACCATGTCAGAGAGTCACATCACAAATCACACCATCAGTCCGTCTTTCACATCCAAAGTGTGGAACACTATCTACAGCATGAATTGCAACAAGCACGTGTACAGGAAAGATATGAAACATACTACACAATGCATAGCAATCAATGTACACATTAATCATGACACACCCCATCTAGCAAAAGCCGAACAGTGGACAATGACACCAAAATCATCCCCACTAGGGGTGTCAACACAAGTCACACAGCACCAGACATGCCACAGATATGACAGTCCAAAGCCCTTGTGTAATATTCTGTAACACCGAACCATCCTTGCGAGCCCATGGTAAGGGAGGCAGGAGTGGCATATGTGAGTCAAGGACCTAAAGCAGCAAACACATACACAAGACAACCATGAAGGGCCCAGCTGGAACAGACAGTGGATGCCTTCAAAAGCCACAAAGCACCGCACCGTCACATGAAAGCACAATAGACTAGCAATTTTAAACTAAATCAACTATTAACTAATTACACTAACAATGGAAAACCTACATTACCTATTTAAACTAACTATCAAACAGAAACTTAACTAACTAAACTAAAAGAAAAATCAAAAATGGCCACATACGACCGGGGGGAGGGAAGGCACCCAGGAGGGGGGAGGTACAGGGTGCTGCTCGACAACCACATACAATGATGCTGAGCCAAAAAAAAAACCTCCATGGGCTCAACGCCTGCACAGCCCGACCTATGTGGGAGATAGATGGTCATCCGAGTCTGGCTCATCCTGTAAAGGAGGACGTGGCACAGTAGTCTGGCCACGCCTAGCCGCAGCTTGCCCCTCGTCGGCAGCAAGTCTGCCGGACGGGTGAGCCTGGTTCTGTGTGGCGATGTGACATAGGTCTGCATGCTACCTCTTGCAAGGTAGCACGTGTAACACGGAGTTCCTCCTGCAAGGCCTGGCTGGACAACCGCTGCACCTCCCGGCAAGCCTGTAGCTCAGCCGAGATGGTACGCTCAAGCTGTGCAAACCTCTCCTCTGCCTGCTGCCTCTGGAACATCATAAGGACACCCAGAGTGGATCTGAGGGAAGCATACTTCTCCCTCAGGGCATCCATGTGCGCCTCTGCGTGAGCAGCAATTGCTTGACACAGAGACGACATTTTAGCCTGGCGTGCCCTGTCTGAGGCCGCCATGCCCAGCCTGAGCGAGCGGGCCATGGACCGTGCCGACTGCTGCTGGAGAAGCACCTGCCTAGCAGGGGGGAGCACAGATCGGGCCACACGCTCCATGCTCTCAGCGATGTTCTCCATTGCTGCCCCCTGCCATTCGGAATTGGCAGTCATGTCTTGCTCCCACTCAGTATACAGTGGTTGCGCGTGGCGACCGCGTTGCCGGGCTTGACCCCTGCGGGACCCAAGGACCGGGGGTCCTCGCTGTGTTGGCACCGCCTGCGGCTGCACGACTACATGCCCCCGTCGACGTGATGTCCCAGGCACATCAGTGACTGGTGTGGAGGGTGACCCTGCATCCCGATCCACCACGGGCGGAGGAACCAAGACTGTCTGATCCCTCAGTGCAGGTGTCACAGACAGAGGAGTGTCCACATCAGAATCACTCACCCCTGACACATGGACTTGATGCTCATCCAACTCAACATGGACGTCAGAGTCGTCATCAAGGCTGGACTCATAGGCAGCCAGAGACAAGATGGACTGCAGCACTTGGGGGTTTTCGTGGCCTACCACCCCACGACCCCCACTAGTGCCGGGTTGATGTGGTCTTACCAACCCTGTGTCTGGCATGACAACACCATCCTCCGCCTCCATTGCTTCATCACCTGAAAAATAGAGAGAAAAAAGGTCACTACACATGTCAGAAGCACACGACACACACACACACCGACAGCAAAGGCATCCGGCAGACATGTGACACACAACATATGACCTGGCATGCATGCTGGGTCTACTTTGAATAGCTTCTGTGATCAGACCTGTTGAAAGGTGGCAGTTTCCATGGAAGCGGGTCTATGCAGTGCAGAAAATGTGTACGCCACTCACTACCTACATGTACAAGCACTCCATGGTGTGTGCCAGGAAATGTGAAGGCAGTGCAATGTCAAATTCACACATCACGTGCATTGTGCATTCAATGTGTACATTGTCTAGAAGCCAAGCACCCCTCCACCCCAGTAACAAAGCAGGGATGCCTAGCATGGTATCAAAAGGCTGACCATACACATGTGTATTGACGGGCAGTGTTGACTGGCATCAACAGGTTAATGTGATTCAAATTACAACACTGCAAATGATGCTGGGACAGTAGGCAGGACACATTATGAAATCTCCGGAGGCCGCCCACGTGTGAAGAAGACACAACAAGAGTTGGACAGAGTCATTGGCCATTGAACAGGCTGAGGCCTGTGAGCCACACAGATTGTCAGACCCTAAACATGTGTGCAACGCAGGACTGAGCCACAGTTGACATGGGGAGGCTGATGAGATGGCAGGCAATGTATGTAACCAAGGACTCATATTACAGTGATCATCCAGTCAAGGACACATAGGGGCATGCGTGCAATGCACATGGAGCATGAATGGGCACTCATGTCCCTGAGGGACATCTGACCAATGCACAGTACAAGTGAGTACTAAGCACTGCATCGAGTACTAAGGCTGTACCACACGGCATATGTCTGGCAGTTTCTACGCTGGAAGTTAGCATCTACACAGGACACATGAAGAAGAAACTACACATTGGCAAGATTGAAGCAGACCAGTGCAAATGTGGAACTGGGGTGCAGAGTGGCGGAGGAGGGGCAAGGGAGCATGTAGGCAGAGGAGACATGCATGACGTAAGCATTGCATTACTTACACATCAGAACCATGTACACGTCACATGTAGCAGCAATCATGCACAACACATCCCACAAGTGAAACACACACGTCCTCAACAAACACTCATCAACACTCACTGGACTGGGCATCAAAGTCCAGCATCTCTCCCACTCCTTCGACCAATTCAGGTGGTATGAACTCCGCAACGAGAGCCTCATGCGGAGTGAGTTCTTCCTCCTCTGGTGCAGGCCCACCGCCAGTCACCAGAGTCAAGTTGTAATTAGAGGCACGCTTAGCCTTAGTGCTGCGCTTGATGTCATTCCAACGCTTTTTGCACTCCTGCGCCGTGCGCACCTCATGGCCGAATGAACTGACATGTTCCGAAACATGCTTCCAGTGGGTGTCACGTTGGGCAGCGTAGTCTGACTATTGGCACCCACTAGCATGTCACCGCTGTGGCCCCGCACTTAGTCCATGAGGAAGTCCAGTTCCTGCTTACAGAAAGGCTTCTTCCTCGACGTGCAGGAGGTCGTGGCTGTGTGTGGGGTCCCAGCCTGTGCTGCAGGTGCAACCTTCCTCCTCTTGAACTGTGGCGCAGACCCTGGCTGGCTAATGCCGCCCTGACCAGTATGGCCAGCGGGTTCGGTGGATTGAGCCAAGGGAGTGGCAGGTGGAGGGATGACCAAAGGCCTGACTTGTGTCAGTGGCAGCTGGGTGCCCACTAATGGACCCTGCGCAGCAACATCAGCTGTGGCAGGGCCATTGACCGCAATGGTCCTGGTTGGCAGACTCACAACCGTGAGCTGTTGGGTGCATCTGCCCCTGCACTTGCCAACACCCGGCTGTTCGGGGCAGCAGATGACATGACTGCCCCAGGGACATGTGTCTTGGTCTGAACAGCCCGGCGTGCCCCTATGGTTTCCCCCCTGGCCTGTTGGAGATCTACCAAGGGCTCTTCAAGTGCCAACACAGCCTGCGCTGGCAGACCCTGAGCCTGAGCCTGGGTGGCGGTGTCCACAGCTGCACCTGCAGCTACCACTACCCTTGGACCCGTGGCAGACGATGGAATGGACTGCCGGGTCGTACTGGTGCCAGTGCCAGATGCAGGAGCTGCATCCCCCAGAACCTCAGGGGGTGGTGGCATGGCTGCACCGACACATGGCACAACATTGTGCTCAGGTGGCGCACCCCTGCCTCTTCCCCCTCTGTGGCTGCCCTGGACACCCTGGAGTCCCCCTACTCCCTGGTCACCACGGCCACGTCCCCGACCACGCCCGCCATGAGGAGGACGCCCAGCTGAGGCGCCCCTCACCTTTGGTGGCCTCCCAACCATGGCACAGATGTAGGAGTGCTGGCACAGATGGAGTGGTGCCAATGGGAGGTGTACACCACAATTGACCTGGGCAATTGGGGTGGAGGGGGTGGGAAGCAAGATGTTAACAGCCCCCCTGCACCTGCAAGGCTGTATGTGACCCCGGTGATGTGGTGACGGGTCACGCAACGCTCAGGCACCCCAAAACTGCAGTAAAACCGTGCACGCAACCCTGCAGCCTACGTGCATGGATTCAACCTCCCGCAGCACGCGGTGGCACCCAGTAACACGAATAACGCGTATGCGTGGGACACGCAGGCTACTATGACATCGAAAATGGGTGCGATACACAGGGGCACCCACAGTGGGAAAAAGAGCGTGTGAAACTCACCGTCTGACTAGCGCGATGCAGAAAAACACGCGTAGCCAATACCCCCGCCAAAAGAAGAGATACGTCCTTGATAGCTGTGAAGTTGTGATGGCGCGCGAAACAACAGGAAGCAGCAACACACGTCGGTCTCCATGAAAGGCACGTACAGCGAACTGCTGGGCCCGCTCACCTTTAACCCGTGCTGAGGGAAATGCACGCAATCGTCATGTCACTTACGCGCATGGGCCCTTTCCTCGTATTACACGCTGACGTGCAGTTTTTCATGCGCGCTGAAATGCCCATGCCGGCCTGTGCGCATCACGTCACAGGGGCGCTTGCGCTTGAGGGGCCTTCTGTCCAATGAAAATGCGTATGCGTGCAGACGCGCTTACGCGCTAAGGGCCTTTCCTCGAATTACACGCTGACATGCAGATTTTTCACATGCCAAATCACTCCGTATCAAGCTGGCCACGCGTAAGCACACGGAAGACCATGCTCCTGCCCAGAAGGCCGAACGACTGCCCCCCAGAGCCCGGGCATGCTCCCACCTGCCATCTGCTGCTGCCTGACTGCCTGCTGCCCACGTGCCCTGCCATTTGCTGCCTGCACATCAGCCAGGGGTGCTGTTGCTGTGACCACCCCTGCTGGAACCGAAGACTCCCGACTGGGATTCCATCGCTCCACAGCCCACCCCCAGGACTCAGTTGCCCACCCACTCCTGCCTCTGGGGTTGTCATGTCGGGGCAAACACCATCTGAGACCACTGACAACCCCTGGCCAGAGAGGCAGAGGGGCACCAGCTTCAGTGCCACCGAAGTTGGTGTCCTGGTGGAGCAAGTATTGGGGCAGTATGATGCCCTCTTCGGAAGTTCCCGCGCCGACAAGGAAGGACGGACTCGGATCTGGACTGACATCGTGACTGCCATCAACGCGGAGGGTGTGGCAGTCCGCGACTTACAACATGTCAAGAAGCGCTGGAGGAATTCAGGTCCAGGACCCTGAACAAGGCCCGGCGCCTCTTGAAGGCAGCGGATGCCAAGGGGCGCCGGGGCCACTTGTCGGAAGAACAGATGAGGGTCCTGGAACGCATATCCACAGCGCTCCACGTCCAGGTCCTTGAGAGGCAGACCCATCTGGAGTCGAGCGGTAAGTGTACATGCATCCTGATTGTGAGCAGTGCGTGTGGTGATTTTTCAGTAGTGTGCAGGTTGCACATCTGTTTGTATGGGGTCGAGTATGGGTGGGGGTGTACAGGGCCGTGGGGCTAACACATGCGAGGGCTGGAATGTGTGAGACATGGATGGTGCTTGTGTGTGTAGGCTTGCATGCCAAATGCAGTTGTGTGGGCACACATGTTTGGATGAATGTGTATGTAAGTAGACATGTCCGCGATGTCACGCATGTATGTTGTTTTCATCTGCATGTATCAGCGCTGTGTACATGTGCATGTGTGTGTATTTGACAAGGGTGCAACAGTGATGCAACATGGATGCATGTGACAGCGGCATGTGGAAGCCTGATCGGCAGATGTGACGGATGCCCGTCTGAACACTGCGACACTTGGCAGAGGTGTACACATGCATGCAAGTGTGGTGGTGTGTGTACATGTGTGGTGCACTTCCTGTGTTGCATGTGATGTCTGGCTCACCTTTGCCTGCTCATGCTGTTGTATGTGTATGGATGGTGCTGGCAGTTGTGGTATGGCTCATGTGTGCGAGTTGAAATGACATGTGTGTTGGGGATTGTGATGACATGTCTGAGGTTTGCCAATGCCACTCATGTACAACTGTCATGTGTGTATGTGTCCATTGTACAGTGCACTGATGACTGTGTTTTATTTCTCCCTGTCTGCAGCGTCAACTGATGAAGAGGGCGGAGAAGGTGCTGTGGAGCACAGCGGCGGGGATCCCACCGCCAGCCGGAGACGCAAGGCCCGGTTCCCCTCCCATGTTGTGATCTCGTCGAGGAGTGAGGAGTCCGGTGCCGCGTCCCAGGCCGCAGCTGCCGGGGGGAGGTCCAAGAGGCGGAGGTTGGAGTTGGACTCCTCGGCAGCAGAAGGGGCAGCTGGGACCCCACAGAGCCCAACAGGGTAAGATGGCACGGAGTCATCCAGGTTGGTGGGGGGTTTGGTGGAGGAGGAGGCCGTGCAAGCACCAGAGACGGGGTCTGGAGGTGGGGATCCCACTGGTGCTAGTGGTGCAGTGCAGGACCAGGGACAGGAGGCAGCACAGGCCGACGCGGAGGTGCCTGTGTGCAATCCTGTGCCTGATCCTGTCCCTGCATCATCTTGCACCAGCCGGGATGCCTACGTCCAGACCCGTTTTCAGGCAGGGGATGAGCTTACGTCAACTGGCCTTCCTCTGCCTGCGGACGTGGCTATCCGGGTCCGGGTTGAGCCTGTTCTGAGTGGTGTGATGTTGCGTCAACGGGCCATGCGAGGTGACCTGCAGTCTTTTCATGAGGAGACTGCACGTCATCTCGAATGGCTCGTTGACCACGTCAGCCTGCTGGGACAGGTCACCCAGGCCGGATTCCTCCGTATGATGGGGCTTGCTACGACCCTCTCCTCAACTGGACCCCCTACGCGCCAGTCGTCCTCCGTGCCATCTTCCCACCCATCAGTCACCTGGGTGCCCTGTGGAGCTGCCTCTGACGGTTCGGCCAGGCTGGTGGAGGAGGCATCCCTGCCACAGTCGGGAGTCGGACGTCCAGCAGGGGTGGCCACATCAACGACTGCACCCCAGCCGGCGGAGGATGTGCAGGCAGCAGGAGGCAGTGCACGGGCAGAGGCACAGCAGCAGCAGCAACGTGGTGGGAGCCATGAAGGCTCGGGGCCTTCAACATCGGAGGGGCAAGCATCGGCCGGAGGGCAGGAGGACCCAGGACAGAGAGTGTCTTCTGTGTTGCAGCGGTTGGGCCACGCCATAGATGCGGAGCGGCAGCGGGTGGAAGAGGCACAGCTCACAATGGTCAGGGCGGAGAACTCCATGCGGAGGGCCCTGAGGTGGGCCGAGTGCCTCGAGGCAATCCGCAGGGGTTTGGAGGTGGACACGTCGACGGCCCTGCGGACCCTGGGGGCCATGGAGGAGGACCGCCTCCGGGACATTGAGCAGGAGTTCGATGATGCCCTGGCCCGGGACATCCACAAGTGAGCCGTCAAACTAGCCCGCTGCCCTTGTACATAGTTATGTGGGTAGTGTTAGGTTTCATTTTTTTTTGGATTTTATTTGGACCTTTCGGACATTGGCCACATTTTTGTATATAGTTTATTTTATTAGTTAGTGTAGTTAGATAGGTTTCCTTTCTTTTGTTGGGATAATGGACCCTGGCTTGTTCCCATGTACATAGTTCACTGTTGGATTGTATTTTTCTTTCACATTTTCACCATGGAGCAATGGCTTTCTTTTTTATTTCCCATTGGATTTTGTTTTGTGGACAGTGACTTTGGAAACCATTACTTTGGGATATGATTTTTGGTTTTGCGTTTTTTTCACGGACATGCTTCTTTTGATTTTTGTACATTCACATTTATGATTCTTAATTTTTGCTTCTATTTATGTTTGCTTTAATACATATTTTTTTATCATACTTCAATGTGTAGTATCATCTCATTGGTTTCATGCATTTCATGATATGGGTTTTGAGATTCACTGACACCCATTGGGTGTATGTGAGGGAAATGTGTTTGTTTCGGAACTTGCAATTGGTGTTCTGTCATGTAATTGCCAATTATGAGTGGGTGGATGCAATACTCGGGTGGGTGTTTCGCATTTGGAGGCTGACCATAGGGACCAGGGATCTAGATTGTGATGACATGTTGGCTGGGGAACATGAGTTGGACATGGGTGGGGGCCTGCTGGCAGGTGCCCCACAGTGCTGGGGGGTGGGGGTGCAGGGGTACATGAGTTGGACATGAGTGGGGGCCTGCTGGCAGGTGCCCCACAGTGCTGGGGGGTGTGGGGGGTGGGGAACATGAGTTGGACATGGGTGGGGGCCTGCTGGCAGGTGCCCCACAGTGCTGGGGGGTGGGGCTGGTGGGAGACATGGGTGGGGGCCTGGTGGAGGCTGCCCCTGGTGGCTGGGGGGTGGGGGTGCTGGGAGACATGGGTGGGGGCCAGGTGGAGGGTGCCCCTCTACTGCTGGGGGGTGGGGGTGGTAGGAGACATGGGTGGGGGCCTGGTGGAGGCTGCCCCTGGTGGCTGGGGGTGGGGGTGCTGGGAGACATGGATGGGGGCCTGGTGGAGGGTGCCGCTGCACTGCTGGGGGGTGGGGGTGCTGGGAGACATGAGTTGGACATGGGTGGGGGCCTGCTGGCAGGTGCCCCACAGTGCTGGGGGGTGGGGGTGGTGGGGAACATGAGTTGCACATGGGTGGGGGCCTGCTGGCAGGTGCCCCACAGTGCTGGGGGGTGGGGGTGGTGGGAGACATGGGTGGGGGCCTGGTGGAGGGTGCCCCTGCACTGCTGGGGGGTGCGGGTGGTGGGAGAAATGGGTGGGGGCCTGGTGGAGGGTGCCCCTGCACTGCTGGGGGGTGGGGGTGGTGGGAGACATGGGTGGGGGCCTGGTGGAGGCTGCCCCTGGTGGCTGGGGGTGCAGGGGGACATGCGTTGGTGGGCAGTGGTGCAAGTTGACATGTGGTTTGGCTGGGGGGCATGGCCATGGTGGATCGGGTGCCTGCAGGACATGTGCAGGGTAGGCCCCTGTGGTGTGAGCCACCTGCAGGGGCCGTGGAGGGTGTAGAGGGAACACCTGGGAGGACCCACACGTGCAATTCACGTGTGTTGCTCCCCGTGCACCCCTGTAATACACGTACCCTGATGGAATCGCGTGTGGAACTTCCTGCGCACCCCTGAAATACACATACGCTGATGGAATCACGTGTGGAACTTCCCGCGCACCCCTGGAATACACGTACCCTGCTGATTTTGCGTGTGAAACTTCCCCCGCACCCTGAAATACACGTACCCTGATGAAATCGCGTGTGGAACTTCCCACGCACCCCTGAAATACGCGTACCCTGCTGATGTCGCGTGTGAAACTTCCCCCGCACCCCGAAATACACGTACCATGATGAAATCGCATGTGGAAATTCCCGCGCACCCCTGAAATACACATACCCTGCTCGCACGGGGCCAATCGCATGTGGAACTTCCCGCGCACCCCTGAAATACACGTACCCTGATGGAATCGCGTGTGGAACTTCCCGCGCACCCCTGGAATACATGTACCCTGCTGATTTTGCGTGTGAAACTTCCCCCGCACCATGAAATACACGTACCCTGATGAAATCGCGTGTGGAACTTCCCGCGCACCCCTGAAATACACGTACCCTGCTGATGTCGCGTGTGAAACTTCCCCCGCACCCCGAAATACACGTACTATGATGAAATCGCGTGTGGAAATTCCCGCGCACCCCTGAAATACACGTACCCTGCTCGCACGGGGCCAATCGCGTGTGGAACTTCCCGCGCACCCCTGAAATACACGTACCCTGATGGAATCGCGTGTGGAACTTCCCGCGCACACCTGGAATACACGTACCCTGCTGATTTCGTGTGTGAAACTTCCCCCGCACCCAGAAATACACGTACCCTGATGAAATCGCGTGTGGAACTTCCCGCGCACCCCTGAAATACACGTACCCTGCTGATGTCACGTGTGAAACTTCCCCCGCACCCTGAAATACACGTACCATGATGAAATCGCGTGTGGAAATTCCCGCGCACCCCTGAAATACACGTACCCTGCTGAAATCGCGTGTGGCACTTCCCGCGCACCCCTGAGATACGCGTACCCTGCTCGCACAGGCCCAATCGCGTGTGGAATTTCCCGCACACCCCTGAAATACAGGTACCCTGCTGAAATCACGTGTGGCACTTCCCGCGCACCCTTGAGATACGCGTACCCTGCTCGCACGGGCCCAATCGCGTGTGGAAATTCCCGCGCACCCCTGAAATACACGTACCCTGCTGAAATCGCGTGTGAAACTTCCCCCGCACCGTGAAATACACGTACCCTGCTGATATCGCGTGTGGAACTTCACGCGCACCCCTGAAATACACGTACCCTGCGGAAATCACGTGTGGAACTTCCCGCGCACCCCTGAAATACACGTACCCTGCTCGCACGGGGCCAATCGCGTGAGGTACTTCCCGCGCACCCCAGTGATACACGTAGCCCGCTTGCCGTGCTGGTACAGGGTTAGCGCAGCCCTTTGTGCTGGATTGGGTATATTGATGGCTTTTCCCTGCGCAAGAGGCGTTCTTGGGGGCGTAACTGGCGCTGCTGCAGGGTCGCTGTGCCACTGTGCGCCACGGCTGGTTTTGGTGGCTGGAATCCATGAATACGCTGTGCGTGGAAATGGATTTTAGCGCACACGGCTCGCGCAGGGATTCGATGAATTACCCCCTATGTGTTTTGTCTAATCAATGGGGGTGTGACATAACTGTGTGAACATGCTATATAATGTATGGTGGAGAACTGTATTGTGATAACAATGTTCAGTGAAATATTTCCTCTACCTGTAAGGTAATGGCCTAAGATGTAGGTGGTCTGTATTTATACATTTGGAACTCATGAACCGAATTGCATGCGATTTGTCTAACTAATGGAAGCACAATGAGACTGTATCAAAATGCAGTACACTGAATAGTGTTTGTAGTGAACGTTGGACACTGTTAACTCACTGATCACTCTGAGAACGGTATTTTGACAGAAATGTATGGATTTACTATATTCTTTCCGGTAATGTAATGTTCTAAGATGTTGGCGATCTATACACATACACTCTGACTTGTGCACTGGTGAAATCATTGCAAATGTGACTTTGGTAACCAACGCAAGATTGTGAGGAGGTTCCTAAATGTTTGAGGCAAACATGATACCCTCTTTTGATTAATAACCTGACACACATCATAAGGGAGTCTTGCCTAGTACGGCAAGATGGGTTTTCTGATCTACACTGGTGTAGGTAACATAATATGGTGGTTACAGACTCACCTCTCCTACCCTTTAACTGAGGCATCAACCTCTCTAAATTTACTTAACTGACAGGAATGGGGCATCCAGCCGATCTCATTCATCTTTCTGCTCCTCCTCATTGCCACCTCCATCAATTTGCCATGCCTACAGTGTGACGATTCCGAATATCGTGTTACAATGGTGTAGATAACACAGCCCGGTAATAACAGACCCTACAGATAGCGATAGTGGACTCACCTCTCCTACCTTCATCTTGAGGGATCAATTATTTTATTACCCTGACAGGAATGGGGCACCCAGCCAATTCCTTTCGGCTCTAGGCCCCTCCTCCTGTCCACCTCTAATAATTAGCCACGCCCTCAACTTGACCATCCAGAATATCGCTGCAGGGTTAGGGTGACCAGACGTCCGGGTTTTCCCGGGACAGTCCGGGGAAATCACCTGACGTCCCGGGGTCCCGGGAGTTTTTTTAGTTTATAAACCCCGTCCGGGGTTTTGATTACAGACCTTTTTTGCCGTTTTTTTTTTGCCGGGCCCCGATTTCGAAATCCCGAAATCGGGTCCCGGCGCAACTTTTCCTGTGAGAATGGGCCCCCATTTCCTCCCCCTTCCCCTCCCGAGCGCTCTCCTCCAATGCGAGGAGTGTGCCTGTTAGCACACCCCCTCCATGACCCCCGCAACGGGCCAACGAAACAGAAGTAGGACTAAAGTCGAATGTGTATTTTCTTTAGTCCTACTTCTATTTCCATAGCCCGTCCGGGTTTTTTTTTTAGAAAATCTGGTCACCCTATGCAGGGTTTATGCACTCGCCCCAACGGGGTGCATCTTTACTCGGTTCACAGTATCATGTGACTTACTGTTGCAGACATTAACCTCTTTTGTCACCATTGAGATCCAGGTGCCATTAAATACACTTATCGAGACATAACGCCATGGTTACCTATAGCAACCCTACACATCCCACACAAAGATGGCCGAATGCAAAACGATTGTGCATGATTATCGGTAGCCTAGTAATCACATATACACTCTCCTCGAGGGCAACGCGTTGTAGAGAAGGTCGGCGTTTGACCCACCACGGGCACACTGAGGTGAGTCGAGATGGAATTAGACAGTAACGCAATGCAACATAGTAAATCACGAATAGCAAGTGTACTTTTAGTAACTGATGATTTGTACCCATTACGGCAGCGAGAGAGCGTTATACACTGGCCTCGCAACAACGTGTCTTACTCGTATTTACCTATGTTTGCTACCTTACTTTGCAATTCCACACTCAAGAACACTGTTGAGGGGCATCATTAAGCGTATCCATATTTAGCACAGTCACTTAATTCTCTGCTAGGGGCGGGCTACAAGTATTATATGCATGACTGCACGTATCTAATAGTACTTACTGCTAATTCAAACACCTTTATCTTTTTTCTTTAGAACACAGTGGTTTTTGTGACACGTCCGAAAATCTTCATCTTTCTCAGCGAACACGTCCAGGGAGAAAATTGATGATGAGATTCCCAGCGTTGCAGCTGGGTACTGCAGAATCGTGCCGAGTAGTGACAATGACTGTATTGTCCTGAAAAGTGTCTTTTTGCCATGTAAAGTCACTTTGCACTGCAAAAATACACTTTGCATTGCTCCATGAATCAGTGTGGAGCAGTGCAAAGTGTATTTTTCAGCGCAAAGTGACTGCGCGACAACAATACACTTTGCACAGTTCCATGAATCAGGGTTTGTGTCGGCAGTGCAAAGTCACTTTTCAACAGTGCAAAGTCACTTTGCACCATGCAAAGAAATCCCTGAATTGGGCCCATAAAGTCTAGTTGTGATTAAGTCTGATGTGTTGCCTGGTAATAGTACCTGTAACCAAAAGAAAGGAGTTTAAGAACAATGGCAATTTTTGTGAACGTTGTTTTGAAAATAAATGTGTGGTTTTGTTAAAACAAGTCACACTTGAAGACTGCGAAAATGTAATGCTGCATTAAATCTGACGTGAAATCTTAAGTAAATAAAAGACAATTGAACATTGTTTATTAGCACATGGAGATTGTTATTGACCTCTCAGCCAATCAGACTTCTCAGAGTGTAGTCAATAACTAATGGTATCGACTGCCAGTATTGACTGATTACTGAACAGTTAGACTTCAAAAGTTAACAGGGAACCAATAATGCAATTTCCAGGCTAAATGTCATTCAACAAGACACTTTCTATCTAGAAGGACCTGTTTTTCCCTGCAACATCCTATATGACATATCAAAGGGAAGGCTAAAACATGGAAATATGCTTTGGCTTTCTTATAGAGAAACTGGTTGCTTTTACACCATCCCTAGTGCATACTCATGTTAAAATCTCTCCAGTTTAAGCATGTTTGCAATTGAAATATTTAACTTACGAAGACAAACTTTTCTTTTAAATACTACAATATAAAACCACAATTAGTTCACTGTGTTTGTCGATTTATTTGCTTTACAGTTATAAAACAAACACTTTTTATTTCACCTTCAAACCTGCAAAACATGAGTTGCTAGTACCACCATGTGCTAATAGCGTTACAGACCTCGGGAGGGTTCACTAACTTATGGCCCTCTGCTTTGCCTCTGCCTTAACTTGGAGGTGTGCCATTATCCCCGAGAACGATCTCTTTCTTGGTGTACAAGGCTATAAGAGTCAGAAAACTGCTGTAAATTTACAAATGAGTTCAACAGTTCAAAGATATTGAAGCGTTGAGAAGAAGCAAAACTATTTGTCACCTAGTGGATTTGCTAAAATGTGCAACACCACTGGGTGGACGCCAGGACAAAACACCTGATTTACAAAGCGTTTTTCAATTGAATTGTGCCATTGTAAAAAATACTAATAATAACGTTTGTAAACCAGGCCCAATGTGTGTTGTTTTTAGCCATAAACTCAATATCAATGAAACACATCCCCGACAGTAGGAGAGCACTTCAGCCAGAATGGGGAATAACAGAATATAGCAGAAAGTAAAGTCTGAGCTGGCCCTCAGAAAGTGGAGGATGGCCTTGCAGCTCTGAGCATGAGATGTATGCAATGAATAACAAAAAATGGACTTTCACATATATTGGTTGCGCTACCAGAGTACACAAAAAACTCTTTTAGCAAGAATAGATTTAAGATTGATATTTGGTTTATTGTATCACAGTAGCCCTAATGTGAAAGCCCCTTTTCTGTTATTCTGATTATCATGGAGCAGGGGAAGCGATGCTCTGTACCTTCACGGGTTGGCGACACACCACCAATGTTCGGCACAGGGCATCTTAAGTTGATATCAAGACCCCACTTCTAGAATAATGTATGCAATGAAGACAGCACTTCTGAGAAGAAGATAAAATGTGATTTATGCTTTCCCAGGCATTGCAGTAGCCAAACGTAAATCAGAAATGTAGTGTAACCCTGTGGGAACATGCGTCAATGCACTGTAAGTGGGCGGTTAAAGGCAAGGCAGACGTAATCCACGAGCCTATTTGAATGTCAGAACGCTGTGTTCTAGTGGATGGCTTTCTTACGGTTTACCAACGAGAAAGATATCCACATTCAAAGAAACCTGAGACGTCTATACTTTTCACAACATGCAGTGTTAAAATGTTCAGGCAGGTGGCAATTGCGCTTAGTAAAGCTTTAAAAGGGATCTGGAGGCAGAAATGATCAGATGGTCAAAGACATGTGATGGTTAAATTGCCCCTTGGGTGACTGTCACCCTCATCAAGTAAATAGCTTCCATTACGGGATGAGTCAGTGCTTGCAGAGTTTGCTGAGAACAACCTTCGCGGTGGACTGTGTTTGAATTTACCGTCTACAGTGGACAAAAGCAGTCCTTTCTCGCTATGCATGATTTCGGAGATGGTTGCAGAATTTAGCACAGCAACATGGCCACAAGGCAGGCTGCCACTTAGGTGTACAGTCAGCACATGGCACGCTGACCTCCATTGATTTTTCTTAGATGACACGCTGGCAGACGGAGGTTACTGTTCCACATTCATCCAACTTAACCAAACAGCAGAGCCTTAAACATAATCAGTGCTTAAAGTGGGCCGGGCACTCCAAAAAGTGGGACTGAGCCGGGGCCCTGCCGGGGCCCCCGTCCAACCGCAACATTGGCGGAGTGCATTATCCCGGATGCGCCTGCCATGAAGTCAGGCGAGCCGACAGAAGTGGCAGCCAGCCACAGCGACGCTGTGACTGGCTGCCACTTCCGTCAGTCACAGTAACTGCATCTGGTGACCCCTCGCGCGAGAGGTCACCAGAGGCAGTTACTGTCCCTTTGTTTCCCCAGGTCGCCGAGGCGTCTTTAACCCTCGGCAAACCTGGGGATTCCTCGACGTTTATAAAAAATGGCTTTGAAAGTACACATTTCAAGCCATCTTTTATAAAGCTTTGTCCGTAGTCAAAGCTTTATAAAAGATGGCTTGAATTGTGTACTTTCAAAGCCATCTTTTATAAACCCGAAATCTTTTTTAAAAAAAAGATGGCCTGAAAACTAGGCAAACCGTAGGGTACCCCAGTCAAAAAGGAAGATCATCCTGGAATCATTCTGGAGTCATCCGATGACTCCATTCTAGAGTCATCCATGGATAGTTCAGGAAGATCATCCAAAGTATTCACACAGGCCAAAATATTTAATGAGATGATGACTCTAGAGTTATCACAGAAACTACTCCAGGATGAGTTTGGATTACTTCCAGTGATGATCTTGGATTACTCCAGGATGACTCCATGACAACTTCAGGATGAGTGGGGATTACTCTAGGATGACTCCATGACAACTTCAGGATGAGTTGGATTACTCCAGGATGGCTTCGGATTACTCTAGGATGACTCCATGACAACTTCAGGATGACTCCACGACAACTTCAGGATGACTCCACGACAACTTCAGGATGAGTTTGGATTACTCTAGGATGACTCCACGACAACTCCAAGACAACTTCAGGATGAGTTTGGATTACTCTAGGATGACTCTACGACAACTCCAGGATGACTCCACGACAACTTCAGGATGAGTTGGATTACTCTAGGATGACCCCATGACAACTCCAGGATGACTTCATAACAACATTAGGATGGGTTTTAAATTGTAAATGATTATTGCAGACCACTCCAGGATGAGTTTAAATGATTTCAAGATGGTTCCAAAAGATTTAGGAAAAGGGGTTGATTACCACAGGATGTATCCCTTTTGAGTAACATTGGTGGCATTACTTTACAATGACTCTAGTTAGACTTCTGGATAGTGTACTGGAAAAAGAAAATCTTGCAGCTGTCACTTTTCATCTTTGCTAGAGCACCCGTTAACCAAGTTCGCCGATTTAGTGCACACAACTACAACCCCCATATCACAAACCAACTCCCCCATTTCAATTCTCACCTCTAGACAACATGGCCTCACATCCCATAAAAGTCCCACAGTTCCAAAGCACTACACCAAAATACACACTTCCAGCTACCTAAACAGCATCTGTTAAAGGTCTACCAGCATGACAGACTTCCGCCAGTCACTACACCCAATAACCCTAAGAGCAGCTAATTATTACCGAGTTCATATTGTGATAGTAAAATTCTACAGCTATGAATTGTTGATATTTTAATATTGTATTGCTCTGGCTATAAGATATCTTCAATCAAACATAGGCTCAGAAAGTGTACAACTTTTTTTATTCAACAAATTCAGTTTAACTGCATAGCTCCATAAGAATAAATAGGTTTACAAAAATACAAACAATCATTGATCCTGCATTTCAAAAGGTGGAGTCTTTTTTAGGCCTCTTCTGGCATTGCAAATTTTGGTAGCAAGCACTCATCTGTATGTTAGAAAAAAAGGGGATCGCTCACTGTAGGGACGTTAGATGTACCCTCCTCCCGAAACATCAAATGGAGGGAAACAGATGGAAACACATATATACTTTGCTTACCTGCCGATTGGAAAAGCACTACCGCTTTGAAATCCCTTTCTTCACGTATTTCGTTTCCACTTTCATCAAGACCCTCTACCAGCCATTTACAAATCACTTCACCAGGAATTGCCAATGGCTCAAATTCCCCACCCTTTCGAATACAGAGAGAGTTGTCGCAATCAAAGAAAAGCACATTAAAGAGGGCCATGGTTTGAATTATTACCTAAAAGACGAAAAATAAATACATTTAGTGTGCTCAAAGTATTTTTGTGAAACTATTCTGTACAGGATCATTAATTTATGGTCCCCTTACTATGGACATGTTCCTGCCTGAAGTGTCCCCATTTGTGATTGAAGCTAGTATCCTAATATGCAGCACCTGAATGACCCGCTGTGTGACTTGCATTGGAACCAACATCATTAACTTTACAAATACGTTCTTGCCATTTTTTACACTATCCTGCATTTAGCCCATCTCTGTTAGTGAGCCAGATCCTGCATTTAGCCCATCTCTGTTAGTGAGCCAGATCCTGCATTTAGCCCATCTCTGTTAGTGAGCCAGATCCTGCATTTAGCCCATCTCTGTTAGTGCGCCAGATCCTGCATTTAGCCCATCTGGTTTAGGAAGCCAGATCTTACATTCAGCCCATCTGTGCTAGTGAGCTATTTCTCACTAGAGGGAACACATCACCCCTGGAGGCACCATATGGGACTCATTTAGTCAGGACAGCGCAGGTATCAAAGGTGCTGCCGCTAAATAACCATGCTAAAAACTCACCCTTCTGCATACACCTTCTCAAACACTGAATATTCAGATTCAACTGTAAGAATTACTGGTGTCCACTTAATAAGATTCTGCACTTTACTTTGTCTACTGTAGCTGAAAATGGCCTATGAATGGTATACGAAGTAACACCTGCAATCTAAAGACCACATATCCCCACATAATTCCATGACCTCACAACCTACATGCCGATGTTTGGTTTGTGTAAGAGAACAGAACACACATTCAAGCGGTAGTCTTGACAAATCACATACAATGAGACAAAATCCTCATAGTCTTGCCCAACACCACATGGCAGCTACCAACCGAAAAACACCTACGCTCGGCGAACAGTGTTCCTGAGTTTAACCACAGCAAGTAAGGCCAGCACACAGGTGTGAGAACAGAGAGTAAGCTCACCTCTAAAATAGATTTGGAGTACTTTCAAGAAGGGAGACCTTCGACCAGAAGAGCAGCACATAATGGAAGGAGAAACTATGGACGCAAAGTGGCATGTGGAAAGAAAGCATCAAGAAGTATTAGGCCACACGGTGGGGTGGAGAGAAAGTGTAACAGTGATGTGTGTGTGAAAGGTTAAGAATGAGAGGCATGGCCAGATGGGGTTCTAGGAAGGAGTGTGACAGCATGTAGGGTTGAGCGAGCGACCTGTGCATACTAGGAGCGGCAATTAAAACTCTGCTCTATTCCAGCAACATAATTGCATGAACATGAACAGGTAGCCAATCCCAGTGTTTGGTTTCCGCATTGTAAACACATTCCTGGATCGCTGTCCCAGGCCTGCCTTTAATCTGTCCCCGCCCCGGAAAGCTCTGAGGGGGGAGGGGGGCAGGGGCCCCAGCCCCCGGGATGAGTTGAGATTATCGCCAGCAGCAACGTGAGAGAAATCATGGCTTATTACCACCCTCCTGTCACGCCATGGCATATGAGCAGGCCCTGGGCTGGGAAGCAGGGTCCAAGCAGCACAGGAGAGTCCATGCAGGTCAGAGACAAGAGAGGAGGAGTTTCAGAGTAGGGCTAGGAAAGCAGGGTCCAAAAAAAGTAGGGTCCTGAGGATTCGAGCAGGACACAGACAAGAGGATCTGTGCATGTATGGAGCAGGAGCGTGAGAGCAGGGTTGACAAAGGGGGTGTAGCACGAGTTGTAAAACATGCATTGGCAATGCCAACAGTTTTGCCTTTTGTGTAGTAAGGCACTTGCAGTCTCTTCCGTAGTGGTATTAACTGACCATTGATAGTAACATGTGCAAAATGGTGTGAGTGGCTGGGCATCTAATAGCAATACCTGGCAGAGGCCTAATCCTTACACAAAAGCCCAAAGTGTTGGCTTTGCCAATGTTTGTTTATAAAAGGAGTTCAGTGAAGGACACGCACAGTGCTAATAAATCAGGTGGCTGAAGGCAGACCTGCTTAAGGAGGGTTTGCAAATCCAATTAAGTCATTAACTCCCAGAAGACTGCTTTGAAAAAACACTGGCAGGCACCTTGACTGCAAAGTTTGATGGTAAGGCTTGATCAAAGCGAACGCAAGAGAGTTCCCATGGGGTGGTGTTTTGGGCTGGGAGGGGCAGGAACTGGGTGGGAATGACCATAGGGTTTAGCATGGCCATGCGTAGCCAATGGGTGGGCAAATAACCAAACACCTACAGGCTGTGTGTCCCTCCTCATATGCCACTTCTCCCTATCTGTGCTCTAATGCAATAGTTTTAGTTCATAGATGGTGCTAAAGCGCCACCTAATAGCCCAAACTAAAAAGTGTGGGACTCATTAACATATACAATGGGAAGTGATGACCCAGGAGGTTAATATATCAAAATTACACCCATGCACTCTGGGGGCCACTGGACAGTCCAGTATTCGCTCCCAAATGGCACTGTTGCTGACATGTTTCCCCCTAGGATTCACGGAATCCTTCACCCACCCTGCGCCCTGGACAAAAAAAATTTGGCGCCCCCCCACCCCCAAAAAAGAATACACACGCCAATCTTGAAACACCTAGGCAACACAAACACCACACCATCCACACACATTAAAAGCAAAGGCCCCTACACAACATGCGCCCACCATCCACATGCATACAGTCACCATCCACACACATTAAAAGCAAAGGCCCCTACACAACATGCGCACACCATCCACATACATAAAAAGAAAAGCCCCCTAACACACGCACATCATCCCCACACATACATCAAAAGAAAAGCCCCCTACACAACGCACGCACATCATCCACACACATACATTAAAAGAAAATCCCCCTACACAACACACGCACATCATCCACACAAATACATTAAAAGAAAAGCCCCCTACACAACGCACGCACATCATCCACACACATACATTAAAAGAAAATCCCCCTACACAACGCACGCACATCATCCCCACACATACATTAAAAGAAAAGCCCCCTACACAACGCACGCACATCATCCACACACATACATTAAAAGAAAATCCCCCTACACAACGCACGCACATCATCCACACAAATACATTAAAAGAAAAGCCCCCTACACAACGCACGCACATCATCCACACACATACATTAAAAGAAAATCCCCCTACACAACGCACGCACATCATCCCCACACATACATTAAAAGAAAAGCCCCCTACACAACGCACGCACATCATCCACACACATACATTAAAAGAAAATCCCCCTACACAACACACGCACATCATCCACACAAATACATTAAAAGAAAAGCCCCCTACACAACGCACGCACATCATCCACACACATACATTAAAAGAAAAGCCCCCTACACAACGCACGCATATCATCCACACACATACATTAAAAGAAAATCCCCCTACACAACGCACGCATATCATCCACACACATACATTAAAAGAAAATCCCCCTACACAACGCACGCATATCATCCACACACTTTGGAGAGAACGGGATCATCAGGGGAGTGAAGCCTGTAAACTAGAAGGGACACATGGTGACTGGATTAACAGATGGCAAATACACGTTCCAGAACAGTCAGGAAAGCAGATAATGCATTGAAGATTTCAGCAGTATACCTTCAGCCTGTAAACAAAGTACATTTTGATCCCCCTTGTATAGGAGACGATAAAAACATCAGGTTCGACTGAACAAACGCACGGACACTGTACAAACAGGAAACGCAACAGAATTAGCATTTACCAAAACGCGAGGAAAGTACATTTTCTAGCTGGTTTTGCTAGTTTTTACCACGTTTCAATACGTCTAGCGGGTTACGGCTATAAGTTGAATAATAGGTGTTATAAAGCATTCTGAGCACTGTGTATCTTATCGAGCTCATTTGTTGTTTTGAAGGCCTCGGGAAGTGGAGAGAAGGCAGCGAACACGCGTCCGGAGCTGGGAAGCGAGTACTTGCAACGCGAAACTGCAGGAAACAGGAAAAGAAAGAAGAACGCATCTGAGGAGGAGCAACTGGATTAGCCTACTTTGGAGAGAACGGGATCATCAGGGGAGTGAAGCCTGTAAAGAAGGCACACATGGTGACTGGATTAACAAATGGCAACACGTTCCAGAACAGTAAGGAAAGCTGATAATGCATTGAAGATTTCAGCAGTATACCTTCAGCCTGTAAACAAAGTACATTTTGATCCCCCTTGTATGGGAGACGAGTGGTTAAAAACATCAGGTTCGACAGAACAAACGCACGTACACTGTACAAACAGGAAACGCAACAGAATTAGCATTTACCAAAACGCGAGGAAAGTACATTTTCTATGTTTTTGCTAGTTTTTAGCACGTTTCAATACGTCTAGCGGGTTACGGCTATAAGTTGAATAATGGGTGTTATAAAGCATTCTGAGCACTGTGTATCTTTTGGATCTCATTTGTTGTTTTGAAGGCAGCGGGAAGAGGAGAGAAGGCAGGGAACTCGGGTCTAAATTAGAGGTCCGAGACCAGAAAATCCAGAGTATTCGCTGAAGTGCAGTGTGCATATTTCGTTAGAGTCCAGGTCAGGAACCTGTAGGTTAATGGAAGAAGAAAGCCGAAGAAGGGAGAGACGAGACAGCGAACAGGATCAATCCTTAATAGCTCGATCCTCGAGGACCATATGGCGGCCATATGCCATGCATTGTGGCTTCTGTTTGGGAGCTTGTATACTTACCAGGACAAAGAGGAAACAGCCACGAGGACGACGACGAAGACGAAGATCCAGATGCTGCAGAATTCCAAAACCGAAAGAACAAACAAAGCCACCAGCAGCTAAATATACTTGCCGGTGCACGGCATGGAGTCCTCCTTCCTCCATGATTGTCTTCATCAGCTACATCATCACAGTGCGTTGTACGTAAAAAAAAACGTCCCCACGTCATGACGCCTTAAGGCATTTCAAAAAAGTGTCGGCAAACTTTTAAACAAACACACAATACTCTCGGGTATCATATGGACTTTATCTGCAATTCTTCTACCACTGCCTTGCTACCTAATGATGCAAATGCCACTTTATCTGTGTCTATGACCCCAGAAAACATGCCCCCCACTGGTTTGAATGAAATTACCGCTATCTGCAATTCTTCTACCACTGCCTTGCTACCTAATGATGCAAATGCCACTTTATCTGTGTCTATGACCCCAGAAAACATGCCCCCCACTGGTTTGAATGAAATTACCGCTATCTGCAATTCTTCTACCACTGCCTTGCTACCTAATGATGCAAATGCCACTTTATCTGTGTCTATGACCCCAGAAAACATGCCCCCCACTGGTTTGAATGAAATTACCGCTATCTGCAATTCTTCTACCACTGCCTTGCTACCTAATGATGCAAATGCCACTTTATCTGTGTCTATGACCCCAGAAAACATGCCCCCCACTGGTTTGAATGAAATTACCGCTATCTGCAATTCTTCTACCACTGCCTTGCTACCTAATGATGCAAATGCCACTTTATCTGTGTCTATGACCCCAGAAAACATGCCCCCCACTGGTTTGAATGAAATTACCGCTATCTGCAATTCTTCTACCACTGCCTTGCTACCTAATGATGCAAATGCCACTTTATCTGTGTCTATGACCCCAGAAAACATGCCCCCCACTGGTTTGAATGAAATTACCGCTATCTGCAATTCTTCTACCACTGCCTTGCTACCTAATGATGCAAATGCCACTTTATCTGTGTCTATGACCCCAGAAAACATGCCCCCCACTGGTTTGAATGAAATTACCGCTATCTGCAATTCTTCTACCACTGCCTTGCTACCTAATGATGCAAATGCCACTTTATCTGTGTCTATGACCCCAGAAAACATGCCCCCCACTGGTTTGAATGAAATTACCGCTATCTGCAATTCTTCTACCACTGCCTTGCTACCTAATGATGCAAATGCCACTTTATCTGTGTCTATGACCCCAGAAAACATGCCCCCCACTGGTTTGAATGAAATTACCGCTATCTGCAATTCTTCTACCACTGCCTTGCTACCTAATGATGCAAATGCCACTTTATCTGTGTCTATGACCCCAGAAAACATGCCCCCCACTGGTTTGAATGAAATTACCGCTATCTGCAATTCTTCTACCACTGCCTTGCTACCTAATGATGCAAATGCCACTTTATCTGTGTCTATGACCCCAGAAAACATGCCCCCCACTGGTTTGAATGAAATTACCGCTATCTGCAATTCTTCTACCACTGCCTTGCTACCTAATGATGCAAATGCCACTTTATCTGTGTCTATGACCCCAGAAAACATGCCCCCCACTGGTTTGAATGAAATTACCGCTATCTGCAATTCTTCTACCACTGCCTTGCTACCTAATGATGCAAATGCCACTTTATCTGTGCCTATGACCCCAGAAAACATGCTCCCCACTGGTTTGAATGAAATTACCGCTATCTGCAATTCTTTTACCACTGCCTTGCTACCTAATGATGCAAATGCCACTTTATCTGTGTCTATGACCCCAGAAAACATGCCCCCCACTGGTTTGAATGAAATTACCGCTATCTGCAATTCTTCTACCACTGCCTTGCTACCTAATGATGCAAATGCCACTTTATCTGTGTCTATGACCCCAGAAAACATGCCCCCCACTGGTTTGAATGAAATTACCGCTATCTGCAATTATTCTAACTCTGCCTTGCTACCTAATGATGCAAATGCCACTTTATCAGTGTCTATGACCCCAGAAAACATGCCTCCCACCGGTTCGGATATGCCACCCTCGACCATCAATGTCACCCCTGAACCGCACCTCAAATGTGCCCTCATCAACGCCCGCTCCATCAATGCGCATGCACTAGACATCCACGACCTTATTACCACCCTAGATCTAGATCTTCTAATGGTCCCCGAAACTTGGCTACATGAAGCCTCAGGCCCCGCCCTATCCCTCTCTCACCCAGGCGCTGCATGCTATGTTTAGGCCTCATGGCTTCCATTTTAGCCCAACATAGTCTCAAGCTTTACCCTTGCCACGATGGGGATTTTGAGGGTGCTGGTGCCTACTTCTGACTGGGATGGCAAAGGATTCTCACCCAGGGGGTGCATGCTATGTTTAGGCCTCATGGCTTCCATTTTAGCCCAACATAGTCTCAAGCGTTCCCCTTGCCACAATGGGGATTTTGAGGGCGCTGGGTGCCTTTTTTTGTCTAGGATGGCAAAGGATTCTCACCCAGGGGGTGCATGCTATGTTTAGGCCTCATGGCTTCCATTTTAGCCCAACATAGTCTCAAGCTTTACCCTTGCCACGATGGGGATTTTGAGGGTGCTGGGTGCCTGCTTTTGACTGGGATGGCAAAGGGTTCTCACCCAGGGGGTGCATGCTATGTTTAGGCCTCATGGCTTCCATTTTAGCCCAACATAGTCTCAAGCGTTCCCCTTGCCACAATGGGGATTTTGAGGGTGCTGGGTGCCTGTTTTTGACTGGGATGGCAAAGGATTCTCACCCAGGCGGTGCATGCTATGTTTAGGCCTCATGGCTTCCATTTTAGCCCAACATAGTCTCAAGCGTTCCCCTTGCCACAATGGGGATTTTGAGGGTGCTGGGTGCCTGTTTTTGACTGGGATGGCAAAGGATTCTCACCCAGGCGGTGCATGCTATGTTTAGGCCTCATGGCTTCCATTTTAGCCCAACATAGTCTCAAGCTTTACCCTTGCCACGATGGGGATTTTGAGGGTGCTGGTGCCTGCTTCTGACTGGGATGGCAAAGGATTCTCACCCAGGGGGTGCATGCTATGTTTAGGCCTCATGGCTTCCATTTTAGCCCAACATAGTCTCAAGCTTTACCCTTGCCACGATGGGGATTTTGAGGGTGCTGGGTGCCTGCTTTTGACTGGGATGGCAAAGGATTCTCACCCAGGCTGTGCATGCTATGTTTAGGCCTCATGGCTTCCATTTTAGCCCAACATAGTCTCAAGCGTTCCCCTTGCCACAATGGGGATTTTGAGGGTGCTGGGTGCCTGCTTCTGACTGGGATGGCAAAGGATTCTCACCCAGGGGGTGCATGCTATGTTTAGGCCTCATGGCTTCCATTTTAGCCCAACATAGTCTCAAGCGTTCCCCTTGCCACGATGGGGATTTTGAGGGCGCTGGGTGCCTTTTTTTGACTAGGATGGCAAAGGATTCTCACCCAGGGGGTGCATGCTATGTTTAGGCCTCATGGCTTCCATTTTAGCCCAACATAGTCTCAAGCTTTACCCTTGCCACAATGGGGATTTTGAGGGTGCTGGGTGCCTGCTTTTGACTGGGATGGCAAAGGGTTCTCACCCAGGGGGTGCATGCTATGTTTAGGCCTCATGGCTTCCATTTTAGCCCAACATAGTCTCAAGCGTTCCCCTTGCCACAATGGTGTCTTGAATCACATGGATTTGGTTTGGAAGGGTGCATGATGACTAATTAAAATGACTATTTTTGACTATAGAATGTACTTAGCGGTGAATTCCCATACTTATGCGTTAGTCACTTATTACTGCAAGAAAACTATTTCTGTGGCATGTATGCTTTTTAAGTGTGATTCCTGGTCAATGGTTCAGCACTTTTACATTGGGTGTTGTAATTTAAATGATCATATCCATATTATGCTTTTTACATGCAATTAAAACTAATGCCAAACAGATGTGCTTAGCAAAGCATTAAAAAATCATTCAGCACAAGTGCAATTAAGCAAAAGCTGAAAGACTATCCGTATTAGACCGCAAATCATCCTACAAACTCTGTGATTAATCAGTAAGCCATCCCCAAATCATCAAGAACAAACATGTTTCATGACGATGCTCTTGACAGTAGGTCATCCCAGAATCATCCCCAAATCATCAGGGACAAACATGCTTGTCAAGTAATCAGCAGGTCATCCCAGAATCACCGGAGCAAACCTGTCGATGCTCTTGAAGTAATCGGCAAGTCATCCTAAAATCATCAGGAACAAAGAGTTTTCTAAAATAGGGATGATGTTAGCATCATCAGCAAGTCATCCTAAGCTCATCCCCAAATCATCATGGTGATGCTCTTGAAGTAATCGGCAAGTCATCCTAAAATCATCAGGAACAAAGAGTTTGCTAAAATAGGGATGATGTTAGCATCATCAGCAAGTCATCCTAAACTCATCCCCAAATCATCACCCACCATTCTGAGACATTTGCTGATGACTTTAACAGCATGATGACTTCTGATGATGTGGGAATGACTTCTAATGTAGTTCGATGATCATCGGATGACTCCAGGATGGTCTCTAAAGTCATCCTTTTTGACCTGGGTATGCACACAAATATATTTTAATGTTATATATTTGTGTGCGTACCTTCCTATGGTTTGTGTACTTTGCAAGCCATCTTTTATAAACGTAGAAATACGTTACATATCTCTATGTTTAGAAAAGATGGCTTGCATAGTACACAAACCATAGTAAGGTATGCACACAAATATATAACATTTATATATATTTGTGTGTATACCCTCCGGTTTGCCTACTTTTTAGGCCACGCCCCTCCCACAAGCCACGCCCCCAAATGAGGCCCCCCCCCTCGATTTCTTACCCCACTTAAAGCCCTGAACATAATACCTAACTCCATTTCACCAGCTGTTACAGTCTCAGCACCGTCGCATAGCTTAAAATGCCCAGTTTATTATCTTTTGATTGCGAGCTGTTGGGGTGGTGATAATAAGGAGCTTAACTTTGCTGCAAATCGGTTAGGGCTGTAGCATCCTCTAGTGCGACCGCCTCTGCCCACTATTTTTGCAAGTTGATATGAGGCCTTTCTGAGACACACTGAAAGACCTAAGACATCTTTTCATTCATACACTGATTCATCTGCAGGTCTTCTGTACACAGGAATCGTGAGGGTGTATATGCGGTGAAGCCATCATTGATGAATGGGTGTACATAGCGTTCTTATACTGTGCTGCTGCAGGATCACTGACTCCTCCTACCATTGCTTTGGAAACCCGCGTCTGCTGCCTTTTTGAGTAAACACAGGTTTTCCAGGAAAGTTCAAGTACTGTGTCCTTTTTGAAAAAAGATGTGGGGAAGTACTCACTCATAAAATTGGTAGTGCAAAGTGAGTTATTCCAGATCAAGGAACCGTGGAAGTGCTTACCTTTCCCAAATGCCATGGTTTTGTTTTTATTGAAGCAGTAAGACAAAGGATGACTAGGCGTGTGCCCAGTACACTAGGTTAGTCAAGTGCTAGCTTAAACACTAATAGTGTTTACCAGTGCAGTGGACCTGCAGGTTCTCAGGCATGTAAATGTCACCTAGCATCGCCTCTTCTTAGGTCAAGCCAATGATTGACGAGCAGGGCAAATATTGTCATAGGGTTTCTATGACTGACCTTCACATCTTGTTATCTGTGACATATGAGAGACATACTTTTATAGTTTATAGTTTCAGAATATTTCCTTTATCTAGTACGAGCAACCAGGTTGTGGAGGTTCTTTGATTTTCATGTTTCAAAGTCTTTTAGAAATAATCCAGAACAGTACATTTTATTTTAACACCTACAAGCAGGAGTCACTAAAATTAAAACACTATGTACATCTCTTAAAGCGAGTTCTGACCCTATATAAAGATCTTTTCAATAGTCAACCTGTGGGAAATGCATACAGATATTTCAGTAGAAAAGAGGAGGGTGGCATACTGAGAGTTCCCCAGTGTTAACTTGTGTCCACTTTCGTTGGTAACCTGCTGTGGTCACAGCTGATAGTAGTATCTTCAAAGCTGGGGTGGCCAGTCTTTCATCCCTGTAGAGGTGTGTTGCAACCCCCACTTTGGAGCAGAAACGAGGGAAAAGTAGTTCTGCCATGTCATCAGCTCCACAGACTAACCTAAGTGTTTGCCTTATGTTTCCTGTCTCACTTTCGTCACTGTGTCGACTGAAGGTTTGTGCTGGTGCGTGCTCTGCATTGCTTCAAGTCAGTGGTAGGGTGTACTTCCATTTGCCACCAACACTTTTTCTGTATGATTGTTCATAAGAGGATTGTAGCCGGTAGCATTCTTCTGGATCTGGGGACCCTCTCCCACACCATTTGGAAGAGTGATTTTAACAATGGAGGTATAAGTGAAGGGCTGGGATGTAGTGGTATCAGTTGATCTAACCTGGTGGCAGCTCATACAATTCAGATCAATAGTGTAAGTGAGGCAGGGCTAAAAAAAACTGATCTATGTAGAGCAGAGTCAGAAAGTTATATGCTTGTAGACTCGAGTTGGTCCCTACAACAACACCTCTTCAAAGGACTACTCTAGAGGAGCTCAATGAAGATTAATGATGACTAGGTATAGCCTACAGGGAGCGGACGCGCTGCAGCTCCTTTTCTGCATTTTGCTTTAATTGTGTCTTAATTGTGTCGGCGTATTTTAGAAACAACTACTAATTCTCAGCTTGTTTAAATTTGATTTTAATATTGGTGTTATATGATTTGTATTAGCAGGGTATCATAGCCGTGTTGCAATACTGCAGTGTTGTTGTTAAAACGCAATTCTTGAAGGCAGACACATGCGTTGAAAAGCTTGAGAACAACATCTCCCAAGTTTTTGTAGTTTCAGCCTCTGTATTAATCACCTGACAGGAACGTCAGCGCAGGCGAGTCGGGACGGTTATTGGCGGTTGCCGGCGGTAGGCAGGAGGCAGGCCAGGCCACTTACACGCTCACAGGTAGAAATATGGGTATATTGGAGGTGTTAGAGGCTATCAGGGTGGACAGAGAGAAGTCAGATGCTAGGGGTTTCATACTGCCAATCCCTCCTACTACTGTGCTCCCATCCATACCAATCCCACTCCTTGCTAAAGCCGTAGTAAGTAACACAACAGCACAGGTTAAAACTAGCATAAAGGGCAAGCACTCGACAGTCTGGAAAGCCTGTTTACTGAATACACAATAATTATGCAAACATGTGCAAGACATGCATGATCTAATGGTTGATGAGGAATTAGACATTATATGTCTTAGAGGGACCTGGCTTCAAATCCAACCGGTCCTGAAAGTTCTATGGTGGTACCAGAAGGATACAGAATGAATAATAGGAACAGACTAACTGGTTTAGGAGGTGGGGTGGCAGTGATAGCACAGGATAATATTCACCTATTCCCGGTGGGCACTACTTGTGTAGGCTGTGAGATAATTCATTTGAAATTCACCCCCACTACTAATCACTGCATCAACATTATAGTTGTATACAGACCTCCCTCACTGAGCTCTGATTTCACGAACAAACCTACCCTGCAGTTACATAACTTGAGGTCCCCTAATACTGCAACTTTGCTTGTGGGTGATTTCAACAGATGGAGAGGGAATCCGATAAATAAGGATGCCCTTCACTTGGGAATAAATGTTGAAAAATATTGACTTAAGGTCATTAGTCAGGACCCATGACAGCCAAGGGAAATCAGTTAGACTGGGTTATAGCACAAAACCTGGAAATTCAGGTGGTGAAAACGTCTCCATGCATCTGGTCTGATCGCTGCAAGGTCTCTCTTGAGGTAGAAATGAGCCATCCTCATAAGAAAGCGTCTAATAGTCAAGAAAAAGTTCTAAGCAGAAATGTTAACAACTTAAAGCCTGCACATTTGGAACAGTGTATGATTGAGATACTAGAGAGCCTTCAGGACGAGGATACCTGTGAAGTCAAGCTACTGAAATACTCTGTAGCGTTACAAGAGTTAGTGGAACAACAGGCTCCATTGAAATCGAAGATGTTTAGAAAGAATGAGAATCACCAGAAATGGTTTCTAGTGAACTAGCTAAACTCAAGAAAGAGAAAATAGGGATGGAGAGTAGATGGCTTAAACACCCTATACATGCAAACACAGATCTGTGGAAGGCCATTGACAAATGTTATAAAGACGAAATTAGGGAAGCTAAGAATTTTTTTTTTATAACGAACACATCACCTCAGCTTCAAATTCCACCAGCAAACTATTTTATATCCTAAAATCCTTCGAGAAGCCACAGGTCTTGTCACCCACTTATGTCCATACTCAATAAGACTGTGACAGGGTGCAACAGGCTTTCACACTGAAAATACAGATGGCCAGAGATACTATAGTAACAGCCAGGGAAACCTCTAACAGAGAGATGATGATTCTGGTAGGGGAATATTGCCAGCCAGAGGACAAGAAACCGACACAGCACAGATCAAGTGATGATGAATGTACTAGCTACAATAAAGCCAACCTCATGTGCGGAGAACATAATTCCCCCCAGAATAATAAATGATAACAAGGAAATCTTACACTGTACCAGTATTAATTAGAATAGCAAACACCTCCTTCAGAGAAGGCTTTGTGCTCAAAAGCATCATGGCAGTCACCATCAGGCCTCTCATAAAAAAGCCTGAGTTAGACCCCAAGGACCCTGGGAATTTGTGACCCATTACGAACTGCAATTTCCTGTTAAAGTCTTGGACAAAATAGCAGAAGCATGTGGAGGGGAATTCTCTTCTGCATGACCAACAATCTGGCTTTCGTATGTCACATTGTATGGAGATGGCTATGTTGGATCTGCAGACTCACATGCTCTGGGTGGTGGATAAAGGCAAGACAGGGATGCCTATGCTGTTACATCTGACTGAATGTGGCATTTGATTTGGTAGATCATCAACTGCTCCAACAGCCCCTGGAAAAAGTAGTAAATTGTTCAAAGGAAGCAGCCGCATGGCTGGCATCCTTCCTGGCTGCTAGGGAAGCCAGAATCCACTGGCAGGGTAATTTCTCCATGGCAGCCCTCTTAAAGCATGGAGTACCGCTGGGGACAAGTTTATCCCCACTCCGTTTCAATGTCTGTGTGAGGTACTGGAAGGAGTCAGAGCATTTTTCACAAATTACGCCGATGATGCCCAGTTAGTGGTTGAGTTGGATGGTGAATACATCCAGGACAGTACTAACATTTCTATGCTGTATAACATTATTGAGAATTGAATGGTAAGCAACTGGATGTGCTTAACAGCAAGAAGACGGAGTTGTAGATTTTTGGCATTCAACAAGCACAAGCTAAATTAGGGCCTGAAAATGAGTCTTTTGTTATCAAGGAGACCCACATACAGGTGTTAGGGCAGGTAAATACACTTGGACTTGTAATGAAAGTGTCGCTGGGTTCTGATGCCCAGGTGCATTATCTGCATAAAAGTAGCTCCTATCATCTCCGCCTACTCAGAATGATCCAGCCATTCTTAAGCGAGAAGAACACCACAACTATTGCATGAGCCATCATTCTGTCCCGATTGGATTATGGCAATGCTCTTATGCTTCGGGCTAGTAAGTACTGCCTGGCAAAATGCCAGGTCATAGAGAATAATGCTATCAGAATAATAAAAGGAAAGTCAAAGAGTGAACATATCTCAAAGGACAGGATAGTCTTGCACTGGCTTAGGATTGAAGATAGGATACATTTCAAATCCCTAACGTTGGTACATAGTGTCTCTTTGATGAGGCACCAAAATATCTAAAGAAAAAAATCATGCAATATTACCCGAAGCAAACCTGAGATCAGAGGCACTGGGCAGGATCAAAATGTTACCATATAGACGAGCAGCAGGGCTGGGTAGAGCTTTCCCCGCCCAGGCAGCAAGGGAATGGAATTATCTCCCTCTTGCTCTTAGACTCGAGCCTAATCGCATGGCTTTGAGAAGGAGCCTAAAACACACATTTTCAAGTAATATAGGACCCATGAGTAGAGAGCACAGTTATCATTATAGGTTGTTTTATGTCTTTTTTGTAGATACCCCATTATATTTGATGCGCCCCGCTGCCTGTGGCTTTTGCGTTTTATAGGTACATAAATAAAATAAAATTAAAAAATAAACCACACCGGGTGAGGCGAAGGGGTGATTACGTCAAATTATACAACCCCTTCAAAAGATCCATCTACCATGCTGTGCACTTCTTGATTCCTTGCCTACGTTGTCTGTTCCCTGCAACATTATGTGTTTTACTGACCTCTGCAACTGTATTCACACTCCCATCTGCTTCTCTGCTCTTTTTCACTGTTTATTCTCCTCCTCTCCCTTCTCCCTCGCTCCCTTTCTTTTCTATGCACTTATTCTATCAGTATTGTCCCTTGACCTAGTATGATAGCAACAACGTTTGTCTCCCCCCACTCCCATACTTGTTCTCCTCCCCCCTTCCAGCACTATCTGAAATATCGTCAGGCCTAGTACGATAGTCGCTTGTTTTGTTCCTCTCCCTCCTTCTCTTCCCTTCTCCCTCTCCTCTTGTAAAATTCCGGCCCTACCAGAAATGTTGTCAGACCTAGTATGGTAGTTGCCTGTCTGTTTCCCATTCTTTCCTATCTGTGTCTTTCCACTTGCTCTATCTGAAATGTCGCCAGGCCGTGTACGATAGTTAATTTCACATTCTTGTTGTTCATGGCCTTTAAGAATGTCATAGGGCCTCATTACGAGTTTAAAGGCAGCCATGCCCTTAGTAAGGGCATGGCTGCCTCCAAACTCGGGTCCGGGTTCCCTGAATGGGGAAATACCGGGCCATTCTGACTTGGAGGGCCCAGTATTTCCCCATTCAGGGAACCCGGACCATCCCCATTCCCATTTGAGACCCCATATGGCTTAATGGGAATGGGGAGCATGCTAACAATGGGCCTGTTAATGACGGGCCCGTTGTTAGCATGCTGGGCTTCTCGCGGGACCCGCTAAGGGTGCCTGGTAAAACCAGGCGTCCTTAGCGGGTCTCGCGAGCAGACCTCGTAATATGGCGGTAAGGGGTTAATGGCTCTGGCACCTATACCGGCACTGTTAACCCCTTACTGCCCACCTCGTAATGAGGCCCAATTGTATTTTTCCATTGTTCCCTCCCTTGCTGTGATGCGCTTTGAAACATATTGTGTATAGGCGCTATATAAATATACTATCATATCATACATATCATACCTCCCGTAGAAACAATCACCTCAAGACAAACATTTCATCAGAGAAGTTATTTTGTCCTCCATTGTGAAAAAACACACAATCTCTTCTGATAAACAGTTAAACAAATAATGCTAAAACGAAGCACTCGCAACACTCGGGTGATATGCTCAGTATGCAGGGCAGGGACAGAAAGTGCCACTCTGAGTACTTACAAAACTAGTCCAAAGAAATACACTGGGGGGTGGAGGGGACTCATTATACAAAAACATCACTTTTCGGTTATGTGAGTGATGGAAACAAAATGAAAAGCATGAAGCCGGCACCAGACTCTGATTGACTTGGCACCGCCACCCTAATGATCTCTACAACTGGAGAGGAAGTAGCTACTTAACCATAAAACAATGACTCTCCAGGAAGGAGAACATTAACTCTATTAATGATAGGGATTATCTAGTGGTGAAATAAGCAATAACACCTGCAGAAATAGTGCGGGATCCTAACAGTGAGTTCGGAATTTTGAAGAGTTTGCCATTATAAAGAATGCTGTTGTTCCATACCCTATTGATTGCAGCATGGGCCTAGCCATTAACAAAACATGTTCACACGAAGCTCCCACAGTCAATCTGGAGTATTATGATGGGCTAGAAATTGAGACCAATCTTATGGGGGACAGAGGGCCGAGAAATGAATTGACTGCAGACTGATGCTAGAATAATGAACAACATAAAATGCGAGGGTATGCAATACTTTATGAAATGGCTTAGTGAGGAGGAACTGCAAAATGGAAACACACAGACTCATTATGAGTCAGCCAGTGCGATATTACAGTGCTGGTATAAATGTATACCAGCACTCTACCAGACCGACCATCTACAGGTTTGCCAGTGGTGCACCATGTGTTACGTCCAGCTAAATGCTGGCGGTAAGGCAGGTACCTTACTGGCATAGAACGTCATCATCAGCGGCCTGGTATTGCCGGTGCCGCGAATGACAGCAAATCTCCCCGTGGAGTCCTATGGGACTCCAATAATGGGGAATTACAATGTAATCCATCAGCAATGCTGCTGGACCAAGTGCTGGAAACGGTAATAGCATTTGCCTGTATCCTGGCCGATTTACCGCCAGGATACCAGCAGGATCGTAATGAGGCCCTGTCTTGGAAAAACGTAAACAAACTAGTCATTTCTATTTCAGGGTACATCTAGGGTAGCCATGGCTGCCGGTGGAGTGAATATAACAAAACTCTTACAGTAAAGGTGCAGATTCACCTATCAGTCACAGGAGTGATGGGGAAATGAGAAGGGGCATGCCTGGAAGGGGGACATCCTTGATAGCTGCAACATGTAACATATGCATTGTGTGCATTGGCGCAGCTAAAGACGTCTGTGGGGAAGAGCAGGGACACACAGGGGGTAAAGGGACTGCATCCAGCGCCAAAGGTATAAGGGATAGTGCCGTACAATATGGAACACAGAACAGACAATTTTGACACAATCTGCAGGTAACTAAACTACTTGTCTTTTCGCATCCACAGGCCCTGTATTTCAGGGCAGACATGATTTTCTTGAAGTGCTTTGCGACAGCAGTGTGCTAGATAAATGTAAGCTAACCATTCCCAGGAGGCTGTATTCGCTGGGAAATGGGTTCAGCCAATACTTTCGAGGTCAGTGAGCCAAGCACCTGGGCATTCGCTGGAACCAAGGGGATTCAACTAATAAATGCAGGCAAATTGGAAGAAAATCATGGAATGGTAAGCAGTTTCAAATTGCTCCTTGGCAGATGGGCCCAGGAAGAGGGCTGTGGGTCGAAGGGGTGAGCTCTATCCCCCACACTATATTCGTCCTAGCTGTGCACATAATCACACATACCTGTTCACACTGCACAGCACCACATTCCGTTAGAATGCAGCTATCCCCCACAACAAATTTGGTCTAGCTGCACACATACTACCTGACGCATATACTCTGCACACCACCTCCAGCATTAGAATGCAGCTATCCCCGACGATAAATCAGTTCTAGCTGCACACATAGATAGTGCACGCAGGGACTATTTATTTCTTTGACCATTCCCACTTACCTGTACTACGGGTCCCGAGAGTGTTTAACCTACAGCACTTTGTAAAAGGCGCTATACAAATGCCCATTAACATAACATCATAAATCATCAGAGGTACCTTTTTACAGTACCTATATGTGATGTAACTAATAATGTACTCAAATATTAACCGTACATCAAATGTAATTATATGAATTGTGTTCCGAAGAAAGAACATACTCTTTACCTCTGCCAATAAAACATTGATATAGAGCTACATTGTCTTCCTAATAACCTGCCTAAACTTGACACTCGGCTACCTTATATCATCTTTGCACCTTTTCAAACCGACCCACTCTGGTCGGCTACCTTATATCATCTTTGCACCTTTTCAAACCGACCCACTCTGGGTATCCTTAATAACTTGTATGGGGGATTGACATTGTCACTCTGGTCTGTTTTCAGTTCGTAGCAATTATAAACCTGTGTATTAATTTCGTGACATAGGTAATGAAGGACATGGATTTGCACACAATGCTTCTTTATTAGTATAACGTGATCATGTCCATGATCCATCTCTGTAGGGGTTCACACTAATCTCTTGGCTGCCCTGATGGATCTAGATAGTGGTACCATGGTCAAATCATAAAATAGCAGGTATATTGGACCGCCTTCTTTAGTACCTCTTTTGAGAAAGAAATCTCCAGGCAATTGCCCATTCATCAAAACCTGTGACCTAGAATGGTACTTGAAAATATAACGTATGATGCATTCAACAGGAACGTCCAATGAATTCCTTCTAAAGGTTGTTTTTGCTATCTAAGCTAAAGGACATACCACATGCATTGTGTTTTATGGAGATCCATTAAAATTAATATCCATGTGTGCCAGACTTCATCTCTCTCATGTGTGGTCTTGAAGTTTTGGCATGTAGTCGAAAATCTGATTTCCCATTATTCCAGTTATTATTTTCTGATTTCTGTTTAAAAAGTGAATTTAGATTTGTAAGAAGGTGCTCAGTAATATTATCTAACTTGCCCAAATTTAAGCATGTTAGGGGGAGCGGTCGCTCTTTTCCTATTCAGGCAGTTGTAGCTTGGAACAAACTGCCTGTTGAATTATGTAGGGAAGAGAATTTGCTTACCTTTCGAAAGTGCCTGAAAACTATACTGCTCAATTGAAAGGTATTTTTACCTCCATGTGCCTCTTTAAGATATGTCTATAGGGCTTTTTTTGCACCCTGATGCCTGCGGGTTATGACGTACAATAAATAAATAAATATATGAGTCCCAGGACAATAACATGTGAGTTTGCCAGTCTAGAGGTAGTCCCTGTACCCTTTCCCTCAAACTTGAGGGGGCTCCTATCTCCCTTTCCCAGTCTTCCTATTTCAGTGCCATGGCTTGGACCAATATTAGTCTACTACATCCAGACAATCCCTGCTGCCTAATTCTCTTCCTGCCATAGAGAAGCCTAAATGCCATAGCTTTAACTATGTGGCACCCTAGTAGTGTAGTGTTGTTGTCCTGGTGTCCTTCTTCTGATGGCCATCTCTTAACCTTCTCCCCACTCACCTCTCTCTTTCTCTCGACACACTCTGTCCACTAATATTACTGCTCTCTCTCTCTCTCTCCCTTCTCCTAGCCAAACCCTACAAATGGTCTTTCCCCTATCTCTATGTTCTGTTTCTTGGTCTTAACGCTCTTTCTTGCTTTCTCTCTTGTGTCCACCTGCCAACATACTTCTGCCCTCACCCTTCTTTATATCTCTCCACTGGTGCCTCTCACTCCCCTCTCTCTCATTTACAGATACAGCTTTGCTAAAACCTACTTTCATCCTCCCCATCCCACTCTCCTTCCACAATTTACTCCAATCAGTCTCTCACTCACTCACTCACTCACTCACTCACTCGCTCGCTCGCTCGCTCACTCACTCACTCACTCACACACTCACTCACTCACTCACTCACTCACTCACTCACTCACTCACTCACTCACTCCCATACAACCAAATGTGTACCACACTATCAGTCGCAGCACCTTAATCCAGATAATCCAGAATAGAGCAGCAAGACAGCAAGATTTATCCTTGGCCTTAAACCCAGGGATTGCATCTCTCCTGCACTAAAAAGTCTTCACTGTCTCCTGGTTGCTGCACAGATTAAATTCAAATTCCTCTGCATCATCCACAAGGTGGTCTGGGGTCAGATACCACACTACCTTCAACTTTATTTTACCATATTTTACCAAATACTCCCTCTCTAGACCACTGCGCTTCTCTGGCTCTAACTCTCGGTATGTAAAGTGTTTTGCTAAACAGAGAGCAGGTCATCGTTCAATTTCCTAAATTGGCACCCTCCTATGTAACATTCTTCCCCTACCTCTTCGCCTTGAGCAGGATCTTCTTAAATTCCGGAAGCTCCTTAAGACTCTCCTCTTTACCTCCTCCTTAACCTTCTTATTTCCCCTGCTAATCACAAGGTTGCTGCAATTGGTGTCCTCGGCCCTTATGCATCTTTGGGGCCCTGACCACCCCCACCCAATCAGCCCATCTCCTGTGTAAGAGGATTCAATTCAACACTACAGCTAAGTCAACGCCTAGTCTATAATACTGAATGAAAACCCTTATTGATATATCTTTAGGTCCAGTTCATGCGTTCTGGATGACTACCCCTATATAACACCCCTCTCTTGGAATCCCCCTGACCCCACTGAGCCAAGAAGTAGTTCTGTTTTGCAAGTTTAAAAGGTTTATTTGATAACTTAAACAATAGATATATATATGATACTTTATAATAAATTAATAATTGAATAGCACACTTAATCTGATATGATAAAGATCAACAACGGAGAATCTGGCACTAGCACACTTCTATAATCACTAATGAGTTGACATGAAATGGATAAGGTAGCACACTGGTAAATAGGAACAAAAGTATAATGTGGTAGAGGATGCTTTATGTAAGCTCAGGTGGATGCAATATTCAATGAATGCAGTACAGAAAATACTCAATATGATTTCAACCAAACAATGTAATCACTTTTCTCTGGCTATTCACTCCCCCCCTCTTTATGCAATGCAAGGAAATGGGAGGAAAGCACGCAGTTCTCAAAAATGCAATCAATGTAATCAGTTCAACCCAGCAAGCTTACAGAAAACAGATAGGAGTTTTGAAAACACAGGCCCAAATGCTTTGATATGTGCTAGCAATGGATGAGAAATATGCTGGAAATGCTTTTTAATTCCCTTTCAGACGTTCAGGGTGAGTGGTATCTAGTTAATATTAGTCCAGGCTCACCCTAGCAATGATGCAGGGATAGTTAGCAGGTTAAACGAATTTCTGGCAAATGGAAGGCAAGCAGCAGCAGTTTTTACATGTGAAGAAATTGCAAATCGCGGTAAAATTCACGGATGCGTGTTCCGCGATTGCGGTAAAACTATAAGGGGTAGGAATGCGGTTCTTGGTGCGATTCAAAGCTACGATTCTAAGCTATCAGAGGAAAGTTACTGCAAGTCTCTAGCCCAAACGGTCGCGGAGATATGAGCGATTTAATAAAGGTCGTTTTTGGGTTTGCAAATTTCAAAAGCTCAAAATGACAAGTGCAGCTTGCAACTAGAAATGACAGGTGACAGCTAGGAGGCAGTTCTACTTAGGTTAAATAGATTGAATTAGATGAATTTAAACTAAGAGATTGGTTCTACACAGTTCAGCTGGGTACTCACACTATATTCTTGAGTGAAATGGGCCTCGCCATGGATCTGGTCAGGGTTTTAAACTGGACTCTGGTCTGGTCTGGTCTGGCCTCTGCACTTCACAGTGATCTGGGTCAGCTCTCTCTGCTGGTCTGGGTCTCTCTGGGTACAGCACTGCTTTCTCTCTGGTCTGGTCTCTTAATTCTGGATAGATTGAAGTCTCTAGTTTGGCTTTCTGGAGGTTTATGGAGGTAAGTATGGATTTTTCCGGCAGAGCGTCCCGCTGCAGATGGATTTGGAAAGTCCCTATCTGTCCTGTCTGTCTGCTTTTATGTGTTTAGAATGTGGGTGTGTTCTAGCATCACTGACCCTACCTCTCTCTCAGCTTCTAATTGGTCAAACTTCCATTTATCATTTGATTGGGGAATGAACTGTGAGTCAGAGTGATGTCATTTTACAGCCTGCAGAAAGTCCACTCCTCCTGTCAATTTACACACAAATCTAGATTTGAAACAAATACATATTTGCAGAGGTACATATTGTTTTAAAATCATATGCACCCATCATGCATTACAGGAGGTATCCCCTGTTCAAACTCTGCTCTTCCTGGGAGCTTGCATTCAGAACTGGCACATATTTCACTTTTTAACTGATTTTGCAATTTCTGACATTGACCCAACTTTACATACATGTGTGCAGGGAGAATGGACATTAACTGATGAAGTTTCAGATTTTTGACATGCATACATTTAGAGTAATATCCACTTTTCCGCTGACACCCCCCTGAACATGCCACCGGGTCGAAAAACCTCTTAAAATGTGGGCAGAAAAATCACAAGAATTATGGTATCATTTATAAAATTTTCACATGTCCGCTCTATGAGTTATTCATCTTTTTAAAGTTATGTTCTGGCTCCAAAGGGGTGTGGTTTCCCAGGTCACATGGTATAGAAACCAGTCTTTCCAGTTTCTGCCAAGCCAGCTTGCTCTCACAGGCAGTGCTCCTCCCAGCTCCTGCCAAGAGGAAGCTACAATTTACGACTGCGGTAATAAAAACCTTTGCCTGGGTGAAGAGGGCTTTGTTCACTCTCTTGCAGAGCACAGATAATTCAATTATCAGATAGATGGCATATCCTTAGTGTGGGCAGCAAAAGGAAGGTTGGCCTGGGAACACAGCTGTGACTCAAGTTTCCTCCTGATGGGGGTAGTTGCCAGGCAGAATTCAGTTCCTTAAGCCAGGTTTCAGATAAAATGTCACTTTTTGTTCCCCAGTTTCTGCATTCAAATAAAACTAAACATTTTTACATATGCAGCTAGAAGGCTGATTCTAAGTTTAAAACAATGACATTTAAACAGTTACAAAGGCATGTGACACCAAACATAGCTCACTCATTTAATCTAAACATTTTCGATTTTAGTGTCTTTAAATCCAGTGCAACTTAAACTGCTGACTCCATAGCTCAGCCAGTTTTGTTATAAGCATTGTTCTGGGCTCTTCATTTCCCAGATTTTGTAGGCACACAACACTCCATTCTACCAAATGTCTGCTGGTGTCCAGTGAGTTTTTAGATGTGTTGCAATGTTTAAAATAGACAGTTTGAGCCTGCCTTCAGAGAAACACAGGGTGGTTTTAAACTGCCGGCTTTTGGATAGTGGTGAGTACTGGTACTGCACCCATTTTTGGGATTTAAGAAAATGAATTCCCAACAATTCTAGGTTGCATTTGGCATCAGCATTGCCATTCCCAATGGTTTCAGACTACTGTGCGGGTAGTCCAATGGTGGTTTTAGGCAGTTTCCTTCTGTGCCCATAACATCGGCAAAAATGAATGGCAGCCTATTCTTCATGCATTTCCCTGTGCATTTTCTGGGAAGCTCTGGCCATCATGATGTTTTCATGTCAGTACTGCACAGTTTTGAGGTAGGGCTAGGATGCATGGGTAAATACATCCCACAAGCCCCCCTCTTGCGATGGCCATTCGGTTTCACTGATGGGACTCGCAAGATCTGGGATGTTTCCTCATCTTCTTCCAATAGATGGCACAGTTCAGCATCTTCTTCTCCATCCGGTACTGATCGATGGTTCTCCTCGCCGGTCCTGATGGGAATATTGGGCGGTCCACTGGGCCCATTGAATCTTCGTTCCCGGTCTCCGGATCGCCCTCCTCGGCCCGTCTTCAGGTTTTCTTTCTCCTAGGACGACAAAGGAAGAGCGGCAATACCTACTCATAGACGTTTTTCCACCACTGTTGAGATGGTGGGACAGCATATGCATTTCATCATGACGAAACATTACATTCTTACTTTGATAAAAAAAAACAGTATAACTAAGAGACAGTTTCATGCAAATCACAATATTTTAGAGACTAGATGTGGTATGTTTTATGATTGGAACTGAATTAGTCTGAGACAGTACCCGCTAGGATTCCAGAGGATTCCTCCAGTTGTTGCAGAGTGTGCCTGGGATGGCAACATTTCAACTGGTTTATGTGGACCCACTTGTCTTCCCCCTCTGCCGAACCGCCTTTGGGGATGCGGATCTTGTAGGCCACAGGGGAGATCTTATCGACGATCTCAAAGGGTCCTTTCCATGTAGGCAAAAATTTGCGCTGCTTGGCCTGGTTCCTTTGGAAGTTGTATAGATAGACCCGGTCTCCCACCTGATATTCCTTCCTGGAAGTTTTCAGGTCATAATGGGTCTTCATGCTATCAGCTGATCTTTCTAGATTCCGCTGAGCATAAGCAAAAGCATGTTGGAGGTGTTTCCTTAAATTTTCTACATACTCATGAGTAGTGGAGGCATTTATCAGTGTCTGCTCTTGGGTCCTATAGAGCAAATGCTGAGGAAGCACCATCTTGCGCCCAGTCATCAACTCAAATGGTGACATTTTGGTTGCAGATGAAGGGGTAGATCTGATGGCCATTAGGACCAGAGGTAATCGGATATCCCAACTTGGCCCCGAATCTGCCACAAACTTCTTTAAGATGCTCACAATTGTCCGGTTATATCTCTCTACTGCCCCAGAAGAAGCTGGTCTATAAGCAATATGCAACTTCCTTTTGACCCCCAGTATCTCCCACATCTTTGTCATTACTTCACTGGTGAAGTGGCTACCTCTGTCTGACTCAATCCTTTGAGGTAGACCAAAACGGGAAAAGATGTGGTTAATCATCAAGGCAGCTGCAGTTTCTGCCTTGCAATTTGGGGCTGGGAGACATTCCACCCACTTGGTAAACAAGCATGTCACAGTCAACATGTACTTATTCCCCCTAGCCGAGCGAATCACAGGGCCTACAAAGTCGATTTGTAAATCTGACCATGGCAGTGTCATTCCCCTCTTTTGTAAAGGCGCCCGGTGTGTGAGGGATGTCGGCTGAAATTGTGCACACACAAGACAACCCTTCAAATATTGGTTGAGGTCCTGGCCCATGTGTGGCCAGTATGCAACCTCTCTTAAGATTTCCAGTGTTGTGTGAAACCCCCTATGACCGGCGGTGGCCGCATCATGGGCGTGACTTAACATTAGGCTTCGGAATGAGGTAGGAACCACCCACTGATCGTGGCCAGCTTTGGATTTCCTTACCAGCAAACCGTCTTGGATCCGGAACATTTTTGGACATTTCATCAACACTCTTAGGTCCTCTTTCCCAATGTAATCGGTATCCGTCAGGGGAAAGTTCTCAGGGTCCTCAAGGTGCTGGTAAAATTTACCAATAATTGGATCCCCCTTCTGAGCAGTAATCAAATCAGCATCAGGGGTCTCCTTACTCCATTGTGCAATTGAAAGGTCGTTGTGAGCATTTGTCTGGGACCTAGTGATAGCAGTGACCTGGATTTCCCCCAACAGGGACTCAATCTCAATTAGATCCCCTTGGATGGCCCCGGTTTTGGCCAGCTGATCAGCTAAGTCATTTCCAGTTTTGTCTGGTCCCTCTACTTTGGAATGACCCTTGATCTTTTTCCAATAGATGGTCATCCCATTCGATGTGACCAGATCATCAATGTTTTGGATCAACTTCCCATGTTTCAAGGGTTTGTTGTTAGCACATAACATGCCTCTGGTTTTCCAATTAACCAGGTGCTCCACGAACCCGTTCCGTACATAATCCGAATCTGTGATTATGACCAGTTCGTGGAGTTGATGCTGGACAGCAGTGAGGATGGCCTGATGCACAGCCATCAATTCTGCCACCTGACTACTTCGGGGACCAATTTTGTATCCAGCGGAGGGTTCTGGGGACTCATTCACCCATGCATTCCCTACGCCAGCCACCAGTTCTTTCTCCCCGTCGTTGTCAACATGGTAAGAGCATCCATCCACATAGACAGTGGGCATTCCCTCACACTTGTCCTCTTCAAAGACTTTGTGGGGGGAATTAAGGTATGCCTCCATGTTGTCCTTGATTTTTAGACTTTCGTCCTCGAGACAGTTTTCTCTGGCACAATCATGCAAGTCAGCCAGACCTTGCGCGAGGGGACTCTTCTTGTTTTGGCCATATCTGACCTCCACAGGAAAGCCTTGCATTGACAGAATCCAGGAAGTAATTCGGGAATTACTCACATTTCCGGCCCGGATTCTATCACTTTGGAGATATTGCAGAGGCTGGTGTGGAGTCTCCACTATGATGTGTTCCCCCTGGATAAACGGGCGGTAATTCTTCAATGCCCACACCGTTGCCAGGAGTGCCTTCTCACAATCGTTGAATTTTTCCTCCACAGAGGATAAAGTTTTGCTCGCATAGGAGATTACTTTATTGACCTTGTCATGCTTTTGGTATAATACTGCCGTCAAGCACGTATTAGAGAACCCCGTCTCCAGGAAGAACTCCTTGTTTCTGACAGGGTAAGCTAGGCAAGGTGCTTGTGAGAGGCTTCTTTTGAGTTGTTTTACTGCCTCGGATTGTTCTGGACCCCATTCCCACTTGACCCCCCCTTCAGGAGATGAATCAGGGGTCTGGTGATCTCTGCGTAGCCCTCAATGAACTTTCTGCTGTAATTAGTCAGTCCAAGGAGGCTCCTTAGTTCCCGCAGAGTTGTGGGGTCTTTCAGTTTCTGAAGTGCTTCCACTTTCTTTTCCTGGGGACAGAGACCCTGAGGAGTAATCTCATGCCCCAAGAAATTAACACGGGTTCTACACCACTGTGCTTTCTGAAAGGAAAGTTTTGCTCCGGCGGCCCTCAACTGCGTCAGAACATAACAGATCTCCGCTATGTGTTCCTCCACAGATGAACTTTTGATGAGGACATCATCTACATAAGCCAGGTTACCCCTCGCACCCAGGTCGGGCATGGCCTTATGTAGGAAAATGTTGAATTCATTGCCGGAGTTGAGGTATCCGAAGGGAGTCCGGGTCCATGTGTACTGCTGGCCCCCAAAGGTAAAAGCCAGTTTGTATTGGTCCTCCCTGCTGACAGGCACGGTCCAGTATCCATTGGTCAGGTCTATTGCAGTGAATACCTGTGACCCCTGGATCTGGGCCAGCCCTTGGTCAATGTAGGGCAGAGGCCATCGGGAAGTATGGACCCGTTTGTTGAGCTCCCTGAGGTCGGCACAGAGTCTCCACTGGCCGTTTGGCTTCAATATTCCCAGCACCGGATTATTGAAGGTGCTGTGGACTGGACGGATTATTCCCCGGGACTCAAGGTTCTTAATTATTTCAGTAAGGGACTCCATTGATGCGAGAGGCAAGCGATATTGCTTCACAAACACAGGAGTCATGCCAGGGTCCGTGGGGATTGTTGTTGTGTGGATGTCAGTGCGACCACAGTCATATGAGTCTACCGCAAAGAGATCTTGGAAATCCAAGAAAACTTGTTTCAACTTTTGCTTTTGTTCCAGAGTCACACAGGCCTCAGCTAGGTTGACTCTCTCTTCCACCATCTGCCTGAAGCCTGGAAAGATTTCTGGTTTGGCTATCTCCGCGGCCTCCTCCAGCTGGGTGGAGAAGTCCCTGGTCAGAGTGCTGATTTGGACCGGAGGCTTCAGGTGGGCAAGGCAGCCTTCATGAACCTGGAAAATCACCTCCTCCCTCCTGAAGTCACAAGTCACATCTTCCTTACCATAGGGGCAGGAAGTGTACACCAGGAAGTTCCCCCCATGCCGGGTAAAAATCCTGTCTGGTGTTGTATTGTCATCACTGTCACTGTCAAAACAGTCCTTGGGGATTGGTCCTAACAGTTCATTTACTAAGTCGATGGAAAAATGTCGGTCATCAACCGCCATTCCAATAATGGTGCCTGCGGCTAGAGTAATACTCTTTAAGTCGCTGTTATCCACCTCTATTGGAATGGTGTCATGTTCTATGTTGACTAATGGAGTTGGGTTTACTCCCAACCCTTGCTGTTGGAGAGAAGCATTTAGATGTATGTAAGCATCAGGGTTTTTCAACTCTTGTCCCCTTTTAACTTTCACTTCCAGGGAGAATTGTCGGGTCCTTTCTGGGATGGTGACTTCCTCTTTGATCTGAATTTCAACTGCATAAGGTAGCAATTGAGCTGACCTAAATGCTTTTTCTGGATCATCAAAGCCCATGGGATTATCCGCTAATCGGGACCAAGCTTTGAAGTTTATTAGGTCCAAACTAATGGCAAAGCGATTGAGAATGTCACTGCCTAAGTAAAAGGCGGCAGTGACGTCTCGCACGACCCAACAATTATGGACTATGCTCTTGTTGCCAATGGAGATTTTGAGCATACACCTGCTTGGCAGGAGATGTTTTGAATTGGGTGCTTCCAGGTCCATTTCCCATTTGTCTATCAGTTTGAAGGTGGGAATGGCTGGATCTTTTGGAAGTTGGCGAAACATGGCTTCGCTGATGAAGCTCTTAACGTTGTTCACACACACTCGAGCGAGAACAGAGTCCTTCCCATCATTTAACTGAACAGGGATGAACAACTGCTCTCCAATTTGCTGAATATCAGCCAGGCTTTGAGCTAATTTCACATCTTTCTGGACTATAGGAGTGGGAGTTTCAGATTGTGGATTGGTATAGAATTTCAGAGTGTTTCCTTCCAGCGTGGAATACCACCTTAAACTGGAAGGAAGGTTGATTTTCAGAAATAGAGAGGACCCCCCATCACCAGTCTGTTGTCCTACTGCTATTACTGTCACGTCTGGAATTTGGCTATTCTGGAAGTGAAATTCTACTTGGTCAGATTTTTGTTCAACCATGTGGCATGTGCCGTTTAAACTAACATTGTTGACACTCTGTTTTAATTTTATTGGTCGGCTAGTCTGGGTCCAGAGGACCTCGTTTACACAATCTATTAGGGGTGACAACCTTCTCAGGAGGTCATTCCCTAGTAAACAAGGGGTGCCCTCTGGGGTCACAACTATGACCGGGTGTTTCAACTTATGTCGCCCAATTTTAATGTCCAAATCTGCCGTCCCCTCGACGGGAATTTCCTTCCCGTCAAAGTTCTGCAGTTGTCCAGGAAGAGAGGTGAGAGGAATTTGATAATTCTCTCCCCTTCCTGCATTCAGTTCATCAAAGGCCCTTCTGGACAGAAGGGTAGCTTGAGATCCAGTGTCCACCAGTGCCGAGATTGTACCCTGTCCCTGTACTTGTACCGGGGCATAATATCTTCCCTCCTTCTCCTCAAGGGGGCACAGATAATGTACATTTTTGGACAACTGGTGGGCTAATTTTCTGGTTTTGGACATCGATAGCGAAGAGATTTGGGCAGAATTCTGTGGAGAGCCTTGGGAATCTGAAAGAAAAATTTGGCAACTGGAGATCAGAGCCATTGTGGGTTCCCCTGGCTCCGGTTCCGGGCCGCCCCCCCCTTTTTGGAGGCAGTCACCAGGATGGGTTTGAACCAGGGGATTTTCTTGCTGTCGGTTCTGGGATGAGATGGTGGGCGGCGGTAGCTCAGTCTCCACATCTCCCCAGTCTGGATTTGCATCCCTAGGGACCCATTTTTCTTTGGGAGGAGTTCCCCCCTCTCTGAAGGAGAAGATCCTTTTCCCAGGATCCTCTGAGGATCCCTCTCCCTCAAATTGGAAGACCTGTACCTCCTCCTCAAACTGAGTCTGTTTGGGTCTTTTGTTTCTCCTACCCCCCCTCTGCTCCTTAGGAGGCAGACTTTCAGGGGTAAGAGATTTTGTTTCCGGTTCCTGGGTTTCCAGGGGCTGTTTACAAGTGAGGAAGGAAGCTTCCTCCAAGGCTTTACACCCCCCTTCCCTTTGTGCCTCCTCCCTGGGAACCGGTGAGTTATCAGGGTGCTGCCCCGTCATTGTTCTGGAGCACCAGGTCCAGAGTTGGGTGCGTTCTGCGCCGGCACGCCCATCTGAGGGTTCTGCTGAGCCCTCAGTATGTGACCCAGATCCCGCGCCATGTTTTGAACCTGGCGCTCTAACTGGGAAACCCGCTCAGGCTGATACGGGGCCCTGTTTTCTCCCCTGGGCTGATCCCGGGAAGGGTAGCTGTCCCTCCTCTGGTAATACCCCGGGTTGGGAAGATTTGGGTACCCCTCCACCCTTGGCCTCCCCTCTCCCGGATTCAGTGGTCTGGGCTCAGGGAATTGGGGAAAGAAGGATGGATGGTTTTGGGGCTGAAAGTCGGGTGGATATCTGGGGAAAAAGTTCTGCCCAGGGTTTGGTAATTTTCTGCCCTCCTGTGGGAAGTTTGGAGGGAAGTTCCCTGGGTTAGGTGCTTGGCTGGATCCCCCCCCTTGGGCTGGAGGAGTCCACACATAACCCAGGATGGGTCGATTTCCCTTGTAACGTGGACTTACATAATCAGGAGAGCGAGGGACCCCATTTGTGGGGCTGCCTCCCTGGCTCCCTGTCTGTGACTGGCCCGAGGACCTTCTGGGCCTAGCATTATTAGGTGCAGGTAGGTTTTTAGGCCCCCCCATCTCCAAATCCAAAACGGGGGTGACCTTTACCTCTGCCACCTTGGCAGCAGCAGGGGTGCTGTTGGCTTTGGGGTTTTTCTGGGCATTACTTTTGCTATCTACCGGTTTCTGCACCTCATAGATCCGGGTAGCCTGTTCAATGACCCAGTCTAAAGATCTTTTCTCGTGAAAATCCCTCACGAGCTGGGTCATGATATATTTGGGCAAGGCATGAAAAAATGTATTAACGAATTCTCGACTGTCTGTGCGCACCCTTCTTGTGGTCTGTGCGAAAGCACGCTTTAACTCCTGCACAAATTCTTGTGGGGCCTGATCCTCCCCACATTGCAAATTGTAGGCTGCCTTGCGAGCCTCTTGAGGATTTCTGTGAACAGAAAAATGTTTCAGGATGGCCGCCTTATATGTGGACCATCTTAAATGATTTTGGTCCTCCAGCCCCGCAAAGAAACTGGAGTATTCCGGGGAGAATGTCCACTTTACATATTGAATACAGCTTTGGCTGTCCTTCAAATGGAAAGTCTCCATCATTTGTTCAAACAACTCTAAGTGCTCCCAAACAGAATACTTAGCGTTCTTATGGTAAGGCGTGATGACGCTCCTGATCGCCTTAATCTGCTTTAAAGGGTCCTTAAGCAAGGCCCTTTTTGTCTTATTGGCCCTTTTGGTCCGGGTAACCCTGGTCCAATCGTCCTCGGACTCAGAGGCACTGCTCCCAGAGGTTCCTGTCTGCTCTTCCAGGTTTTCCCGGATTCTGCGAGCCTGGGAATGGCTGGCAGAATGTGGGGACCTGGTCTCCTGTGTCCTGCGCAGTTCAGAGGAGTCTTCAGATTCCTCCTTGCTGCCAGGATTTGATGGGTACCCCCTCCACTGACCTAACTGGGCAGAGGTTTTCAGGATGCCCTTAATGGGCCTACTCTCCTGGGGTTCCCCATTGAACTGTACTGTACTTGGGTGCCCATACCCGGATGCCCACCCCTCCATTCCTGAGTGGTACTGGCCTATGAGCCCCATACTCTTAGCTGGATAGTAATCTGCCATCCCTGTGGCCCTGTGCTCATGTGCGCCAGGGGACATGGGGGTGGTAGAGTCCAGGGACTGGGGAAGATGAAGGCCCCTGGTGTTAGGGCTCCTGCGGTTATGGTCAGGAGTCTCTCTTTCCCAGCGGACCTCATCTCTATCCGCCCCTGCTCCCTGTTGCAATGCAAGAGCCTGCATTTGTGCTTTCAGTTCCTCTGTTAAGGCCTTACTCGACTCTATCAGTCTCTCCTGCATCGCTACCTGTTGTTGGAGCCTATCATTGTGTTCACAGAGGGCCTCGTTTTCCCTCTGTGCTTCCTGGTTGGTCCTGGAGAACTGGGCCAGTCTTTGCTGCAGGAGGGTTACCTCCTGAGCTGTGTCCCTATTGGCCTGCTCCTTTCTTGCTAGAGCATCCTCCACCCTCCTGGTGTGCTCTAGCAAGTTCTGGTGTTCTTTTTGGAGGTCACCCAGTCCCTGGTGGGCCAGGTGATTTTCTTCCATTTTTCTTTTTAAATGGCAGACTTCCTGGCCTAAGGCGTCTCTTTCCTGACTAAGAGCCTGCATTTGTGCCGCCAGGTCGTCCCTTTGCCGTTGAAGGGCACCAGCTTTTTGGCGCTCCTCATCAAACTCTGCCTGGGTATCCAGGTCTTTCAAGATCAGCTTGTTGCTCTCTACCTTCACTCTATCTAGATGACTTTGCAGGGTGGCTACCTGCTCCGTGCATGCCCTGTTAAAGTCTAATTGTTGCTCCAGCTTTTTCTGGCTCTGCAGTAAGGAGTCCAAACTGTCTTGGTGCTCCTTCTGCAGGGCCAGAAATCTGGTATCCTGTTCTGACTTTTCCTTTTGCAGCACATCCATATCCTCCTTCATTTTAGTGATGTACAGTCTGCTGTCATTTTCTGACTCCTGGCTCCTCTGCAGCCTCTGCTCAGAAGAGACCAGGTCAGATTGGACCTTCTGTAATGCCAGCAGTTGCCTACTCGCCAGATCTTGGCCTTCAGCACATTTGTCCTGCACGGCTCCCATATGTAAATATAAATACGCCGCTACCCTGGCAATCTTATTGTGTTCATCTTTGGCTTTAGGAGCCATATATAGTTCACTCAGGGCCACATGTAAGGGACCCTGATCTCTATATATATCTGACCCTGTTTCCGTGACCTGTTGCATGATGGCCTGCAACCAGACTGTTTGGTCCTGGTGAGTCCACTCACCTCTCACAAATAACTTATGTAAGAAGTGCTCTCTGGCTATTTTCATATCTACCAAGGTCGTCATTCTAGAGATTGGTCTCTGTCCTGACTTACAGAAGTTTGTATTTTATTTTTGCAGAACAGAACTTTTCTTGGAGTGTCCCTTTTGAGGAATGCTTCACAGCGTAATGCAGCGTGGTGATCCGACCGGATGTATGTATCCCGTCAGTTAGCACACTGTATTAAGCTGCACAAGTGGTAAATCTAACCCAACGTCTCGGCTCGAGCCCCCAATTTGTAAGAGGATTCAATTCAACACTACAGCTAAGTCAACGCCTAGTCTATAATACTGAATGAAAACCCTTATTGATATATCTTTAGGTCCAGTTCATGCGTTCTGGATGACTACCCCTATATAACACCGCTCTCTTGGAATCCCCCTGACCCCACTGAGCCAAGAAGTAGTTCTGTTTTGCAAGTTTAAAAGGTTTATTTGATAACTTAAACAATAGATATATATATGATACTTTATAATAAATTAATAATTGAATAGCACACTTAATCTGATATGATAAAGATCAACAACGGAGAATCTGGCACTAGCACACTTCTATAATCACTAATGAGTTGACATGAAATGGATAAGGTAGCACACTGGTAAATAGGAACAAAAGTATAATGTGGTAGAGGATGCTTTATGTAAGCTCAGGTGGATGCAATATTCAATGAATGCAGTACAGAAAATACTCAATATGATTTCAACCAAACAATGTAATCACTTTTCTCTGGCTATTCACTCCCCCCCTCTTTATGCAATGCAAGGAAATGGGAGGAAAGCACGCAGTTCTCAAAAATGCAATCAATGTAATCAGTTCAACCCAGCAAGCTTACAGAAAACAGATAGGAGTTTTGAAAACACAGGCCCAAATGCTTTGATATGTGCTAGCAATGGATGAGAAATATGCTGGAAATGCTTTTTAATTCCCTTTCAGACGTTCAGGGTGAGTGGTATCTAGTTAATATTAGTCCAGGCTCACCCTAGCAATGATGCAGGGATAGTTAGCAGGTTAAACGAATTTCTGGCAAATGGAAGGCAAGCAGCAGCAGTTTTTACATGTGAAGAAATTGCAAATCGCGGTAAAATTCGCGGATGCGTGTTCCGCGATTGCGGTAAAACTATAAGGGGTAGGAATGCGGTTCTTGGTGCGATTCAAAGCTACGATTCTAAGCTATCAGAGGAAAGTTACTGCAAGTCTCTAGCCCAAACGGTCGCGGAGATATGAGCGATTTAATAAAGGTCGTTTTTGGGTTTGCAAATTTCAAAAGCTCAAAATGACAAGTGCAGCTTGCAACTAGAAATGACAGGTGACAGCTAGGAGGCAGTTCTACTTAGGTTAAATAGATTGAATTAGATGAATTTAAACTAAGAGATTGGTTCTACACAGTTCAGCTGGGTACTCACACTATATTCTTGAGTGAAATGGGCCTCGCCATGGATCTGGTCAGGGTTTTAAACTGGACTCTGGTCTGGTCTGGTCTGGCCTCTGCACTTCACAGTGATCTGGGTCAGCTCTCTCTGCTGGTCTGGGTCTCTCTGGGTACAGCACTGCTTTCTCTCTGGTCTGGTCTCTTAGTTCTGGATAGATTGAAGTCTCTAGTTTGGCTTTCTGGAGGTTTATGGAGGTAAGTATGGATTTTTCCGGCAGAGCGTCCCGCTGCAGATGGATTTGGAAAGTCCCTATCTGTCCTGTCTGTCTGCTTGTATGTGTTTAGAATGTGGGTGTGTTCTAGCATCACTGACCCTACCTCTCTCTCAGCTTCTAATTGGTCAAACTTCCATTTATCATTTGATTGGGGAATGAACTGTGAGTCAGAGTGATGTCATTTTACAGCCTGCAGAAAGTCCACTCCTCCTGTCAATTTACACACAAATCTAGATTTGAAACAAATACATATTTGCAGAGGTACATATTGTTTTAAAATCATATGCACCCATCATGCATTACAGGAGGTATCCCCTGTTCAAACTCTGCTCTTCCTGGGAGCTTGCATTCAGAACTGGCACATATTTCACTTTTTAACTGATTTTGCAATTTCTGACATTGACCCAACTTTACATACATGTGTGCAGGGAGTATGGACATTAACTGATGAAGTTTCAGATTTTTGACATGCATACATTTAGAGTAATATCCACTTTTCCGCTGACACCCCCCTGAACATGCCACCGGGTCGAAAAACCTCTTAAAATGTGGGCAGAAAAATCACAAGAATTATGGTATCATTTATAAAATTTTCACATGTCCGCTCTATGAGTTATTCATCTTTTTAAAGTTATGTTCTGGCTCCAAAGGGGTGTGGTTTCCCAGGTCACATGGTATAGAAACCAGTCTTTCCAGTTTCTGCCAAGCCAGCTTGCTCTCACAGGCAGTGCTCCTCCCAGCTCCTGCCAAGAGGAAGCTACAATTTACGACTGCGGTAATAAAAACCTTTGCCTGGGTGAAGAGGGCTTTGTTCACTCTCTTGCAGAGCACAGATAATTCAATTATCAGATAGATGGCATATCCTTAGTGTGGGCAGCAAAAGGAAGGTTGGCCTGGGAACACAGCTGTGACTCAAGTTTCCTCCTGATGGGGGTAGTTGCCAGGCAGAATTCAGTTCCTTAAGCCAGGTTTCAGATAAAATGTCACTTTTTGTTCCCCAGTTTCTGCATTCAAATAAAACTAAACATTTTTACATATGCAGCTAGAAGGCTGATTCTAAGTTTAAAACTATGACATTTAAACAGTTACAAAGGCATGTGACACCAAACATAGCTCACTCATTTAATCTAAACATTTTCGATTTTAGTGTCTTTAAATCCAGTGCAACTTAAACTGCTGACTCCATAGCTCAGCCAGTTTTGTTATAAGCATTGTTCTGGGCTCTTCATTTCCCAGATTTTGTAGGCACACAACACTCCATTCTACCAAATGTCTGCTGGTGTCCAGTGAGTTTTTAGATGTGTTGCAATGTTTAAAATAGACAGTTTGAGCCTGCCTTCAGAGAAACACAGGGTGGTTTTAAACTGCCGGCTTTTGGATAGTGGTGAGTACTGGTACTGCACCCATTTTTGGGATTTAAGAAAATGAATTCCCAACAATTCTAGGTTGCATTTGGCATCAGCATTGCCATTCCCAATGGTTTCAGACTACTGTGCGGGTAGTCCAATGGTGGTTTTAGGCAGTTTCCTTCTGTGCCCATAACATCGGCAAAAATGAATGGCAGCCTATTCTTCATGCATTTCCCTGTGCATTTTCTGGGAAGCTCTGGCCATCATGATGTTTTCATGTCAGTACTGCACAGTTTTGAGGTAGGGCTAGGATGCATGGGTAAATACATCCCACACCTGTCTATCTGCATGTGCACTTACACCCTCTGCCATGGTGGCTCACACTTACACCCCTCGCGGCTCCAGGCTGTGAAGCACTCAACATTCCTAGCACTTCATCTGTGGCTCACTCATGAGCTCAAACCCCACAGTACAGACTCCCTGCCTTCTTCCTTGCTGCACTTGCACATTCTGAATACTCACAAGGCATAGTAGATTCGTCCTTTTTTCCTCTTCCCCCCACTGCCCTTATTTTATTGTGTTTTTAATGTATTGTAATGCATTTACTACTCCTGCTCCCTCCCTTGCCCTGTGGGCACTTTGAATCAGTATTTTCTTATTGTATAAGTGCTTAAAAACAAACAATAAACAATAAACAATCCTCAGACTCTTAAAGCATTGTAGCAGCCTCCTTCAACTCCTCCTCCACCTGCTACACCTCACTGGTCTTTCAGTCCACCCCCTCCCCTTCCAGCCTGACCCATAAATATTTCACTCAACTAAATCTTTTGGCTTTCATTGCCCACCTCATCCTGCACAAAAGTTCACCTTGGTCTTCATTGGTTCCCTAAAACAGGTGCTGCCCTGGCCCAATCTGTATTTGAGTTGTATCCTGGAGGGCCACATCTTCCTCTAGAGGTCTTCAGAATCCCTCTAGCCCCACCAAAGGTGCCATATCCATTTTCTTTCATCCAGCCATCCCGTCAGAGGGGTTGTTTTCTCTCTGCTTCTCTCTGGTCCTTGGTGAATTGCTGTTCAAATAGGTGTTGGGGGTGTTCCTGGGTGTCCCCTGTTCCTATGTACTCCCTTGCCAGTTCCAGGTTTGCTGATGCTGCCCCACTGCTCCCCTATCACCTGTCTGGAATTTGGGGAGTGTATGTTGGTCTCCCATTCAACTTCTGAATGAGAAATCATAGCACATTCCCATTTGGGTAAGATGTTCCTCACACTCCAGGCTTGTCTGTTTGGCACATGTGTGCTGTGGTACTTGTAATTTGGTGGGTGCTACTGCCTCATGTGAATCACTTGAAGGAGAAGAAAATGTGTCCTGGCCAGTACAGAGTCTGATAAGCATTGGGACAGTGAAAGGGGTCCCAATAGATATACCTATCTGTATGCAGACCAGGGAGCTGGGGACAGGGTTACTCCTCAGAATCCCACACATGGCCTTTGTGGTCATACCCATAACCCTGTCACACTATATAGTTCTCACATTTGATTGTGTCTTTTGTAGGACAATAATAATGGCATGATCACTTACGGATGACTTCTGTTTATTTGCATTTCATTTTAAAATCCACACAGAGTAGGCACAAGTTTTTCTTGTAGTTTTACTTAGAATTATGCATAACAATCAACTGCCTCTGGAAAACTTCCAGTCTTCAACCTTCTAAATGCAGTAATCATTTGTGTGACCATTTTCTCTGTGTCTTTCCTCGACAGAGTGATAAGCTCAAGATTTTTAAGATCACCTTGGGTTGGGGAGGCAAATCATTTTTAAATGCTGTTTTATTTTATATAAAATAGCCATAAACATGACGTTTTGCATACATCCAAAGAAGAATAAAACAAATTACAAATAACAGCATTTGAACATTTGTATACAATCCTAACCAATCCTCGGTTCACTATCATTCCAAAATTATTCAATGAAATCAAACCTAACTCATTCAACAACTTCAAAAGTTCCATACTTAAAAAAGTCTTGTGAGCTGAGGATAGTCTATGCCAAAATTCTTCTGTGTTGAGCCAATACACCTTATTTACAAAATGGTCCAAATGCTGGACCCTTTTTTCTTGGGAGGCCGGACACTCAATCAGAATGTGTCAGAACAACATTTTTTTGTACAAGGAGCACATTGAACACTCCCCCTTTACCTTCCCATATTTTAATTGCATGCCAAATATTTCTCCAGTCAGTAGTAGATTTATACAAAACCTTAATAATTTGCTCTCCACCTCGCATCTTGGAATTTTGTGAGGTAAGCTGGTATGGCACTCCTAGGTTTGTCCATGTAGGACAATGTTTTATGGATTCTGCAACTTCCCACGCATTCTATTGTGTAGGTTCAATCTTGTCTTAAAATTGCCACCTTCACCCCCCCCCCCGGATTTGAAACTAGGTCCACTATAGATTTAATAACAATTGTCTAAGGTTGACTTAACTCTTTTTCCCCACTTGATAAGGAAAGGATTCCTAGCTCGTTGGTTCATACACTTTACATTCTCAAACAGGGAATTCTTTTGAGGTTCTTGGATTTGACCAAAGAGTTGGACCAGTTTCCAATCCAGGCTTATGACCAACATGCTCAACCCTAGTTCCTACGTAATTGCTGCGACTGGGAGTGACTACGGAAGGTTTAAAAATTTCCTCCACAGTCTGCCTTCCAATTGAGAACAATTCAAATTCCAGCACTGTGACTCCACATTCATGCCATATAGGAGGGATTGAATAACTTTTCCCTTAGAGAAATTTAGCAAGGGGACTATAGAAAATCTAAACTAGTGCTGTTTAGTCTTTTTAGCTGGAAGGCAAGATGATCTATTTTCCCTTTTAATCTATCTTACACTGCCAGGATGTTATGATGTGATGCCAGAATGAATCTTAAGTAGGTTAATTCTTTAACCAAATGTATTGGCTGTGTTTTGAATAACGAGTAGGCTCTCAGTGGTATTTTTTGTTTGTTTAATAGAATTCACGATGTTAGAGTCAAATCTTTTTTCTCAGCCTAATTTTCCATTGCAATGAGTAGCCTTTGTAATTCCTGCGGCATATGATCCATAAGGACTATATCATCCGTGTTAGCGATCCAATTTATTTTCTCAGTTCCGATCTTAGGGGTGAGGAGTCCCTTATTCTCTGATGTCCCCTTTAAGTCGGCCAAATAGAAGTTGAAGAGGCAGGAGGCCAGAATGCACCCCTGCCTCACTACTCTATTGGTTCTTAGTTATCTTAGGTCTTGATATACAAGCTACCATAACATTAGTTGAATTACTTCTAATTGCCCTTCATGTTCATTATTGTTTGCCAAATTATCCTTGATATACATTATATGATGGGATACATCCCTCATTATTAATTCTATGACAGAACAGCATGCCTGCTTTCTCATGCCTGCTTACTCCCAACAATGTTGTTTTGTGTTCCTTTGGTTCTGATTATTCAATATTTATTTAACAGAAAATATTGTACATTATGTAAAACGCTCTGCTTTATCTATTCCCACAAAGCTCTTGTTACAATGTTATATGTTTTGAACTAGTTCCACCTCATTCTTAATAATTTCATTGCATAGCCAATCCTATACTGATAAGCATCCCTCTAACAATAGATCGCAATACATACAAAACTGTTCCCATGATGTTAACAGTGAATATGTCCTATGTCCTTTACAAAATAAAATCTTCTATGTCAACCCCAATGCTGGCAACCAGGTATTTATTCATCAACAGTGAGTTACTCAATTTGTTATAGTTTTATGATGTCCTATAATGCTCCAATATGTTGATTTCAGTAATAATGGAAGCATGGTCTGAAATGTAGAGGTTGCCACATTATGCTGCCTAGACTTTCAATATCCAGTCTTAAAGATCAGCGCAAAAATAAATGGTAGGGTGCTTTGTGTGCAATTCTCAAAAACGGCTATGTCACCTTTTATTGGATGAAATGATCTCCACCTATCCATCAAGTCGAATTGGAAAACTAGTTCATAAAAAATGTGTGTTTTACCAATCTTGAGAATGACTAACATTGTGGTCTGTCAAAACAAGGTTTTAGGGTTGTTTTAAAATCTCTTCAAATTATAATTTTCAATGTACTGACTGACTTCACATAATCAGCAAGTGACTAGAACAATCAATTGTTTTCATTATTAGGTGCATATATCTTTCCAAGTACATATACAGTGTTATTTTGAATGGGTATGGTTATTTGTATTTCATTTATTTTATTTTATTCTGGTAACAGGGTACAGGGTGTTTTACCAAGAATTCTATACAAAGGCTAATAGCAGAATATGGTGAAATATTGCAATATATTCCTGCCAGCAGTGGGTGGGGTTATGTGAGGACATGGCTCGAGGGGGGTGTGGAATAATTTTTACATAAACCTGGGACAGGACAAACAAATAGTACGCAGTAGTATAAGGAGGACTCGTTATTTAAATGGTTTATGCACAGGGGAGATAGGAATGGGGTAGTTAGGGGGTGGAGTAGAGGGAACACGCCTTTGATTAAGGCGGTCACATTTGAATGCAGATTTTATTGAGTGGCTAGAAATAGCATGTTTGACATGGAGAGGAAGGGTGTTCCAGGTGCCTGGGGCAAGAAGGGAAAGGAGCAGATGTGATGTGAGTGGAGACAATGTGTGGATGGTTAGATAGGGATTGTACTAGAGGACAAGAATACAAGAGCAAGAGTATTGTGAGTGGTTCTTTGCTAGGTAGAGTAATGCTAACTCATGCAACAATTTGAATAAATACAAGCAGTAGCAATTTCGAGGGGGACTGTTTTTCCGTGGCAAGCCAATCAGTATGAAGGCAATGGCCCTCATTCCGAGGTTGGTGCTAGTCATGGCACTATTAATGCCATGACTAGCACCCATACCAGTTCCACCACCAACTTGGTGGTATGGGGACTTACCGATCTATTCTGACCATTGCGGGACCGGTAAGTCCCCATTTGAAAAGCCATTCCCCATTCCCATTTGAGCCCCCATAGGGCTCAATGGGTAGGGGGAAGGAGTCAATAACGGTACCGCAAATTGCGGTACCGTTATTGACCCCGGTATCCCTTTGCGGGTCCCGTCCATAATGCCTGGTAAATCCAGGCGATAAGGGAAGGACCCGCAAAGGGTCCTCGGAATAGGGCGCAAAGGGATTACCGGCACCGGTGTCATTACCGGTGCCCGTTATCCCTTTGCTCCCAGGTCGTAATGACCCCCAATGTGTTAGGGTGGGAAAAGAGCAGGACGATTGTAAAGAGCATTGCTCTGGAGGTACAGAGTGTATTAAATGGAGAGTTTGAGGAGTGTAGAAGACCAATGAGGAGGCTGGCACAGAAGTCAAAGTGGCTCATTACTGGGGTCATTATGAGGGGTTTTGTAGCATTGTAAGGGTTGGGTGAATTTTCCTGCTATTCAACAAGTTGATTCAGGCTACAGAAGTGGTAGAGTTAAGCAAGTGGTGAAGTTTAAGGTCTCTGTCAAATCAGACTACAAGATTGTGTCACTTAGGAAATGGGTAGGAGATTCAGGTGAATAAGATGAATGCATAGAGGAGGGGCATTAGGTGCAGGGATATAGATTGGTTTGGCAGTTTAAGAGTTCAGTACAAAGAAAGAGGTCAAAAGGGAATGTAGAGAATGAGAACAATGTGTGTGTATCATCCACAAAGAAGTGTCAGGAGAACCCAAAAGAGGAAATCAGTTGGCTAATATAGGAGATTTAGAGGGTAAAACATAATGAGTCAAGGACAGAGCCTTTGGGAGTCGTGAATGAGAGGGACAATAGAATGGAAGTGTATGTGTTGCAGGGAGCGGTAAGAGACCCCCAAGCTCAGGACAGTTCTCTAGGTGCCAAGGCCAGCAAGGGTAAGATGAAGAGAGTAGTGTTTGACAGTATCGAAGGTGACAGAGAGGTCAAGAAGAGTAAGAATGAAGAATAGTTTCCAGTGGTCAGAAAGATAGAGGCCAAAGTTAGAGCCCTTTCTGTAGAGTGGCAGCTGCACAACCCCAAATAGGGGAGAGTGGCCATGAAGGTTATTGATGTGCAGGTAGGAGGAGATTCAGTGACAACAAATTATTTGAAGATTTTAGAACAGTGGGGGAGGAGCCAGACAGTTTGGTAGTTGGCAGGGTTGTTGGTGTCAGCCACAAACTTCTTCAGGATGAGCAAAACCTTTACTATCAGGACGAAGACTGGAAGAAATGCAGGAGAAAGTGAGAGGTTGAAAAGGATGGAGAGGTAAGTGCAGGTGAGTGGTGCTAGCTCTTTTACTGTTTGTGATGCAATCAGTTCATCAGGGGATCAGTAAGCGTTGATAGATATTAATACAAGTGCAAAATGAAGGATATAGGTGGAAGAGAATGAGCATAGTGACACAGTGAAAGTAATAGACATTGGGCAAGCGTGAGCAATAGAGGAGAGTGATAGAAGTAGTGGCTGATGACATTAGCAGAGAGGAAAAAGGAGAATGCCGGGGGTCAAGAAGGTGCCAGGAAGCTATCTGGAGGGGAGGCAAGTTAGAACACAGGGTAACAATTGGATTGGATTTGTAGGAAGCATTAGAAACGTGATTAGCCATAATGAAGGATTGAAGGGCCTTCTTATGTGCATGAAGAAGAGAGAAGTCTTATTTGTTTACAATTTAAGGAGGAGGTGTTGCATTTCAGTACTGAGGAGGCAGACCTGAGAAGAAATCCAGGGCTGTCAACAATGAGTAAAAGGTTTGAAGATGAGAGTGGAATAGTGTTAGTTGAAGGGAGAGCAACGAGGTAGGTTAATTTCATAAAAAGGGCATTTCAATGGGGGAGACCTGGGGAGGGGCATGAGAAATAAGGGAGTACTTGACTCACACAAAGTAGGTGATCAGGGTTGGGGTTTGAATTGATATTTGGTGACAGCAGGTTTCGGAGAAGAAAAGAATGGGGCAGTGGAGTGCTGAGTCATGGAAATGAAGGATGGAGTGGTCTGAGTGGGAGGGTTAAATGGTAATATTAGATGCAGAGGGTGAGAAGGAGAGGAAGACATAATCATAAGATAATTGGATGCGTGTCTTTAATTATTGTGCAATCACATTACCTCTTCGTACATTTACTTCTACTGTCTTTCACCTCTTCTGATATTCACTTTGCTATTGTACCCCTGTAACTCTGCTTCTTTTTTCGCCTATATTCTTCCCCTCTACCCCATTGACTGGAACCATTGCCACCTTGATAATATAAAGAGGAAGACAAAGTGAAGGTAAGAAGTATATGCATGAAAAAATATAAATGTCTGCCAAAGTGACTGTAGAAGTAAGTGCAGATGGCTTTTTTTAGACAAGGTAAAAGGGGGACACCGAGATAAATACATTGTAATACACCCCTAATAAACCTTTGCAAGCTCACCTACTGAAAATTAAAACTACTGTATTTTAGTTTTGGCCTGAATGAATTTGCATTCTGGAAAGACAAGCAAGGGGCCTCATTACAAGTTTGCCGGTCTGGATACAACGATACCGGTAGGCTTGCCGGTACCGTTGTCTCCGGACCGGCAAACTCTGAGTTATGCTCATGGGTGTCTTTCAGTCCACCAGGCCTGGCCTGTCAGAATGAAAGGCACCCGCGAGCACAGCAAGCCTGTAGCACCGGCATGGTAATGAACCGTGCCGGTGCTACAGGCATCCCCAGCCCCATAGGCACCCACGAAAGGCCAACTACCAGGTCCGGCAGGCCAGAATACACTAGTAATTGCCCATTCATGGGTGCCGGATTTTCTTGCATGTTTCGAGGTAGCCTTGCCGTTTTTACCGGCAAGGCTACCTCCAACCTCGTAATGAGGCCCGCTGTACATGATATGTTTTTCTGGTTTAGAATAGGGAACAGATAAAAGGGGAAGTTGAAAATTGAAGTACCAGAGTCCAATTAAATAGGGACAATTGGCAGGTTGAGTGCTGCATAACCCTGTCAGGATCACTCTAATTATAATTAATAATCCAAATTTCAGGTTATAACTCCTCTTCCTTCTCAGTAGCACAAAGATGTGCATCAAAGTCGGAATCGAACATGGGTAACTGGATAATGGGGCACCTGAGTGAGTGATAAAAACTAGGGACAGAAATGGGCAAAGAATTGCAGAAAAAGGCAGAGGAACCCTCAAATAGGTCGCATGCCCGCTATATGTTTACCCATTTTAATAGTGCTCCAGCTGATGATTTTTTAGAATATTGACACTATTTGATAAGACAGAACAAGCATTCAGTTGCCGAGTAAAGAGAGTTTGAATTTAGACAAATTGGGCGCACTACGATGAGCATTAATAGAAATAAAATGGAAGATTGAGACAAAGTAGTGATGGGCATTTGCAACATGGTTTACAGGAGGTGACTGCACAACGTAATGACAGCAAGAGTAAAGGAAATTAGCGACATATTACAATGACAAATAAAGTCCATAAGTCTGAGGGGAGCATCAGACAACAAACACACTCATGCTCCAAGATAATAGACAAGAATGCTGACACAGATCAGGAAGAGCAGGACAGGGACTCTGCCGAGGATAATGTTGAATTTTTCACTAGCATGCAAGCAGCTGTAGGAGTGGGACACAGACAACCACAGCTGGGGGCACTGGTGCCAGAAGATGCCCAATTGCAACCACCTCAGCTAGTTGAGCACTCTGCACCTGAGCAACCTGGTCCGGAGCAATCAGGGAACTGATGGGGGGCATAAATCATTCAGAACACCTCCTCCTATACTTCAGTTAGTAATGAGAGGAGGGACAGTGAATGGGAGAGACATTTCAGTCTTCCATGCGCCTCTTAGACAAATGCCAGCAGGTAATGAAAAGGAAGGGAAACAACAGCCAAACTTTGTAATCGTTGTGAAACCTGCTGAAGGAATTCCCAAATATTAAAGAGGATGTGCAGCATTTTGTGGAAGAGCTCCAGAGAGTCCTCCAATGCTGCAAGCCCTCTTGGGAAGATATGATACAGCTAATGAAGATAGTTAAGTCACCAAAAGTAACACAAGGGTCATTCTGAGGTTGCCGGTAGGCTGCCGGTAGTGCTGTCTGCTTACCAGCATCCTCGGCTTACCATTTCCACCGCCTGATATCCCGGAATAACCTGGATATTACGGGCGATAATATGGGATTCCAAAGGAAAGGGAACACTGAAGCATTAGCACCATAGTTAAGGGTGCCAGTGCTTCAGTGAATTATCTGCCAGTAGGTGCCCGAACTACCGGCAGGTCAGGCCTGCCAGTTCTTCACTGCCCCTACTGGCAGACTCTGAGTAATCAGGTCTGGAAAAAATCTCAGAATGTTCTTTTACTGGAATTTCTTGCTGCCTGGGTCACTCGTAATGAGGCCCAAAGACATGTAGAATGTGCTAATTGTCCAGCACAGTATCCTGGAACAGAGAACCCTTTGATTCAGGCCAGTGAAAGAATAATTATTTGGATCCCTGAGATCTGTCCCCAAAAAATTGATTGGTTAAGATAGAGATATGTAAGCAGAAAAAAGGACACTCACCGGCTCGCTATTTAGGTTGAAAGTGGTAGTCGAAAGTGGTAGTTGCACAGCATTCAGCATTATCAAACCAGATGCTATAGTTTGTTCTTTCATCACCAGGCTGTTACTTAAAGTTCAGATTCAACTGAAACATGTGTGCACTGGAAAGAAGAGCAAACCTTTTGTGGAACTGGTGGTGCTTGCGAGACACTGCATTGTGTGCCAGGAGCAGAATAAGGAACCCTTGGCAAGCAACATTATGACTTTGCCGATGCAGAGATTACAGGACTTGTGCAGAATATGCAGGTGCTCATCCAAACAGCAGTCAGGCATCACAATGGTGGGTGAGAAGGTCCTCCTGTGGAGCAAAGGGGTGGTTACCTTGGCAAAGGATCCAGCAGGGCTCACCAGATCAGTTGGGACACTCGGACCCACCAGATAAGCTGTGTCAGTGGGGTCTGGAAGACTAGCAGAGGCAGGGGCATGGCCCAGTTCACATGGACCCTGTTGAAGAGACCATATCCTCAGAAAATACATAAAAGAGTGATGTTGAATTGCACCCACCTGGAGGCCCAACTCACTTCCAGACACTTCCCAAAAAGCCTAAACTCATTTCCCCAATCCAAATTTCACTACAGTTATCCCTGGGACACCAAACACTAGCCTAAATGACCAAGACCCTTTAAGACTAACAGAAGGGGTATTCTGGAAAATACTTTCATCCCAGTTGACCAAGATGGACCCTATGTCCAATGCTATGTGCGGGCAATGACAAATAGAAATACAGGACTCAGTCTGTATGAAGTATTGTATGGACATCCTATGCAATTACTGTTAGGCAGGAAATGCATTGGAGTCCTGTACTCCCTTATCATGTGTGTTTTGTGTTGTTGTCTGCACAGGAGTCCAGTTGGAAATCCTGGCAGTGCAGCTCTTCCTATTTTTGGTTGCAGTGAACAGAGACCCTTGGGATACCCTTATGGCACCCAGGACCCCTAGTGTATGTATTTCAGCACCTGTATGTGGCCCACAGAGCAGGGTAGGGGCTGGTGGAAGCTCCATGCTGAATTTGACAGGTGCTCTGTGTAGCCTTCATTTTGGGATACCCAGGCCTCGCCATAGGAATCAGTGGATTCCTGATTGAAGGCAAGATGGCCCATGTGGCCTCTTGGTTTCTATTACCTGTTACCTTGTTTTCCCAAAGTCCTGGGAAGCCCTGACTCTGTCCCTTCCCCTGACTGGCTGTTGCATGGAAGAAGCATATGTGGTATTGTAGGGAGTCCTGGCAAGACTGGCTGGAGCCTTCCCAGTGACTGTATGTTGTGGGTACACCCTTGAGGTGGAACCTGGGTGAATGGAGTGTGCAACCAATATGCATTCCATGTTATGGGTACCTGGTTTCTGTGTGTGTGACACAATGAATGAGACAGCCCTTCCCGAAACTTACATGAATGCAGTGTGGTGTGCTGAAAGGTTGGGTGCTTGTCCCAATCCACATACCTTGTTATGGGTGTCTGGGTGGAAGTGAATGGCATGAATGCGCTGTGTGCATGATTGGCTGTCTGCCTGCATCAATGCCTTTCTGTCTGATTGGCTGACTGAGCTTGGTTTAGCAGAGTGAATGAGGGACAGAGGTGTATATCTGCTGGACCTCTCAGTTCCCAATTTGTTTGGAAGCTGAAGTTGAAACTTGAAGCTGCCTATCCTTGAAGTCCAGCTGTAACAAGAAGAATTGCTGTTGCTTTCCTTTAATGAAATCTGAAAGCTGTCGAGTCTGTCGAGTACTGATCTGAGAGAGTGCCTGGCTAGGAGATCTCTCCCCAGGCTACAAGGCAACATCATGCAGAAGCTGATCTTCATCGAAGGCACACTGAAAGCCAGTCCCAAAAGGCTGTCGACCAGAGACGGGGTCCACTGAGAAATATTGAAGTAAATAAAGCACCTGGACATTGAGGCCATCGAATGCCGTTGACCGGGGTTCCGAGGATTTCAATAATTGCTGAAAGCCAGTTGAGTCGTGTTACCCAGAAGCGGGGACAGCTCAACGCTGTGCTGCTCGATAATCGGAGCTGCAACGCTCCACCTTTGCCTAAGAACATTGAAAGAAGGGCTCCCTTGCCATCACCGTTGACCGCTTTGTCCCACCGGAGAAAGTCAAGGTTGTTGATGACTGATGAGAATCTGATGCTGATTGAGTGACTGATGAAAAACTGATGAGAAACTGATGCTGGTGGGTTTTCTGCCACCCAAGGTCCAAAAAGACGCTGACAAGTGAAGATCCAAAATCCAGCCATGGTCGACTTCCAGTTGTTGATGCCGACATTCGATGTCGACACTTGATGCCCGCTTATGGGCCTACGTTCTTCAGCAAGTCTTCTTTGTGGCACCAAACTCTTTTCATCAAGGACTCTCGACGCCAGGGTTCACATTCTTTGAGGATTCTCCATGTCCTGTGACTCCTGCTTTAAAGAGAGTCCACACTCGAGGGATCCATCAACGAATCGCCGAAGAAATTGTTCTAACTCAGGTACATTGGGATAGTGGAAACTTTTTGACCAGAAAACAAGTCTATTTTAACATTCATGGACTGTGTTTGTCAATAGACTTTATTACAGGTTGCCCAGGTGGGGGGATTCTCACACAGAACTGCGTCTTGGAAGTTGGACAAAGTAGTCTACCATTGTTTAAACTAGCTTGCCTTCCTTCCTATGATTTTTGCTGTTACCCATTACTGTTTGATTTGTATGCCATTAGAATTGTGTATATATAATGAACCTTATTCAGAACCTTATGCTTAGTACAGAGATCGAGTGTGGTTTGCTGTGAATTTTTGGCAGTCTTTCTTTGCTGGCATCTGAATTTGGAGGCGGATCTTCAGCACTGCCCTACCTGCATCTACCTTAAAAACAGTCACTGGTGCAATAGTGTGGTGTGGAGTGTGGCGATTGAGTGTGGCTTTCTGTGGTTCACCCGGGAGTGAAGGAGTCGTGGAAGTGATGTCATCAATATAGGTATTGAACTTTAACATCACCTATTCTATTTCTTCATTATTAAGTTCGCCCAGTGTTGGAAGACTCTGACCCCTGTTTTTGGCCCCTACGCAGCTTGTGGGGAGCTCAGTAGGTGCCGAAATTGCCTTTCGCTAGTTTAGGCCAAAAGCAGTGACTGCAGGCTTGTTATAGCCTTTTAGCTGCCAGGCCTGGTCCACTTATTTTGAATAACAGCTATTACTAGCTGCTGTTGACAGAAGCAGCGACTGCAGGCTTGTTGAAGCCATTGACCTGCTTAATTGAATACATTTGGTTTTACCGATTTATGGGCCCACCAGACACTTGCCTGTTTTTGCAATTTTAGGAAATAAACTCTGCATCTCCTTATAACTCATTCCCAGGATGTCCCGCTTGTACACTCTAAGAAGCGGTGTTAGGAGATGACCTAATTGCACCTGAATGCAATGACACTACATGGCCAGGAAAAAATGTAGTAAATCTCAACAAATCTATCTTTAAACCTCACCATGCAGACTGTTGCAGGTTTAATCAATCTGAGTGTCATTTTGTGGTTGACAATCAAGTTCCTGCAGGATCTGGAATTGAGGAAACAACAGCGAATGGAATTGCAGTTATAACTGTTTCCACACTGAACCATCCACCCTTGATGGATGCTTTAACAACAAACATTGAATATACCCTAACTGCTACTGCTCTAAAAAATACTATATCCGAGTTCTTCCCCACAAGAAGGGCTCTCAGTTTGAATGATGCCATACAGGTGGAAACAGCAGAGTCTTCACATTCCTGGAGGGAGAGAGATAACTCAAACATGACCCACTGCAGAAATTCAGAGGCGAGGGGCTGTAACATGGCCTCCCATACCTCCCAGGACTCCTCGTTTGAATTCAATGCCATTCCAGGATTCAGGATGGCCCCACAAGAGGGAACCCAAACTCTTAAATCAACAACTGCCTCCGTGTTTCATCACAAGCAATCTGGCTTCTGTAGAAATCACATACAGAGAGTGCATTATTAGATCTGCAGATGCAAATGCTAAGATGCATAGATGAGGGTACAACAGACCTCCTTATTTTATTGGATCTTTCGGCAGTGTTTGATCTTCTTGATCACTTCAGGCTACTGGAAATACTGGCAGACATCAGAAAATGCTCAAACCAGGCCATGGAATGGAATGGATTTGTTCGTTCTTGTGTTAAAGAGCATCCAAAATATGTTAGGGTACTGTGTGTTCAGACCCAATTGCCATCAAATATGGGGCCTGTATTTTCCCTAATTTGTTTAACATCTACATAAGACTCCTATGTGACAAACTGGAGAGGAAGGGCTTCCATTTCACTAAGTACGCCAATGATTTTTAGCTAGTCATGGATCTTAGTGGTGACCATGCGAAAGACACAACACTCAATCACATATATTTGATTATCCAGGAGTGAATTACTGAAAACTGGATGTGTTTAAATAGCGCCAAGATAGAGCTCATGGTATTTGGATCTAGCCAGACCAGGAAAAAGCTGGCCCAAGCCTTTACAAGCTTTACAATTGACTCCTGTACCATGAAGGTGATTGTAAAGGTAAAAACCTTAAGCACAATAATTGAGGGCTCCCTAAATGCAGACGCAGATGTCAACTATGTGACAAAAAACACACATTACCTTCTTAAAGTCCTGAGACAGATTAATCATTTTCTGCCACGCAACAACTGTGAAACAATAGTCCGAGATATAATCATGCCCCGGTTGGACTACTGTAATGCCTTACTATGTGGAGCCAGTAAAAGACCTTCAAAAGCATGCTTGCAATCCAAAATGACGCTGTTAGAATAATTCACAATGTAACTAGGAAGGAACATATTTCACACTATAGAAGGGAGCTGCATTGGTTGCCCATAGGAAAACAAATCCAATTTAAGACGCTGGCTCTTACTCATAAAAGCCTATATGGAGAGGCTCCAAATTACTTGAAGCAAACCCTAAGAACATACTCTCCAAACAGGTCCTTGAGATCAAGTGCCATGCACCTTTTGTCTTTTCCCCATGCCTAAAGAGCTCGAGGATCAGGAAGATCCTTCCCCCCTTAAAGGGGCATGTAACTGGAATAAACTGCCCGTATCTATGCGAGCAGAGGAAAATTACACGCTATTCAGAAGAAAACTGAAAACCACCCTATTTGAATAAATCAGCCCCTGCTCTTTAAGTTCATGTTGTCTGTTTTGCGCCCTGGTGCCTGCGGGCTATGGTGCGGTACAAATAAAAGAAAAAATAAACAAGAGTAAGGGAGCATTATCTAACAATTCAACCTAAGGAAATTCAGGGGAGCAACATACTAACTGATCCAATCCCTACGCTGTCTGCTCTGAGCTTTGTGTTGACCTCTTTGGTCAAAGAATTTGAGTCTTTTAAAAGCAAGTTCACACAGGAACTTTGTTGTAATTAACCAAGGACATGAATGAAAGTTAAACCACACAGGTAGCTTTAAAGTCTGCAATAAACGTTACAATCAGGGACACTTTGACAGAGATTAAAATGGATACTGAACAACAATCCGAAAAGCCATCATCTATCCAGGGACATTTGGAGGGAGTAAAGGTTGAATTTAACTCACTGAGTGAGACACTCAGGAAAGTGAACATAAGAAGCCACTGTTTGCATCATACTAGGTGCCGTCTAGGATTGGATAAAGACCCACCGGAAGCCACCGCAAATTCTATGGATGTCACACGCCTATCAGCCTCTACAATGGAGGAATTTGTGCGTTTGGCGTAGATCTCAGATGAAGTTTACCTAAGAAAACACAAGTTCCATTCCAACTAAGGAACACGTTTCAGTAATTAAATCAATTTAGTTAATCCCTAAGGCAAATGGGGAAACCAAAAAGAAGTGGAAAAGACTGCAGAAGGAACTGACAAGGTGGTCTGGCGCTGTCAGAGTCACAGGAAAAGAAAACAAAACACCAAAGAAGTAAAAAAAAAACAGGGAATCTGAAGTTAATCAGTTAATTCGAAAGATCAAATTAACTCTCCCTGGACAAAAAGGGTTAGCTATCAAGAGTATTGACAGTGAAGGGGAGCGAGCCACGGAAAACTCTGATAAAAGGAGGAAAAGGGTAAAGAAGCAACCTATCTCTAAACCTGTGGCCCCTGAAACAGAGATCACTGCAATAACTGCGGCAGTACAAACGAAAATACAAAGTGAACCTAGAAAGATTGCACCAATCTTCCTCAGAGGAAAACTGGGAGTCAAACCCTCAAAAGACAATCTTTTGAAGCCTGAAAATATAGAGGCAGTTCCAAAGGATTTAAATTTAAATAGCACTGATGGCACAAATCCTCAGACAGAGAATAGAAAATATAAACTCTGTAGAATTGCACACAGAGAATCCTGTTTAAGCCCTGCAACTACTACCAAGCAAAATAAGATAGATTCTGCTGAGGTACCAGTGAGTCCAATGGTATCATCAAAGCAAGTGCCCGCCCATTGCAATTGCTCTTTAAATCCGACTGATCACCGCCCTACCTTCCAAGAAAGAAGACCACGGGGCATGCAACAAAGTTTGGTGCCTATGCTCTATATACAACAGATGGTAGACACAAGAACAAGTAGGAAGATTTTAAACAGGAGCACAATCTTATCAGTTTTTAAAGGCGTACCAGATTTGTATTATTTTGCTTCGGTTGATATTGGGTACATTAGATTCCCCTCCAACAACAGATATTTTGGAAATCGGGGTCAAATCAAGGCTGGGTGTTAATGCAGTCTTGGCACTAAGCACTGAACTGTTGGATCTGGGTTAAGAAGTCTCCTCTGAGTTGCCTCATAAAATATTCATAAAAACACTAACCAAATCAATAGGCATACAGATTTAATAGACGACAATCCTAGTAGGGAACTCACAAGGAAAGACAGACAAACAAGGGGATCTGATTTATTAAAATCTGAGACAAACTCAAGTGTGTGGGCTTTAGTGCCTGAAATTGTCTCTCAAATCCTTCAAAAACTGGGACTGCCAGAGAAATCTCTCTAGCAAAACAGAATGTCACATTATTAGGTGGGAATATGAGGGGTTCCAATTCCTTCAGAAATGATCTAAGGAAGGAACACATCTTTGACCAGTTCGACTTAACTGGTTTCCAAGAAACATGGTTGAAGAGAGGGTTTAAGGTAGATGGCTTCTCAGTATTCCATCAGTTGGCAGTAGGTGGGAGGGTAGGGAGACCGTTAGGAGGGCTCTCGTTAGCGTGTAGAAACTACATCTTTGGTTCTTCAGAGATATTGTGTAACTCTATAATGGGCCTGGTCACTGTGAAAGTAGAATTAGGGATTAGGTGTGCAAATAGGATTAGGATAATAGTTAACATCTACTGGAATCCCTCCTGTTCTACGCTTGTTGACTTTCAGCACTCTGTGAGATTTGCTTGTGAGCATTTGTGTTTGTTTTCCCTCTTATGATCTCATTCTAATGGTTGACTTGAACTCACAATGTATTCGATCAAGAGGCTCTGGAAAGTTCTATGTAATCAACCGTCCTCCAGTGGGAAAATATGGTACAATTTCATGAAAGAATGTGATTTATCTAGGGTGAACGGGAACATCAAGGGTGATGCTTGCCTGAACCAACTTGGAGGAGAGATGATTGTCACTCAATAATAGACTACTTATTTCTTTCCAAAAATGTGTTTGAACAATGCATCAATTTCTCAGTTACTAGTGGGTATCCAAGTGATCATGAGATCTCTGCATGCATTGAGTGCAAATAGTGGGAAGAATAGAGTGGTACAATTTCAGAGAAGGGAAAGGGGGCTCATTAATTCTCTTAATTATATAACCAATTCATTGAATGAAAATGACTAAAACAAATTTGTGATCTGGAAAAAAGTGTAAAGTTTCTATGGGATTCAAATCCGCCAGTCAAGAAGGGTAAACAAGTCCCTGTTAATCATAATCATTGTTTTAATGAAAGAACATGGGGAAAAAGGGAATTGAGGAAAGCCTTGAGGGAGTTGAAAAAAATAAGAAGTATGAACATGATTATTAAGGGATGTTAAAACCCTAAAAAATAATTACAGCAATTGGTCCAAATCCAATAGGCATCTCCGATGGCAAGAAGATGGGGAACTAATGTTAAAAGCACTGTACAAGGTGGGGTCTTACAAGAACAAGTATGGATCGACCACTTCTTAAAACTCTATGGCGCAAAGAAGGCCTTGAAGGTATTATCCTAGACAGCAGTAGCTTAGAAGCTAAATGTCTCACAAGACGAGATATGAGCATTAACAAATAATCTTCAGCTTGCAGAGGTACGGGCCCCAATGGCTTGAGTAACCAGATCTTAAAATCTGATCTTGACCTCTGGTCATATTTACTGACCATTCTCTTTACAAAGACATTAAGCAGTAAACAAATTCCTGAGTCATGAATAAGGGCTACCATCAGACCCATTTATAAAAAGGGGGATCACTCGGTTCCATCAAATTACCATTAGAACTCTCTCTTAGATGTGGATGGAAAGATATTTGCACTCCTAAAGGATTTGGAGATGTGGGCAGAATCGAAGGGTATCCTGTCAAAACACCAGATAGGTTTCCATAGAGGTCTCTCAACTTCACTTAATGGACTAGTATTGAGCACAGTCTGTAGTGGGTCATTCCGTAAAGGTGGGCTCCCATTATATGGGGATTCATGCACTTATCACAAACGTTTGATACTGTCAAAAGAGAATATCTTTGGGGCAAACTAAGGAGATAGGGTCTACCTGAAAATGTACTCACCATATTAGTTGAACTGCATAGGGATTTGCAGCTACAAATAAGTCTGGACAAAACAGGGAAATTATCTAGAGCCATTAGTATAGAGAGGGGGTGATACAGAGTTGTATTGTTGCCCCCTTTCTCTTTAATCTTTATTTATACGATCTAGTAAAGTGGTTGGAAGACTCTGTATTGGCTAGTCCTAAGATTGGGAAAGCTTAAATAAATTGGACAGCCTAAGCGGACAATATTGTTCTGCTTGATTACACCCAGATTGCTCTCCAATGAATGCTGCACTCGCTTGAAGAATATGCTAGGTTAAAAAAACATAAGGATAAAACCCCTTACGTCAAAGATTTTGGTTTTTAAACAAACGCTTAAAATTACTAAGCATTTTTCTTGGCGTATGGATGATAATATTATTCTGATCACTAAAGGAGTTACAGACTTGGGCTCTGTAGTTAGATCTTTTTCCACTATATATCTTTTCCCACTAAAGTCCATGCCACAGCAATCCTAGATGGGAAAATTCTTCAATCAGGTTCACACATGCAAGAAATTATAAACAAGTTTTGTAAATTCTCTCCTCCCCAGTCATCAACTTGGGTGCTTCCTATCATCTGTCTTCCTCTCCACCTGTGGTGTTCCCCAGGGGTCTAACCTCTCACCCTGGCTTTTCAACCAATGCCTGGCAACTCTTGCCCGCTGTATTGCCATTTTCTGCTCAAACTTCCAGTGCTACGCAGACGACACTCAACTCATTTTCAGGCTACCCTCGGCCACCTCCTCCACCTCTCTCATCACTGATTGCCGCCAACGATTTTTGTCTTAATGCCAGCAAGACAGAGATCCTCCTCATTGGCACACCATCACCTTCCTTTCCCCTCACTCTCTGGCCGGCCTCCCTTGACCCTCCTCCTATCTCCACCTGCAAGGCCAAGAACCTTGGTGTCACCTTTGATTCTACACTCTCCTTCTCCGCCCACATCAATGATGTATCAAAAAAGTCAAACCTCCTACTGCACCTCCTCAGAGGTATTCTTCCTTTCCTCTCATTCCCCCAGAAGCTCACTGTCTCCCAAGCTCTGGTTCTCTCTAAATTGGACTATTGCAACAGCCTCTTTCTTAATCTACCTGCTTCTACTCTCCGCCCTTTACAACTTATCCAGAACAGGACTGCAAGACTTGTCCTTGGCCTCAAGCCCTGGGATCGTATCTCTCCAGCTCTGAAATCTCTCCATTGGCTCCCAGTGGATGCAAGGATTAAATTCAAAACCCTCTGCATTGTCCACAAGGCTTTCTAGGGCCTGTGTCCAACATACCTTCAGCTATCCCTCCGCAAATACCTCCCACCTCGAGCACTCCACTCCTCTACCTCTAACTCCCTCAGGCTCAGTCGTTTCTCAAAGAAACAAGCTTGGGGTAGATCTCTATCTTCGGCTGGGGCCTCCCTCTGGAACAGCCTCCCTGCCACTCTAAAACTTGAGGAGAACCATCTCCGGTTCCGGAAGCACCTCAAAACCTTCCTCTTTGCTTCTGCCTTCTCCTCCCCTCTCCCCTGTTGATTCTACTCTCCCTCGGCACCATGCACCTGGCCACCCGCTGTCCTCTGGGCCCAGGTACCTGCTCATCTTGCCACTCTCACGCACTGCCTCCGGGCCAGCCCCGGCACTAGGGTCTGTATCTGTACCCATACAGCCCTCCCCTTTTCTTCCTGCACTTTCAGACCTACATGGCCTGCTGCCATAAACCCAGCACGTGGCACTTGCTGGCTGCACTCCCATTGTTTGTTGCCTTTTTATTTATTATTTTATTATTATTTTTGTTTTTTCCTTCTCGCTCCACACTCTCCTTTTGTTCCCCCTTCCATGCACTTCTCCCCTTCTCCCTCTACCCTGCACTTGCACGTCCCCGATGTCACTGGGCCTATTAAGATCGTTGTTTTTTTCTCCCCTGTTCCCTTTCCCTTGCCTTGTCGCGCTCTGAAACACTTGTGTATGAGCGCGATAGAAATAAAATATCAATCAATCAATCAATCAATCACTCAATCAGATATTATATTGGTATGGTAATACCATCATTACTATTTGGCCTAGACACAAATCCCCAGTCGTATCTATTAGATTGGGAGAGACTGGGGGGTAAATTATGTAAGCGTGTACTTCATCTTCCAAATTGTGTTACCATACCCAGTTTAAGGTGCAAACTAGGCCTACCGTCTATGAAAGTGTGGATGGAGTGAAGATGGGTATCTCTTTATAGATTAATTGTGGTTCCCCTTAAGCTGTTACTGTATGAGGATGTCTCCTTTGTTTTGCAGGGTTGTTTGAATCAATATTTAAATGATTTGAAGTCTGTGTGCTTAACAATCTTGATACAGTGTGAATGTTTGCAACTGGACTCAATTCAAAATCCTATGAAAGTGAAGGAGAGCATAAAAAGGGCTGATTTGATTAGAACAAGAGCTGCAATGCGCTCTCCCACGGCGTCCCCATCTTTTACCTGTATTGATAAACAAAGAGCCTGGCTGCCTATGCATTTGAGGACATTTCCGGATCCGATCTCCAGGATTGAGTTTCTGAGATTTCGTCTCAATCGTCTTCCTAGCCGTGAAATTCTGTATATTAGACAAAAAGAGGAAACTGGTAACACTATTTGCAATTTATGTGAGGGCTCTAGCTCACAGTCTTTGAGGCACTTGCTGAGTAGTTGGGTGGGGACTTTAGAAAAAAGGCTTGTTAGGATGTCACGTTTTATTAACAATGACTGGTGGTTAGAAACAGAATGTTTCTGGGAAAGGTTAGTCTCAGGCAATAACATTTTAGTGACAATTGAAAACTTGAGTTTGCTGAAAGATGTACATTTGGCTGGGGTCTATTTGTGAATACGTTAATGAAAATGTGATTATACTCTATCAAAGTGATAACCAATGGCTGAACATTTAACTAGATTTTTGAATGAATTTGTGCATTTGTTTTTATTGTAACTGAGTAGAACAAGTAGATAGATAACAAGTAAATATGTATCCTCTGTTGTTAAATTTGGATTGTTCTTTTGACTTATTTCTTTTTACGCTGAAAGATACAGTTTTTATATTTGATTGAATGTATAGTATTGTCTGAATTATCGTGCTTTGTGAAACGTCTTGTATTTTCATTTAAATGTTTCTTTTAACTTGTTTCTTATCATGCTGATAGAAACAGTTCTTATTTAATTTGTTTTGACTAATACACAATGAATACAATATATATATTGAACCTTATTTTTATATAAAGAACTGTGTTAGCCGATCACATAGTGTGTGGACATTCCTTATGGGTCACTTGTAGACTACACTGTACATAAGAACCAGCCCACAGCACCTCCAAAGAGCTTAGGCCTTGGTTGCTCATCCATTGCTACCATCACAGTGTGGGGTCAACAAGACTAATCAAAAAGAACTGGCGCCTTATAGAACTGGACCCTCAACTACATCAACTATTTCCGAAACCACCTATAATAGCCTATAAACGAGAATGCAACTTGAAGGACCAATTAGTAAAGGCTGAAAGACAACCAAGCGACAAACAAATGACATTGAGCACTAAAAAAACAGGGACGTTTCCGTGTCTAAGTTGCAACAATTGTTACAATGTGATGAAAGGAGGATACGTGAGACATCCAAAAAAGGGCAATAAGATCAAACTCAAGGACTTAGCAACATGTGACACCAAATCAGTTATATATGGTCTGAGTTGCCCATGTGGCTTTTTATATGTAGGTCGCACCACAAGAAAGGCGAAAGAAAGGTGGAATGAACATAAGAGTGCAATCAGAAACTGTAATGCTAAATCTCCAGTTGGACAACACTTCAAATCAAACAGACATGCAATTGCACAACTGAAAGTAATCATATTAGAAGTTCAAAAAAGACCCAGGGGAGGGAATCATGCCAGATGAATGGATCAGAGAGAGATCCACTGGATTGAAACACTTAATAGCTTAACACCGTATGGAATGAACGAAGAGTTCAGCCTGAGCTCATTTCTTTGAAAGAGCAAGATGGACAGTAGTAAACATGTAGTATGGGCATGTACATTGTTGACCCCAACACTGTGATGATAATATCAAGATCAACAGAATATCATGTTGAACAACACATGGTTGAATTAATTAAGAAATAGTGGAGCAATGTAAGAGAATGAGCACTTAATACACCCATGTTGAGTAACACAAATAAAAAATGGTATTATGATAACTTCACAAGAGAACGGGAATCTAGGGGATGTCTACAAAATGGGTACTACAAGTGGATAATGTGAAACTGTAATGACCAACTGTATCAGAAAGGATTAAAACATAGATTACCCCAGAATTTCTTTAGCAATCGTAAATGTGTTATAGAAATGATTCAATGTAATACTTAATTTACAAATACTTTACATCAGATTGGGAGCATGCCCTGAGTGAGATAAAAACTAGGATGAGGCTCATATGTACACATGTTAAAATATTTAACTGCACAAACAGACCAAGAATGAATAGAATAAGGGAGAATGATAAGGGGGATTCCCCTACACCCGTGAATCAGGACGATCACAGTGGATCGTTCCTTTGTGACCATTCGGGAATCTTTACCACATGTAAATTACTTGTAAATAAGAAGGACCCGTGGCGAACATAGTCAGGATACTATTAGCCACAATACCAGCTTATAAACAATTAGATCCAATGTATTACGTTGGACCTGTACTCTAAAATCAATGGCATTCATTGACGAATAGTCAAACATGACGTCACAATGCGCTTACATCATGACGTGACGTAGATAAACATTAACTATGTCATCACGCTAATGCGTAATGACGTTCAAAAAGCAGCCATTTTACATTCGGCAATCAACCGAGGAACCACAGCTGTACCGTTTCTTCACACGGCAGAAACTTTGAAAAAAGGTAAGCAAGAAACTAATGGAGAAAAACAGGATGTAGCAGGGTCAGGGATTATTCCAGTGACAGAATTTATTGATTCAGAATTTATTTACAAAACAAAAAAAATTTAAAACGGCAAAGATGGTAGTATCTTCGTCAACGAAACAATTTATTAATAATCTATCACGTGCCAATACTAAAACTCAGGTGGCCTCAGGGATCATAACAAAAAAATATGATGCCCTAACTAAACTGAGAAAAAATAAATATTTGGAGTCCTGCCAGTCACCTCGAGCAATTATAGATCACCCTTCTCTTGATGAGTTGATAAAACTTGCTGAAGGTCATCAATCTCCTCAACTCTTAATACCACAAGACACTGGTGAAAATGACAGTCAAACTCCATCACATCCAGCAGCAAACAGCAAGAGTGAAATGCCTGACGACACGCATTTATCAAGGCAAAACTTGAGACGAGAGATTGACCGTTATTTAGAGAGCCGAAGTTTTGAACCTCCTAGGTTCCCTATCATAGTCAATGGACCTGCGAAAAGTACCCTTGTTAACACCATGATACCGTTAACGGAAACGCAGAGCATAGAATCTAAAAAGACTACTCTTAAACGAGTGTCTTTTGCTGACTCAGAATTCCCGAGTGCGCATAACTTGGCACAAGATTCAGTAAATAATAGTATTGACAGACAAAAAGATCTTGATGAAATAAAAGAGTCTATTGCACGCCTGTGGATGTTAAACTCGAAATCGCAGACTATCTCGCCACAAAAAAAAATGATAATAATAAAAAAAAACTGCGTCACCACAGGCCGATGCAGATAAAGCCTTCGGTCCATTTGTCGGCGTATTGGAAAAGCACAAGAATATGACATCAAAAAAGGCACAAGGTAAAACTGTGACAAGACATGCCTTGCTTCTAGCGTGTCGTCAGGCCCATCGATACATTTTGAATCGTCAGAGTGTTCTTAACTTGTTCTCTGATATAACAACACTCAGAGACATCCAATCGCAAGACATTGACCAAATTGAATTTCAAAACAAGAATGACCTTGGTGTGGTACTTGTGTGGACGACCTCTCTGATTGTACATAATGTGATATGGGCTGCGCGGGAAGCTTTATTTGACCTGGGCTTTCTGCTTTCACGAGATGATGATGTAAAATACCACCTGAAGTCTTGTCTCAAAACACCGCAAAAACCACAACATCACATCTCAATCTATAATAACGGAGAGCGAAGGGAGTACCCACAAGATCACACCAAGATCACAAGAGTATATCTAGACCCAATTAAGGACCAAGTGTGTTTATCCATAGCCAGTTGGAACACACGAGGCCACAGTCACTTGATTAATAACCCCAAGAGTATACTGTGTGAATTTGACATCATCCTTTTACAGGAAACCTGGCTCACAATTACTCCAAGCTGGAATAATTTTGAAATTCATCTGGAGCCGGCTATACGAGCAGCCAAAGGTAGACCTATGTCAGGATTACTCACTGCTATAAACACACGAGCAAACTTACACCTCACTTCACTACCCGCGATAAACCCATTCATCCAATGTTCTATCATTGATGCTAACTCTTGCAAGATTGCATGTGTAAATGTGTATTGGAACCCTATGAGTATCACAGTTGCCTATTTTTTCAAAAATCTCACATCTGTTCTTGAAAATGTTATATTGGGCAATGGCATTACATACATCATCTTGGCAGGAGACTTGAATCTACACTTATTGCAAGGGAACTCTGTTAAAAAATTGGAACGGGTTGAATTATGGATCAAGTTTGCGAAAGCCTGGAATCTAATTATGCTAAATGGCACCAGTGCGGCTGATTCCCCACCTCTTGCGACGTGGCAGAGTAGAAACCAAACTGCTATTATTGATTATATATTTGTCTCCAGGTGTCTCTTTGATTACATAACTGACTTAGCAGTTAAAACTTCAGAGTATGGTGACCATCAGCCACTTACATGCAACGTTGTGCTAAATCTTGCTCCAAGTGTGCCAAGACAAACTTGCAATGGGTCAGTTAACATCAATAATTCCTTAAACCGGTTGAAATGGGCTGAACAATCATTAATACATTATCGTGACCATCTAAAAATGCTTGTGAATGATAATTTCAAAGATAATACCACACATGATCTAGAACCGTTTCAGCTAATGCAGCTATATGCCACGCACCATAAGTCTCATGGAAAAACAATTCAGGTGTGCGACAATGCAGTTCGCTTAAGGAAAGCACTGTTTCGCAAACAAAAGAGACAAACTCAACATCTATCAGAAACAGATAAGGTCTCAAAACTGAGAACTATTAAAACTGCATACAGAAATTGGATGCCGAAGCATAAGATCACCAACTACCAAAAGAATGGCGAACTAATGCTGAATAAAGTGCTGAGAAAGAACTCAGCACAAATCTGGCATTTACTCAACTCAGTCACGTCAGCACCGCAACTCGCCTCTCAGGTAAATGGGGTATCAGAGAATGACTGGGTTTCTCATTTCTCAAGTATATATGCAGCTCCTTCCGGTTCTGGAGCACCACACATGCCCTGCTCCGACTTTGACCTTGATTTCGATGAAGATGATATTCGAGACCTCATTAACAGTGCCAGCAGGTCTCGCGCCCCAGGTCCGGATGGACTCTCGAATGCAGTAGTAAAGGAAAATGTGGACGTGTGGACCTCCATACTTTACACACTATTTCGACTAATCATCCGATACCAAAACCTTCCAAAATCATGGTCCCAGTCGATCATTGTTCTGATTTTTAAAAAGGGCAATAGACAAAATCCAATGAGTTATCGTCCAATAGCCCTGTTGGACGTATCTGGTAAAAAATTTTGCAGACTAGTGCTACGTGATCTGAATGCCTGGTTTCTTATGACCCAGCGCAGAGACCCTTTTCAGTCCGGGTTTGTCTCAGGATTAGGAACCTCAATAAATCTTACAATTTTGAATGCATTGAAGATGTCATATGCCCTGTGAAGACAACCCCTGTATGTTGCCTTCATCGATTTTCGCATGGCTTTTGACTCGGTAGAGAGAAATGTACTTATCAGAAAACTGATAAAATATGATTGTCCTAAATCCTTGGTCAAGATCGTGAGTCTTCTTCACTCAAACACTTCTGTACAGATTAAGCTGAATCTGGAAAGCTCCCTATCCAAACGGATAATGACAGCAAGAGGCTTAAAGCAAGGGTGCATTTTGGCATCCACACTATTTAACATGTTCTTGCTGGACTTAGCTGACGATTTTGCTTCAGTTCATTTCGACTCACCTAAACTAGGAAGACAAATGATAGCATGGCTCCTCTATGCGGACGACTTAGTCCTAATCTCCCAGACGCCTTCTGGCTTACAAACTCTGTTAGACGTACTTGACCAATATGTTTCACGAAACAATCTTATTGTGAACCAGAAAAAAACACAAATCATTTTTTGGGTAAACCCAAAATGACCTTGCATAGCAAATTCCATTGGACAATATCTAACCATAAACTGGAAGTGGTCTTGGAGTATAAATACTTGGGGACGAACTTCAACAACATAACATCCGATAATCCATTTGAAACAACATTGCGAGCTAAATTATTGATGCTTCCCTCGCAAGCAAGAATTGTTCATGCAAAATTTAGGAAATGTTCTTATGTCATTCTATCAGCAGAAAATCATACCTGTCATTACATATGGGCTTGAATCTGTTTTACCCAAATCTGTTACATTCTGGGATCGAATCGAAGCAAAGTTCTGGAAAACAGTTTTAAATTTACCTAAAAGTACACCCAATATGCTTCTTAGATTTGAACTGGGACTTATATCAATTCAAGCCCAAATAACCTGGAAAATGTGTAGCCTGTTCAGAAAATGTATCATGGGAAGTTCGATGAAAAATAGCCTTGCAGTGCTGGCCGATTACTTAACATCCTCAGACCACACTTTCCCACTGCAATGGAGAACTCACACTATAAATGCCTTAGCAAAAGCGGATATCTCAATTGATCTTTTGGTAACAAATCCAAATCGAGCTAAAGCTAAATTTCTTCAAATGGACTGGGTGACAACGCAGGAGAAATGCCTTAAACTTAAGGATTTTGATAGACTCCTCTTCGGTCATAAACACTTACGTATAATGGCTGACTATTAGATGAAATGTCCATCCTCACAACTAAGATTAAACATTTTAAGATTCCGCTTTAACCTATGGCCGGTCAATGAAATTCTACTAAGACGAGGTCTGATTAAAAAAGAATCGGGTATTGTCGATTTTGCAATGATATAACCACTACAGAAACATCACAACACATAATCATGAAATGTAAAGTTTTTGACTTCCATCGTGCCAAACTAGCTAAATGTGTGAATCTGAATTATTGTAACCGCTCGGATGCCGAAACTTGGGCGGCAATCTTTAACTCTCCTAAGATATCTGTGAGAATAACAACCATTGCAATTCTAGATGCAGCGTTCCCAGAAGAGCAAAAAGGTATTATTATCTATTAATGGAAACAATCCATTGTCAACAATAATGCACAATGTGCCTGTGGAAATGTGTTTTAAATTTCTCTATTTTGTCTTAGATAGATAAAAAGCATATAAATAACAATCATGATGCATGTGCACCTTATAACTCTGTATTTCTTATAACATTCCTACTTCTGGGTTTCTATTGTCCTTTTTTTAATGATGTACTAATCATTTATTATCCAAAACTGAATGATGATCTTCCTTGATTTCTAATACGTTATTAATATGTGTTTGTTTAAAAAAAAATAATATTTGTAAAGTTGTTGTTTCAACTAAAGCAAATAAAAAAAAATAAAAAAAATATGTATTTACATTCAATTCTAGGGATACATTCAAGCCCCAATTTGAAAAGAAGGCTGTCACAATGGCCGACAGGAATATCTGTTCTGAAAGCACATCAGGATTTCCCTCGAACTAACGTGTGAGGTAAGGCCAGATGTGCATTTCTATGCAAACTTAATTGATTACAACCAATGCACTGCGAGTGACACTGTTCCTTCTATCTTAGGTAAAAGCAAGACAGCTGCTAGCAAATGATGCCACAGCACCACTGTGGAGTGGATAAAGCGACATGAATGTTATCTAAGGATCACAAAGGGTCCTACTGTGATAGGTATGGAGGAAATCTTTCATTTACAAATTCTCGAGCTCTTTTAGCTAACTCTCTATTTCTTAAGTGTAAATAAGCCTTTTTATAGTTATTAAACAGCATTATATATATTGTCATACCAGCAGGCTGGCAGGTATCAAATTGGAATATAAACCTAGACCAGACTGCGTGGAAAGAAGTCTCTTGCTTTAAATCGAGGTTTGGCATTTATGGAGCATCATCCAGGTGTTTATCAAACTTAGAAATAAGCATAACAGATACATTGATGTTTTGGGAATATACAAACACAGTTACTAAAATATCTTTGATCTATTTAATTATAGAAAGGAAAGAAGCATAACAATAAAAAGGATTCAGCAGCTCCTGAAGAAGGGAAAGTTTTCCTGAAACGGGTAGAGCAAAGAATTAATATATGCCACCAACTGCTGAAATTGAATATAAACAAAACAATGAAGATAATTCTTTACAACGTTTGAACTATTGCTTTAGTCCACAAAGGAGAATTTGAAATTTTGAAAATTTCTAAATTGTGTATTATATTGTTTGAATGGATTGTTTTTTAATTTTGTATGCTTGAAATGTATTATTATTATCATGTAAAAACTATATTACAAAGTTAATGTAATTGGAGTAAAGACATTTCTTTGTGAAATTGGTATTAAAAGTTGGTTGTTTATTCAACACATATAGGGTGTGCAAGGGGAGTGTACCACAAAACTGTGGACACCTGTTGAGCAGTTCTGGAGTGCCAACGTTTCAGTGGCCCTGAAGAAACTTCTGGCAGTAAAGCGGATGGTCCTGTTAGCTAAACAAAAAATGGTACCTTTATAGCTAAGATGGCAATTATAGGCATCTGGGCCCCAATATGCAAGATGATGACCGGACCATGAGCAGGATGTACTTGGGCCTGGAAGTGTGCAAAGTAAGACAATTTGGCATTCATTCTGCCCTGGGAATAATCCTTGATTTCTGGTTTGGGATTTTGGCTCAACCTGGCAACTATGGACACTGTAAGGATATATGGCATGTTACAGCACAGAGTACAGTACTACTGCACAAGTAGCATTTTTTTTTTTGCAGCACCACCACAAGGGTGCGGTGCATTGCTATATGGGTTAGCAGATTAACAAGGAAAGACAGGCTATTCAGTCAAAAAACGATTTTAACATGTAAGATGCAAAGCTATTTTTACAGTTAAAAGCACACGTGTTCATTTAAAAATGCACACTATTTTTCACCTGAAATGCCTATATTGCTAGAGACACATTTGAAAATTAACAGCTAATCTATTAACAATTAACCTGACTAATAAAACCTTATTTTAATATAACCCACTAATAAAATGTGTTCTCTACTGCAGAATTAGGCATACTTTGAAAACCATTTAAATGAGTCTGCAGATTTTTCTCTTCTCTGCATGATTCTCCGTGTTGTTGTGCACAGTAACTGCAGGAGGAAGGAAGTCAGATTTGCAACAATTGCAAATGTATAAGCGAAGCTATTGTTAAAGAGTAGGAGGATGAGAGATGATGGATTTCATTGGAACACGTCATAAAGAGGGCTGAGAGGAAAGTTTTAGTGGGCAGTAGCAGGGAAAAAGACGGGCAGACATCTTTCTGCACTACTGGGGAGAAGACCTGGCTGTGGGGGTGTCCTGCTGCAGTCGAGACTGGGGAAAGCTGAAAGAATTACATTTCCACTGGCAGAGGCTGTCCTATCTGAAAAAGCTGAGAATTCCAGGCAATGACCCCGGCTTGAGAAGGCAAGCGTTCCTTTTTGTTGGAGTTAAGCCAAGAGAGCCACATTCACAGAGAAAATTCTCTAAACAGATAAGGTAATTACCTAACTGGGGGAGCTGTGTGTGTGCACGAAAGTATGCAGTCAGTGTAGAAAAATGAAAGTCCCGTGCGTGTCTTAATCAAGTGCTAATGTTGCAATTTAAGTTCTGTTCTCCGCCACTATAATTGCAGTGTGTCATTGAAAATGCTTTGATTGTTCCCTTTTATTGCTGTAAAGAATGAGATTATGTCTAAATGCAAATTTTATAATACAGAAAATATTTGAAAACAGACGGGTGGTTTATTTTCTATTTACCATTACAATGCCAATGATGTGGGGAGATTTTTAAACAGTGCAATGGTCATTTTAAGACAGATGTGTGTATGTCAGAATCAGTATGAATAATTGTGAGTGACTGTAGTATAACTTGTTGGAGGTACATGAGCCAACGGGAAGAGAGACTCTCTGAACATAGCTCCCTACCGTATATAAGGTAGTGGAAATTACCACAAGACTACCACATATAGCTCTCTGTCGTAAATAAGTCAGTGAGTTTGCCCATGGTGGCGCACCAACACTATCCCCGGAAATTGTGGTTTCCCTAGAATGCAGGTCTGAGGTCTCTCTAGTGATCACACGAAAAATCTAAGCGAAGATAAGGGATTCTGGACATTGGGGCCACAAATAAAACAAGGGAATTATGCTCACCAAAATACCACCAACCACGTATACCAAATATGCAGGTCTGGGTGCTGAAATAATGCATGTCCATTGTATTATTGTTGCACATGGCCAAATCTGAATACAAAGAGTGATTATTGCTAAGTTATTTCTCAGCGGTAATAAAATACCGTCAGGCCCCAAATCTCCACAAAATACCCTACATATTTATGGTGCGTTGCAGGCCGGGAAAGTGATCATAGAGTACCTACTGGGCGTGGCAAGCGTGTCTCACACTGCCATTTGCACATTAAAGGGAACCCATTTTATAATAGCAGTGTGCCACTAAAAACGAATTTCAGAATGTCACAAAGGGAAACCACATTCTCAGATCTAGTGCAATATTTAGAGGCAAAGTTATTTGCACATGGGAATTGGTCTTCGAACAGTACCTTAGAATGGAGTAACCGCATTCAGGGTGAGGTGCAGAAAGAAAAACTAGACAATATTTTTGCAGAAGGCAGCATAATTCAGGTCTGCCTTACAAGATTATTGAATGCAGCCGATAAAAGTGCAGAGAAAGACTGTTTAATACGGCTATGCGGCAAAATATGGTTTATTTTAAACAAGTCACTGCGAATGCAAGAGAATGATACTCAGCTAATTAACAGGTTAAAGACTGAATTAGATGGGGCAAGTAAAAATCAGGAAATGTTGAGAGCAGAATTGGATGTATGCCAAAAAGACATGCAATTAAAATGCAGAGACTTTGATACTCAGTTATCCAAAAGCAAGAAACAATTTGAAGATAGTGAGCAAGAATTGACACACTTAAAAGCCTTAGTGGATCACATTAGGCAGGATAAAGATGAGGTTGTTTCAGAAATGCAGATTTTACAAAAAGAACATTGCGAAAAAGAAGGTGATCTCCAGAGTGTAGAACAAGAAATGATTAAAATGATTCAAGAAAGAGACAAGAGAAATAAAGAGTTCAATGAATGCCAAATGCAAATGTGCGATATGCAGGAGGCAATTAATAAAATGAGTGATGAAAATAATTATTTGCATGATGAAGCCAACAGACTCCTTAAAAAGTGTAAGGACTTAGAACAGCAAATGTGCATTCCCAGGCCACAGGAGAGGCGGCAGGGTACCACCTTCAATGGAGTGGAGGTGAATTCTAGCTCTGCCCAAAGAGCTAGTGCCCCAGTGACAGGGCCGGTGACTGAACTTGGTTGCAGCGCCCTTGGGGGATTTGATACTCCCATTGGGGGCAGCCACCAATCTCATACACCTGAAAACAGGATTGAATCACAAAATAGTGCAATTCCATGCATTGCAACAAGTAGCCCCATAAAAATAATGAAATCCATTAAAGCCCTGATCAAACCATTTAAAAAGGGAGGTGAATGCTGCATTGAGGATCACTTAGAAGCGGTGCATGACATTTTTAAAGCGCTCCAGATACCTAAGGAACAGTACAGACAATATTTTCATTTAACTTTAGATGCCCCGACGGCCAGCATCATAAGGGGATTAAATGAACAGCAGAATATGACATGGCTGGAGTTTGAAAAAGAAATTAGGCGCCATTTTTCTCCTTTTCAGTCATTGCAGGAGGCAAAGAAAGTTGCGTACACTATTACTGCTGGACCTAATACATCACCTCGCCAATTTTTACAAGACTTAAAAAGAGCATTCTCTCGCTTTGATGTATCTTTTGACTCAAATTCCAATGAGTTTAAAACCGCATACTTCTATGGGCTACAGAAAGACATCATATCCCAATTGGTCCGTGAATTTGACCGTGACAAGTCCCTTGAATGGATTGTACATCAAAGCACCAAGCTATATGAGGTACTCTATTGTCAGGGTAGAGAAAGTGATAAAATGAAAGATACTAGGCCTAAATCTAAAGAACCCTCAGCCACAGTAATGGAAATCAGGTCAGCCAAAATGTCCCTTGAGTCTGCTCAAAGCCAAGGTAAAAATAATGTGACACCTGAACAAAGGGGTAATCAACAAAGATCGCCATTTCCTGTACCAATGTTCCAATCACATGATCCTAGTAATAGAGAGAGCTACATCAGCCCTAGATATTTAGGAGATAGACCCCGGGTAAGATACCGGTTTGATATGGCAGGTATGAACAATAACCAGAGACAAAATCAAGATCAAAGAAATGATGGTCCCTACCAGTCATTGGGGACACAGAGCAGATTTGATCCCAGCACCATGATATATGGTAATCAGGATAGGCCCCGATATGTGGATCGATTTACTGATAATGGAAATCAATATAGGGGCCAGTACCCACAATCTGAGAGACAGGACATGAAGCAAAACGTGAACTACAGTCCACGCCAGTACAATGATTCCCCACCAGGGGACTATAATCAAAGGATGGGTGCAACCCGCTCCCCTCCACAAATGAATCAAGAGTTCAGAAACCATCCCAACCGGTATCAATCACCTGAGAGGTATCAGAATAGATCCAATCAGGGGGAAAACAACCAATATCGACCTAGGCCACAGAAAGAGGATCCTAGAGAGGTGGAAAGGTTCCAATGCCTTGAGGCCCAAGTGAAAATGTTAGCTGAGCAAATAGGAAAGCTCTATACAGCGCAAAAACAACCTTCCAAAGAGGGGGCTGATGGCCATAGCAATGACCGGGGGGCTTCCGAAAAGTGACTAAGTACTCATGATAACTGCAGTGCCAAAATGACAGATTGCTCTGATATAATTTTGCATGACAACTCTGAGGTGACTAATGGATTAAAAATGAAAGTACCAGTAAATGAAATTGTGATGGAAAGTGTAAATACTTCTAAAAAAGAGGTACGGTTTAACTTAGAGCTAAATAAAACAGTAAAGATTTGCACAAATGAAAAAGAAACATTAGGAATTCCAAAAGAACAAAGGGACAGATTTAAGAAAAATGACTCATGCATGGGGAATACCAGTGAACAGGGAGTAAGTGGGGATGCCATAGCTCCTTCCCTGGGCAAGCAAAACAATGACCAAACACAGACAGAAAAAGGAAATACTCACAAGGAGGGTACAAGTCAATCACCTGAAAAATTCTTTGAGCCACATATTTTTGAAGAGGCTGAAAGGGCTGGTATTACACTAAATGATCACAAATGCACAGAATTAAAAAATGACAAATTGCTGAATAATGTTGTTACACATGTTCAGTTGGAAGGTTGTAATGTGGTCTCTGATGTTACCCAGATGGATGGGCGAACGGTGGCCACACTCCAAAAAACCTCTGAACATGGAGAAATGAATAAAATATCTCGCACAGAAATGGGTAAAAAGGAGGGAAAAATGTCTTTTCATTTACCAATGTGCTTAGCCAAAAGTGAAAAAGACCTGAGAAAGGTGAGCCCTGAAATCAGTAAGAATTCACATTTCTTATGTGTATTAGAGGAAGTTGAGGACAGATATTATGCACCCATCATTGTAGAAGAAAAATGCCACACCTTTGCTATGATTGACACTGGCGCACAGGCCACAATTATGTCCAAGGAGCTGGTAAAGAGTATCAATGAAGGGAGGCCTCCACAGAGTCAGATCACAGTGAAGGCAAATCAAGGCCCAGTGCATAACTTTAATGGGGAGGAGGTGCCCATCATAGGTGTAACTGAGGTTGACATAAAAATAGGAAAGCACAGAATGAAACAAGAGGTATTGATCACATCTATTTGTGAAATTCCATTTCTGATGGGGACAGATTGCCTGAAAAGATTGTCTCCTCTCATAGATGGGGTGAATGGAGTGCTGTGGTCCTTAACCAAAAAACCATTGAGGCCTAAGAAACTAAAATCCCAAAACAGCAATATAAAAGAATGTCACACCATTGCCAAAACAAATGATGCTGTGGAGGTATACCTCCAGAATAGCTGCATACCTAGTGTCACTGTTATATTAAGGTGTCAAGACAAAGATCAGAGCGACAATGAAAAACTACCTGTACAAATATACTTGGACCCAAGGAAAGATTGGCAGACTGCCATAGACGAACACACATTACGTTTCTATTTAAAAGAGAATACATGCAAACAGAATATTGTTCCTAAAACAGATTCAGAAAAACACATTACCACTCTGGCAGAGATACACATGGAAGATGAGCAACCATGGGTTCACGCTGGTATAAATGATTATCTTAAAACAATAAAAGCCACTTTAGCGCTTGAACATGAAAGGAGTTTCATTAATGAGAAATTGTTGCAAAAAATTATGGAGAGGGAAGAAATCCCGAAATTTAGGATTAAAAACCAATATGTTTCTGGGTTGGACAGTCCAGACTTTGAAAACCGAATTACAGGCAGATGCATGCTTAAAATTAGCATTGGGCAGAAAGCAATTTACCATAATGTATGGATAGTGAGTGGAGCACAAAATGAATTTTACATGGGCAATGACATCATGCACAGAATGTGTATGGTGTTAGATTTCCTTAATCAAAAAATATGGTCACGCCTAGGTGGGCCGGCGCCTGAATTTGAAGACAAAAGAAGGGCTTATCATTGTGCACAACTAGTTCCTTATGCAGTCGAATTACAGATGAGGAAAAATACTATTGTTCCTGCATTTACAAAACAGTTTGCAATAACACTGAAATGCAAAAATGGACAGCAGATGAAAGGCTCTGATGCATTTGTATGCCTGAATGAATCCATAAAACAGCAAGGCCTGGATTATGAATACATTCCATTGGTAGACATTGGTGAGGGATCTGTAAAAATCATGGTAAATAATAAAGGTTGTCAGGACGTTCATTTAGAGGAAAACTCCCCATTAGGAATGGCCATACAAAAATCACATTATACGGCAGATTTAAATAACATGGTGATTGGGAATATTCCTGAAAAATATGTAGATGCCAAGGGCGAGTTACCAGAACACCTGGACTCTCAGCCCAAAGGAATATTTAAAATTCATTCTGTGTATCCTTATGATTCAAATGAGACAGTGTGCTGCCATCAAGAGGATTGCATAATATTTAATTTAAATGAAAATGAAACAGGAAATCAGCCCATTGAAGTGGAAGCTGATCTGCCAAAATATTTGAAAGTGGCAGCTCTACAAAAAGACACAGCCACACAGTTAGAGGAAAGCGCTGAGATTCCTTTACCAGAAGAGTTTCCAGAATTTTCCAGAATGGTAGAAGAGCAGATCTCCTTAGCGGATGCATGTAACAGCGATGAGGATCGACGCAATCTGAGGGAAATATTTATGGAGTTTAAGGATGTATTTGCAAAAGATGCTTATGATTGTGGTTTAACTGATTTACATGTGGCCACACTACCAGAAGGTTGTAGCAGAAATCCAGTGTTTGTACGCCAGTATAGACTACCGCTGGCATGTTTAGAATCATTGGCAGAGATTATTAAAAATTTGGAATCACGGGGAATAATTAGGCCCATTCATAGCACATCCAATACGCCTATTTTAGGTGTGTTAAAGCCAAATGGTCAATGGCGGCTGTGTGCAGACTTAAGAGAGTTAAATAAAAGAGTACCAGTATATAGATGGCCACTACCATTCATTGATCAGGGCCTAGCTCAGATACATGGTTCAAATGTATTTACCACGTTAGATCTCACATCTGGATATTGGTGTGTGCCATTGGCAGAGGAGATACAACACCTATTTTCCTTTACATTTGACAGGACTCAATATGCCTGGCTTAGAGCTCCGTTCGGGTACATCAATAGTGGGAGTGAATTTGGCATATTTTTGAGAAAGGCCATGCCGGATGCAGCGGAAAGAGGGACAATAGTTTATGTGGATGATGTCTTGATAAAAAATGAAAACCTTAAAAGCCATCTTGATGAAATAAGACATGTGCTTGGCCAATTGCAGAAAGCAGGCGCCAAAGTATCTTTGCAAAAAGCACAATGGTGCAAGAAAAAAGTGAACTTTCTAGGGCATGAAGTGACTGAACATGGGCTAAATCCACAAAGGAAGAAAATAGAGGCCATACAAAGATTAAAAGATCCTAAAAATGTGAAAGGAGTAAAAAGTTTATTAGGGATGACAGGCTATAACAGAAAGTTCATTGAGAATTATGCAGAAATCACTCAACCATTGACTAAACTGCTTAAACTAAATACTCCCTGGAGATGGGAAAGAGAGCAGTCTGATGCAGTGGCTAGATTGAAGGAATGTCTTGTAAAGGCACCATGTTTAGCATACCCCATAAAGGACAGGGATTTCTTTATAGAAATAGGCTTTTCTGAACATTGTATGTCAGCAGTGTTATCACAAAAACACGATTTGAATCACAAAACCATTGCATATGCAAGTAAGGCATTTTCCCAAGTTGAAATGAAATTTAATGAATGTGAGAAGGCCCTATTAACCACTGTGTGGGCGCTACAACATTTTCGCCCCATTGTTCAGGGAGAAAAGGTGATTATTGAAACAAATCATCAACCTCTGCAATTTTTAGAGAGTAAAAGAATTAGATCAGGCAATCTAGCGCAATCCAGAATCACTTCATGGACGCTGGCATTACAAGGTTTTCCCGTAGAAGTAAGATATGGACAAAATAAAAAGAGCCCAATTGCTCAAGGGTTAGCTGACTTACATGACTGTGCAGCTGAACAAATACCAAATGAAATGGAAGTGGAAGCTAGTTTGCAGGAATTTGAACAATCACCACACAAAGCTTTTGATGAAAAAACATGCAAGGATTTGCCAACTGTATATGTGGATGGTTGTGCTTTTCACATTGAAAATGACAGTAATAAACAATTAGTGGCAGGAATAGGAAATGTCTGGTTGAAATGTGAAGGCGTTCCTAGTATAGGGATGAGGATTGGAGATAGGAGCAGTCAGGTAGCGGAATTGGCAGCCATCTATAAAGCAATTGCTACTGCAGTTGATAAAAAGTTCAGTGAAATTGTCCTGGTGACTGATTCTGACTATGCACGGAATAGCTTTGTGGAGTATTTGCCTGGTTGGAAAGCAAGAGGCATGGTTACATACAACAAAAAGCCACTTAAACATGGAAAAATGATACAAGCCATAGACAAATTGGTGTCAGAAAATAATTTAACAATATACTGGAGAAAAATTCGTGGGCATTTAAAAACACCAGGAGAGGATAAGGAGGGAAATGATAAGGCAGACCATCTGGCTAAGATTGGGGCTGTGATGGGAGAATTGCTACCTATTGATTATTTAATGGGTGAAATACAAATTGATGCAGTCACACGTTCTAAAGCACCAAAGGAGGTAGATCAACCGGTGGTGCAGTGGAGTCATGACACGCCAGACCAAGATTTGATTGAGGCACAAAAGAATGATCAAATTTTGGGAATCTATTATAATCATTTGATAGATCCTGAAAAAAATCCTTTAACAGAAAATGATTGTATGGGAAAAGAAGAGTTGAGGGTGTTATTAAAGAACAAAACACGAATTAGATTACAGGATGGGCTCATGATTAGAGAGTCCATAACAGGGCAAATACAGTGGGTAGTACCCCTTTCATTCAGAGGACTAATGCTACACCATGCACACGATGCCATAACTGCAGGCCATAGAGGTTCACAAAAGACATTAGAAATACTAAAAGATTATGCTTACTGGCCACATATGTCCCAAGATGTGGAATTATATACTAGAGGATGTCTAGTATGCGCCCAATTTAAACCTGCTTCACCAATGCATAGAGCACCATTGATGAAAAGAGGCCTAACTCTCCCATGGTCAGATTTGCAAATAGACTATGTAGGTCCTTTAAAAAGGTCAAGCAGGGGACACCGCTATATTTTGAGTGTGGTATGTTTGATGTCAAAGTGGATTGAGTGCATTCCCGCACCAGATTGTAGTGCGCAAACAGCAGCCACATTGCTGGTGAACCATGTGTTCTCAAGGTTTGGGTTGCCACAAAGAATTGAGTCAGACAGAGGAAGTCATTTCACAAGTACTCTAATGAGTAAGGTATGGCAAATACTAGGTGTGAAAAGGAAACTACATATCGCATATCGGGCGGCGTCGTCAGGTACAGTTGAAAGAAGCAATAGGTCTGTTGTGGACATTTTAAAGAAATTTGTGGCAGAAGCAGGTTCCAGCTGGGATTTGCGTTTACCATTGGTTTTGATGGCAATCAGGTCGACTCCTACCAAAGCAACAGGTGTTAGCCCCCATGAGGTCTTAACAGGTAGGAAAATGGTGTTACCACAACACCTACTATACAGAACACATGAGCAAACTCTAGTGAGTGCATCCACAGTTCATGAATATATTGATGAACTGAGGAGGCATTTGCAACATGCATTTGCTTTTGTGCAGAGAAATCTGGAAAGAGCTGCTGACAGTGCTAAGTCATATTATGACAAAAAGACATCAGTAAAGGAATACAATGTAGGGGATCAGGTGTACAAGTTTCATTTTGGAAAAAGTAAACAGAAAAATTCTAAATTTCTGGCAGCCTGGCAGGGGCCATTTCGAATTATAGATAAAGTCTCTCCTGTAGTGTATAAAATTTTGAAAAAGGAAGGTGAAACAGCAATAGAGCAGTTTGTCCATGTAAATCAAATCAAACCATGCCATCCCAGACATGAGATCAGGCAGCTTGAGCATGTGGAAACGGATAGAGTCCCTTGAGAAAATAAATGGGTGTGATCAGGAGGCAGTGACAAAGAAGTTAAAAAAAAAAAAAAAAAGTTGATTGTTAGGATGGCACATAAACACTGTAATATATGTGAAAATATATAATAAATAAATAAATAAATAAATAAATAAATAAATAAATAAATAAATAAATGCACATATAACGGAAGCTCGTGGTTGGTGTGCAGAGAGAAAGTGTATTAAATATTGAATGCTGTTTTATATGTGTTTGTTTTCTTTTAAACTTTGTTTAATTTCAAAAAAAAAAAAAAAAAAAAAAAAAAAAAAAAAAAAAAAAAAAAAAAAAAAAACGAAGTATTTTTACCGAGCATGTTTTATTTTTGGCAAAAGGATGAAGTTAGTATTGTGCTATGTACTTAATCTGTTTATTTTCTATTTTGATTTAGACGATTAACATTATTTGATCGGAGGTTCCGGGACCAGAGGCCACGGGAGACGATGGAGTCCTGGAGACCTCGAGGACGGATTCCGGGAAAGCCCCAAAGAGGGGTGAAGACCAAGGCTACAAAGCGATCAGCATTGAAGATGATACCGATGACATGTTTAACGATAGTGATATTTGGAGGGATCTTCAAGAATTCAGAAGCACAGGTTGTCATTGAACCTGGACCAGCATCTGGTATCGCGGTAGAAGAAGCACCAGGATTCATCATGAGTGATAGAAGGATGATTTTCCAAAATATCTACATACCATTGAATCCTGAGATTTTGATTGAAAAACATTTGAACAATACCGGAATTAAGATTGAACAGACTAAAGAGTGGCTGGAAATAAGAAAAGAGGACGCTAAGCAGTCAATAAGAGATATATTAATGCAATTGGAAAAAACATTCGTGAATTCAGCAGACATTAAGAAGAAGAGAGGAAAGAGAGGTGCGGTGATGCTCGCGATATCAATGGTAATGTCTATAATTGGAGCAATAATAGGTACTACAATATCAACAGCCAATTCTATTTCGGTAGGAACACTGAGTACTAAAGCACAACAACTGAGTATTGACCTAGAAATAATACAAAAGACATTAGATGGAATTAGAGGGGGACTGGATGAACAAGTAAGGTTCATAAATGAAACTGCAATCATTCTAAATGAACAAGCGGATGTGATGCAACGGGCGACTAAAATAATACTTAAGCATGACAGAACTTTAAATGAAATATTGAACATAATGAGTCCTGTTGATAGACTATTAACGAATTATATGAGAGAAGTTCAAACTGCAGTTTCACAATTGATTCAAGGACATATTCCCTTGTATTTTGTTTCGCAGGATATCATTCGGCAAATGATAGAAAGATTGACCAGGAGGGAAATTGACCTTATACAGATAAGAATTGCATTCGAAATGGGGAATGCAATGCCGTTATATGTGGACTTGGAAAGACTAGAGATCGGATTTTTGCTATGCATCCCATTTGTAGCCCCTGAACTTATTTATCAAACGAAGTGGGTACACAACGTGGGATTTTGGCAAGAGGACAAATTCATTAAGATTAAGACTCCAGAAGTGGTGGCATTTCAGTCATGGGAACCTGAAGTTTATTTAATACCAAACCTGGAAACATGTGTAACATTTAAAGAACAAAATTATATGTGTCCAGGTAAACCGTTTGTTCCTGATGCCACAGATGCTATTTGTGGATTGAAATCTGACCCAAGTATATCAGAGGGATGTGAAGTGATTATTAGTAATATGGGGAGTGAAGAAATGGCACAGGCTAAGATGGTCAGAGGTAAATGGTTGGTCAGTACCTGTTTAAAGAACATGACGGTAGTACATTTAAACCATGGAACATACGTGGTTAAACAGGTAAAATATAATGTTTTTTATTTACAGGTTCCAAAGGATGCAATTGTGTCAATTGGAGGATTAACATTGTTCCATGTAACAAATGATGTTTGGGAAAGCCAAGTGGAAAATATCGATTTTTTTCAAAGGGATACTTTTCCAATAGATCCAGATGTGGAATATTTATTGAATCACAAGGAAAGACATGTTATGAAAATGAATTTGCGAAAAAACAATATTACAATTAGTAATCTGGGCATAATAGAAGTGGAAAGATTTAATTGGGGAACCTGGGGGGAACGCTCAATAGTGGGTTTGGCTATCCTGGTGCTAATCATGGGTGGATGGTTGATTGTGCTATCAGTAAAAATGAAAATGTTACTGATTTTACTGACTACGTCAGGAAGAGAAAGATATCCCAATACACATGCATTTTAAGAGAAAAAGAAAGAACAAGTTGTTTTTAGAGATTGGCTTGGATTAAAGCCAAGTTCTAAAAACAAAAGGAGGGTATATGTAAGGATATATGGCATGTTACAGCACAGAGTACAGTACTACTGCACAAGTAGCATTTTTTTTTTTGCAGCACCACCACAAGGGTGCGGTGCATTGCTATATGGGTTAGCAGATTAACAAGGAAAGACAGGCTATTCAGTCAAAAAACGATTTTAACATGTAAGATGCAAAGCTATTTTTACAGTTAAAAGCACACGTGTTCATTTAAAAATGCACACTATTTTTCACCTGAAATGCCTATATTGCTAGAGACACATTTGAAAATTAACAGCTAATCTATTAACAATTAACCTGACTAATAAAACCTTATTTTAATATAACCCACTAATAAAATGTGTTCTCTACTGCAGAATTAGGCATACTTTGAAAACCATTTAAATGAGTCTGCAGATTTTTCTCTTCTCTGCATGATTCTCCGTGTTGTTGTGCACAGTAACTGCAGGAGGAAGGAAGTCAGATTTGCAACAATTGCAAATGTATAAGCGAAGCTATTGTTAAAGAGTAGGAGGATGAGAGATGATGGATTTCATTGGAACACGTCATAAAGAGGGCTGAGAGGAAAGTTTTAGTGGGCAGTAGCAGGGAAAAAGACGGGCAGACATCTTTCTGCACTACTGGGGAGAAGACCTGGCTGTGGGGGTGTCCTGCTGCAGTCGAGACTGGGGAAAGCTGAAAGAATTACATTTCCACTGGCAGAGGCTGTCCTATCTGAAAAAGCTGAGAATTCCAGGCAATGACCCCGGCTTGAGAAGGCAAGCGTTCCTTTTTGTTGGAGTTAAGCCAAGAGAGCCACATTCACAGAGAAAATTCTCTAAACAGATAAGGTAATTACCTAACTGGGGGAGCTGTGTGTGTGCACGAAAGTATGCAGTCAGTGTAGAAAAATGAAAGTCCCGTGCGTGTCTTAATCAAGTGCTAATGTTGCAATTTAAGTTCTGTTCTCCGCCACTATAATTGCAGTGTGTCATTGAAAATGCTTTGATTGTTCCCTTTTATTGCTGTAAAGAATGAGATTATGTCTAAATGCAAATTTTATAATACAGAAAATATTTGAAAACAGACGGGTGGTTTATTTTCTATTTACCATTACAATGCCAATGATGTGGGGAGATTTTTAAACAGTGCAATGGTCATTTTAAGACAGATGTGTGTATGTCAGAATCAGTATGAATAATTGTGAGTGACTGTAGTATAACTTGTTGGAGGTACATGAGCCAACGGGAAGAGAGACTCTCTGAACATAGCTCCCTACCGTATATAAGGTAGTGGAAATTACCACAAGACTACCACATATAGCTCTCTGTCGTAAATAAGTCAGTGAGTTTGCCCATGGTGGCGCACCAACACTATCCCCGGAAATTGTGGTTTCCCTAGAATGCAGGTCTGAGGTCTCTCTAGTGATCACACGAAAAATCTAAGCGAAGATAAGGGATTCTGGACATTGGGGCCACAAATAAAACAAGGGAATTATGCTCACCAAAATACCACCAACCACGTATACCAAATATGCAGGTCTGGGTGCTGAAATAATGCATGTCCATTGTATTATTGTTGCACATGGCCAAATCTGAATACAAAGAGTGATTATTGCTAAGTTATTTCTCAGCGGTAATAAAATACCGTCAGGCCCCAAATCTCCACAAAATACCCTACAACACCACCCCAGATGTAATGGCTCAATTAGGTATATTTTGACGAGGTACTGCTAGTGGGGAATTGCATTTGCTGGGTGGAGGAAGCCTCAAGGATTACAGACAGGTAGATGGCTGTTTCAGTACTTTAAATATACTATACTATGTGTATACTATGCATTTCATAGTATACACAGAAAGAGACAATTCAATTTGTGTTGGTCAGCAGTAGAGAAGAAGTCATTTATCATTCACTTAGAATTTCTGAAAGAATGCCCGTAGTTGGTTACTAGGAGGCTCGAGAATTCAGAGACTTTAGTCCAGAAACCTTAACATATATATTGCAAGTGTTAGAGGTGGTATTTAATGAGCAGGAGAGGTTATTTTATGTAGCCTATCATACAGCCATTCTGTGAACTCCAGGAGATATTGTATGTGTAGTTAGCAGATATGTTCCTGATCAGCCCCATATCACCACCACTGTGTGTATAACCATCCTTTTCTTATTTGTGGCAGGGATTGTTTCCTGCTATGCAGATTCTGTAACAGAAAAGGATCTGTGATGATAAACACAGCGCTCCCCTGGACTGCTCCTCTTCACGTGACCCATTAAACGTTTGCTTCTTTTGCACTTGTGGAAGTGCATAGGGAAGGACATGCTCTGCTAAAGGATTTGGACTCACTTATGAGACGCAGAAAATGTCTGTATTAATAAAGTGTGTCTGTTATTGGAGTGTCGAAGTTGAACATTGAGGCTGAAAGTTGATGGCCCTTATAGAAAAATGACAATTATTTTCTTTTTATATTGTGTCAGTTGTGCAAAACGGCGGTTTATGAATGTGCAGACCACCACCTCGATGTTTTAACATGAGTAGAGTGACGTCATTGTGGGATACAATCGGGTGTGGGGAGGCTAATAAATGTAGCAGGAATGGTAGCCAAGTATTGTTTCCTTATATGAAACTTTCTTTATTCTTTTGATGCCTTCACAACACCCAATTTTCACTGGCCCTAGAATGTATTATTTTTCTCTAACACAGCAGCAGACTTGAGGATATTCCTGTTCCATTTACTGAAGGCAACACTTCTGCATGATAATAAGAACTGGCAATGCATGCCTCAGAAGCTGTGGAGCTCAAGACTTTCTGATGAAATTTGAGGTAACTGGGTGAAGGCCACCGGCTGGCCGTTTTGAGGAGTACACCAGTTCTAACCAGAAAATACAATGATCCCTCATAGGGGACCAAATGTGCATAAGTGAGTGGAGAATATACACCTCTCACTTGAGGAGGACAAAACCAGAAAGCGTCAAAATCCTCATCATGACCTGGAAGCTATTTGTCAAATGTTCCTTGGGAGCAATGGACATGGAAGACAGACACTTGTGACAGTTCAATTAATGTTTTTGTCAAACAAGAGGCGGAAACAGCATGTCTATGTAGACATCCTTGAAGACATATGGTTGAGCATCTTGATGTGTTTAAGGGGAGCAGAGCAGGTTCATTTTTATTTTATTTCTATTTTTTACATTTATAAAGTACAAAAAGCAGCCCTTGGGCATTGTTGCGCTGTTACATGAACACTTGCTTGGTTAAACATGAATGAATGACATCCTGTCTGTGGCTCGTGGGTTACAGAGAACCTAATAAGACAGAACAGATAGTGGTAAAAAGTATACTGTTACAGAGGATAGGGAGCATCTATGGATCAGAGGGTTACAGGTGAACCGGCTACAACTATTACATTTGAGAAAACAGCAGTGGCAAAGGGGAGTGCCTAAGGGTGATGTCTGACTAGTTGAAGAGCCTCGTTTTAAGGGCTTTCAGAAAGCAAGGTGCAAGGTCTCATTCCTTAGGATAGTTGGCAGGGCATTCCATTGTCTTGGAGCTGTGATTGGGAAGCTGGTTTGAGTTGTCAGGATTATGATGGGCCTCTGTCCATTATTGTGCAAGATACTTCCTATAATAAACCTTTGCCTGTTCATCTATTGAAAATTAAACTATGGAGCTAATTTTGCTGCGATTCGAAATTGAACAGCGGGAACCTGTACATGGGAAGCAATAATATTGCATGCTAAACACAAAAGAATCCATAAGAAAACATTTCATTGATACATCCAGTGTCCACAATTCTTCATATTGCTTGAAATCACACTTAGTCCAAAATGTCAAAATTTGTAAACACAATACATCAGGTAGATGACACATAACCTCACACTTACAGCTCTTCTATAGCCATATTTCTATTCCTAATATTCATAGACGAGCATACCCTTAGAGCGTATGTCAAGACTAATTTCACCATCACACACACATGAAGATTGCTGGTGTGCAATTCCACTATGTAAGTGTGGCAGTACTTTGTAGAGAATGAAAAACACCTGGATCTACAAACGTGCACACTCTTTTGGAAAATGGTATGCCGAGGGAAGCCAAGAAGCAACGTGTATAACATATCTATGCAGTCCCTTTGCTGTGGCACCATGCACCAACATGGGAAGACCAGGAGACAACTAAGACGCAGCTCTTCTCATACCATCAGACATTCAACATTCTTCCACCACTATACACAATGACTTTAAAAATACTTCAGCTGTATCAGTACCTGGGACTAGGTTACCAGGCTCTAAACCCTGTAACCCGCTGATGCATGAAGGGTATTCACTAAGGCATTAGGACCGTGTTATGGAAGTCCCATGACAGGCAGGGCCTGTTTGATGCTAACCTAGCTATACAGTTGGAAACAGATACTATTTATTTATTTATTTATTTATTTATTTATTTGCATTTTTAGAGCGCAGCAGCTGCCCTAGGGCACCGTGGCGCTGTTACAAGAAAGTTTACCTTGCCCTATCTGTGTTACAAAAAAAAAAAAACTGCCTGATACAGCTGGGACAATTCTGGAGAGTTACCAGCTGTTGTTGTTTCTCTCTTACAGCAGTGTCAGGACTTTGCAATGTCTTTATAGCTATAGTGGGATGGGCACTGTGGCAGTCAGTGGGGCAGAACATCCAGTTAAGCATGTACATATGCACCAAAGGTCAGAGCATGGACTACAAGGCACACACTGGGTTGTAGTACCTTTTTCCAACAGCCAAGATGGTCCATGGTTGGTGTAATTGGGGGCAGAAGGTGTGTACAGTTGAACACCAGGGAACTTTCTGAATGCAAGACTTTAAGGACAGGGCAGAAGCCACAAGGACACAGACATATGGGAGAACGTGGAGGGAGTGGAAGCACAGTGGCTAAAGTCCCTTGGTTTGAATTTATTGTAATAATAGATCAAATGTCCTTGTTGCCTTACAAATTGGCAAAATAATGCACACCCCCTGCTCTGTACACAATTGCCACCTCATGGTAACATTGCTTTATCAGCAATTCTGAGCCTCTGAAAGAAACGTCCAGTGTGGGCCAAACTATCAACTACCATTTCAGCTGGACTCACCATGCCAAAAGGGCACTTTACCAACTTTACATGCATCACAATTCGCCACAGCACAACCATAAGACATTAAGTATCTGTTGGCTCCCTTTTTGGACCCACATCAAGGTAAAATTGAATGTTTTTCATAGGTATGTCTCATGGGAGGAGGCGTTGAAGTGTGCATAAGAAGGCGCTATGCGAAAGGAAGCTGTGCTGCGGTGTGTGCAATGTCTACTCTAGAAAGTTCAGGCAGCAGTAAGTGCAGTTAGAAATACCTTAAGGTAGCTTTACGCTTTTTGGAAAGGCTCAATAAGAAAGGTGAACAGAAAAATTCACTAAATTTTTCTATTATTTCTCATTTTAAAAACATTTTCTCATGGAGGCTACACAACAGTATTATTCTTCTTAAAAAGTAATTCTGAAATGTATCACTGTATTTGAGAAAAACATGGACATTTCTAAGCCGCACAATGGATGACATGATGCAGAGGGTGCCAGCAACTATGGACCTAAAGTTCAATATTACTAAAGTACATGCTCATCATTGTAAGGCTTGTTTATAAACAACATTCTTTGTTTCACTTCCCGGTGAACACTAACCCTTCAATAACGTTGGGCAGCAATTTTTTAATGGATAGACTGGTGTCATTTCACAGCCTAGGTGGGTCGAGATTGCGAAGCAGCATGATGGGTGACCCAACGTTCAGTCGAAGGTGATATGGTGGTATTCCTGGAGGTCGAGTGAGTTGATTCATTCTGTTGGATAGTTTATGGCTTTGTCGGCATCCACCACTGAATTGAATGAGTTTCACTCAGCTACTGTGCCCAGAAGCATATCCTGAATCTGATCCTAGGGCCTGGACCTCGAGTTGTGTTCCTCGTGTCGGGAACAGTCCTTCTACGATCACATTGATGTTTTGCCAATTTCAGGCAACTGTCTCATGTTTGAAGGTGCTGAAATCTGGTGAAAGGGGTGGGGTGTCCAAATGGCATGTAGCTAGTAATGGCAGGAGGGTCCTAACAGATAACTATGCAAAATCTGGTACAGACTGGTGAAACAGTGTGGAATTGTATAAGGATCAACGCTTCGCCAAGCCACAAACCCACAAACAAATTTTGACTTGTGCTGAAATCCGGTAAATGGGGTGGCGTGTCCAAATGTCATGTAGCCAGTAATGTCTGGAGGGTCCTAACAGGTAAATCTGCAAAATTTGGTGGAGATTGGTGAAACAGTGTGGAATTGTATAAGGATCAACGCTTCGCCAAGCCACAAACCCACAAACAAATGTTGACTTTTGCTGAAATCCAGGGAAAGGGGTAGGGTCTCCAAATGTCATGTAGCTAGTAATGTCTGGAGGGTCTTAACAGGTAAATATGCACAATTTGGTGCAGATTGGTGAAACAGTGTGGAATTATACAAGGAACAACAACTTCACCAAGCCACAAACCCACAAACACATTTTGACTTGGGCTGAAATCCAGGGAACGGGATGGGGTGTCTAAATGTCATATAGCCAGTAAGTTCTGGAGGGTCTTAAGAGGTGACTATGCACACTTTAGTGCAGATTGATGAAACAGTGTGTAATTGTATAAGGAAAAACACTATGCCACAAACCACAGACCCACAAACAAATGTTGACTTTTGCTGAAATCTGTGGGGATGTGTTTGCATACCCATCAATTTTATATATATTGATGAGTATGTTGCAGACTGAAACTGTTATTGCCTCGCTACACTAACTTCAATGAGCTACATGAATAAATAAATATTAACACAAAACACATGACTCAGTGTTTGTGATATAACATTAGAAATCATCATTAATCTGTATAGATGCTGCTTCCCTCTACAAGACCAAGACTAATATTCCCAAAGCAACGTCTTTTGTTGATTAAAGCATTTTCAGCACTTTTAGCAAATTAATGCACTTTTAAGCACTAATGTCTAAACTGACATTAGGCATATATCACAATGATACTTTTACTACCTACACTAACATACATTTTAGAATGTAAACATGGCATTTAAAATACAAGGAACCATTTTCTTACACCACTCAAGTTGCACAACTTGCACAATTCCATTGAGGCTTCCAGAGCCAAAACTATACATGATGTTATATGATCGAACAGGATGACTAAGTCAGTGGCTCCCCTACACTTCCCACCCCCGGAGGGCAGAAAGGGTAAAATACCATGTCATAAGGGTACCTCATTCAGGATAGTTAGAGAAAGCACACTAAAAATGTCCTACCCACAAACCTCCATAAATAAAACCTTTGCAAAAGTAACAATTTGTGAACTGATAATGTTTGTGCGTGTGCTGTGATAAGTTCACAAGAGAAGGCTGGGGATTCAGGAGAGGAGACCTTGGAGCTGGGGACTTCTAACGACTTGGTGATGCTGTCCCACAAGGTATTATATGGAGGATGCCCGGGGCACCCACCCCATCACTAGCCTCATATTTTGCTTGTCTGCTAGTGCAGTGGAATGATCTCAAATGTACCCTTTCCATTTAGGAGTGTACAGGAGGTCATCTGCCCTAGATTCCTTTCTCTGAAGCTCCCATTTGATCCAGATCGTAAAGGAATACATTTAATTTTCCTTCTAAGGGGCCCCTCCTTCACATTGCCTTTGTGCCTCTTCCTGCTGTCTGTACCTCCCACTTCTCAATTAGGCCTTTGCTCTTACTTTTCAAATATTCTGGTATATACTGAGACCTCTTCTCCTATCAGTTTCCCCTCTCTTGGTGTCTTTTCCCATCCCTCCGTTTGTATCTGGTTTTCTTTTACCACTCCCCTGTCACTCCCATCAATCCTGAACCTCCCCTTTGTCTGTCTGTGTAACTCTCTCTCTCTGTCCTCTTCTTCTCCTTCCTCTCTCTATATATCACCTCTCCTTACCTTCTCTGCTCTGACATCTCTCTCTCTCTCTCTCTCTCTCTCTCTCTGACGGGTTTTCTCCCCTGGTCTGCTTATTTTCCTTTCCTTCATTGTGACCCCACTCTACTATTCAGCACCAGAGGAACAGAAACGGAGAAACCATGCAAAACCCCTATTGAGAGTGTGAAGCCGGCTGATGTTGAGACCCATTGTAATATGCAGGCCAGTTCAAAACATTGTGTTCCAACATAAGGCCTAGTGAATGAACACAATGGGCCTCTTTCAACTTTACCAAAGTGGAGAGGTGCTCAAGTGAAGGGAAGGTGTGCCTGGAAACTTAAAACTACTTAATGTGCCAATGCATTCCAAAAGACATGTGTTGCTGCAAATGCTGTTATGATAAACTGTGAAAAGCCACAATTTGACTAGAAAAGACTGATAGCAGCATGTTACAGTAACTTCTATGCAACATAATACTGCCATACAGAAATCTAAGTGAAGCCGAGCATATTGCATTTAACACAAATAAAAACACTTACTTTCCAACATCCAAAATGGCATAATTCAAAAGGAAAGGCCTATTTGGTTTTAAAGTGAACCCTGGTTTCCCAAGTTAACGGTGACCTATGTGTGAACAATGCAGAAAGAGACACTCATGTCTTTTCGACTATTATAATAAAGAAAAACTTTACTCATCGACAGCAGTAATGTGTGTAGAAACACACATTACTGATAAGCAGATGTCCAAGTCATGTTACTTGGAAGAAATGAAACACATCGGGGGTGAGCCAGATGTTAAACTAGAGGCTTCTATATTAATGATTGCCTTTTACAACACATTGGGCACGTTTTCATCAATTATAGGAGAACCGTACATCGTGGTGGGCTCATTCAGGACTCATTAAAAAAAATGATCAAAAGCCTGTCAGTTCTATGTAAATATTAACCATATGCCATGTGTGTAATGTGGGATAGAGATGAAAAATCCAAAACTTGGTGGGCTGATAGAAATAAAAATGGATGTGTGTTTTGTGAAGTTTAATATTTGTAACTATTTCAGCTCCTGAATACACCACAAAAATATGACAGCTCCTCCCAGGAAGGATGTGCCACGATAAAATGTGTGTCCCCCGATTCATCATAAATTGTAGAATTCAAAAAAATATATGTTATCTGAAAGGAGAAGTTAGTTGCCATTTAGTGACATTCTGTGAAAACCAAATATGTAAAACAAATGTTATTTGAAATTATGCATTTCTCTCTTCCCTTCATTATCCACAATCCAGACCTCCTGAACTCAATATCCAATAGACTGGCAGTGGGCAGATTGGTGGGAGGGGGTGAAAGAGAGATGGCCAATCTGAAGTGTGGGAATATTCATAAAGTATATGTGTCATCGGCACTATATAATATCAATTTTGAATCTGAAAGGGAGGAACAACTTGTCTAACAAGCGAGACAAGGAGAGACCAGAAGAAGGGGAGCAAGAACCAGAGAATGGAGACAAAAGCCTAACCAAGACAGACAGTAGACCCTGGGACTTTTGCTGGGGACTTCTGTTTTGAAAACTGGGAGCCCTATTTGAAAGAGGCCTGTGGCTGAAATCTGACTGGCCTCCTGAGCACATAATAGAGACCTGCTATGTAAGTAAATATATCCCCAAAGCTATCCATTGTGTTGGGAACTACCTGCCTTAATCCTTTCATGTGGGTGTGGGTTAAAACTGTGTAGACCCTTAGCACATTTAAGTAAAGTTAATTAAATTAATTCCTGTATAGAAAAGATCACAAGGTGAATTATGTTAAAATATGAAATTACCAAATCTCTTTCCCAGTGTTACAGTCACTATAGTCAATAAAGTATTGGGTGACCCTATTTTCCCATTTATTCCCAAACCAGAATCCCCAAAAGCCCTGCATGTCATTTTGAATCTAGTGTGTTCCAAAACGAATTTCCTCATTCATTCCCAAATCAGAATCTCAAAAACCCCTGCATTTCATTTGAATATGTGTTCCCAAAAAAATGAATTTCCCATTGAGTTTATTTCCCAAACCTTTCCTTTCCAAATAAAAAGCCCAAATGAAATTCCTAATCTATTCCCACTCCCTATACCTTGCCTTTGGGGGTGCTGGGAGAAAAGAGCATGTTGATCAATGAAGTGAAGACTGTGCATTGTTAAAGTGCCCTTTGTGTAAATTGAAGAGAAATCCCATGGTGCTGATTTGAAATTCAATCTGTGTTTACAACAACACAGATTGAATTTCAATTACATGTTGGTCATATTGATGTAAACACATTTCTTTAGTGATTATTGTGTTGCGCCGCAGAGTCATTGGTTTGTGTTATTGTAAAGAAATCCCTATCCATTGTGTAAATGAAAATACATGTATACTATTATTTCTATACACTAGACTGGTTCCTGACTTATTGGAGATATAGGGGTATCAATTGAGTGTTATTATAAGGGATGGAGGCTTTGTTTTGCGACACCTTGATTGGGCGGGAGGAGGAACTCCCCGAGTTGAGAGTATCATTTCTGCCTATCATTCTACTCTCTGTCCAACTGACTTTCAACACCCACACTTCCCATCTGTCTGGCTCACTTTTTATACCCTTAGCAGTGTTGGCAATTGGTGTTGTAAGTGTGAGATCTGTATCATCGGCGTGCGGCTCAGTAGGGGGTTTTATGAATGCTGTGTACTGGGGACAACAACATTTTACTCAGGTGATAAAGCTTGTGCAGTGGATGACCCATGGTGTCCTATGCCAAGGTTATGTAATGGCCATCCACCATCTTGAAGTCTTTGAAAACCTTTCGTCCAACCAACACACTTAGTGATGGTACGGCTGTATTCTTTTGCAGTACCTTACACGTGGTAGGGCATTTGCTTACAATGAACTAACACAAGCTCCAAGGACTTGATGTGGGAAGTGTTTTCAGTGGCTTGTATGAGATGCAGCTGTGTACCTGTCACCAGCTGCTAAGTAACATGTGCTGGTGACAACAGATATCTCACTGAGCATCCTGCTCATGGACCCATGGGTAATATGCCCTTGTGTCCTGGGGCTTCTTATTTTCAAACCAGGGTTATGTTTCCTGGGCAACTATGTGGTCCTGGCACACTAGCAGGCAAGTGAAATATAAGGATAGCGATGGGATGGTGCCCAGGGGGATCCTCCACAGAAAGCCCCTTGGGCCAGCATTGCTGAGTGGTTTAAAGTCCTGAAACCCCGAGCTTGCCCACCCCATTCCCCAGCCTTCTCTTGTGACCTCATCACAAAACAAACAATTTCCCTGCTGCCTGGAAGGCATACAGAGGACCCAGGGCATGAGTAGCCCTTCTTCATTTTATTAAGCCATCTTGGTCCTTGGGCAAGTGAAAGCACCCTCACCACCCAGAGCCAGTTCTACCTCTGCCCTCCCCCTGCCCTCCCTCACTGCATCCGATTGGTGTTCCTCAGGTCGCGAGACCCGGAACACCTCATTTGAGAATCTCCTGCAGGGTGGTCTTGCCCGAGCAGCTGCCTTCCGTAGGGCTTGTGCCACCCCCTTTTGACTGTTTGCCTAGAGACCTAGCCATACCAAAGGCCACACTATACCTCTACAACTGCCTCCAGTTAAGGGACATCTTCATTGAATCTTACCTCCACTGTATTTTGCTACACCTGCATAGTGCTTCCCAGAGTGCTCCAACTGTGGGTTTGTTTAATTAAAACTTCACCACTGTTTTTGTCTGCATTTTGCGTCGCTTGGTTTCCCAGTTTAGATTTCAGCTTTTTAACTCACCACTGCTTGTATTTGCCACACTTACATTTTGCCTGGCTAGGTTTCCCAGTTTAGATGGCAGCTGTGAAGCGTGCCACTGTTGATATCTGCCATACTTGCATTTTGCCTTGCTAGTTTTCATAGTTTAGATTACCGTTTTAATCTCACCTCTGTTTGTATTTGTCACACTTGCCTTTTGCCTGGTTTGGGTCCCCAGTTTGAATTGAAGCCTTTGAATCTCGGCACTGTTTGTAATTTGGCACAGGTAGGTTTGCCACTGTGAATTTCCCCACTGTTGTATTTTGCTGGTACTTGTGTGCTGCAACCCGCTGAATGCAGTTGAGCCCCAAGAGGGCCTATGTTCACATAGCCACATACATTTGACATGCACACTATTTGACTCTACCCTACCCTAAAAAGACATCACCTTTGGCTTGAGCACCACCATCCATAGAATACAGCTGAGTCCCACGCAGAATCCTGTCCAGCTGTTTACATAGCTTGACTCTCTTGACAATTTGTCACAGCACCCGTCCCACACTTTACAATGTGGGCTTTTGTTAGGGACCTAGCCATTCCTTACCCACCGTTGATTAGGCTATAATTGCATGTTTCTACTCCTCTCACTACTACAGTGTTTCGAGGCCAGACCAATGGCAGCAGGCACTATACAAATGCCATATTACATAACATACAGATACACAGTTAACAAAGTAGTAAGCTGCCAAAGGCTTTCTTTAAGGAGGTTTGTGAGTAGCACATTTTTGGTGTCCTTTTGTGAACTGTCCAGAAGGAAGCACTCTTCAGCCCTATCTACCTCCACCTCACTTGAAGTAGTCCTGTGCCAACTAATACTGCTACATTTGCATCTGATTGGATATTGGTCATGTGTTTGCCAGCTTATCATGCTTTTCTCTTTAATCACTGTGCTTCAATTGGCACATTTTAAAACATATGATATGATATGGCATTTATAAAGCACCTATACACAAGTGTTTCAAGGCGCGACACGGCAAGGGAGGGGGAACAGAGGGAAGACAGAGACAGCAATGCTACTAGGACAAGTATCATTCAGATCTCGCAAGTGCAGCGGAAGGGTGAAGAGGAAAAGTGCAGAGTGGGGGGCGGGGGGCAGAGCAGTACATGGGGTAATAGAATAAATAAAAACAATAAGAGAATTAGGGCCAGCTGGTGGCAAGTGCATATATATAAACTGCTATTATTTGGAATGTATTTGTTAGCGTTATTAATTATAACACAGATCATTAAAAAAAAATAAACAAGGTAAACCGATTTTACCTTTGTATGAATTCATTGCACATTCTCGTGTGTAGCACAATTCTAGAGGACTCTTAAAAAAAAAAATAGCAAAGCCCATGTTTGGGCAATATTGATTTTTTACAGATGCTAATGGAAATTATGTAAACATTGCTCCATGGACTTTAGCATTCTAGAAGTGAGGAAGCAGAGGGCAGCTATCACTATCTTCATCTTCCTCAAGGGCATAGTTGCAGGTAAGGAGAACACCACGTGGCTCTGGGGCTGCGGGTCTGTAACATGGGAGTCACGAGGTAGGACTCGCCATGGAAAGGATCACGTGACTTGGAATCGCCTACCAGGGAAATAAAGATGCATGGATGGAAACATTACCTGCTAGAGCTTTGGTGTCAAGATACGATCTCAAAATCATTGCACCGAAACAGGCCAGCGATCAAAGCCTCAAAGAAAAAGAGGAGTCAAATACTAGTTTAAAGTCACATTTTCACATTTTGGGGCAGTGAGTGGGAGGATGCAGTGTCACACTGCTTCTATGTCGGCAACACAGCAGGCGTAACATTGATTTTTATAAACCAGGTTTCTGTTCAACTTGTCTACAAACCCACACTGGATCATATACCTCATTTTGCTGGATGGAGCTTCTGGGCAGACACATTTGTTTCATTTAATGTTGGCACACTGTGCTTCAATCGTGCCCATGGGCTTGAAATAAATTAGCTGCAAAGTGAAATATAAGGTTGTTTTCGTTGCTTTAATGCTTTTGTTATATTTTATTTATCCACAAATGATGAAATATTTATTTTGCTCCATTACCTTTCCCACCGTTTGACTGATCACCGCTGTCACGCTCCTTTTTTTTTATAACACAAAATATTATATAAAGTAGAAGAATCTATGTACAAATGTTTCAATGGAGAATTTGTACAAGTATTTTCGAGGAAATAAAGGAACAGAAATAGCCCTGGGACTGTATTTCCAAAAGTGTTTCTTTCAATCTTTGCCTATGGGAAATTTACTTTCAAACAGAGCTACTCTGTTAAATGGAAGGTACACACCAGAAAATGCAAAGGTGAGGTCATCGGATGCTTCGGGGGCATAGATAACACGCATTGGCAACGCCTTCAGGTCTGGCTGTCTTAGAATGGAAAGCATGTTTGTGTCTAGATCCAATACATGATAGTATGCTTTTGGAATCGTTTTCTAAGCATAGCCTTGACTTGAGTGGTCTCTGTCTTATCTTGCCTCTGAAAGTCAGTGCAGTGAAAGATTTCAGCTCAGCACAATTCTTTTTGGGATATATAGATTCTTGTTGGAATCGGCCTAGCTCCACATTTTTTTAGAAAAGATGCAAAGTGTACATTTAAGTCGCACGGTGGCCTGCCACTGTGCATGGTGCCACGTGCACTGTGTTCATTTTGTGCACGCTGGTGTCATTGATTACCAATACAAACATCTGGAGAGCGATGTTCCACAATTTCTCAGCTGCTTGGAGGTGCTTTACTTTGCCAACTATTGCATGAAATCCGGTATGCTCTGCTCCAGCAACGATCGGGGTGAATGCTGTTTTGGCTTAGCTCTTGTCATCTTTGGGGGTAATGGTTTCCAATTAGAGGCATCCAGACAACTAGCTCAATGCCTATTTGCAGACAGTGGTTTCTGACTATAGGTGTCCGGCAGCGGGAAGGTTTAAATGAGTAGTAGTTCAGAAGGGTTCAACCTGTGAAACACAGCTCCTTCCTCACACAGGGCATCACAAGAGCTGGGAGGATTACAAGAGCAGTAAACGAGTTTCCAGTAGCTCAGCACGGTACTGTAGAATCTGACAGCATAGTAACAACATGCATATTCAGTGCATAGTCTGGTTCCAGTTCACCTAATAGTCAGGTGTTGTGCATTGCATCTTGGAAGACGTAGTCTCTGGTTGCAAGGTGTCCAGCTTCAAAGCGTTGGGATGGATGAAATGACCAGTTTCCAGTTTCATATCTTTCGGCAGAAGAGCAAAGCACAGTGACTCAGACGTGGAGCGTATTGTCTATACCAAATGCCAGCAATTACCTCTACACAATGGAAAGCATGGACTGCCACATTTCCTAGTCCTGGCTGTTATCTGCAAAGCCCTGGCATCATCCCGCTTGCCACAGCCATGGATTGGAACCTAGTTCATGCACATCAGTGAGCTGGGCACAGAAGAACTATGTGAATAGTTATTACAAACTGCTTCAATCTCCTTGAGAGGAAGCTTAGGTACTACACACTGATGTTTTGAATGCATAGATCACTAGCAGTTGTATCTGGATTTTTACCACCAATAAGGGCAGGGATGCCCCCATCCCTGAATGGTGTCTTTACCTGTCAGTGAATTCCCCCTGACCTGAGATTGACAGCTGTGTAGCTCCCAGAAGCCCAATTCATCTCGGCCATGGAGTTTTTGATCTTATTTTCTCAACCATTATGAAGGTAAATGCACCCACAATGCAGTTCCAGGCCTTCGAGTATTTCGAAACAGAGCAAGTTGGGATGTGTCTGTCCGCATGGTAGATAGAATATCGGAATTACTAATGTTGGAACTGTATTAATAGGGAATTACATATACTCCAAATACCGGCTGATAGCAGGTCCGCATCTCCCCACGCCCAGACATAGCAGATAATTTTAATCCAGCATTTTCAGGAAAGAGGCGTGGGAAGGTCTTGCATTCTCAATCGTGCACCTAAGCCAGAGACTAGCCTGGGGTGGCTGGGCAGAGCGACCATACCCCACGGGGACGGGCAATCTATTAAATTAACATATTATTTTGTTTTATATCTCTCTTCATTGGTCCCAGATGTAGCGTCCCTGGTATTTCCCTAGGCTACAAGTTGAGGTCTGAAGGGCAATGCAAAAGTTAAATGGATTGATAGGTAACTTGGTGGCAGTCATATCTTCTCATAATACACGGTATCAGAACGAGTCGTTCCATTCGCAAGCAGTCTATTTAACTCACCCCACCTCCAAAATAACCTTCTGTATCAGTAATTCATAGTAGCATTGTTTTGCTATCAGCCAGTTAATCACTTTATTTAAGAAGAACGTCTTTGGTTTATTACTTTGATTCCTGAGTCTAAAGATGGCATGCTCACAACGACATAGCTAGTTCAAACCTAACCCCGGTAGGTCTTTCTTACTACTCTCAGCTGCACTTACATTCCTGTGATATTACCATTTGCCATCAGATGAGACTGGGAGCACGGCCATCTCCCTCCGTTTTGCATTGGGCGTTATATTTATCAGCTGAGCGGGGGTTCCGAGGTACCCCTACGTTTTGTGTAATCACAGATGCCTCCAGCACACCCCATACATTTCTACCGAGGTAGGCTGATCGCCAAGGGGATTCCCTCCAACGAAACCCTGTAGCACAAGTCCCTGCATTCCCTCTCTCTCAATCAAGAAAATCCTCCCTCAGAACATTTTCCCAGATGGGTTTAGTTTGCACATAACTGGATGTTAAGGAAACCTAAAAAACCCTAGACACACTCGCCTTATCTGTATATGTTTTATACACGTTATTAGCCCATACTTGTACAAAACGTTAGTTCTGAATGAAATTGACTAATGGAGTACCCCGCAAGCTATCCTCCATGCCAAAAATGGCATTGCTCATCTTGGACTCTTGGTTCCAGAACAGTAAAACAGATTGGCTCAGATTCAATTTGAAAAAAATAAAAGTCAATAAGTGTTGTAATACATAGTTGGAAAAGAGTAAGAATGACATAACTTTGTTAAATAAGTATATTAGAATAGAAATGTGTACAATACATATAATTTCTATGCAAAGACATCAGATTGTATATTAACAAAAACATAATCAGCATATTGGGACTTATTATAAGGTTGCTGGTCCGGTAACAACACTACTGGTAAGCTTGCCGGTACCGTTGTTACCGGACAGGCAAACTATGAGGTCTGTGAGTGGGTGCCTTTCAGCCCTGCAGGTCTGACCTGCCAGGCAGAATGGACCCCGCTCGCAGACCATGGCGGATGCACTGGCACCATTCACGAAAGATGCCAGTGCATCCGGCTTCCCCATTACCATTGAGTCCAATGGGAATCAAATGGGAATCAGGAACTAATATTTACCAGTGTCCGGGAATGGGCAATTACCGGGTCTGCCGTGGCTGTAATGCCCCAGCAATTGACCATTCCTGGGTGCCGGTAAATTCATGACTCCAGTGGCAGCCGTGCCGGTAATTACCGGCATGGCTACCGCCAAAGTCGTAATGAGGCCCATTGAAATCTCTTCAAAATAGGGGAGTTTCGAGCAGCATTCGACAAAGTGAACCAAGAGTTGCTGTTGAAAAAGCTCTGTGCATTTGGTTGTCCGGAATGGTTACTGCAGATTATTGTGGCGCTTCATACAGAAACATCAGCACAGATACGGCTAGGTAATGATGGACTCCTTTCTAGGGACATCCATATCGATAGAGGGGCAAAGCAGGGTTGCACCCTTGCTGCCCTGCTTTTAAACCTCTACATTTCGGAACTCCCAAACATGATGTCACTGAGTGCCAAATGCCCTCCGAAGATCGGTCAGTGTGCGGTTACAGCCATGCTATATGCTGATGATCTTATGCTGTTGATCTTGTTCTGTGACCACTTATTGTCGGGGATGAAAGCAATGCTGAACACCCTTGCAAAGTATGCAGAGGAACATGGTCTGACTGTTAATCTAAGGAAAACAAAAACCATGCTGGTTGCATTGCACCACCTATAGAGGCAAACAATGAGCGCAGCCCGTGGCTGTATAGAATATACCCAGTGCTATTCTTTCCCAGGACTAGAAATGACTATTAAAAAGGGACACCACGAGATTATAACAGCTAAATCCTGCAAAGGTTTGTAAATGTGCACTGTGTCATGTAGGGTTTCCATTGGGTGGGATGTTTGTTTCTTATGAGCAGTGGTTCTGTCCAGGCATTTGTTATGGGTTGCAGGCATTTGAACTCCATGAATTAGATTGGTTACAAGTACTCAAGGGTTTTTTCTGGTGTTGTGTGTTATGGCTACCTCCATCGATATGATATGATGTGGCATTTATAACGTGCCAATACACAAGTGTTTCATCGACATCGGTTGAGTACATATGCCTAGAATTGGGCTTATTATCATTAAAAGTGCTAGTACTCAAGCGAAGAGGAGAATTTTTCTTACAATCCAAAACTCTCTCAACCTGCCCTTTGTTAACAATGATGGGCGTGAATGATTGCCTTGACCACACACCTGAGAAAAACAATGGGTTGGTAAAGTTGGTAAAAGTGCCATTTTCCATGATTGACTGGAGACCAGATTTCAAGCATTGTGCATATTTCTAGAAGCTAAAAGAACCATTTTCAAGACGCATGGAAAATGGGGCTGTGCCTGCAATTATGACCACTTACAAAAACATCATGGCTACTGGCAAGTTCCACAGGTTACCCATAAGTACATGAAACCACAGGGTTACCTCTTATGTTGCCCCGACCCTGAAGTGCGTCTATTTAGATGGCTAATGCATACCAACCAGCTACCTCTCCGAACTATCCCCGGAGCCCAATGGAAAATCCTGCGGGAGGGGAGATTCTGTAGAATCTGTAAAATTGTCTGATGAGTAGAAACAGCGAGACGTTTGCTCACTGTATGCCCTAGCTTAAGACATATTTACAAGACTCTGCTTGGCCACCTCACTCAAGAGTATGAGTAAGCGAGGTTGATCTATCAAACGGGACATCAAAGACCCGAAAAGGACCATGCAAGTGGTTGTATTATATATATTGTTGATAGTGATTTAGCTATTTTTTGTGTGCATGACATTTTAAAATACATGAATTGGCAAGTGTAAAAATATACATATCTGTTTTATAAGCTGTTCTGAATATTAAAGGATACATATAAGTATGAATTAAGTTGTTTTATGTATTTTTAATAAACGTGGTTAAGTTTACTGTGAATGTATTGCTTAATTTTTGTAAAAGTTAATTAAACTAAATACAAATAAATACAATTCAAATTGTATCGTTTGTGCACACTGTGGAAAATGAAACATAATTAGATGTTAGAAGTTTATGTCCACCTGAATTAAATGAAAGATTTCACGTTTACATCTGCATTGGGATGGGATTTTTAAAATGATAAAGTTAACAATTCTGTACTATAATATTGAAAATCGCTGATTTCCTATTTTATTTGCTATACAAATCAAATGTGGACTCTCTACGCATTCCTTTATGTTGAAACATCAACCAAATGTTCGTTTCAGGCAATGAAGACCAGTTAAAAAAAAAGCAAAAAAACATGCACACTGTCCAAATTTGAGCAGCTGAAATTATCCACTTGGTTTTTACAAAAATGTGGCACTAATACGGACATTCCCTCCCCGTGTACTAGTCTGGAAGGTCCTACACCACTACTGAGCCCGAGCCAGCCCTGTACTACCACGTAGTTAGAGGACCCTCATTAACTTCACTCACTGCTTTCCCCCTCTCCCCCCAGCACTTGTGAGCTCTCCACTCTTCCCTCCTTCCCATTTTAGCATTAAGCATACCGTTCAGATTGGCAATCGTCCCCCCAACTCCCCTGCATTTGATGTTGCTGCACTTGCACGATCCGAATGATACAAGGCCTCGTAGGACCATTTTTTGTTATTCTTCAACCCTGACCGTCCACACCTTCATCCCCCAAGACCCTCCCAACCCCTGCCACCTCTGTTGTCTTGTGGAACCTTGAAACACCATTTGCTGTATAGGCACATTATAAATATAAAATAAAATAAATAGCAATACATTAATTTATATTAACTTTAAAACATTGAAAAAGGATTTGTCTGTTTGATAAAATTTAGGGGTAATTCATAAAATCAGCGCACTTGTGGCGCATGCAGCTGGCGCACACTGTGCGCGTACGATAGTTTGCGCCAGCCGCGTGCGCCAAAATCCATTTCCACGCACAGCGTATTCATGGATTTAACATCCATAACCAGCCGTGGTGCAGAGTGGCGCAACGACCATGCAGCAGCGCCAGTTACGCCCCCAACCACTCCCCGTGCGCCATGAACAGCGCACAAATCCCGTACATGGCGCACAGGCCAGTGGACCAGCATACCGCCCCCAACCACGAAAACGTCTGTAAAACTCCCCGCACAACCCTCTGAATACACGTACCCCGCTGCGCGGGGAGAATCACACGCGATAGGACCTGTGCGAGTGGGGTACGTGTATTTCGGGGATGCGCGGGAAGTCTTAAATGTGATTGGCCTGGTGCGAGCAGGGTACGTGTATTTCGGGGGTGTGCGAGAAGTCTTACACACGATTGGCCTTGTGTGAGCGGGGTACGTGTATTTCGGGGGTGCGCAGGAAGTTTTACACACGATTGGCCCTGTGCGAGCAGGGTATGTGTATTTCAGGGGTGCGCGGGAAGTTTTACTCGCGATTAGCCTTGTGCGAGCGGGGTACGTGTATTTCTGGTGTGCGCTGGAAGTTTTACACGTGATTGGCCCTGTGCGAGCGGGGTACGTGTATTTCGGGGGTGCATGGGAAGTCTTACTTGCGATTGGCCTTGTGCGAGCGGGGTACGTGTATTTCGGGGGTGTGCGGGAAGTTTTACACGTGATTGGCCCTGTGCAAGCGGGATACGTGTATTTCGGGGGTGCGCGGGAAGTCTTACAAGCGATTGGCCTCGTGTGAGTGGGGTACGTGTATTTCGGGGGTGCGTGGGAAGTTTTACACACGATTGACATTGTGCAAGCGGGGTACGTGTATTACAGGGGTGCCCCAACGAATTGGCAGTGTGTGTCCTCCCAGGTGTGCCCTCTCCTCCCTCCCCAGGGCCTGCAGGCAGACCACAACACAGTGGAACACACTGCACCCCTGGCCATGCCCCACAGGCAGCCCATCCACCCTGGCAAAGCCCCCCAGCCAGCCCACATGTCACCACGCACAAGTGAGCACTGACACATGTCCCCCAGCACCCCCATCCACCCAGCATTGCTGGGCACCTGCCAGCAGGCCCCGACTCATGTCCCCGGGCACCCCCACACCCCCAGCATTGAGGGTCAGGGCCTGACTCATGTCCCCCAGCACCCCCATACCCCCAGCATTGACGGGCACCTGCTGGCAGGCCCCGACTCATGTCCCCCAGCACCCCCACCCCCCCAGCATTGACTGGCACCTGCCAGCATGCCCCGACTCTGGTCCCCACACAACATGTCATAAAGATGCACATTCATGGGCCTCATGTCCGCCAAAATTCCACTGGACGCCACCCCAGTCTTAAGACACAATCAAGTTTCCCATCCACCCCACACTGAAAGGCCTATTACTTGTCACTAACCAAAAGTCAAATATGCACATCAACACATGTCCGTCACACACACACACTGGGTGCGAGTGATTGTGTAAACCCACATTGTGACATGCAGTAAACCAAAGAGCAAATACCACACATGGAAGTAAGAAATCAAAATGTATTGTGCACACAAATAATAAAAATCATTCAAAGCATGTAAATAATCATAAACAAGAAAAAAAGGCATGTCCAAAACCAAAAAAAGAATAATGATGACACAATCAAAATGAATCCAAAATAAAGTTTGTCAAAAATCCTTGTCCACCAAAGTAAATCCAAAGGAAACCAAAATCCAAAAATCCATTGATCCATGGTGAGGGTAAATGATGTAAGAAAAAAAATCCACTGTCCAACGATGTACAAATATTGCAACAAGGGTCCATGAGCCCAACAAATGAAATGAAACTTATATACAAAACCCTACGTAATGTACAACTATATACAAAAACGTGGGGCATTGTCCAAGCGTCCCAAAAGAAAAAGAAAAAAAAAAGGAAAGCTAACACTATCTAACTATATACAATGGCGGCGGGCAAGTCCTGCGGCTTACTCTGTGATGTTGTGGTCCAGGGCATCATCGAACTCCATGTCGATGTCCCGGAGGCGGGCCTCTTCCGTGGCCCCGAGGTCTCGCAGGGAAGCACTCATGGCCTGGTCCAACTCCCTGCGAGTTGTCTCGAGGCACTCAGCCCGCCTCAATGCCCGACGAATGGAGAACTCCGCTCTGACCATGGTGAGCTGCGCCTCTTCTGCCCGCCGCTGCTCCGCATCTATCCGCTGGCCCAACCGCAGCCACATGGAAGACACTCCCATTCCAGGGTTCTCCTGCCCTCTGGCCGATGCCTGCCCCTCTGATGTTGATGGCCCCGAGCCATCATTGCTCCCACCTAGAGCCTGCTGCTGCTGCTCTCCATGTGCCCTGTCCGATGATGCCTGCACATCCTCCATCTGCTGGTCTCCAGTTGTTGGGGTGTCCACCCCTGCTGGACTGCCGACTCCCGACTGTGGCAGGGATCGGATCTCCACCAAGCTGGCTGTGTTGGTCAGGCCAGGGATCTGGGCCAGAAGACGGCAGGGAGAACGACTGGCGCATAGTTTCCACAGAGGAGGAGAGGTCCGCCAGAGTGCGCGACACATGTAGGAACCCACCGACCATGGACCCGCCCAACAGTGCCACGTTGCCACGCAGCTCTTTGTGATGGCGTGCATGCTCCCCCTAGGAAGCATCCACATCATCATGAATGTCACGCGTGCGCAATGCGACACCAATCAGGATGGAGCCCATACGGTCATGGGACTCCTCATCCGCAGGTTGTGGAGAGCCAGATGACGTGGGCCTCCCCCCTACCTGCGGACAAACCTGGGACGCAGCATCCCTGCTGATGCATGGTGGTGCAGTCACAGGGTCAGGGACAGTGACATGCACAGGCCCCTCCGCGGTGACCTGTGCTGCCTCCTGACCCTGACCCTGGACTGCACCACTTGCACCAGTGGTACTACCCCCACCAGCCCCCACGTGTGGCTCAGTAGCGGGCTCCTCCTCCTCTGTGGAGACCACCAACCTGGATGTCTCCGCACCATCTTCCGCCATTGCAAGCCCCTGTGGGGGCTCACACGGCCCTTCTGCTGCAGCCGTAATGGCAGACGTGGCACCAGTCCCCTCGTTCCCGGAGTTCCTGAGAGGGTGGCTGGGCCTTGCGTCGCTGCCCGGTGGAGGCATCCCCGCCGCTTAGCTCCACACCGCCGTCTCCGCCCTCTTCTTCACGCGATGCTGCGTAGAGGGAGACATAGAATACAAGCATCAGGGTACTGTACAATAGTCCCCTTGACAGGAAGCAAAAACACATGAGTGGTACTGTCAAACGTCACTTCCATCCTGTACCTCCACAACACATGGGTCAATGCACGCAACACACATGCAGAAACAGGCACGGCGCATGCAATCAACATCAGCATCCATGTACAAGGCCCTCCATGGACATAAATGTTGCCTTTAAACTCACATGCATCATGGCTTATACTGATCCCATGCACGCACATCACCAGAGGGTCATGCATCATGGCTCGTGAAACACAGACACAGTGGTGACAATGGTGACCACACTGCATGAGTGAATCTATACACCGCCATGGACATGTGTCATGCATCCATGGCGTTTCATAGTCACACATTCGCTTCTCAGACACACAGACATGCACACCATACATGTACATGAGAGCAGCACCCATCCCTCACCCTCTATCCATGTCCGAGGACAGGGACGGGCATGCATTCATGTGTGCATTCCGCATGCAGCTCGCCATGTCTCATTGGAACACATGCACCATCCATGTGGTTCACGCATTACTGGTCTCACATGCATTACCATGATGTCCCGGCGCACACACATCCATACATGGCCTATGTTACACATACAGATAAGTAGCTGACTACCAGCACACTGCAACATGCCCTGTTTCACACAGCAATGCATGGCCACTTACTGCTCGACTCCAGACGGTTCTTCCTCCGAAGGATCTGGACGTGGAGCACTGGGCTTATGTGTTCTAGGACCCTCATCTGGATGTTGCTCAGGTCGACCCGGTACCCCTCTGCATCCTCTGCCTCCACGAGGCGCCGGGCCTTCTTGAGGGTCCAGGACCTGAAGTCCTCCCTCTGCCTCTCTTGCTGGGGGTCGCCAGTGGTCTCGGATGGTGCCTGCCCTGACATGGCGACCCCCGAGGCAGGTGTGGGTGGGCAACTGGGTCCTGCGGCTGGGCTGTGGAGCGATGGTATCCCAGTCGGGAGTCTTCTGTTCCAGCAGGGGTGGACACAGCAACTGGACCCCTGCAGATGGCTGACGTGCAGGCCCCCAATAGCAGGGCACAAGGGCAGCAGGCAGGCAGCAGCAGATGGCAGGTGGGAGTGTGCTCGGGCTCTTGGGGGCAGGAAAATTGCCTTTTGGGCAGGAGCATGGTCTTCCGTGTGTTTTCGCGTGACCAGCTTGATACGGAGTAATTTGGCATGTGAAAAAAGTGCCCGTCAGTGTGTAATTCGAGGAAAGGCCCTTAGCCCGTAAGCGCATCTGTGACGTCGCGCGCACGGGCGTTTCCCTCAACACGGGTGCATAGTGGATCAGCACGTGAAAAAAACACATGTCCGTGTGTGAATGTGTGTAATTCGAGGAAAGAGCCTAAGCGTGTAAGTGACGTGACGTGCGCAGGAGTTTCCTTCAGCACGGGTTAAAGGTGAGCGGGGCCAGCAATTCGCTGTACGTGCCTTTCATGGAGACCGACGTGTGTGTTGCTACTTCGTGTTGTTTCGCGCCCCATCACAAATTTACAACGGATCAACGAAGTATCTCTTCTTTTGGCGGGGGTATTGGCTACGTGTGTTTTTCATCTTCACGCTAGTCTGACTGTGAGTCGCGTATGCTATTTTTCCCATTGCGGATGCCCCTGTGTATCGTTTACCCATTTTCGAGGTCATAGTAGCCTGCGTGTCCCACGCGTATGCATTTTTCGTGTTCCTGGGTGCCACAGCGTACTGCGGGAGGTTAATTCCATGCACATAGGCTGCAGGGGGTGCGTGCATGCTTTTACTGCAGTGTTGGGGTGCCTGAGCGTTGCGTGACCCATCACTTCATCACTGGGGTCACATACAGCCTTGCAGGTGCAGGGGTGCTGTTAACATCTTGCATCCCACCCCCTTCTCCCCAATTGCCCAGGACAATTGTGGTGTACACCTCCCATCGGCACTCCCCCATCTGTGCCGGCACTACTCCATCTGTGCCATGGTTGGGAGGCCACCAAAGCTGAGGGGCACCTCAGCTGGGCGTACTCCGCGTGGTGGGCATGGTCAGGGACGTGGCTGGGGTGACCAGGAAGTAGGGGGACTCCAGGGTGTCCAGAGTGGCCACAGAGGGGGAAGAGGCAGGGTTGCGCCACTTGGGCACAATGTTGTTCTATGTGTCGGTGCAGTCATGCCACCACCCCCTATGGTTCCGGGAGATGCAGCTTCTGGATCTGGCACTGGCGTCCATGTGCCCCGGCAGTCCGTTTCATCGACTGCCATGGGCCCAAGGGTAGTTGTAGCTGCAGGTGCAGCTGTGAACACCCCCACCCAGGCTCTGGGTCTGCCAGTGCAGGCTGCGTTGGCACTTGAAGAGTCCATGGAAGATTTCCAGCAAGGCAGGAGGCAAACCGTAGGTGCACGCAGGGCTGCCCTGACCGAGACACATGTCCCTGGGGCAGTAATGTCATCTGCTGCCCCGACCAGCCAGGTGTTGGGAAGTGCAAGGGCAGATGCAGCCAACAACACCCCGGTTGTGAGTCTACCAACCAGGACAGTCCCAGTCAATGACCGTGCCACAGCAGATGTTGCTGCGCAGGGTCCATTAGAGGGCACCCAGCTGCCACTGATGCAAGTCAGGCCTTTGGTCGTCCCTCCACTTGCCACTCCCTTGGCTCAATCTACCGGTGCCACTGGCCATACTGATCAGGGTGGCATTTGCCAGCCTGGGTCTGCGCCACAATCCAAGAGGAGGAAGGTTGCACCTGCAGCACAGGCTGGGACCCCACACACAGCCACAACCTCCTGCATGTCGAGGAAGAAGCCTTTCTGCAAGCAGGGACTGGACTTCCTCATGGACTACGTGCGGGACCACAGCCGTGACATGCTAGTGGGGCCTCATTTTCAAAATACGGCTGCCCACCGTGATACCGACTGGAAGCAAGTTGCAGAACATGTGAGTGCATTTGGCGAGGTGTGCACGGCGCAAGAGTGCAAAAAGCGTTGGAATGACCTCAAATTCAGCGTTAAGGCTAAGCGTGCCTCAAATTACAACTTGACTCTGGTACTGGCAGTGGGCCGGCACCTGAGGAGGAAGACCTCACTCTGCACGAGTCACTCGTTGCGGAGTTCATACCACCTGAATCGGTCGAAGGAGTGGGAAAGATGCCGGACTTTGATGCCCAGTCCAATGAGTGTTGCTGCGTGTTTGCGAGGACATGTGTGTTTTACTTGTGTGATGTGTTGTGCATGACTACCACTACATGTCATGTGTACATGGTTCTGATGTGCAAGTAATGCACTGCTTCACTGATGCATGACTGCTCTGCAAGATGGTGGACATGTGGAGCAGGCGGGGACTGTCCGCATCACCACTATTGCACCCTACTCACATGCTGGTCACCAGGATTCCCCTCCGGTCCATGTTCCAGCTCACTGGCACTTGTGCATGTCGTCTGGGGTGACCTTCCTCTCAGCCCTGGGACTATGTCATAGCATGACTCACGTGCATGTGTCCTCTGCCTGCATGTGGGTACTCCACGTAGGCATGCTCCCTTGCCCCTCCACCACCCCTTTGCACCCCAATTTCACCTTTGCACTGGTCTGCATCAATTCTGCCGTAAAGTACTTGCCTGTTCATGCGTCCTGTGTACATGCTAACTTCCACTAGCCAACCTGCCAGACATATGCTGTGTGGTACATCCTTTGTACTTGATGCAGGGTGTCTCACTTGGACTGTGCAGATAGCAGATGCTCCGTAGGGACATGAGTGCCCATTCATGCTCCATGTGCATTCCATGCATGCCCCTATGTGTCCTTGACTGGATGATCATTGTAGTACGTGTCCTGGGTGACCTACATTGCATGGCATTTCATCAGCCTTCCCATGCCCACTGTGGCTCAGTCCTGCGTCCCACACATGTTTAGGGTGTGACAGTCTGTGTGGGTCACAGGCCTCAGCCTGTTTCATGCCCAATGACTCTGTCCAACTGCTGTAGTGTCTTCTTCACACGTGGGTTAACTCCTGACGTTTAATCATGTGTCCTGCTTACTGTCTCATCATCATCTGCTGTGTTGTCACTTGACTCAGATGATGCAATTGATGCTAGTCTACACTGTCTGTCAATACACAGGTCTATGGTCATCCTTGTGATACCATGCAAGGCATACCTGCATTTCCACTTAGGGGGAGGGGTGGTTTGCTTGTAGCCATGCTACCCATTGCATGCACATTGCACGTGATGCCTGAAGTTGACCTTGCACTGCCTTCACATTTTCTGATATACATCATGAAGTACTTGTACATATAGATAGTGAGTAACGTACACATTTGCTGCACTGCATCGACCCACTTCTGAGCGGTATAACACCCTTCTACATGCCTAATCACAGAAGCAATGTCAAGTTGACCCAACATGCATGGCAGGTTCTCTTTTGTGTGTGACCTGTCTGCTTGATGTGTTTGGTGTCTGTGTGATGTCTATGTGTGTGTGTGTTGTGTGCTTCTAACATGTGTAGTGACCTTTTTTCGCTCTACTTTTCAGATGATGATGCAATGGAGCCAGAGGATGGTGTTGGCATGCCAGGCACAGGGTTGTTATCACTACAGCAACCCGGTACAAGTGGGAGTCATGGGGTGGTAGGCCACAAAAACCCACATGTGCTACAGACCATCTTGTCTTGGCTGGCAATGAGTCCAGCCCCGATGACCACTCTGACGTCCATGTCGAGTTGGATGTGCATCAGGTCCATATGTCAGGGGTGAGTGATTCTGATGTGGACACTCCTCTGTCCGTGACACCTGCACTGAGAGGTCAGACAGTGGTGGAACCTCCGCCTGTGGTGGATCAGGATGCAGGGTCACCCTCCACACCAGTCGCTGATGTGTCTGGGCCATCACGTCGACACGGGCATGTAGTCGTGCAGCCGCGGGCGGTGCCAACCCAACGAGGACACCCAGTCCTTGGGTCCCGCAGGTGTCAAGCCCAGCAATGCGTTGGCCGCGCGCAACCACGGTATACTGAGTGGGAGCAAGACATGGCTGCCAATTCTGAACGCCAGGGGGCAGCAATGGAGAACATCACTGTGAGCATGGAGTGTGTGGCCCAATCCGTGCTCCCCCCTGCTAGGCAGGTACTTCTCCAGCAGCGGGCGGCACGGTCTACGGCCCGCTCGCTCAGGCTGGGCATGGAGGCCTCAGACAGGGCACGCCAGGCTGAAATGTTGTCTCTGCGTCAAGCAATTGCTGCTCACGCAGAGGCACACATAGAGGCCCTGAGGGCTGAGTATGAGTCCCTCAGATCCACTCTGGGTGTCCTCTTGATGTCCCAGAGGAAGCGGTCAGAGGAGAGGTTTGAGCAGCTTGAGCGTACCATCTTGGCTGAGCTACGTGCTTGCCGGGAGGTGCATCAGTTGTCCACCCAGGTCTTGCTGGAAGAACTCCGTGTTGCACGTGTTACCTTGCAAGAGGAAGCACGCGTATCATGGGAGGTTCTGCATGCAGACCTACATATCATCATTGCACAGAACCAGGCTCACCCGTCCGGCAGACTTGCTGCCGACGAGGGGCAAGCTGCGGCTAGGCGTGGTCAGGCTCCTGTGCAACATCCTCCTTTTCAGGAAGAGCCAGACTCGGATGACGAGGTATCTCCCACATAGGTCGGGCTGTGCAGGCATTGAGCCCATGAAGGTTTTTTTTTTCCTCAACATCATCGCATGTGGGTGTTGAGCAGCACCCTGTACCTCCCCCTCTCCTGGGTGCCTCCCCCCCAACCCAGGTCGTATGTGGCCATTTTTGATTTTTCTTTTAGTGTAGTTAGTTAGCTTTCAATTTAATAGTTAGTTTAATTAGGTAATATAGGTTTTTCTTTGTGGCTTTTGAAAGCATCCACTGTCTGTTCCAGCTGGTCCCTTCAAGCTTGTCTCGTGCATGTGTTTGCAGCTTGGGGTCCTGACTCACATATGCCACTCCTGCTTCCCTTATCCATGGGCTCGCAAGGATGGTTTGGTGTTACAGCCTATTACACAAGGGCTTTGGACTGTCATATATGCGGCATGTCTGCTGCTGTACTACTTGTGTTGACACCCCTAGTGTGCATCATAGGGGTGATATTGACCACAGTTCTTCCTTTGATAAATGGGTGGTTTCATGATTCATGTGTACATTAATTGCTATACATTGTGTAGTATGTTTCTTATCTTTACTGTACATGTGCTTGATGCAATTCATGCTGTAGACAGTGGCTAACACACTTTGCCTGTGAAAGTCGCACTGATGGAGTGATTTCTGATGTACGTCTCTGACATAGTCAAGTCATGACATGCCTGAGGAGACACACACACGGAAATTTCAAGCATTAATCATGTGTTTTCTGCCCTTTCTGCAGGGGGATGAGCCTCCAGACCACCTTTCCCAGCAGATATGGCCCACTGGACGTCTGGAAGCTGGCCACGTTTGGTGGTGCAGACATGCGCATGTGGGCACAGGCAGAGCCACAGGGATTGCGCTCATACATCCTAACGAAGCTGACGTGTTTTAAGGAACTCCGTGAAAGGTGAGCAGCACAAGGGGGCCACACCGCAGCCAATCTCCAACCAGGCCAGTTGCACATGCATGCTAAGTAGCACCACTGACGGTGAGCTTGGACAGATATTGGTGTTGAAGCGCACAGTACAGCTAAGATGCGTTGCTGGACTAATGGCTAGTTGATGGGAAAGTTGTCAGGGGCACATGCACGGGCAGTGGCACATATCCCACGTCCACCATGGTCCATTGAGGCAGTTGTTTTAGCCATGTAGCGTTCCAAGACAGGGAAAGAAGCAGCTCACAGGGACAGACAGCGAGGGACAGATTTGTGTGCAGTGCATTTCATTTTCATGTTGAAATCGCCACATGCACTATCTACTTTATTTGGGTTATGCTGGAACACGACTTGTACTGAAGTCGTACCTTGCTAAATGCGTCTGGGTGCTTACACAGGGAACATTGGATGTTGTGTGAATCTTGACACATTGGTCTTCCATTTGCCACGCACCCACCGGCGGGCGCCTGACTTACTGCATTGACTGTGTATGAACCATCATGCGGGAATCTTACGTATGGGTATGAAGTACTACACCAGATAGTTTGTTTGTAGAGTATTTTGTTACTTTGGGGCATGCATGGTGATGTGTGTGTGTGTTATGGGCATGCACAGATTAGTGACTCTGGCTCTCTTTGCAGCATTGAACTGCTCATGTTTCCGGACCTGAGAGTGCGCAGGCAGGAGGCCAGCACTCACCCCGGAGATAGGTTTCTCTTTGACTTCCATTTGAGTAATTTGGTACTATGTGCATGATGTACATGTTTGGTCTGATTGTGTATGTGTTAATGTGATTATTATATTTTTGTACATTACCTACTTTCCCTTGTCAATCCTACTCCCCTTTCCTGCCCCTCATTCCGGTTATCCAGTATACCAATGCCTGTCCCGACTGCATATCCCTGACCCTCATTCCCCACCAGGGTCTCAGAGGCCTGTGTGAGTTTGCCCTTGCAGGCACCCAGACCATGGTGAGGGTGGTTGGTTCGTGCCACTCCTGCGCCTGTACACGGGTGCTGTGACAGTACACATCAGTTCGTGGTGCATCATTGTATATTATGTACCAAACATGGTACACATCCTGTTGTGACATTGTTTTACTGTGCTACCTTGGTTGTTCCATCATTGTGCTAGTACTTGTGCTTTGTGATGTACTGCTACTTCAAGTCATCTACTGGAGACTCTTCTGGTTTATTTTGCTGCCTGCAGGCTTTTGCTTGGCTTGTGTGTTTGCCTGCTTTGAGTTCTCTTTGATTTGGTGTTTTTGCAAGTCAAGGTGGCCTCTGAGGGTGCTGGACACTTTTTACACGCAAGGTGGAAAACGGAGACTAAGGGGAAGGGCGATCCTGTGGCAAGGTAGACTTCAAGGATGAAGGCTACATACCCCATTCGCAGATGTTCAGTGGGTCATGGTGATATGTGAGTGAGGGGGGGTATTTTGTTGTTGAACAGTTGCCTTGCCCCACAGTGTGATGGGCACCCTGACATTGTAATTGTGGTATCCTATGTACATGATGTATTCTGCTGATCAATGGCTGTTCATGTGTTGTGTTTACCTTTCAGGTGTGAGGGTATAGTTGTGGTTTGACATGCTGGGGTGTACACATGGGCAATGTTCACATGTGATGAGGACACTGATGGTCACTTGATTGCACATGCATGTATTGAGTGCATGTCCCTACTGACACACACACTCGCACTATGATCCACAACATGTACAACCACCCTTCCATGTCCACATGTGCACTCAGTTTGCCTTCTGGGGCCCACTGTGTCCCTGCAGCACATGATCTATGACCATTTGTGGATCCTGTACATGCGTGATTTATTTTTTTCTTTAGTTTGTTGTTTTCATGTGATGCTCAGGGTGTGCCTCACACACAATGGCTGGTCACTATGCTGTGTGCTGAGCAGTGTGTTTCAGGAGATGGACACAGCACACGTATTATGCAGTGTTGATTTTGCTGTGTACAATGTGCATGTAAACAGGCATTCATTGTTATGTTCAAGCTACAACTGTTGGTATGCATTTGGTTATGACTTGCTTTGTGTGGGAGGTTGTTGGTCAGTCATTTCATCTGATTCCATGTCAGACATCATAGTCTGATGCCACTTTGCATTTTTCACATGCCAATGTGTACATTATTGTTAATGTGTTGGTGTTTTGCTATTGCTTGCCATGTCATGTTGTGGTTTTGGTGGCTTTGGGTGACATACCAGTGATTGTCATGGGCTGTTTTGCAGGTCTGTGTGATACACACCTTGCATGTGTACCTTTTGGTCACACAGTATTGGTTAGGTTTGAATAGCTAGGGATGCACACAATGTGGCACTTCCATGGCAACATTCTCAGGGTGGTAAGGTTGTGACAGTTGACTTTCTCTTTGTCATCATCAATTGTCACCTGGTATGTGCCCTGCCTGTGTGCACTCCACAGGTGTGGGAGTTTAGGTGAAAAATGTGGCCACAAGCTGGGTCCGGGCTGCCTCGCCACGTGCCCTATCCCCTCCCATGGGCAGCACCTGTGCCTGTGGTTGGGGATGTGTGGGCACCACCATGTCCACTGGCACGCCCTGCCTTGTTGCAACATTGTGCAGGACACATGCTGCCACAATGATCCTGCACACTACTGGGGGTGCATAGAGTAGCTGCCCACCAGAGCGGTCAAGGGAGTGGAAGCGTAACTTGAGCACTCCGAATGTGCGCTCCACTATGGCCCTGGTTGCAATATGGGCAGCATTGTATCTTACCTGGGGTGGTGTGGTGGGGTTCCGGATTGGCGTCATCATGTGGTTGCTCAGAGGGTAGGCACTGTCCCCTGGAGAGGTGATAATGGTTGTGATTATTGGCGTTTGTGTATTTGTCTGTGTGTGACATGCATGCATGTGCACGGGCATTTGGAGCCATGTGTCGCCATGCTGCCCAGCCTCCAGGGCCCGGCTCAGGGCGGACATTCTCTATATGAAACTGTCATGGGTGGAGCCAGGGTAGTTTGCATAGACAGAGGTGATGATTCCCTTGGCATCGCGTACCACCTGCACATTGATGGAATTCCAGTGCTTGCGGTTTCGGTAGATGTGCTCAGTGGCCCTAGGTGGACGCATGGCCACATGGGTGCAATCTATGGCACCAAGCACTTTGGGGAAGTGTGCCACCCTGTAAAAGTCCTGGACACCGGCCTGCCTTTCTGCGGGTGTTCTGGGCAGGTATATGTGCCTGCGGACTGAGGGGCACACAGTCATGATTACCAACACCTGGTGTAGGCAGCGTGACTGCGTGGCCTGTGAGACCCCCCCCCACTATGGCAGTAGTCCGCTGAAATGACCCAGTGGCCAAAAAATGCAGGACATTGAGCACCTTCTCCAAGGGGCTCAATGCTTGGGAGCAGAGGGTGGGGGATGTAAGGTCATCTTCCCACTCCCTGACCAGGTCTAGGATGATATGAGGTGGAAACTTATACCTGCCGTAGACCTGGTCGTCAAGCATCCCAAAAAGGCTAATCCGGGGGGAAAAATGCGGGCCCTGGCTATTCTCCTCCTCCTGCGGTGTCCCATGATCAGTGTTGCGACAAATGGGGCATTCATCGTAGCGGTATATACGTGTTTGTTGTTTGTGCGTGCTTTTATACTGTGCGCAGGGACGCTTACGCCTGCCTTCCTGTGGTGGACATGTTGACGCCTGTGCGCATCTTTTAGCGTGCGCTTGTTTCTCATATTCAAATCCATGAATACGAGTTGTTCTCGTGCGTGTGGGCGTTCCATGTATTTCCCTGCAGTACTTTCCCAGTTACGCCGTCTTTTTCACGCGTTGTTCCCCATTCCGTGCGTTACGCCCCATGTCCCGCCCCCTTTTTGATGTGTGCGCTGACATTGTGCGCTGTCCCTGTGCACGTCGCGCACGCCATTCAGGTTGTTGCAATGACGTGTGCACCCGTGTGCGCCACGCACGGATTTGGCACACAACCAGTGGAAAACACACACAGCACCTTCCTTGAATCGCACGCGTGCACGTGTGCTTGCTTTCTCACGCTTGCGCCACCTTGCGCCAGCTTGCGCTGGGATTTTTGGCGCACGTTTGTTCCATGAATCGGCCTCTAAATTGGGTACTTTACGAGCGTGTGCACTCCCCCTCCTGTACCTTTGAACTGCCACGCTGTAGAGCACATCAACAGCTCCCTAGCTAGGCACGTGCAGTTCCCACTTGCCAGGCATGTGTGCAGACACCTTGAAAAGCCCATGAAGTACCCCCTTACAGAGACTGAGCTGTCTCCATTCTGCCCTGTGACCTGAGATATTGACCCATTCTTACATGTTTCCTACTATGAAACGCTGTGCCATTCTAAAGGGCTCTCCCATTCTGAAATCAAGTCTCACCCCGAAATGTTGTTCTATTCTGCCATTCGATTTCTCATTTAAATATGTACTGTGCCATTCCTTATGGGTGTCCCCATATTGGATCGTTTTACACCACTTTGCATGTGTCTTCCCATGATCAAAGTGCTTTCTCTTTTCCAATTCTGTGCACGAAATGGTCTATGGTTTATGGTCGAAAGAATTCAAATTCATTGTGTTGGTAGAGGTGAAGTGATTGCATGGCAAGTAAAGAAAGATTTTGCAGTCATCTGGACACAATTAAGGGCCTGATTCACAAAAGTGTTTTATAATGGCACAATCCCCTAGGACACCGTTCTGTGAATCAGGCCCTATGTCTTTGGACTATTTGATAAACCATGCTCCACTTAAGAGGAATATTTTTTCTTGTACAATTTGAAAGCTGTATTGCCCACCGACAAAGTTTTGACGTTTGAAATGACATCTGTGGAGATGGAAGTGAGCCTCATTGTTATTGTTGGGGATACCCGAAAATATCCAAGATTATGAACATTCTTTTCTTCCAGCTACTCTGGGTAGGCACTTATGTGATTTGGGGATAGTAAAGGGTGCCAACTGGTACCCCTGGCTACTCCCTTTATATCCAAGACACTGTCCTTGCGACGCTCCACTCAGGCTTCATAAGGGCAGTGCAGTAACATACATCTGATATGGCTCTAATGGAGAGCCCTATTCTTTTTTAAATTATTTAATTTCATTTTATTCAGTTAATAAAATACATGAGCAAATTGATCCAGTCAATACAAATTACATGTGAACGTCGAAATTTAAAGAGGTAAGCATTATTCTACGATAGACAATAAACCACAAAATATAAACATGTCCCTTCCAACCCTCCTCACAAATTATCCACACAATAAATAGAGACTAATACACATCCACAAATGTCCCCCAAATCTTATCATTGTTGGTAATTCCCACCACTTCTCCTTCCCTTAGACAGAGAGCATCCTCCTAGTTTGCGCTGAAGAGTTAGGGAAAGGATAAGGATAAAAACTGCATGAAACCTCAGTTAGTCAGTAGGACACGCTGACCTGGTGTGAGTGGAAAGGAAATCCAGAAGGATCTGTACTAGGGCTGCTTTATTGACACAGGGGGTGTGTGCATCTTCAGACATGTGAGCTGCAGCTGTGGAAGTGTGGTCAATATTGTAAAATACAGGGAAAATCTAGTGGCGTGAATGCAAGGTAAGTGTGGGCTTGTGCGGGCTCATGTGCTGTGGGCATCTGGGCTGGTGGTGGGCGCCTGGGCTTGGAGAGCCATCTCAGGGGGTCAGAACAAGCACATCTAACTATACCTTGCATATGATTATTTTGCCACCCATTTGCAGCATAAACCGATATTGGATGGAATTGGTGGGGCATGTATGCTGTGCTTGGCATATGATGACAGCAACTGAACATGTGCGGTTGCATATTACATATGGTGACTATCATGAATATGAGGGGATTTATGCTACTGCATAGCATTACTGATACATTTGTGTCTGGGCTTCCATATTGCATCTTGCCATGCGAAGCTGTATTCGGCATGTAAGGACTATACCATGCAGCAGGGACTATACCATGCAAATGAGGCAATAACTGGCATTGGATGGCATTTTGATGCATGTGAAACTGCACATTGCATACCGTGAGTATACCACATAAGCAAGTTGTAACTGCCATTATATGGTATTTCTGAGGCATGTGAGCAGCACTTTCACAAATACGGCTGCACCTTAAATATGGCGACTTCTCCAGGGATAGTTTAAAAACAAACCTTTCTCACAAGATTCATCCTCCAAGCAAATATATAAAATGCTATGTCCCCCATAATGCCATTTTGTATGTCATTGAGAATCCCTTCTCTTAAAATATGTATGTGTTCATGGGCGTTGCAATGGAACAAATTAAACTGGCCATGACTTTCCACATCTGCTGAATTTCAAGGGTTTTGCTGCATTAAATCCGTGCAACTTAACTGCACCTTAACTAAGGATATTTCAGTGAATTTCAAGGGTTTTGTTGTACCATAATTTTTTTACGGGACACTACCCATGACCTTCGCCCTGGCCAGTGAGTGCGGTCTTCGACCGTGCCCACTGTATATTTAAAAAAAACTACCGGCCCACTAGCCATGGCCTTTGGCCATGTCCTCTGTAGATGTTACCCCAATATGATTCTTTAGCACAGCCTTTGACCATACCCACTGCATATTTTGAAACACTACTATGCCACTAGCTATGGCCTTCCGTCATGGACAGTGGCCATGGACTTCGGCCGTGTCCACTGTACATGTTCCCCCAATTTGTTTGTTTTGGATGTCTTTCGAGGCCACTAGTCAGGGCCTTCAACCATAGCCAGTAAGCACAGCTTTTGGCAATGCCCACTGTATATTTGAAAACACTACAGGCCACTAGCCATGGCTCAATGGGGCCACTTGCCATGGCCTTTGCTTGCGGCCACACCACTAGGTTTTTTTTTGGGCACACTAGCCATGGCCTTTGGCCATGGCCAGTGGCCACAGTCTTTGACTGTGTCCACTTTCCATATTGCACCCCTTGACATGTTGACCCAATAGGTTTAGTTGGGGCCTAATAGCTATTGTCTTTGGCTGTGTCCCCTTTCCATATTGCACCATTCAGTTTCTTACAGTAACCCAGTACCCACATCCTTCTGCCACTCCCATTACCCCCACCTCACTATAGCTGTAAAATTCCTCTTTTTATTTGTATTCATCATTTTTAACTCTCTAGTTTAACATTTTCCCATAACCAAGGTGATATATGCAATGTACTACAAATAACCCCGGTTATTCATAAATGCCAATAAATAACCAGGGCTATTTTTAGTGTGACGCACTTTCATTACCGATCGCATTTTATATTATAACCCTGGTTACCCCCACTATAACCCCGGTTATGCAAAAAATTCAAGCTCTGAACGCGGTCCCCAGCCCCCCCCAACCCTCTAGCTCCCCAATTTTTCATGGTGTCCTCTTTCCCGCTCCCCACCTCTAATCTGATGCCATTTCATAAGTTTTCCTCCTCCAAACGTAATTTTATTAACTTTTCGTTTTCGACTCACCCTAGTTATACCCGTTATAACCCGGGTTATCTCTCGTTGTGGACAACAAATAAATGGTGGCTTTTTCATTTCTGAAAACCCTTGCTGATGCATTGTGGGTCGCATATATACCTATAATTTTAGGAGAAGGGTGCACCCCGTTCTCCGTCAAATATTTTAATTATTGGATTACCCCAGACCTCTCCCAGAAATTGAGTCAACGCTTTGTGCCCAAGTTATTTCATACCTGGTCCAGTTCCGTCTAGCGGTTTTTGCTGTGCTCTCAGCAGAAATTTTGACTTTTTCTATATTGGGAAATGAAAGGGAGTAGGCAAAAAATAGTGTTTTTTTCTGTTTTGCTTTCTTTACAGATTGTTAATTTTCAAACAGATCTTTCCTAAAATATCCAGTAGTGTGGTGATGGAGAGGAGGTGGTTGGGGGGTTGGGAGGGGCGGGTGCTTGGGGGGACATGACAAAGATTCTATTTGCAAAATATCAGCCAAATCCTTCATGCTAGTCAAAGGTTATTAGCAATTACATTGTTTTGGGGTTCCTATGGAACTTGATACTTAACTATAGTGTGGTTACTTCCACACTGTAATTATTGGGCCTGCGGTAGCGGCCCAGTAATTATGGTTAAGTTGCTAAACCCATAGGAAGGGCTCTTTTTGGGTGGCTTATAACTTTGCTCCCCCTGGACGAATCCTCACCAAACTTTGCAACAAAAAAATAAGTATATGGCCCGCTGTGAATTTTTCTGCAAAGTTTGATGAAGTTTTGTGAAGGGGGGGCACAGTTATAAGGGGGGCTCACAATTATTTTTTTTTCCATAGACATAATGTGAAAAAACTTTGCTCATGCCTACAGCCCAAACCACTGGACGGATTCTCACCATTTGGCGCCAGGAGCGGCGGCTTGGTCCCGAAAGCGTAGTTTTGTAAATTTGGTGTAAAGCCATCCGGTAGTTTTCTTTAAAACAGGCTAAACTTAAGTAAAAAAAACAGTGCTATTTGGTTTCAGTCCGCAGCCCCATTTCCCTGTTTGGTCCGCTGACTGTCATCTGATTGGCCAATTGGGCGCGCTCACTGATTGGATGGAGAAAAACGCGAAATGCATCAGTTTTCCTGAAACGCCTGCCATTTGGATTTGCGGAAAAAAAACATGCAACATTGCACTTGTGGGGAGGTGGGGGGATGAGGATGGGATATGGCCATAAGAAGCCAAATAATGGGTGGTTTTAATCCCCAAAAGTCCACAAGCACTAATCCCCAAAAGTCCACCAACACTCCAGATGTCCTTGGACAGTTCTGTTGTGTTCGCAAACACTTCAGATGTCCTAGGACATCTGTGCACATTTATGCATTACTGGGTTGGTGAAAAGCAGTTTTTGGATGGTTTATACATTTGGCGCCACTCAATGAAACTGCATGTACTTTTGGAATGTTATTCTAGACCTAATTATGAATGGTTTTGCAAAGTTTTGTGGGATTCTGTCAAGGGGGAGGAGGGTGAATTAGAGGGGGGGTCCCAAAATAATGTAGAGGCTTATAAATGTGATTCTATTTGACCAATCTACACAAAAGTTTGTAAAAAGATTTTAGATCAAGATATACATGTTTTTCTAAAGTTTGGTGGGATTTTTTCAAGAGGAGGCAAAACTAGAGGTGGGGTCTCAACATGCTTAGATGGCTTATATCTTTGTTGCCGTTTGATGAATGTGGACACAGGTTTTGAGAAAGATTATAGACCCAACCTTCAATGTTTGTGTAAAGACTGAATGGATTTTGTCAAGTGGGGGCTAAGGTATATGAATATTGTATGTACATACATTTTGACACTTTTGAAAAAATAAAACACGGCGGATTTCAAGCAAACTCATGTAAGGAGCATTGGCAAGGACATTGTGCCCGTGTTTTATTTTTTGACAAGTGTCATAATGTAGGTACAACAAATAGTGATATACCTTTGGTGCCTGAGGATAGCCTGTGGCCATGGGCAGTGGCCACATGGTCCAGGTCATGGTATAAGGTCATGACGCAGACAATCTGGCTACCAGCCATGACAGCGAGGGACATCAAATTGTGTTAAATTGGCCATGTCCACCTGGGACCGGCTATGTGACAAAGTTATTCGAAAGTAGGATAGGTTTGAAAGGTTAAAAAAATGCTTGTGGTAATATGGTCATAGGGTTCTGCAGGCTGCCATGGAAAGGAAAGAGGGGCTCTGTACAGAGCTCCACCTTCTCTTTCCACGGTGGCCATCTTGGAAAAGGATTTTCCATCCTACATCATCCCACTGTAGGAAGAAAAATCTATTTTTTAGCACCCCGGGTTCCCGCTTTGGGAACCAGGGGTACTAATGGCCTTTGTCCCCATTTCAGAGGCTGCACAAGAGGATAATGGTCCAGAGCCCTTATTATTTATTTATTTATTTATGATGCTCCTAAACCCACAGACATCAGGGCGCAAACAGACACACTTTGCTTGGGCCAATAACTTGGGCTGTCGGGTTGTTATCCCCTGTTCCGGTCCCAGGAACGGGCGATTAACGTCACATTATTCCCATTAGCGTAACACAAAATGCTAAAGGAAAGGTTGGAAAAACGTATTGAGCCTATGTACTTTACTGAGAAATGTAAAGTAGATAGAGTCTATAAGATTTATTTTAAGTTCTATTTTTTAACTGTGAAAGGTGGTTTCTAAAGGAACCTTTCTTTTGTTGTTTTAAAAAAAAATGTTTGCAGGAGAGGTTAGAACATAAGATGCGGAGGGAAATGAGGGAAGAGGCACCAAGCACTAATATGGAGGGGCAGGCGGACAGAGGAAGATGTTGTGCGTGTGTTACTTCTAAGGTATTGGCCAGTGTTTCTCATGCTCCTTGATTACAGCTTCAAATGCACGTCGAAATTGGTTCCCCCTGCAGAGTGGTGTGCTGCAGTATATACAGAGGACTGCTGTTTTACAAAGATATGAATCGACAGCCTCTTGTATTGCTTGCAAGGTAGCTGCTAGGATTCTGTGTACCACAGAAGTAGGCTGTGTGGTTACAGTATTAGTTGAGGAAGATGAGGTGGAGGAAGACAGCCTACTTCTTGCTGAGAAAGGAACAACCTTTCTGAGAGCACTGCAGTGGTTGGATTTGGTGTGGCAGTGCATGGAGGTGGTCCAGTAGGAGTACTGTCCAGGTAGTCCGCGACTGAGTATAAAGTTGCAATCAGTGCATTTCACTTTGGTAGCTTTAGCCTTCGGTGAACTCCCAACAGTGGTAAAGAACAGCCACACCCATGATTCTCTCTGGATGCTAGAGGTAGGCACTTCTTCTGCCTCATCTTCTTTGTCCTCTTCATTGTCTTTGGAAATACTGTGCTTTTTTGTTGTGTAGGTCCTCCAGCTGGTGGTGGAGTTCTTGGGGAGGAGGGATGGCAATAGCTGATGTCATTTTTAAGAGAAATGGTAGTTTTGCTAATATTCCTCCAAATATGTGCTTTGTACTAGATTGTTAATGGATAATGAGTATGTATAGGTGTAGGAGCTGTGCAAGGGTACATTTTGAGCTTGAAAGTTCCTATATCAGTCGAAAAATGTAGTTCCAAACAGTCCTCGAAGCTTGGACCTGATTGCGAAGTGCAGACACATTCGCAGACATGTCATCATGCTGCGTGCGAGCACATGGACACGTGGCACTGTCCGGAATGAATGTGATGACATCAGAACGGACGTCGACGGATGCAAAAACAGTGCAAAAAGTTGCAAAAAGTGTATAGAAGAGTTACAAATGATGCTAGAAGGTGAGAAATTGCAGAGCTTTAAGGTGAAACATTGTAAATTGGACAAAAGTGTTGCTATATTGGGGTAAGTATGATATTAGTAAGTTGTAGGAAAATAGCATGCACTGGTAAAAACCCATGAAATTCAGTGAAAACACATTGCTAAAGGTACATTATAGTTAAGTCGCAGAAAAAAAAACCTATGAAATTCAATGAAAAACTTTGGTTAAGGGATGTTATGATTAAGTTGCACTAATACAAAACCTATGAAATGCAATAAAAAACGTTGTTAAAGGGACGTTATGATTAAGTTGCGCTAATAAAAACCTATCAAATTCATTGCAAAAACGTTGCACTAATAACATCCTATCCATATTAGGGTTGCAAGTCAAACTTAAAAACACCGGAAATTGGCCAGTTATGGTAGGCTAAGCAACCATAACTTGCGCCACTACTGTGCACTGCTAAGACTAACACCAATGACATCAAAGATGATGTCACACATGTCATTGATGACATCACTGATGACATCACATGTCTGGCTCCCTCTTTTTTTGTTCACTGACATATCTAGGCCAGGTGGTTTTCTTGAAGTGTTTTGTAATGGAGGGTATTTTTTAAGTAGTTAGATACATGTTGGTGTATTTGAACTATATTGACTTTTAGAAGTACTATTGTAGTATTATGAATGCAGTTAGATACCTGTTGGTGGATTCTTCTATTAATTGTGGTACAGTTTAGTGACTAAGTTTCGGTTGAAGAAATATTATGTATGCATTTGTTAGATTTGCTGGTAACCTATGTTTTGGAGTAACATAGGTGTGGTTACAGTCAAACCAACCACTTATTTTTTTGACATATGCAGTACAGTGTCCTGAAGTGGTTGTGGCACCAGTATGGTATATTATACCTACTGTTATGAAGGTTTTCTTTCCAAGAGATATTTAGCCGTGTGTGAAGCCTGTAAGTTTACAGTTATTTTTGGTACCATCTGCATTCTACTTCAGAAGCATTAGTATGCCATATTGGCCATGTGAGTTCATTTGCATGGTGGAATGATTGTCCGAATTGCAAAAATTACATAATATGCCATGATTTGCCTTCTGCTGAAGTTGGTGAAATGCAATGGATTCAGGATTTGGTATGGATACATGTACAAATTGTTCATTAGGGATGTGCTCTTGTGAAACATGGTTGCAGCGTGTGCATGTATCTTTCCATTTATTTGAAATCTGGAAGATTGCATTCATAGGGATACTGTTGGTACTTGTAAGTACATTAGGAATTCTTGTGGATCGTCCTGTGTGTTTATGGTAAATGTTATCAACTCCTGTACAGTAGTCCAAATCTTGCCTTATACTGTATACTGTATGTGCTGTCAGGATTATTTGTGGCATTTCTATGAAGGACGGGCATTTGAAAACACAACTGGTCCGAGCCATTTAAGTATATGTCTTGAACTATTGATGGCAATTGAAAAAGGAGATTGATTGTAACATTAGCATAGCAATTTCCTCCAGTTGTGTTGCTGAATTTAAATGGACCAGAGAGTTCGGTTTGTGGCTTGTTTGATGGGCCTGCAGATTTTTCTGGAGCAGAGACATTTGTGTCTTTGTTTTCTGATGTATGTGTAGTTGACCTTTCACTTTGACAGTTTTGTGGTTTTATTATTTTATGCAAAAGGAGTTGGTTGTTGTTTCTTTAGTGGTGTTGTTGGGAGATCTCTTACAGATTCAATTTGTATTAGTTCTCTTTTTAAAGGTTTTCTTTTTTAAGTTACAGGGTACATATTTAGATGGGGTGTATAGTGCACGTAGCCTGTTGCATTCCAGCATGCAAGGAATGCCAGTGTTGACTTTGATTGCATCAAAAATAAATAGGAATATGCCATTCAGTGTAAGCAGACATGAAACTGCTATGCAACTCATACTTCCTTTAAATACAATCAATGCTTTATCTAGGGTTAGACCTTGTGATTTGTGAATAGTGTCAGCATATACAAGAGATAGAGAAAATGATTCCCTGCGTACATACATGTCTTTGAAAAGAAGGAAACATGCTATTTTGTGGCCAATTCTTTTAACTTTTGCAAGTTTGTCAAAGTGGAATAATTTTTCTGAGCTATTTTGTCATGCTGTTGCTCGTAGACACATAGCAAGTGTCATACTGTGCACTTCTAGTTTGTCTGTGGAGCTGATATGCAGTATGGGCTGCATTTCCTTTTTCAACATTGGCTTGTTGAATTGACTACAGCTTGCAAGAGTTGGCATTAAGGACATTGCAAGGAATGCATGGTGGAAATAGTAAGACAAACACAAGTGACCACAGTTCAAGAGTGATGATGAAATAGGTAGGGGTGCATTGGTTGTATTGGTCTCTCAAAAATAACCCACTAACTGGTCTCTATTGGTTGACAATGGTTTTATAGGTTTTTTATATCTTGGAGGGGTTTCATTGGGTTCTGGCTTTTCCCAATCTCATATTGGAGAGTTTGGGGAGTAGTAATTTGAGTGCCAGCAGTCCTGTGGTGAAAACTCTTTACTGGGAGGTGGAGTTTCCTGCAAGAGAGTGTAAAAGATAAGGACATTCTGACCTAAAATAACTTCTTCTAGAAGTCCAGGAATGATGGCCAAAGATATTAAACAGGATTCACCCCTGATGTTAATGTGTACAGGTATTTTGGGGTAGACTTCATTGTCCCTGTGTGACACAGGTAACTCTAACTAGTGTAGCATTCTCGAGGTCCATTGTTGTGACCAAACAACTCTTATAGAGGTTTGCTTGTTACCTGAGTGAATTAGAGACTTGACTTGCTTCCCATTCACACAAGCCTTTTCATTTTTGAAGTCAGCAGGGGGATTGACACAAATATATGCTGAAGATCTCTAGATTCTCTTTGGGTTATTTCCACACTTCTCTCTTTAAACAGCCTATCTCCATAGGTTTGTCTTTCAATTTTTCGGTCAGTGCCTGGCCAAATGCCCAGTTCCTCTACATGAAAAGCAGATAAAAGTGGGTGGTCTGCTTCCTTTAGGTACCTCCCTTTTATTTTCATCTTTGGCTTTAGGGTCAGATCTCTCGACTTCAAGTCTTTCTTTAGGTATCCATTCTTTAATTTTATATGACCCTCCTTGTTTGTCTACTCCATGGGTTTGGGGTCGGTGGGTAGATTTTTAATCTTTCCATTCCTCACCTCGATGTACCAAGAGGAAGGGTTTAGCTTCATCTGAGAGGTTTTGGGCCAGTTCAATGGCCATGGCTTGGGTAGGCCGGCTTAATTGTAAAATGGCTTTTTGCAAAAAAGGGGGCAAGGAATTGCTGAACTGTTCTAGTGTGATCATTTTTACTAACTCTTCTAAGGATTTGTTATTGATTCAAATAATATGGTGTTTTTGATATGTTCACCCATTTCCAGGGGGTTTCTCCCAGATTTAATCTAATGGCCCACATTTTTGTCAATAGAAATTACAAGTTTGCCTTCTCTTTTCAAAAACCTGGATACAAAGGTGGCTACCTGAGCAAGATTGAGTAGGTGGTAGGTGGTCTGTAGGTCACCTTTCAAAGGAAGACCCAAATAGCACCGTTTAGGTTTTCTTCCCATCCTAGCTGTTCACCTAACCATTCAAAATTCAAAAAGAAGTTTCTTAGATCTTTGCCTTCTAGGTACAATTGAAGTATCCCCTCTGGTAGGAGCAGTCTGGCTTGCAACTCAACCAATTTCATTAAGATTTCTTGCTTCGGCCTGCATCTGATGGACCTGGGAAAAATGGGCCGCACTGGGCTATAATCGCTGCTAAATTGGCCATATCTTCCGGTGGGGTAAAGGTCTCTTCAGTGTTTTTTTCTGAATTGGAAAATAAACATGTCTCGACTCCTTTGGATAAAGTTCCAAAGTCGTTGGATTATTCTGAGTCTGATTCCACCGAGGGAAATGATTTTGCCTGGTTGTTCCCAAACCCTGATGGCCCGCGATAGGTGGTAATTGGGTACCAAAAACAAAAGGCTCAGGAGCGGGGGGTTTAGGGCACTAGGTTTAATAAATATTAAGGCTGGTCGAAGTTTCAGTATTATTCAATCCCACTTTTGTACGCAATAATGAGAGAGTGGGAGGGTGTCCAGGTGTACTTGAGTTTTAAAGAACAGATCTTGTTAACCAGTCAGGATACGTAGTTGAGAAAGCAAAAGCTCTTTTAGAGTGGATACACGGTCAGAGTCCAGTAGTTCAACAATTCTATTTTACCCTTCTGGTGGTAGACAATTATCAGCATGGATTTTCAATATTTATCAATTGAATCACATCCCACCCTGTCACCATATGTAGGGAACGCATGGTGGCAATAGTAAGACAGACACACGTGACCACAGTTCAAGGGTGTTTATTGAACTTTCAGAATGGGGTGATAAAAGTCTAGCTAAACATAAATCTACAGATGGGAGCAAGCTACGACCATCAAATAATCATAGCACATTCCTACTGGAGTCTTGTCAAATAAAAAGGGCCTATACTAAACTATTGCCAATCCTTACCACTAGTTTACAAATAATGTGGGGTAATGCTCATGAAAAAAAAAGAAGTGTTCACAAAATTATATGTCAGGGGCCGGGGCACAAGGATGCAGTTCAATTTCCACAGTACACAACCCTCTGTATTCAAGTATCTTTACTTCTTGCAAATCTCTTGACTTAGAGAGCCTGCTGCACAAACCAATGAGGAAATGTTCTTTCTCCATCAGTATTTTGCATGTACACACTTCGGGTGTTCACCCTGGATCCCCCTCAGCCAGTCACAGATCCTTTCAAAGCAAAAGTTTAACTCAGCCGGCCTCAGACCAATGGCGAAGTATTTTAAATTATCAAACACTTTTGAATGTGCAGAGGATTTAGCTTGACCCGCTGCATGACCATTTCAATCTCAATCTTCCTTTTAATTCATTCAGCATCAGTTGGTTACCAAACAGAGACTATTGAATAAGCACCCATGTGCCACCGTACCACTCTGAATATGGTATCTTGACTTGACCTCCCAAAGTTCAATTACTCTTGTTAGTTTCCAATTACATTCCTGTCACTCATCGCCAATACCTCACACACTGTTCTCTTTATAGAAAGTTGCTGCTTGCAACCTTGGTTTAAAACAAGCTGGTTCTGTATCATTCTCTCTGACTCACAGGCTGTGCTGTCTTTTCTGACACCCTTTTTTGTAGGAGTCAAGGACATTACCATGGCTGCAATCACTCCTCCCCGCCTGGGTTATCGATGCAGGAGAGACCCTGGTACCTCCAACACACTGTACACGTTTGATCAGCCATCATTCCTGGTCTTCAGTTTCTTACTTTCCAAGGTTCAGGAAAGTAATGGCCTTTAGAGTTCCATGGTACTTCCTTCTGTGTCACCCTCTCTGGTCTCGCCGCCTTTCTCCTTGTATTAAACTGCCATCTTGGGACTGATGTTTCCTCACATGTTTTGCCTCACTCAGAATGTGCTTGGATGCACCTCCTTTTATCCGTGTGTGGATGTGTGATTGATGTCAGGTGTGTGTAATGATTCGTAATTGCCTGACCTTGCCTGACCATGTTGTTGCTACATGTTAGGTATACAACTCTGGTGTTTGTCCGTAGTCGCTCATGGTGAACTGTCCATGAGAAAGGGTTTGTGTCGGGAAAGGATGGTGGGGGGTGTTGAGTTGCCAGGTATCCTACCTGGTAAGATGGGGAAAATGGGTCATAAGGAAGGGGATACCGCACCTCACCCTTTGGTGTCCCACATCCACTCCCCTAACGCCCCTCATCCAGGTGATCCTGAATGCACTGGTCAACCCCCAGAAACTGGATCCAAAAGTGATGGCTGTGTCCTGGCCACCTGGATGAAAGATCCCCAGGGACTAGCAGGTGAGACACCTTCAGGTTTCTAACAACATGCATGTTAGATTTGGTTGAGTAAATTGTACCATGACATCAGGATCAGATGCGTTTTGGTCCATATAGCTCATGGATTAGTCTACTATTTAAGTTAGATTTTCATCTTTAGTAAGCAGACCAGTTATAATGTCTTTTAAAATTTTAGCATAGGTGAGGTCTGCAGACTGACGCATGTTTTGAGTTAGTTCTCTGTAGTGAAAATGTTGTCAGAGATTAACATTTCCATTGCTGCTGAGCATATTGCAGCATTGTTTGTGTCCTAATGTTTGAAAATAGGTTTACCTTTTGCTAGTGTTAACTGTAGGAGGTCTCCGAAAACAGTAATATGTTTTCCTCCAAACAGTTCTTCGTAGTTGGTTTTTAGGACTTCTTGCATTCTGAGATGAATTAAAGCCAACATGAGATTGGAAAACATGCTTACTTCATCTATCAGGAGCACTTTCATTTATTTCAGAATTCTGCGTACTTCAGTAGCAGCTTCTGCTGATAATTTGTAGTATTGTAGTTTGTTTTGGTGTTGTACGGGGAGGAGCAGTAGTCGGTGTAAAGTTATACCTCTTATGTGGTTGGCAGCTAAACCTCTGGGGGCTGTTACTACAGCCGAAAGGTTGTTGTTTGTTAAGTTTTGTAGACATTTTCAGATTATTTTAATTAAGAATGTTTCACCAGAAACGCTTCACCACTTACCTACAGGAGCAGAGGTTTATCATTTTTACAGCTACAGGTTTTAGTGTCATGTTTAAAACCATGTTGAATTTTGTGAGTAACTTCTAAATAAATGGTGAGTTGTTCATCATTTAGCTGTGATTCGAGCACTGACAAGTCTTCCTCATAATGTTCATATTGGAACATGCTATTTTCTACCTCAGTCATGGCTATTTTACTTCATTTAGAATGAGTGGTTCTCCAGAGAGTGTCTTTATCTAGTTGAGCTTCAATTTCTACCTGTGGTTGGCGTTCATTGTCCAACTTTTCTTTGTATTGTTTGAAATAGTTATTTGTTATACTGCTTTCATTTGCTTTGAATGCAGCTTCAAATTAGTAATTGGGGGTCATTATGAGTTAGGGGGTAACCATGCCGATATTCACGGCATGTCTACCCCCTTCCCGGGTACCGGGTATGGGTTCCTTAAATGAGGAATTACCGTGCCATTCCAACTTTGGAGGACCCGGTAATTCCTCATTTAAGGAACCCGGGCCCGGTACCTCCCCATTCCCATTTGAGGCTCCATAGGGCTCAATGGGAATGGGGAGGGTGCTAACAACGGGCCTGCTAAAAACAGGCTCGTGTTAGCACCCTGGTCTGCTTAGTGGGTTCCTGTGAGCAGACTCGTAATGAGGCGTTAGGGGTTGACGGCGCCAGCACCTTTACTGGCGCTGTTAACCCTGTAACGCCTAACTTGTAATAACCCCCATAGTCGTCTAATAATTGTTTTTCTTTTCTCCAAGGTTTAAAAACTTGTAGTAGGGCCCTGTAATACAGCTCTCAGTGTTGTAGAGATATACATTATAACTGTATATGATTAATTAGACTTGGTTGCATGATTTTCACTAGGCTTCCTTCACCAGTTTAGACTGAATATTTGCCCGTTGTCTCATTTGGTGTGACATTATTTTTGTAGGTGTAGTTTCGGGCAATGTTGAACAGACACATGTTTCTAGATCAGCATTCTGTTTGGGGAGTATATATCAATTAAGCAGTTTTTTTAAAAATATTCTAGCTGATGGAATCATTTGTGGCTACTTTTTCTTTCTCTTGGTAGGATTTTAGTATTCTAATGTGGCATGAAGCTGGACGAAGGTTCCTCCAGACGATATGTTCAGATTTGCCATATAACCCTGAACCTGTTGAATGGTCTGCAGCTTCGTAGCACATGCATTCTCTATGTGAACGCATTTTTTATACCAAAGCTGTACGCTGGAAATGCACGATATCTGGACATGTCCAGTTTCGCATGATGCACTTTTAATTAGGCCACAGACGTCCCCGGACGTCACCATGTGACCACACCCGTGGGGTGGGATGACATGTCTGCCAACGGTGTCCCCAGCCATAGACATTTTAAAAGTGCATTTTCCACCAATCCAGGGTGTTTCAAGTTGATACTTTACCCTTCCACAGCTCCCAGACCCATTCTTGATTCATCAGGCACATTTTTACAACTTTTCAAAACATAATTGTGACTTGGTTGTCTGCGGACAGCAAAGCTGTGCCCGGGAGGCTCCTCTGAATGGACCCACCCATTACTTTCAGTCATTCTCAATTTGGCTATCCAGGAGAGAACATCTTGCAGCACCTGCTTTGGAGATTATCTACAATACTGCATCAATGGCATCTGCTATGACCATTGCTCTTCACCAACCACCACCTTCACCATCACCATCTGGAGGGCTTGGTCAGGGGAACAGGTACTGTAATACAGATGAGGATGAAGAGAAGATGACGCTGAGCTTGAGGAAGTCCCTATCACCAGCACCCAGAGTGAGTCCTGGGTGTGGCAATTTTTCACCACTGTTGGGGATGTCCCAAAGGCTTGTGCCGACAGGTCAGATGCAATGAGTGCAAAGTTGTACTGAGTCGCAGAAAACCTGGGTTGTATTCCTATGTGACAACCTCCATGAGGCGCCACACCAAATCGAACCACCCGAGTGCTCTGAGGAAGGCGGTACCTTTCTCAGGGAAAAGTAGGATGACACCCTCTGCCCCATCTTTTTCAACTGCTCCTGTTACCACAAAGGATACTCCTTTGGGGCAGAGGATCCCAGCGGCCGCCTCACAGGCCATACAGAACACTGTTGACCCTTACCTTTCAATGGTTATAGTATTATGTATGTACTGCGATACTCCGATATGTAGGGGGGGCACTTTTGGAGTGCTTTTGAGGCCGTAGTCAAGGAGCACCATAAAGACTGCCACTTACCTTAAATTTAAGGCCCACCCAATATCATCTTCTTTCCACCTGACCCTCTGTTGCCTGAAAAACTCCACAAAAAGCCCCCAAAAAACACAAAACAAAAAAACACAAAAAACAGTTCCTTTAGGAGCCATCTTTCCTAGTTAAAAAATGGAAGTGAGAAAAAATGTCACAGACCCCTTTGCAGGCTGCATAGTCTGCAGACAGCACAGTAGTCCATGGACATACAGAAAATTCCAGGCGTCGGTTGGGGGCATGAAAATCATTTTAATTGTTTTCCATGCAAAAATGGTGGCTCTTAAAAGGACCTTTCTTTTTTGTCTTTTTGACTTTTATATGGTAAACTAACAAAGTTCTGCACAACATAATTATTATGTGTTCACAAAAACTGCTTTGATCCATTTTGAACGTTTTCTATAAAAATCTGGTTGCCCACATCATTTAGATGCACTCCATTTCTCTGAAAAATGATGAAAAATGCTGACAATATCAAATTTAATGTGCTCATTATGAAAAGATGTAATTCCTAAATCTCTCAAGAAAGCATGCACAGCTTTATACCATTGGGTCTTGCTTTTTCCATTTGAAACAAAATAAATTTGAACGCATCCAGATTTGCCTCTGAGCAATCCAATAAAAATATATTTGGGAATATGGAAACATTCCCATCAACTGTCCAAATGTCTCCTTTGTTGCAAACTGCAATGATATTCCAGTAACGTACCCCAAACTGTTCCCTCCACAATGAAGAACAATGATGCACAGGTGTTTTAAGTGAACCATATTCTCACAAAACGGGAGCACATGTGCTCACTTCATCCCTCACAATCCATACCATGACACATCAAATTCATGGAATCCAAGATTTTCACCCAATCCACAGTGTGCAACATAGACATTCAGCCAAAATCCATACATACACTATGCCTTCTCAAAGACAGCCATAGCCATTTTCAGTGCTCTCAAAAAAACTCCTGTAAACAAACTCCTGCTACCCTCTATTCCTGTACACCACACCCAGTAAACCTGATTGGCTAATCCCTGCAGTCCCCTCTCCTTGTCAGGCATCCTTAAAAGACCTGGATGTGCATATGACGTCCACAGACTATTTTAATGTTCGTGGACCTTGCAGCCACGCAAAGGGCTGGAGCAGAGTTTAAACTCAATTTCATATATTCTTTTTTTTGTGGTGGCTCTGAAAAGAATGTTTTTTGGGTTTGTTAACAAACTCCTTGTCTTTCCTTTTTTTTGCTTTCTGTTCAGTAGTACTATGCATGTACATCTTCCCCTACATATTTTCTTACAGGAACATTGTCAATGCATTCCTGACATTGTATATAAAAATCACATCTCCAACATCTGTAAAATGAACTCCATCTTCACAAAACAAATTCACTTCATTAGACCTTATATTGTCGTTCTCAAATGATGTCATTGCTGCAGCAAATAAAAAAGCAAATACAGTTTTATTGACAAGCTGCCTCGATTCCTCCATTTCTGGACTGAAAACGTTTGGACATCTCCATGTTTGCCTCTGATTCATGTCAGAGAAAATAACCTTTGCAGCAGGAAACAGTTCCATTAGGCTTTTCAAGAAATACTTCAGGGCAAACGGCAAATACATTGGAGTTACATACCCCAAATGTCCCCTCCACAATGCACAATTACAATGTCTGGACATTTAAAGTGAGCCATGCTCTAACAGAATGAGAACAAGATTTCCCAGTTTAAGCCACAAACTGCTCGCCACAAAACTTCCACTTCTGCAAATTCAATACTTCTAAGATGCGGTGATTTTCAGCATACACCTTCAATGACTGAATTGAAGAATCTCCCAAAATCCACATACTCTGCTTCTTAATGTCATTGACACATCCATCTTCAAGTGCACAGAACAAACAAAACACCTGCTACCTTGTCTTCCTGTAAACCACAACTCATTGGCTAATCCCACAGGCTGCTTACCATGCCAGCCATCCTCAAAAGACGTGGATGTGGCACGTGCTAACCGCGGACTACCCTGATGTCAGTGGCCCTCATAGCATAGGGCAGCCCTTCTACCAATTCCACTTTCATTTTCTCAACACTCCATCATTGGCTGCTTTCAAAGAGTCACACATCCATCCCTGGTCACATCCCAAAACTTCACACCTAACTCTGTCATCTCAGATCAACACTTCAAATGTACACTTGAACTATGAGAGTACATTTCTACTGTTAATCAAAGGCATCTGAATCAAAAACGACTCTGAAACTGTCCAAGATTTCTATTTCCCAATTCAATAAGATCTGCATCTAACAAGAAATAGTACAGGTATTCTTATATTTTAAAAACATATTTTCCTCAACTCTTTCACAAATATATATATATATATATATATATATATATATATATATATATATATATATATATATATATATATATTGGTAGTGGCTGTGTAGTTATGGTTAAGTTGCTAATCCACTAGGAAGAGCACTTTTTGGGTGGCTTATAACTTTGCTCTCCCTGGACGAATCGTCACCAAACTTTGCAAAAAAAGTATATGGCCCACTCTGAATTTTGCTAAGTTTGGTGAGGTTTGGTCGAGGGGGGGCAAAGTTATAGGGGGGTCCCAAAATGTCTTTTTTACCCATAGACTGAAGGGGAAAAAACTTTGCTCACGCCTACAACCCAAACCGCTGGACGGATTTTCACCAAATTTACGTTAGGAGCGGCGGCCTGGTCCCGAAACCGTGCTTTTGTAAATTTGGTGAAAATCCATCCAGTAGTTTTTTTTAAAAACACCAAAAAGTAGCTCACAAAAAATTATTGATATCTATGTCCACTCCGCAGACACACTTCCCTGTTTGCTCCGTGGACAGGACAGTGATTGGCTAATCAGCTTGCGTCATGTCTGCGGACATGTGACGTGTTCCCTGATTGGCTGGAATGAAGCATGAGGTGTGCTGTATTGTTTCGATGCGCCCGCCATCTTGGATCCGCGGACATCCGTGGTCAGCGCAGCAAAGAATGGGGGAGAAATACAACTTTGGCAAGTGTGTTGGTGTGTAAGAGTGCTTGGGGAGGGTGGGGGAGTAAAAGATGGGTCAAATGCTGTATTTGTTTAGGTGGCAGGCACCCCTGATGAGTTCGCCATGTCCGTGGTCACTGCGGCTGTTCACGGACATAAAAAATGTAATTCAGTAGCCCATATAGCCAATTACAATGTTTGATTCTATGGGTGTGATCTATGGGTGTGATATGCTGCGGTGGTTGTGGCCAGGGCCTAGAGGCTTGGGTGCATGGCCGAAGTCCGTAGGCCATGCACCCAAGACTCTAGGCCCTGGCCACAACCACTGCAGCATGTCACACCCATAGATCGCACCCATAGAATCGTCACGGAGATGCATGTTGTATGATAAGAAACCTTGGCCCGCCCACTTGGTTTGTTACATTAAGTTGTGCAGAATATGCATGGGAAGATTTACATGATTTCCTATGCATATCAAACAAAAACGAAACAAACATAGATATACTAACACCTGGAGAACTCTGTGCTTGATTGTAAAACCTCATCTTTTTATTGCACTTTTTGTAGTAATTGCATAGCTGACATATTTTGAAAGTGGGTACCTGATTTCAATGTGTGTGCAACTCCGTAGCATAGAGTTGCTAGTTCACTTTCAAAAAGTAGGTGGAATATGCATTCCACATTTTGTCTAAATCTAGGAACTTCAGAATACATTTGTAACGAGTGGTATTCTGATGCTGTTATCTGAACGGGTCTATCATCGTACCTTCCTGCTTTCTCAGTAGGAAAGAGTAGAGGAATAGCACGTGCTTCTATACTTTTTTTCCAATATGTTCATTGGTGATCCTTTGGTTTCACTCATTTGGTATGTTTCTAGTGCATCATCTATGGTGTCATTAGAGTGTAATGGATGAATTTTATAATGGTCTAAAATATTGGATACTGTAGCAGGATCTAGAAGTTCAAATTTACCAGTTTCTGGTGCCTCTTGAATTATTTCAGGGGTTTCCCTCAAGTTTTCTTCAATGTTCATTTCTTTGTAGTATTAATTATTGTCTTTTAGATATTTCAAGGCTTGTCTAACTTTATGTAAGTCTACGAGTTGTTGCCAATTTTTATTGTCTTTTGTAGGTACACCATTTACTAAGACAATTCAAGATTGCTCTATTGGACGTTGCACTCCCAGAGTGTGCACCTTTTCTTTCAGATCTAATGGTAAGTAAACAATTTTGCCACAAATGCCTTTCATTAATTCAGAGGGAGGTAATTTTGCTGTTTTTGGTTGACCTTAGGACACCTCCATTTTGCTTCATTACAGACATTCCGGACACCGTGTGTGTTCTAAGAACAGTTCCATCTTGCTTGCGGACAGTACGGACAGGTATAGTGTCCTTAGGACACCTCTATTTTGGTTAATTACGGACATCCCGGACACCCGCACTGACCGCGGACATCCCAACTGCCTTTTTTCAAAGAAATAAGACACAAAGGACTAAATTAAAAGAGACATAATATTTTTTATAATTATATACAAATATAAAATTTATGAAAGAAACGGGGAAGCAGAAACTGACAAAAATACAGGGTAATTATGGGTTTGGAGAGGATGGATGGGAGGGGATGAAGGGATGGAAGTCTCATCAAAACGTTTTTCTTGGTGTTGAGGGTTTGGGGATGGTTGACTGGGACATGGAGAGGGGGAACAGGTGCATGTGGGACAATGATATTTATTTTTTTCTTTTATGTGGCCCTCCACAAAATGTTTCAAAAGATTGAAATTTTCCATAAGCATGTCCATTTTTTGTTCCATGCGCTGCAGAGTATTTTCTCATGTCTCTTTTGGTGTATTATTTTCAATGTTTGTATGGTCTGTTAAAAAAAATATATATATGTTAAGTGCACATAAAGTAATGATTATTAATCTGCTTACATAGAAAAGTGTCTACCATTAGTATCACTGTCTTCAGACATTTCCTCACGTGGGAAATTTTCCTCAAGCCATTCCAAAGTACTGGACATTTCTGTGTAAAAAAAAATATATTACTTTTAGTGAACATAATAAAAAAAGTTTATAAATATATAAGAAAAATTAAGTTTACTTACTAGTTTCTGGTAAGTTGTGTTCTTACTGTTATGTAGGTCTGCTGTTGCTCCGAGCTGTGCAGTTTCTGTGAGGTAATTATCTTGGAAGCATATCTTTTTTGTTTTGTTATATTCCATTTTTAGTACATGTGGTATTTAAATGGATGGTTGATGTGTTACATATATAGGTTCCACTTCTTATTTATTATTACATATAATGTGTTTATATGCTGCTTTTTGAACTTGTTCAGTGTTTATATAGCATGATAGAACGCTCTAAGGTACCCCCTAAGTTTTTGGGTAGTGTTGCTGTTGTCTGCGTCCGTCCGCGGACATAAGCACAGTCCGCGGACATCAAAATCACTAGCAGGGGGTTTGGCATGTTCTATGTTACATGTATATGAAGTAAGGGAATCCTAGTAAACATCTATCAAATTCACACTATGTATATGTGTATTCAGTTAAAGGAACATTATGGGTAAATTGTGCTACTAAAAACCTAGGAAATTCAGTAAAAAAACCTTGTTAAAGGGAAGTTATGGTTCGAAGTAAAACCGAAAAACATTTGTGATGTCATCTTTGATGTCCTGGGTGTTAGTCTTAGCAATGCACGTTGGTGGCGTGAGTTATGGTTGCTTAGCTTACCATAACTAGCGAATTTGATTGGTTTTTCGGTTTTACTTTGAACCATAACATCCCTTTAACAAAGTTGTTTTACTGAATTTCACAGGTTTTTAGTAGTGCAACTTAACCGTAACGTCCCTTTAACAAAGTTTTTTTACTGAAAAAAAAAATATATATATATATATATAGGATTCCTGCTATGCACCCTATAATAAGCTTGTCAACAAGCATATTATCTTTTTTAACCACTCTAGCAAATGCCATGGATTGCAGCATTCAGCACTTGCTCACATGAAGCATCAAATAATTGCAATACTCTGTGTTTAAAAATGTTTCTTTCTAAGAGCAATTTCATGAAAGTAAAAAAAAATGCATATGTGCCTTTACAGCAGCACTGTGTGTGTCACTTTCTTTTTTATAAAAGAAAGGAAAACTAGATAAAATAGATGTGTAGACTATTTTTAAGTGGCATTTAGTGTATGCCAGTTTAATATGTTGGCAGCACATGCATACATCCCAACATCACCCATTCCAATCTTTAGGGGCTTATCAAGTGTTCCTGTTTTCCTTTGCATTATATCAATACCCTGGAGTATCTCACAACTCCTTCCTAGCCACGGAAGCCAAATGCAATTGACCCCTCCCACGTTGGTTGGCAAAGGCTCCTGAATTTCAGTATCCACAGGTAACCTCGAGGCAGGCCAGGGGTGTTTAGGGTAACCAGGAAGAGGTTAAGGGTTCGTGAAATGGATAGGTATGGGGATAACAGGGAAAATCATGCCCAGCATTACACACAATCATGTATCATGAAAAGACCACCTGCACCTACTCCTGGCATGAGGCCAAAACCCTTCTTAATTACGATAGTGCCCATGGATACCCTGTGTCACACACCTTTAATTCCTAGACCAGCGACAAACATAAGCTCATGATGTAGTAACAGAAACTCCTGATAACAGCTATGGCACACAGCATGAAAGACGACATAGGCATTTGTATGTGGTAATAGAACCCTCACTGGTTCTGACACCTGTTGCCTTACCACCTGGCAGAAGTTATTTCCATAGGATGCACTTTGCACTTGTAAGAAGCATTGAACATATTACTCCTCTGTAAGAGTTGACAAGAGCAAACAGTCACGAACAACATCTACTGTCCCTCACTCCTTAGTTCACACAGAGGGAAGGTTCAAGAAAACCTACATTCTTCCCTCAGCAGCTTGCACAGATGGAGTTTGTGATATAAGCAGCAGTGACAACGCATGTGGCTTCAAGTAGCACACTGTGTCTTGGTGTGCCGGTAATTAGCGTTTGTAACTGACCGGCATGAGGCTTTTAAATACAAGAGTTACTGACAGTCTTTTTCGAGATTTTCACACCCTCTCTGATTCCCCATGTGAACTTAACTGAGGCCTGGGTGGCGGCCCAATGGCACCTCCCCAGGTAATGCTACTCAAGCGGTCATGTCTCCATCAGTCTGCTTCTTTTTCTCCGTGCTGGATGAGGCTCCATGGACGCCTACCAAGCCTGCCAGCCACATAGTCCTACCTCCTCACCAACAGGACCCAGTTCCTGACCAACCGTAATCTGCTCCCCTCTGGCCCATGCCTGCCACGCCAAAAATCACCAACAAGCAGCATGGGCCGGGGTAGGGATTTAAATAGTATGCAGGAGCGTGTGCATGCGCCGGGCCACAAAAACCCATTTCCTCATGGGAAATGGAGTCCTAGGGTCGTCTTAGCCCTCAAATGCAGTTCTCGGGACATCATAGCCCAAAACCACCCCTATTCCTAACACATTCTGTGAACTTCCAATTCCACTTCCCAAACTACAAGTCCCAGAATGCAAAGAAAAAAACCGGACTGGACTTGGAGATTTGAAACTGTGACATTTATATTGAATCAACCATATAAAAAACTGTGAGTTTCAACGTGTTTCTTTTTAAAAGCATTTGGATAAAAGTAAAACATTGAATGTATATGTGCATTTTTAGCAACACTGTCATTTTTTCATAAAAGAAAGGAAAAGCAAATAGAATAGATATGTAAACCATTTTAAGTGGCAATTGTCATGTGCCAGTTTGATATGTTGGCAGTCCATGCATACATCCCAACATCACCCATTGCAATCTATAGGTGCTTAATCAGTCCTGATTTTTTCACCACAATCTGGGACATGTACTACAATGTTTATAATAGGAAAAGTGGAACTACAAGTCCCAAAAAGTAATCAAAGAATCTAGGACTACATAAGCACCTACAGATTAGAATACATCATGTTGGCAAGTGCACACATACTCCTAACATATTGAACTTCCACACACCAAGTGTCATTTAAAACTACAAATCATTTCCGGCAACATTTCTCCTCTTTACAAAAAATGATAGACAGAGTTTCAATAAATGCACATATGCATTTCTTAACTTTCATAAAAATGCTCCTAAAAATAAACATTTTTAAACATCCAGCAATTTCATTAACTCTTTTTCCCAACAACTCCTCCTACCTTCACCAATACCGGTGGTCAGTCAAAATCTCGGTAAAATAATCTTGAATAACAATAAGATCGAAAAAAAAGACTGAAAAAAAAAGTCAAATTTTTTTTTAAAATTATTTATTTATTTTGGGGTCCGGGATTAAAAAAAAGGGGGGTTGGGGTGGGAACCCCCCATTTCAAATAAAAAACGTCATAAAAAAAATCGACCTTTTTTTTTTTTGGCCTTTTTTTTCGAGATTTGTAAATTCGGTATTATGACCATAAACCACCAATACCACATATCCCCACTATCTTTCTATACAATTAAAGGAAAGAAGCCCATTGCCAGAGACAAGTATCGAAAAATGAATCCCCTTCATATTCTACAAAGTAAGTACATTAATGTAAATAATTGCAACAGCCAGTTCCTCTATCTATTACCCAGACTACTCTTTTTGAACACACATTTCTTTCACTCTAATTCATTGCATTTCACCATTCGCACTCTATTCCCATCTAAACACCACCATTTCAACACCCAATGCTTTCCTCAAAACATCAGAATTTCCCTACTGATTCAATCACACCACCACTCCCAAACCATATAATCATCCACCTCTAAAACAATTATAGAAACGTTAAAACAAAAGAGTTAGTAACCTCACTCAACAAAACTAAACCAGCCACAACCAAAAAAGGTAAGGCCCTTATTGCAAAAACGAAAAGTAATATATATAAGCAAAGAAAAGCAGACCTACTAATGAACCTAACACTGTATCTACAAGTGTTAACGTAGCCACGTTAAAGCAATCCAAAACATGAATGTTACAAAAAATGTTGTACCATGGAGTTCTTCACAATCTTATAATAAAAGCTGAAAAGTCACAATCTACCCTTAAAAACAACAGCTGGAGACTAATCCTCGAAGCTCTAATTGACAGCACATTTCTACTAAAGAGAACATCGTTTATATTAATTTTAAACTGAATAAAACCACTAAATTAATTAATAAATTACAGAATGTACTTTTAAACATGCACAATATCAATAGACCTGTTCAAACTTCTTTGAAGGTGAATTGATTTTCACAAGCAGCACATAACCATATTTCGATAAAGAGACTTATAAACAAGAACAACAAAAAACAATTGCCATGGGGAGTAATGGTCTAGGGTATAAAATGGTAGGAGACACCATTATGGCAAAAGAAACCCTTATAGAAAAAATGTCCCCAACAAACTTTCAACCAAATACTCCTTTTACCCAAACAACCTGTCCAGTGTACACATGGACATGCAGCTCAATTTGTAATGCACACCAACAGCCCTTTACATCTTTACAACAATTCCCAATCACTACGTGAAACTAACAGAAAAAAGTAAAATGAAATCTTTACAAGCCATGGACCCTTGTCCAGTGCGCCACCACACTGGACTTTGAGGACATTCATTAGCCTTCATTTTAGGAACTAGTTGCAAAAGAACCTTCCACCACATCAAAATGTTAAAAACACACCATTCTGCTATATGGAATGTTGTGCATAGACAATACTATGCAAAACATCCTGCTCTAAAACTACAATATTACATAGAATTCTCCTACATGGAACAGCCAAGAACTGCTACAAGTAATGGAGTACATCCAAAGTAAATACTTTGGATCTGAAGTTCACTTAGAAAAATCAGTAACTTCAGAAAACATTACCAAAAACCTCCCAAACACCAACCTCAGAAGAAGCACATACAAAAAAGAAATAGCTCAATTTCAAAACACATCTGCTGAAATACCAGACCAAGTCTGTGTCTGTCACACAACATTTTATAAAAAAAGCACAGAAATAGTAGAAATAGCCAACACAATAGAGGACAATGAGGAATCCCAATGGTTCAAATAAGGTCTATATCTAACAGCAGATACTAAATACAAAATAACTGATACCTAAATAGTTTGTAAGTACTGCAACACAATGCTTGACAATAACCAAATACCATCACATATTTTTACTAATAACTTAGAATTATTCACACTTCCAAAGGCTTGCCAACAACTTAACTTGTATGAGAGCATTATAATCCAAACAGTGCACCCATTTCAAGCTATAATACGTCTTCAACCAAAATCAGCCAAATTACCTCCTTCTGAGTTACTAAACAGCATCTGTGGCAAAGTAATCTATTTGCCATTAGATCTGAAAGAAGATGTAGACACTCTAGGAGTACTATACCAATAGATCAATCTTTGATTGTACTAGTTAATGGTGTACTAACAAAAGAGAAAATACATTTAGAAACAACATGTCAACTTAAACAAAGTTAGACAAGCCATACAATATCTTAGAGAAAACAATGAATACTACTAAGCTATAAACATAGAGGAAAACTTAAGAGAAACGATCCAAATAATTCAAGGTTCACCAACACCTGGCCAATTTGAACGTTTTGATCCTGTTTTTGCAGCCAACATTTTAGACCAGTATACCGTTCACCCAATACACTCCAAAGACACCATTGTAGATGCATTAGAAACATATCAAATGCATCCAGCCAAAGAATGTCCAATGAACATATGGGACCAATGTGTAGAAGCACATTCTTTTCCTCTATTCTTTCCTACAGGAAAGAAGGAAGATATGATGAAAGGTCCTCACAAATTAGTGCATCAGAATATCGCTATTTACAAATGCATTCTGAAGAACACAGATTCAGACAAAATGTAGAATACATTTTTCACCTCCTATTCGAAAGTGAAGTAGCAACTCTATGTTATGGAGTTGCACAGACATTAAAACAGGCTCTAATGTTTCAAACATGTCTGCTACCTAACTGCTTCAAACGATACAAGAAAAAGATGAAGTTATGCAGTCAAGTATCACATATCTCTTGGAAAACATATGTGGTACAAAAGAATAGAAAAGCGACCTCACGCTGATGTACTTTGTATGATAAGGAACGTAGGCCCATCCACATGGTTGTTACATTAAGTTGTGCAGAGTACACATGGGATGACTTGTATGACTTCTTAAGCACTGCAAACCAAAATAAAGAGGGAATAGATATCAAAATACCAGGAACACCCTGTTCTCTTGACCCTGTCAATGTATCAAGGTACTTTCACCATCACTTCATTACTATGCATCACTTTATCTGCAATAAAAATACCCCTCTGCTCGGAAAAGTACAACACTTCTTTTGGAGAAAAGAATATCAATCCAGAGGGGCAGCACACATCCACATGTTTTTGTGGCTATAAGATGCTCTCAAATGTGGCCATGACAGTGGCACCACTGTTTTACAGTTTATTAAAAAATACATTGCCAGCAACAGCAACATGCCTTCAGAAACCACATATAGTGACCTTCGTACACAAATCTTACGCTTCCAAAAACAGAAGTGTGGCAAATACTGACAAAGTAGAAAGTAGATATAAAAACAAAGGCAAATGCTATACCAAAGGTCACCTTGGCTTCCCTAGACCAGTTTGAAAAAAAGGACAAGTAAATTGCTACATGTCTTTTGTTAAAAGGGATGAAGCATCCAAGTACACCAATGATTACAATACAAGCATTGCCCTCTTGTGGAATGCAAACATAGACATACAATACATTGAAGACAATTCCATTGCATTTGCAAGATATGTCACAGCCTATATAACCAAAGCTGAGACAACAGAGCTAAGAGACCACTGGGATGACATCTCATCTGACAAAACACTGTAACAAAAACTGTACAGCTTCAGTATAAAAATACTCTCACAAAGAGAATGCAGGTGCTACGAAGCTGCAGACCATTTAATAGGTACAGCCTTATATGGAAAATCTGAACACATTGCCTGGCTAAACCTTGGTCCAGGTTCATCCAGATAAATAGTACATAAATCCTACCCAGAGATAGAAACAATAGCCACAAATGATCACAGCAACCAGGACATTTTAAAACACAATTTAATTGACAAATACTACCCAAACCGAAGTACTGCTTTTGTAAACATGTGCTTGCACAACATAGCCCAAAACTATTCCTACAAAATCAATGTCACATCAGAACTTGTGAAGGAAGCCTAGTAAAACCCAGCTTAATTAATCATACACAGTTATAACTTAAATCTCCACAACATAGACAACTGTATTACATGGCCCTACTTTTTAAACCCTCGAGAAAAAAAGAATGATCAGGTAACTATGACCCATTGGAAACTGCATTCAAAGTATCTGAAAGCAGTATAACACATGCCCATTTCAAACAATACAAAGAAATGTTGGACAATGAACACCAACAAGAGGAAGAAATTGAAACCCAGCTAAATAAAGACACTCCTGAGGGCAGTCAACCTTCCCTTACAGGAAGCCAAGAGCCACTTGGAGAATACTCATTCTAAATGAAGCAGAAATAGCCATGACTGATGGAGAAAATACCATGTGTCAATATAAACAATCTGAAGAAGACTTGTCAGTGCTCAAATCACATCTAAATAATGAACAATTGACCATGTATCTAGAAGTCACTAATGCAATTAAACATAGTCCCCCGACTAGGCTATTATGAAGGATTAGCTGCCTGCTATATCCCACCACCTATGTTTGCCAAGGCCTGCCTGGCCCAAGACCGTGGTCTCCTCCATCTGATTCAACCCTTCTGATTGCCACTCTCCACGTGGAGTCGTGACTCCGTGGATCTTTTCCAAGTAAGAGGGCCGCTGTCCCCAGAGCTGTATTTTGCTTACAAATGGTTGGCTAGCAACCAGTGCTTGTAGGTTTGTTTGTTTGTTTGTTTATTTATTTGTAATGCGCGCCAGACCCAAGGGTAAGCGGGCGCAGCAAAGAGAATATGCAAAGCTTACAATGTTACATGGAATTACAAAGTTACATGATTTACAGTGGTAAAGAGATAGGTATGTACGAACTTAGCAGGATGCAGATCTGATCAAGAGTTTAAGGCACTGATGTCGAGCGAAGCAGTACAGTAAGTTATATACAGTGTTACTATAATTATTTACATATATGCTTACCTCGCTTACATAGGCCAGGAAGGCAGCCAGAAGGCAAAAGCCAGGCCCCTGCGCCTAAGGCCCCCCAACACAAGGCCCACCCTGTCGGTGCCTGTCTGTGCCACAGGTCGAGGCCCCTAGTACTTGCTTCCCATTCCACCTGCCTGCCAAGAAACCACCCAGCCTGAATTAGCCCATCTTGCGCCTCTACTTCACATCTGTTGACTCTCTTTGCCCACTGACATTACAGGCTATAATCCTACAATGAGGTACATGTTCATACCGTACCGGTAAGACTATACTAGACATTCATTGCATTAATGTGTCATGTGAGACAGTACAATATATTCCTAGGTGACTACAAAACTCTGATTGAAGTGCCGTGATCACGCTCTTACAAATCTGATTGACCATCTCAAGGCATTTTGCACGTCCGCAACCTTCAATGAACATCACACATTTTCCATGGTCTTCCCCATTACTACCTTTCGATCTCTATGTCATGTTTCTTTATGCATATGGATTTGTATAAGTTAATTGTATCGCATGGCTCCTAGTAATGGATTGACTTCACTCCAGGGTATTTCCCCTCATCTGTCACTTGTCTCTGCTGCCCATCTCAGCGCCACGATATAGCCCACCGTCATTCTGTTTGAATCCCCTAGTGTTACTGTTACATTTCATCACTGCAGCGCTTGAGTCATCACACCCACCTGTGTGTGCCAGGTCTGCAATAACTGGGCACTACCCCTGTATACCATTCTAGGGACTGCCAGTGTATCCTTCCCACCACCCCTCGGAGACTTTGCATCATAGATTCTACATGATAATGTGTGTGTTCCCACCCCCACCCCTGGTCACTTGTGATGATTTGTGGGCTCTCACCCCCCAACTGGTCATCCATGATGATATGTGTGTATGCCCACCCCCCATGGTCATCCGTGATGAGGTGTTTGTTCACCCCCCTTGGTTTTCTGTGATGATGTGTGTGATCCCACCCCCACCTCTGGTCACCCGGGATGATGTGTGTGTCCCCACCCCCATCCCTGGTAGCCTGTGATGATGTGTGTGTATCAGTCCCCTGCTCCTCCTGGCCCCATGATGATGTGTGTGCTCATACCCCCCCTGGTCATTCGTGATGATGTGTGTGTTCGCACCCGCATCCCTGGTCACCCGTGATGATATGTGTGTACCCCCCCTGGTTGCCCATGATGATGTGTGTGCTCATACCCCCCTGGTTGTTTGTGATGTGTGTGTTCCCACACCCACCCCTGGTCACCCGTAATGATGTCTGTGCTCCCACCGCCCCCACTGGTCATCCGTGATGTTGTGTGCACTCCCCCACCTTTGTCGTCTGTGATGATGTGTGTGTGTTCCCACCCTTCCAGTCATCCGTGATGATGTGTTTGTTCCCACCCCCATCCCTGGTTGCCTGTGATGATGTGTTTGTATTCACACCCCCCACCCCTTGTCGCCTGTGATGTTGTGTGTGCTTATACCCCCCACCCCGGTCATCCGTGATGATGTGTTTCCACCCCCATCCCTGGCTGCGCATGATGGTGTGTTTGTTCATACCCCCCGGTTTTGTATTTAACACAATGAATATTCCCCTAGCGTATACTCTCCTGTGTCTAATATGTCTTATATGTACCTGATGTAGTTCCCTGCAATAAGAGGCAAGCTTTCTCATGTATATACTCTTTTGCCCATATTATGTATCATACGTACCTGATGTAGTTCCCTGCAACAAGAGGCAAACCTTCCCAAGTATGTACTCTTTGTACCTATCATGTCTCATATGTACCTGATGTTGTTCTCCGTAACAAGAGGTGAGCTTTCCCATGTATATACTCTTTTGTACCTATCCTGTATCATACAGCTTCCTCGCCTTGCCCTGCTTTCTTCTCCTTGGCTACCTTGCTCTCTCCTGCATCCTCTTCTACACCTCCTGCAGGGCGTACCTCTGATTTGTAACGCTCTTGCAAGGATGGCAACCTTCTCCATATTGCCACTCTTAACTCTCGCTCAGCGGTCAAACACTCCTCTGACATCTGCCACCTTCTTGAGGAACTTGAACTCGATGCCCTTGGTCGCATCGAGACATAGTTCATGGCCAGCTCTGTCACAAGCTTTGACACTCTCATCCCTGACGGCTACAAGATCCTCTACATGCCCAGGTCCAACCACTGAGGAGAGGGTTCAACCCTGATCTTCCCGAGTGGATTTCGGCCTCTGTCATTCCGACGCAGGCCTACTCCTCTTTCGAATGCCTCATCTGAAGGTTCTCTCTCTCCCCTAGCCATTCCCTTACTGTCGCTACTATCTATCGCTCACCTGGTCAGATCTCTTCCTTCCTGTCTGAATAGGCTCACCATTCCTCTTCCCTCCTGGTTTTGACCACTCAACTTCTCATTCTTGGAGACTTTAACATCCACATGGATGCTTCCTGTCCTTTCTCTGGACTCTTTTGTGACCTCTGCGACTCTCTCTCACTCTCTATTCTCCCCCTCTGGCCCGACTCTTTCTGCAGGGCACACTCTGTACGGTCTGATATCCTCAGACCTTCCCCTTTCTGTCCCTCTCACCACTCCTCTCTCCTGGAGTGATCACTTTCTCCTTTCCTTCAAGTTCACCCTCTCTTCCCCCCAGGCTAAGCCAATTCCAGCACTGCCAATGGACCCATGAAGTGTGTGTCAGTTGAGGCTTTTGCACCCACTTTCTTACCCCCTTTACGCCCTTGGCTGACTCACACCCTGACACAGCCCTTTCCGTGCTCCACTCTGCTATATCTGATACTCTTAATGTTCTTGCCACTGTCATGAGGATCCGCTTGAAGCTCAAAGCCAAGTGCAATTCCTGGTACGACTCAGACCTCATGTTAGAGAGAATTCTCAATATGTGCTAATTTCCCTTACCTTTTGAGACCCCCAGAAACTTTGCTGGATTTCTAGGATTTGATTTTTCTACCTGGGAAGAGCGCGAGCCTTTTTTTCCCACTCTTCCACGTATTTTGATGTGTGTTTTACTTTTGTGTTCTCTGGTTATGGAGTTTTAAAACAACTCCATAGGCATCATCTTTTTCTGTGTGTCACACAGCACCTTCATTGCAGTGGCACAGGGATGTCTTTCAGACTTCCCAAGGTTTAAATAACTTCTCTGGGAGTGACTACTGTCTCCCAGAGCATGTAAAGTTAAATTGACTTTACTAGTCTCTTTAAATTTACTATCCAGCACTCACTATCTTAGTATAGAGTGCTGTAGGGTGGTTGCCTAGCTTCCCCTGAGTCAAAACACTCATGTAACAGTAAAATGTTACCCTTTCCTACTTTAAATGGCTGGTGGCAGTGGTTTAGGTCAAACTACCATGATTTTTCCCGACCGCTAACAACGGTAGCTAAAAATCGGGTCAGCCATGTTTTTCAATATGGCGCCCAAGATCTATCTGTAAAATAAGACTCCGGTCGACCTTTTTTGCCATTTCTTTTAGCAAAGGTCCTTCTTGCGTTTGTCTTCGCGCGCCAAACCAGGTTTGGTCCCTTTGTTCTTTGGCCTTTGGCGGGCTTCAGTGCTGAGCCCTCCTCTGGCGCCAGGGTGTCTGGGGTGTATAGGATGTGAGGGAGGTGCCCGAGACTTCCTGTGCTTAGTCTCCTAGGATAGCTGAATGCACTCTGGTGTGATTGGCCGGCTGGCTGGAATGAATGGGGGAAAAATGTTTAAAAGCAGGCCTGTGGGACTTGAAAAGGAGAGTTGACCACTGGAATGAAAGAACCGTAGACGAGCTGAAGGAAGAGGACTGCTGCAACTCCCGGATGACCAGTGAAGCCCTGCTGCAGGTCTAAATTGCCTGAAACTCCATTGACAGAAAAACCCTTCAAAGTTAACTTCTTCCCTTGAGTTTGGTGGGAACAACCAACTCGCAAGCCATTTGGACACCGTCTCCACCAGGTCGAATTTTCATCAGAGTGCTGTTGAAAACCAGATAGCCAGAGGGAAGGAAGTTAGCTTGTGGACTTTAAGGCACTCACACCTGAAACTGACGTCTTGCTAAAGCTTTTGGCCTCATCCCTGGTCATTGAGGGAACCTCCCGATGTCCTCCTTCTTGTCCCCACGACTGAAACACAGGACCAGCGAGATCTGCTCGAACTGCCATGAACAACTGCCTCAGCTACAGCTGTTCTTCATTGACAAGGTACTGTGGAAACGCGGTCAAGAAACCTTTTCGGCCATTGAGAAAGTGCGTGAAACTTTCCTCAACTACGAAAGCTTGTCCTTCCCTTAACATTCGTCAAACTTTTCACCTAGCCAAATTCTTCTAATCTCTGTGACAAACACTTAACCGTTGTTTACCAGAACTGTGCTATTCTATTCAAAATACTCTGAACCATTGACATTCGCCCAGGCCTATTGAGAAGAATTGCTTGTTGTATTTAACTGAAACCCTTTGCCCTGCCTATGAATGTATTTGGGCTGTCTATTCTTATAACCTTGTCTTTTTACCCCTTTATTAAGTATCTGAACTGCCATTTTGCTCCCACTTCAGGGGAGCTAAACTTGTTCATTTACTTACCGGTTGTATATTTGTGGTGTATTAGTTTGTGATCTTGCTTGCTAGTGTAATGTTTTCTAATTGACTGAGTAAATAAATGTATATTTTTTGGTTCCATGTGCTAATATCCCCGCAAAAATATTGAGATACAAAAATATCGCCATATTTTTGCGGCAATATTGACCCATGGACCCTGCGGGGAACCCGCCCGCAAACCCCACATTTTTTTAAAATGTGTGGGGACACCCCCGCAACCCCCACCCCCCACTCCCACAAATTATCCTCCCCAAAAATATCGCCTATGGCGAGACAATCGGCCATATGGCAATATTTTTGGTGCAGATATTTTGTAGGGATACCTATTTTTTTACCAAGAAACCTGGAGTAAGTGGAGTAAGTGTATATATGAATATTTGAATCACTGTATTGGTTGGTCCTTTGCGTAACTTGTTCTACTGCTCACTTAAACTCTTGAGATAAGTCTGGCTGCTCAGCCATCGCTACCACTTTACTGTGTAGTACAGGCTTGTACCAAAAGTGAAATTGTGCTTACACTTGTAGTCTTAATTGCCTGTAGTGTTCCCAAAGGGTACTGCAGGTGATTCTGCCTAACACCTCGTCACCCTCAAACGCAAGTGCAAGGTGGCTGAACAAAAATGGCGTGCTTCTGGTGCTTCCTCTGACAAACTGGCCTGCCGCCTGCTCCAAAGGCAGTACAGGCTCTCTGTCCGCACCAAGAAGAGAACCCATATCCAAGCCTGCATCTCTGCGGCATCCAAAAACTTGGCCAAACTCTTTAAAATCTGCAAGGAACTGGCCAATCCTGCTGCAGTCTCTACCTCTCCTGTCCCTTCCCAGGCCCTCTGCATGGCACTGGCTTCTCATGTCATCTCTAAAACTCAGGACATCCTGTCCTCTCTCTCTTCCTCTACGCCTCCCCCTCTACTCCCTGCTTTTTCTCTGGCCCTTCTTCGGCCACCTCTCCTCCCTCCTTCTCTGCATTTCCCCTGTTCTCCCCAGATGAGGTTTCTAGACAAGTTGGATCTTTGAAAGTCTCATCAAAATAGGTTCATCCCTGTTCCTCTAAAACCATCAAGGACCACATTGACCCCCTGGCTCCTGCTCTGGCCAACTTCTGCAACCACCCCTTTGCCACTGGAGACTTCCCATCCCCCCTGAAGTACTCCCTTGTGCACCCTATTCTTAAGAAACCCTCAGACAACACTTCCTGCCAGGTTAACTATCGCCCAATCTCCATCAGCCCCTTCCTGGGCAAGCTCCTGGAAACGCTGGCCATCTCCCAGCTTAATCTTCACCCTGAATCTGTTGGTTGTCTCCATGACCATCAGTCTGGCTTCAGCTCATTGGTGCTGTCGTGCATGGCAAGTTAACATGCACTGTCACTTTTACTATTGCATCAAAGTGTGTTGGGCCTACTGGGGTGCATCCCTCGTGTTTTTGGCGGTGTGGAAGTAATATGCATTGATTCAGGGTGACCCTGTGGTAGGTGTGAGATGCCCTTCCTGCTGTGGATATTCAACCCTGGGACATATTGACCTTCAGGGTGTCCTGTGCACATGTACTTCTTGATGGCTGATGGTTGGTCAGCTGATTGGTGTGCATTCACATGTTTAAGAATCATGTTGACATGCTGTTGGACATTACGTTGCCAATGGGTGCCTTTGTGGTTCAGTGCTGTTGCTGTGCTTGTATGTCTGACACACACATACACTGATGTTCATTGATGGATATGGGCTCTGTGGTTGATTGAATGATGGCTGTGTTGCCTGTGCATGGGTGACTAATGTGCGGACAAGGGGGGGGGTTGTGATGTGCATTGTGGATGTGCATTGTTCCTTCTACCTTGCAGTGAATGGTGTTATTTACTGCGTCATCCCATCCCCATCCTGCTTGGTTGTCATATAAGGGGTGTCATGGATTCACTGACTCAAGTCGTTGAGGTCTGCCCTCTCAGATGGTTAGTTCATGCATTGTCAGTGTTGAGCTTGAATGCATGCATGGCAGTCTGTGTATTTGTATATGCCTTTATGGTTGTACATCTACAGGTGCATCATTCACTGAGGTACTCACCAGATCCCTGCTTGCTGCTGGCTCCAATCTCTGCTGAGCCCACACCCTCAATGTCAGCAGTCTGTAGGATTCAGCTAACCATGTCCTCCCAGAGGGTGAGTTGGAGTGGCTGTATGCTCTATGCTGCCTCCACAGGTGCAGCCGTCTCACGGCTGTGGATGGATATCAGGCTCTGTACCCTTGCCTTCAGGTCATTCCATCTCTTCTTCATATCCTCCACATTGTGTTGTAAGTGACCAGCGGCCACCACCTTGTCCCTAATCTCTGCCCATAGCGCATTCTTGTGCTGTTGACTTCTTTTATGGTGTTGGGCCCTGTATAGTTCTTCCGAGTGGGCCACCACATGCTCTGCAAGTACCGTTAGCTCTTGCTCAGAGCATTTTGGCTTCCTCAGCCTCATATCGGGCACCCTGGTTTTCCCCTTTTTCCTGATATGATTCGACTGTCTAACGGATGTCCTGATTTTTGACGGATTGTATTTTACAAAATGGCCACCGCAATGCTTCCTTTTTACGCAATGACGAATTTCTGCCAGTGGAAATTATGCCTACCAACATGGTAACAGTAATTCCACTCATTATTGTTGGAAATTCTGCTGCAACCCCGGTTTTTGGTGGCAATTCCGCTGAGCGGAATTACCATTAGCGCTATTGTTGTGTGCCCATGCCCACCATTTTCGAATACAGTGGTAATTGCACAGGACAACACAGCCAGTAATGGAAAGCACAGATTGTGCTCCAGACTTTTTCATTCCTTTATCATGGGGAATTTATGAATAATTGCATAATAAATGAAGAGTAGAAGGAATTCAGCTCTGGGATTCGACATATTAGAGATAAAATGTGCTTTAGAATCTCAAAATATCGAACACTAAGCACAACCACACCTAATATCTCCCAATTTGTTAGCTTGTTTTAGCAAGGGCCATGGCCTCCAAAAAATAAAACTCTAGCTACGGGTCTGAACATAGGTGACAAAGAATCATAGCTCCATCATGTCATATGTCTTAAGCTGCAGGGTGCACGGACATTGAAACTCCTCTGATCTTTGCTGTTTCCCATTTTTTAGGAGATGTTGATTAACTGTGTATTAACTCTGACGGCAAAATACAATAAAACGTGTCTGAAATTACTGTGATACTAACAGCAAATCTAGCTATTTGTTTCTGCTATGTGGTGTTCAGAAAAGTGTTTGCAAACGGCGCAGCCCTGTATTCAAGATTAGTGTTATTTTAAAATTCCTCTTCACTGTAAAGTGAACTTTATGAAAATGTTATACATGCCTGAGGGCTTATTTAGCTGTAACAAACAAGCGATTTTTCTAGGGAGCAACAACTTATTTTAAAGTCAAATGTGTTATTGGAGCTCTTAGTTATTCAACTTCATTCAACATTTTATCAAAAATCAAGAATATAGTATTTTTTATAGGCAATTAAATCAATGTTGGACATAGTAAAAAAGCAAAACAACGATGGCTGTTTAACAACAATGTGTTTTTGCAATCCAATTTTAATCCTTACAATCAACTAGTGGAAGACAAAAAAGATCCCCTTTAATAGGCAGAGACACTCTGAAAGAATATAAAGAATAATTTGTGTTTGATAAGCACGTGTTTCTCAAGGAACTAGGTAAAAGCAGCTAACGACTTCATCATCAAGAATTAAATCATGTTAATTTCCTTACTCAACTATCTATCATTTAGAGGTGTAAACCCAAGTCTACAAAATTATTTTTCTTTATATCCATCCATAAATCAGCCCTCTCATTTCTGGTTGCATAAGTAAATGGAGATGTAACGTCGAGAAACTTCTAAAGCATAGTAACAACTCCAGCTGCAAGTGAGTAGGGTTGCAAGTAGTGATACCTGAAAGTCATATGATAATGTTACCAGGGACATCAAACAGAATGCCATTGGAGGAAACAATGCATAGTTTGTTAAGTACTCTGTTATAGCAGAAACACCAAACATTTCTTTTTGTAATCTGGGTTCAGCCAGAGGCATGTTTTGTGTATTACAAATGACTCATTTGTTCTCCAATCTCTACATCTAAGAGCGGGAGAATGCATGAAAAAGGGACGGCGTAATGTTGTCTTCTCTTCGTTAGAATCAACTTCTGTGTAAGGTGAGCAGGCAGTGTTAAAAATGCACAAATATTGGCACTCAACAACTGTAGTGTGTCCATCAGGGAACACCAAAAGATGGAAGCTGATTCATCAGAACTATATGGTTAGGAGATGTATAACAGGATCCACATAAGTGGCTATATTGTTCTTAGAGAGGCCCACTGGATTTAACACCTCCATCCCCTCCTAGGACCATTTTACCAACAGCTCTTGGAACATCCCTTAATTCAACCTTCAGTGACCACTTCATTTTGCATCACCTTGATAACTCTTTGGGGTTCCCAAACCGGGGGAGTCCCCTTTAGCACAAACCCAGGCTTCTGCACTTCCACTAACTGCCCAGCCTTCATATGAATATCATGGTTGCACTTCAAACTGTTGTAATGATCCTCTATTTGAATGCAACTGTCCCTGAGGCGTCCTCAATCCCATTCAACATGCTTTGACATATCCAGACGACCTGAACCAGGAAGGAATTTTGATAGGCTGTCTTCTATGAAACACCTCAAATGGGAAACGACCACTGTAAGAATGAGGCACACATTCTATCTGCACTCGCCCTCCGACCAACCTCATGCTCCCAGTTGCAAACAGAAGCCAACAACCTTGTTCCTCTCCCAATCTTTTTCCAGACACCTCAAGCTTTGCTGATGAATAGAATCATAGGAGTGGGGCTGCTGTGTGTCCACAGTATGTGAACTTGCACCAACAAACAGTTCAAGGTTCCCCCTCCTCATTTATTATGGGGAATCATCCTCCTACTGCAGGGAGTAAAGAAGCAACTCCTCCTTTCCTCCTACCTTCTTCCCCTTACACTCCTATCATTGCAGGCATGCCATGAGAGAACTGTAAATGTCAAACATTGAGAACTGTTACTACTGTCTCACACTCTAAGAACCCAACATTGTCTAATCACCCTCATGAACCATGACTATATGTGAATAAATCAAGTTATTATACTGCAGAGGAGGCAGGGCCTTTTGAGGGCACCCCATGATTGCAAATGAGGATGATCCTCTTGTAGATGCTCCCAAAGATGCAGAGGAAACAGGGCCTCTACTGAATGCTGTAGAAACAGGGCAAGTGTAAGACCAGGTGGTAGTTCTCTTCATGTGGGAGTAGAGTCTAGCTGCAGCACTGCAGCAAGCACCCTGGAGGAAGACTTTGGGATGAGATCTGTGAGGCCTTTGATGAGGAATCATGTTCACCATATGAGGGCAAAGGTAATAAGTACTGGGTCTGGTCCATAAGGAGTAGGCTTAATGCGGCACAACCTGTGGAGGGGCCATTGAAAATGGTCGATATACCTGAGTGGTAGAAATGGGTAGAGGAGGTTAGCTTAGATGTGGTGGAAGAGCCTAATCCAGTGTTTCTGGTGCAGAGGTGGACAGCTAAGCACAGCACAATCCTAAGGGGGTGGTACATTCTACCGACCTGCATGCCCCACATGGTCCTGGTTGTAGGAAACAGTTGTCCTGACATGAGGAAAGGCCATTTGATGGGAGGGACAGAGGACTTCTGCTTGGTGAAGGCCCGTGTGAAGAGAGTGAAACATTGGAATGGGCAATGTACTGGGATGGTGGCCATGAGGTACCATGATGAGGAGAGGCAAAAGCCCATTTATCAGGCAAACGAGTCCCATGCCCCTCCAGAGCCCACTGCAACCAACACACCATACAGTTGTGGTAAGGGGGGTGTGGGTTGTTCTACTTCTAAGGGCCAGGATGTAGCACTGCAGCAATATGAGGCTGTAACCCTTCAGCCATCAAGCCTTATCAATTTGTTTCAGTTGCAACTGTGTACATCAAAAGACCCATCTTGACAGTGGCACACATTTCTTTTCGGAAATATCAGCCAAATCTGTCCAGCGAGTAAAAAGTTATTAGCAATACAACTTTTCAAGTTTCAAGTTTTTATTAGATATACTTACAGCCAACTTGGGCTTTGTTTAACACATGACAAACAACAATTAAACATTTTCCAAGTTAAAAAGGAAGTGCAAAACACCACACTGTAATACATGTCACAAACATCTTAGTAAATTATTCAATACATCTTAATATTTCTACAATCTTCATATAAAATAATACGATAAAATATATTAGATTAATATTATTCCCTCACATAAAAATCATCCATAGGTTAGGAACTTCCATAGTGTCAATAACATTATTGTGGTATTTAAAACACTTATTTCGCAGATACATTAAACTTTCACATTTTATGATCAGATGGTGTAATGATTCCATTACCTGATTGCCACATAATCGGCATTGTGTGGACTCAATCGATAGTCCTAATCTGTCTCCTTTAGTCTCCAATGCCTCAGGTACGTTGAATTTTAAAGTAGACATGTACGGAACGTTCTTATGCTTGCATAGGCTAAAGTGTACATTGGTTGCTTTATTGTAGTGAGTCGCTCTTCACAATGCGCACCACTGTGTGCATGTGATGCTATCTTTATCATGTTTTGCTCATAGGCAAAGTCATTGGGCCTTATTCCGAGTTTCAGTAAAAAGAAAGAGGATTCAACTTGGGAACCCTCCCGTCCCCTGCACACTTTCAAATGTTTGGATTAATCCAATACAGTTGTTCAAATTGAGTTATACGCATTGTACATATTTTTGTTTCTAACAAATATGGTCAGACACAGAAGTGTGAGATAAAAAATATATATTTATAGCCACGCTATATTATTTTCAACAAGAATTATAGTTCAGAGACAGATTATTTACAGTGCATAGAAACAAAATGGAATCAATAGATGAAGGTCAAATTGAGAAAAAATGGAGTCCAAAGTAAATGACGACGCATTTCGAGGAAGTTCTCCTCTTCTTCAAAAGGCCAAACTTGGACTCTTAACGTAAAGGGAAAAACACAAATTCAGTAAAGAAAATATTGTAGACACAATTCATGACATGTTCAATTTTACAATTTAGAACATTTAGTGACATTTGTTGTAACATGTCATAATATGCGTTGTAATGCATGCAACATTATAAGGTGAATTATGTGGTCCATGTTTGAGAGAGAAACTGAAGGTCAATTGATACACCCCTTCCTGTAAAATAGACAGTAAAACGTACATCATATTATAGTTCAGTGGAATGATCCCTCTAATGGGACTAATCAAGTGGATGGTGAAACATAAGCTAAAGTGAATATATAGGGAATAAAAGTTAGTAGTTCCTAAGCTTAATCGATCAAGTGGGGAAGTAATGCGAAAGTCATTACCTTTGTGAGTGGAAAGTGCCGGAAACAAAGAATCGGACAGTGCAGGAAAAATAAGTAGTCATACTGTCTTCGTATAACAGTTAGTTCCTAGAGACACGGCCAATTCCCAAAAGGATACTAGAAATCTGTAAATAACAGAGCCTGATCAGTGTCAAATTCAATGTTCAAAAGAAACGGACATTAGGATGAAAAAAATCGAATAACATACCTAACCAAAATGTGGATGACGGTAAATAGTCAAAAGAGGAACCTGCGTAAAGTGTGGACCTCAAATATCCCGCTGTCGCTGCAGCAGTGCCTCAGAATGCGGGAGTTCTGTCACGCAAATAAACAAGCTGAACAGGAATGGAGTCCTGATTAGTATAAAATACTCAGCAATCTGATATGGAGTAGTGAAAACGTAACGTGATGTTTAATAAAGGCAAACTGAAATGTTCAAAATTACCACGATAAGGATGTGCACATGGCACAATTCTTGAAGCTGATGTGAAGCTGATGTCAAGATAGTTCAGACGGTCAACAGCTGAAGAATCTGGCAGTAATGGATTAGGTAGAGTATCAACTAAAGAAAGAGTAAGGAAAAAAGAATAATGATACTAAAGAACTTTATCCTTGGTCCCTAGATAGACAAATGTTAATGCATTCGCTCTTACCTGGAGCGTGGGGGGACAATCCTGAACAGGGTTTGTCCAGCCGAGCGGTTTGTTGTTCACGGACCATGGAAACAGCATGTGACCATGGAGATAAATAGAGGACTAGAGTTATAGACAAAGAAGAGAGACTAATAAGCAATCAGGCCGTAAAGATCGGCCATCTTGAAACAAGGTTATATGTTGTGATAAAGTATGAACCTCTAGATATATAATAACTGGGAGTCATTTGAATCGAAAAGCACAAAAGTGTGAAATAAGATTGATTGAAATGAAAAAATTCATGCAGTGCAGATACCTAGTGTAAAATATAAATCGGGCATTACAAATCCTAGTCCGCACATAGTAGAACGGGGAGAGGAAAGCTAAAAAAATAAATGAAAAAAAACATTTTTTGGTTTACCGTGTGAAATAGAATTGAAATAAGTAATGAAAAAAGGGTCATAAATTGGACCGAACGCTCTGATCTAAGAGGGAAAAGTAAATATAATTATCAAATCATCAGAGTAAGGTTACTGAATGACCGTGTGTAACCTCTCAGTCTATAGTAAGTGGAGGATATACATTCACACTATACACGAAAAGGGAGACTAACCCTAGATCTCTCTTTTTCACATGGAAGAGATAGTACAATGTGACAATCTAAGTCGGATAAACACATTTAATTTACAAAAGGTCAACATTTAATGTGATAAGTTTAAAAAAAGTGACATACATAAGAGTAAAGAATAAGAACAATTTTACATTGAATTTGCAGGCAATGACTTTTATGGCAACCATCTATTAGTCTCAACAAAGTAGTGCCTTAGATCACAGTAAGACACTAGAATAGTAATGTAACTTTCAAGTTTATGTTGTTGAAGATTGAGCATACCTTATTGACAAATTCAAATCACAAAACACAGTTCAATGTGAAATCTTCATTTAAACCCCAGGGCTGTAAAGAGCTTAACTTGTCAATCCAATATGCCTGTCTTTGTAGTAAGACTGGTAGTCACCTCCTCTTGTAGGTCGTTTGACAACTTCTAGCACCTGGTATTTTAGTTGGGCAATTGAATGTTTCTGCATGTTGAAGTGGCGGGCTACCGGTGAGTATTGGTTATTAGATCTTATGTTCTACTTGTGTTCAGAGAGTCTTGATTTGACAGGTCTTTTGCTCTGTCCTACATACACTTTGCCACAAGGGCACTTCAACATATATATGACACCTGATGTCAGACAGGTGGAGTAGTCTCTTAATTCGATTTCTTGACCATTCCTGGTGTGAGTCACTACATTACCTTTGATTGTGTTATTACAGTGTATACACCCTAAACAGGGGAAGGTGCCTGGTTTTTTGGTGGCTAGGAAACGTTGTTTATCTTTTGGTACTCTTTCAGCTTTCACCAGCATGTCTCTTATATTTTTACCCCTTTTAAAACACATCATTGGGGGTGTGGGGAACAATTCCAATAGAGTTTGATCATTGTGAAGGATATTGCAATGTTTCTTTATACTTTTTGTGATCTGAAAACTCTGTCTTGAGAATTTTGATATGTATAGAAGTGGGGTATCTTTAACATCAGATTTAGGTTTCAATAAATCCGTACGAGAGATCTCTGAAGCTCTCTCTTTGGCAATTTCCAAAGTTTCTGGAGTGTAGCCTCTGTTCTGAAATTTACCAACAAGATTTGTGCATTCCTTATCTAGAATTTCTGGGTCAGAAATTATTCTTTTCAAGCGTAGAATTTGACTATACGGTAGATTTTGGAGCATCGCCCTTGGATGGAAGCTGGAATAGTGAAGCAAATTATTAACATCAGTCGGTTTGTGGTATATAGACATAGCAATCGTATTGTTCACAATGCTCAAGTTAACATCAAGAAAATGTAGATAAGAGTTACCAATCTCAATAATAAATTTGATCCTGGGGTGCACTGAATTAAGGTATTCAAAAAACTGATCTCGGTCATCTCGTGTGCCACACCAAATGCATAAAATGTCATCAATAAACCTCTTCCAGATTAAAATGTATGCTGCCCATTTGGGGTGTTCCAGTACATGCTGACTCTCGAAATGAAACATAAAAGTATTAGCGTACATGGGCGCCATCGATGATCCCATCGAGGTACCTGATGTTTCTAAAAAGTATTTGCCCTGATGTCTAAAATAGCTGTTGTAAATGATATAGTTGAGTAGCTCCAGAATGAACTGAGTATTACCTTCCACACCTGAATTATTAAGTAGCAACCATTCAACATAATCTATACCTTCACTATGGGGTATTGAGGTATATAAACTACATACATCAAGGCTGAATAGTATGCAGTCTTCACTGATAGCTGAGATATCTTTAAGTCCATTAAAAAAGTCTGTTGTGTCCTTTAGGTATGTGGATGATGCCTGTATAAGTGGCCGTAATAATCTGTCAATATAGACTGCCAGTGGGTCGAAGACACTCTCTGTCCCAGCAACAATCGGTCTAAGGGGTGGATTTTGTTTATCTTTGTGAATTTTAGGGAGCCCACAATTGGATGGGAATTAGTGAGATATTGATGTGTTTTATCAGTAATCCATTCATTCTCTTTAGTTTTTACAGAGTATCGTTAATCAGTTCTCTGATTCCTGTAGCGGGTCCCTATCTAGTATGGCATAGGTGTCTGTGTCGTTGAGGAGTTCAATGCATCTTTTGACATAGAAGGATATATCCATGATAACAATTGCTCCACTTTTGTCGGCTGGTTTAATGGTAATGTCTTCACTTTTTGCCAGTTCATCTATTAGATCTAGTTGGCGGTTTTTTATATTAATAGGTGTTTTTCTTCTATAGTCAATTCTGCTTAAATCTTGTAGGACACTCTTCTCAAATAAATTCAGAATTGAGATATGTACATGTGGGTCAAATGTGCTCTTGGGACGTATTTCCAATAAGTCCCTTTGTGGTGATCTAGATTCCATTTCAGGTTGCGAATCAAAGAAAATTTTGAGTCTTAATTTTCGCATCAATCTGTGTAATCAGATTTTTTCTTGAAATAATGAAGTATTGCACATTGGAACAAGCGATAATCCTTTGTTCAAAATGTTAAGTTGTTCTGCTGAAAGGATCTTGCTGGAAATATTCACCACTAGATTGTTGTCCTTTATTTGTTTCTCTTTTTTGTTTGTGGCTTTCTTGCCTCTCCGTGTCTTTCTGTTATACCTAAAAAAGCCCCTGTTGATGTGTTAGGTTTGGCGTCTTTATTAATTGGAGATGTGGACACCCCTGATCGATTGGTGTCTTCTATTTGTTCACGTTCACTAGTACGGTCTGAGGAAGGTCTCTGGATTGTTTCACCAACACTGCTGTCGCTACTGTTGCCTGAGTTTGTGGAGTTAGAGTTTTGTTGGTTATTACAATTAAAATTTCGCTGTCGGTAATATTCTTGCCAATTGTATACTATATCATTGATGTAATCAAAGGTATCTCTTTTACATTTTCTTAATTTCCTCTGTTCGATTTCAGTCTTATTCCGGGTTCAGCCATGGTGCTTTTAGCACCATGGCTACCTCCAAACTCAGGTCTGGCTCCAGGTTCCCTGAATGGGGATTTACAGGGTCATTCCATCCTTGGAGGATCCGATATTTCCCCATTCAGGGAAACCATCCCCATTCCCATTCGAGCCCCCATAGTACTCAATGGGAATGGGGAGGGAGCTAATAACGGGCCCGTTTACCAGCCGCCCTTAGCGGGACCCGCTTAAGAACCTCAGAATGCAGTGGTAAGAGGATAACGGCATCGGCATCCTTACCAGCACCGTTAACCCCTTACCGCCGCACTCGGAATGAGGCCCATTCACTCTCCTATTTAGCCACCTTTTCAGGGCACTTATTGTATGGACAGAGTCACTACCCATTGTCCATTTCTTGTGTGTTTCATATAATGATCCCATGGTACCAAGTGACACGTTGCCTTTCAACCGCAAGAATGCTTTCACATATGGCACAATTATCGTGTCTATTTGCAGATTACACACCTTTTCATAAGACATCACACATTGCCTAAGGTAAGCATACCAGAATCATTTTATATTAAACTCTAGGTACAGGTATTCGACACTCACACATTGGGGAAGCCGCAGTAGCTTTCTCAGTAGTTTTTCTTCAAAGGCCACAAGACGCTTTTCATATTTATGGCCCCAGATCTCTACAGCATATAGAAGTGTGCCCCTTACTTTTGCCATATAAATAGCAATGACCACTGATACTGAGTAGCCATTATTTCTTCCAATATATATACTCAGTTCATGTGCAGAAGTAAGACACAGTTTCTTCAGTGCCAATCAATGAGCTTCCCAATTTAACTTCTCGTCGATGATAATATCAAGGTATTTATATTTGGTGACTTGTTCAATCACTTTCGACTGTAGTGTCTACCTATAACTCTTCGGTTTAGGTTTTTTGGTAAAGACCATTGTTCTACTTTTTTCAATATTGATTGACAATCCGTTAACCTCAGACTATGTTACTAGAGAGTCGAGCATACGCTGCAGGCCAACAGGCGTGTAATCAAATATTAGAAAATCATCTGTGTACGCAAGCCATCTCATAGTGACACTATTGATCTTTACTGGATTTGCTTCAGATAGATGAAATGCATCTTTCATGTCAGCCAGATATAGGTTAAACAGGATGGCCGCAATCATACACCCTTGTTTAACACCACAGCAGGTTGCCATATAATGAGATAATCGCACTACTGCTTTTAGTTTTATCGAACAGTGGTATCTGAATGGAAGAGCATGAGCATTTTTAGGAGACCTTGTGGGATTCCCCACATATTCAATTTCTGCCACAATCGATTGCGTAACAGGGTATAGAAAGCTGCTGAGAAATCGATGTATGCACAGTAGAAATCTAAGTGGCATCTTTCCCATTCATGTTCGATGAGAGATGTTAACATCAACAAGTTGTGTGTTGTGCTAGATTGGTCTCTGAAGCCTATTTCATTAGCAGGTAGTATTTTTTTTCATCGATCCATGCATTCAATTCACGTAAAAGTACTCTAGTCAAAATCTTGGAAGCAATGTCCAACCTTGCGAGCATGCAAAGGTTTGCTGGTCTATCCCATGCCCCCTTCTTATGTACAGTTAGGATGTTACTTGATTTCCACAAGATAGGGACCTCTCCTATATTGCCTATTTGCTTGAATAATAGAAGTAACGTGGCTCACCATAACTTGGGTTGTCACTTAATTACTAAGTTACATACCCCATCTGGTCCTGCTGCCAAGGATTTCTTAAGTTTTTCAATGATCACAATTATGTCCAGTTCAGAGGCCTTACACTCCCAGATGACACTGGGGATGGGAAAGACATAGGGCCTCATTACGACCCTGGTGGTAGGGGGTTAACGGGACCGGTAGAGATGCTGGCCCCATCAACCCCCTACCACCTCGTAAAACCAGGCGTCCTTAGCGAGTCCCGCAAGTAGACCATGATGCTAACAACGGGCCCGTCATTAACGGGCCCATTGTTAGCATCATCCTCTTTCCCATTGAGCCCTTTGGGGGCTGAAATGGGGATGTACCGGGTCCGGGATCCTTGAACAGGGAAATACCGGCTTCTCCAAGGTCAGAAGGGCCGGTATTTCCCCATTCAGGGAACATAGACTCGGTACCCAGAATGATGGTCCAGGGTCGTAATGAGGCCCATAGTCTGACAGCTCAACTCTACCGAGAGTTTCCTTTATATAGGCTTCCCACTTTTCTTTTGTGATGCAATTAATAGTCAATTCACGTTTTTGTTATTGTTGAGTAATTGCCATATGCCCTCACTATTGTTTTCTAATGCTAACCTTGTGATTTTTTGCCACTGTTTCAGCTGACAATCTTTAGTATGCTTTTTAACCATCGTTTGTATTTCTTTTTTTAGATCTTTAATATGGCTAGAGACTCCATTCGGCACTTGCATATTTTTACTATGTTTTAACACGTTCCTAATTTCAATACGAAAGTTATTTTTAGCATCTTTTATCATGTTATCATTGCCTTGTCTAATAGATAAAGCAAAATTAGATTTTTCACCAACTGACCTTTTTTCTGCAACTTGGGATTGGATATTTTCCATCAATTTAGCGAAATTGGACAGCATTAAATTATCCTTGTTCTTCCCTGACACTCCCTCTGTTAGGAATTCAGGTAACAAGTTAGACACCACTTGACTCGCCTTCTGAATATTTTTGTTCTGCCAGAGTATCTGGTTTTAACCTTCACTTATATGAACTTCCCCATTATGATCATAAGCAATATCCTCGTCATTGTGACTCAGGGAAGCAAACAGAAGACATAGTGGTATATGATCACTCTCACTCTCCTCGCAGTCTACGATACTCATATCTACAAAATATTGAATTCCCATTTTGTTAGAAAAAATATAGTCAAGTGTTGCCGCAAATCTGCCCTACAACTTTTGGAAATTGATGTTATCTTAACAGTAGTGCAGCGATGCCTGTCTTGTAATATATAGATGAAATATACAAATATTTAAAACATATTTTAAAAAAAGGTATATATTCCCACTCGAGGAAAGGTGCTTAACCAATCAGATCACATGGAACTCGTGCTGAAACTTGCAGAGTCTGCCCAAGTTCTCACAGCCATCTGCTCCCTTTACGTGAGTGGCTTTTTATTTGTATGGCTTCCCAGCACTGGATCAAATTTCCCTCTCACCAACACTCCCACCTTTTCCCAGCCCCCTCAGCATTCTGCCTTCCCTTTCACCCTATCAACATACCTGCTCAACCAGTGGTCTTTTTCTCCTGACCACACTGCTGCGCCATCTCTGCCACCATGGAAATAGAAAAGGGACTATACCCTATTTCTTTTTCCTAAGTGGCAATGCCTTCATTGATTTTTAAGGTAAATTAGACACATGCTAGACATCAGCCCATCTCCTCTATAAAAGTAACACTTTTAGACTATTCACTCCCCAGAGTGAGCGCTGGGGTGAGAATAGCTAGCACCCATAGGTTGCGGGTATACTTGATCGGCAACAACCCTGAGCCCTTGCTGAAGCCTTTGTTTTGCTTGGGCACACCTAGTCTCATGTTATGGGGAGTCTACAGGTCCTGTATGCTCCCAAATGAAGGAGTGACCTCTTTAATGTGGTCAAAACCCATCCTGGCTTAAGGGTGTAAACCTACATGCAGCCCGGACTAAGCAGAGGATGTGGTGCGACTGGGCGCTCCTGAAGGGGTCAGCTGAGGGGCGTTGGGCTTGTCACTCATAATGTGTTGGACTCGGGCTGCCGATTGATAAGGGGTGTATATTGTCAGTTGGAGAGTCTTTCCTTCCTTGTTTTTTGTATCTGGATCTATATGTTGTGGAATGATTCCTTGCCTTTGTGAATGCACCTTCGGGGCAGGGGGTTCTGTTGGTTGTTTGCATTGTTGTGTAAAATGCCAATAAAGAATGCAGCCCAGAAAGCCACCCCCTGATGAATACAGAATTTTGCACTGTGATCATTTGGGAAAAAGAGGGGAAGTGTGGCACTGATTTTTAGAGAACATTACAATCTGTTCATGTTCAACTCTCCAACATTGGATTATTGTGAATCAATGTTGGTTAAATTGGCACTAAATCCCACAAATACTCTTAGTCTATTTATTCTTTTTCAACCCCCTATGTTGACCACACTTTTTGAGGAACAACTGTTAGCTTTCTTAGGGGTTTCATCCAAACCTATGTCACCATTCATGATTCTTGGTGTCTTTAACTTATGGCCTAAGGATTTGTCAGCTCAAGCTGCCTCTTCACTGTTGAACTTTTTTAAAGGTCTTTGTTTTAAACAACATCTAACAACAGCCGCGCACAGTGCAGGCAATATTTTTGACTGTATTGTGACAAAAAACTGTACATTTCAACCATCTTTTCTGAAAACTGTATCTGGTCTGACCATTTTATCTTACAGTTTGATATTGATCTTTTGCATTCTCCTATCCAAAATAGCTGTATACATGCACATTTAATTGTTTCCAGGAATACTTCTAAAATAGCACTTGATACCTTTAAATCCTTGGTTGTCCCTCAGCTAGCTCTTTTTGATGATAACCTACCTCTTGATGATTTCATTGGTCATTTTCGTACCATTACTAATGATGCTTTTAATACACTTGAGCCTCTACACACTAATTGTAAAAGGAAAGCAAACCATCCTCAATAGTTTGCTACTGAGGTCCTGGCTGCCAGAAAAAATTAAACCTATGGCTGAACATTGTTGGTGAAAACACGCTTCTGAGTCTAGCCTGGGGGTCTATAAGACTGCAGTGAAAAGTTTCAAGGCATCTATTTTAACGCTAATTATTTTCTATTTTACACAGACTAAAAGGCAAATCAAATTATGTTGCTATTGATAATGCTTGGTGTCAAACCATTCATGACAGCTCTACACAGAAAATGAATCTGAGTTTTTATTTCCAGCTTCCTTTTTTAAGGAACTTTTGCCCTCCTTTGCTCTATGGGTTACCAGCTTTATAAATCGCTCTTTCTTGGAAAGTGTTGTGCCTGATTCCCTTAAGGGGGCGTGGATCTCTCCTCTGCTAAAGAAAGAGAATATCAGTCCTAATAATCATGCAAATTATCGGCCCATAACAAATGTCCCCTACATGCTGAAAATCCTTGATAAAGTAGCTTGCCAACAATATCAGGAATTTGTGAAACAACATAACATTCTTGCTGTGGGACAATCAGGTTTTCATTTAACATACAGTACTTTCAGATTTAAAATCAAACATTGCCAGAATTATAGACAATGGTGTCTTAGCATTACTCGTACTCCATGATTTATCAGCAGCTTTTGATTTGGTTGATCATGGGATGCTTGCAGAGAGATTAGCTGGAATGGGAAAATACTCAAATGTAGCCACTAAATGGTTTAAATCTTTCCTCGGCTCAAGAATAGCAAGAGTTGCTAAAGGCAATTGTCAATCTCAGCATCTTCTACTCAATTGTGAGAGTACCACAAGGCTTGTGCCTCTTGACATTAATGTTCAATTTCTATTCTAGACAACTATGTGATCTCTTGGAAGGTCTGGGTGTGCAATTTACTAAATATGCAGATGAAACCCAGATCATCTTGGAGTTACCTGGGTCCTATCTTAAAGATCTGTAAAAATGTAGATGAAGTTTTCAGTGCTATTCAGTTTTGGGTGGTGATGAATTCACTCACTGATGAAAACAGAGCTCCTTCTTTTTGTAACTGGTTTTAATCTGAAATAAAACTAGATCCCCAGTATAGTTTGTTGATTAGGTATGATATGACAGAAGTCTGGGGGTCTACGAGCTTACCCATTCAGCTCCAAGGGCAGAATAACCCTCCACCAGTAACTAACGGAGGGCTCAGCCAGGTTAGAACTGTCATTTATTGCAAAAACCGACAGGGATCATACAGGACATTTAAAAATCTGAACAGTCACTACTCCTATGTCTGTGTCAGGCCATTTTCTGGCAAAGTAGCATCACAACATGAGCCCTTCCAAATCACGTCAGGTGGCTTGCCTGCCCCTTCCCAAAGAAACTATCTATTACATTGTTGCAGGGTTGCAGGATTACCATTGGCCCTTGCCAGCTACCCCTGAATTTCTGTCCCCTAATCATGTGAAACCGGTCTCCCCAGGCTTGGGACCCTGCTCTGTCCTCAGCGCTCTGTGCACCTCTTCAAGGTAATGAGAATGACCATGTTTTCTCAATGTATCTGTTAGCAGTACCACTTTAGCCTGTGAGAGTGCCCTCAAAATTGCAATGTAGTTAACAAGTTAATGTGTCACTTAATTTCTGTGTTGCTGAGAACTGTTCGTCTTCCCACCGTGAGTGAATAACCATTGTCTAGCTCGGCCACATCACGTGGTTGAGGACCACGAAATCAAGCTTTTCACGTCTGCAATTTATGAGCAATGATTACATTTTTCTGCCGATGGCCTCTTGTAGCTTTAGGTCTGGAATGTGTTGCTTGTCTCTGACCTTGGCTGCGAGCCCTGGCCTGCTGTCCTGTGCAGCCTGTTTTTGCTTTCCCTCGTCTCTCGTCCGGCGGCTTGCGGGCTTATTTGATCCTCGATATACTTATAGTATGATTTCTAGATATATATACCATGTTATGTTTTCATAAGTTAGTCATATTTGGTCCTTCCAGGCTCCTAACATGATCCTGTAGTTGATTAAAGTTAGTTGCCATAAGCATCTGCAAGCTTGCTCTGCATCTCTTTGTTGCCTAGTGTTCAGCGATTCTGCACTTGTCTAATGAGAAACATAATAAAAGCTTTTGACAGTATGCATATGTATCTGTCCTCTATCTACAGAACTGTGTAAGCATGTCCTTCGTGCATTCACATATGTGTTTGTGTAACTTTGTGCATGACTGTGAATGTACTTTATGACTAACGTGGCTATGTCGTGGTGTCATTATTGACGTCAGCACATTGGTTTTCTCGGCATTATTCAACATCATCCATCGAGGCATTTGTGTCCATCAGCAATATTGAAGCGCGTCTATCCATAAAGACACTGGACCTCATTACACGGTAGGCGGTAAGTCACCGCCTTTACCGGCATGGCGCTAATAACGTGTCCGTGTAGGTAGTAGACCGCTAATAACGTGGCATCACAAGTACGCGGGCACGAGCTTAGCCCTTACCAGCACCGAAGAATGCGCAGATAGCACATCCGCCCTCCCACAACACGGCATTAGCGGTGACCGCTATCACGGTAAATAAGCGGAACCGGAAGTAGCGTCATCGCACAGGAACGGGAAACAGCATGGCGGCCATCTTTAAAAACACAATCCATTGCCATCCCCTGTAACCAGGACCTGCATCCACAGAGCCTTCCAAAATCCTTCATAGACCCATTGACAATGCCCAAGGCAATTAAAAAAGGAGCCGAGCGGCAGCGCAAGGAGCGTTTTTCTAATGAAGCGCTTACCATGCTCACTGACACGCTTGCTGCCAATGCAGAGGTGGTGTTCGCCAATGACATGCGGCATCCCACCCTAATCAAAAAGAGATCTGGGCAGAGGTGGCCGTAAAGTCAGTGCGGTGGGCTCCACCCCCCGCACTGTGAAAGATGTCAGGAAGCGGTGGGACATTCTCCGCCTCCGTGTACGCATATCCTGGCTGTCAAGCGGAACCTGGCCATGGGCACAGGAGGCGGTGGATGATCCCCAATAAAACTAATGGAGTGGGAGGAGACCTGTGCAAGCACCATAGGGGTTGAATCAATCGAGGGAGTCAGCGAAATGGAGCGTGGTGTGCCCACTTCGTCAGATGGAGGTGAGTGTCCATACAAAACACTGCACTGTGAAAGATGAGGTAATTCCCCAAATGTGAGCCCTAAATCATCTCATGGGGGTGTTGTGGGGGGTTGGGGGAAAGGGTGTTTTGGGAGTGTTGGGGGGTAGAGGGGAAAGGGTGTTTTGGGAGTGTTGTGGGGGGAGGGGGGAAAGGGTGTTTTGGGAGTGTTGTGGGGAGAGGAGGGAAAGGTTGTTTTGGGAGTGTTGTGGGGGAAGGGGGAAAGGGTGTTTTGGGAGTGTTGTGAGGGGAGCGGGGAAAGGGTGTTTTGGGAGTGTTGTGGGGGAGGGTGAAAGGGTGTTTTGGGAGCGTTGTGGAGGGAGGGGGGAAAGGGTGTTTGCGTAGTTGGGTCCATGCACTTCTTTAAAAATAATACATAAAACATACTGGTAACAAGATAAATCACAGGAGTGGACATTTTCATTGTGTATGTGTGCTTTATTGGTGGACAGGGCCCAGTGTACATTTCACCACAAAACCCAGTGGCCAAATACCCACATCAATTCAACAAAGGTCAACCATGTGTGTTAGAAAATGTGGTCGATCAAATGCTGGTGCACAGCACGTCCGTCCTGGGCATCGCCACCTGCATGACCTGCATCCCCGTCTCCTCCCTCCTCATCATCATCCTCAGCAGGTTTTTGCAGTTCAATGTCAGGGGGCATTGGCACATTCCGTCTGATGCACATATTGTGCCGCATGACACATGTCATGGTGATCTTGGCCACCTTCTCATGGCCGTACAGGAGTGCCCCGCCCAACCTGCTGAGGCACTGGAACAGTGTCTTCAAAAGGCCAAATATCTGCTCAATTACCACGCGGGTACATGTATGTGCACGACTGCATTCCTCTTCGTGCCTGTTCGGTGGGTTCCGTACAGGGGTAAGGAGCCACCTCTTCAGGGGATAGCCAGCATCACCTGCATGGGTGCAACAATGGAGACAAACAGAGTAACTGCAATGTGGGAAGGTGAGGTAGTCCTTGCAAGTGGATATGCACCGTGCATGACAACGGCATTTATTGCCATGTACTGGGTGAGGTCAAGTCATTCGTGTCTCTTGGTCCTGTCAACGTTTGTACCACACTGCTAGTGTACTGCCATCCCGAAGTTGATGTCCCCATGCTGTGATGCGGGACTTCAGTAGTGGTGTACGGGTGTGGATCAGAACAATGGCTACAGGTGATCCCTTTATATGCACTCAAGGCCGCATATCCATTGTGATGTTGTTCAGCGTACATTTCCAATGTCCATTTTGGGTGTATATTGCTGCTTTGTGTTATAGAGGGTATCGTATGATGTGCAATGTGCATGTGGATGTATATGGCATGTTTGGCGTAATGGATTAATTGCTTTGTTGTGCAGCTTACTACTTGCATGTGGTTTTGTGTCAGGTCCATTGTGGGCTGCCTCAGTGGACAGTGGTGTAAATCTGTCCATTTTATGTCCTGACAACTGTTCACACCCAGTTGGAGTATGCATCTCTCCCCCACAATCACACCCAGTTGGAGTATGCATCTCCCCCCCCAATCACACCCAGTTGGAGTATGCATCTCTCCCCCCAATCACACCCAGTTGGAGTATGCCTCTCTCCCACGCCCCCAATCACACCCAGTTGGAGTATGCATCTCTCCCCCCCAATCACACCCAGTTGGAGCATGCATCTCTCCCCCCCAATCACACCCAGTTGGAGTATGCATCTCCCCCCCAATCACACCCAGTTGAAGTATGCATCTCTCCCCCCAATCACACCCAGTTGGAGTATGCATCTCTCCCCCCCAATCACACCAGTTGGAGAATGCATGTCTCCCCCCCAATCACACCCAGTTGGATTATGCATCTCTCCCCCCCAATCACACACCAAATCACACTGCCATGTGCTTGCCCTGCTATTCACCAAGTAGCCACGAACGTTGTCCAGCATGTCGCTCCATGTATCATGGTATCGTTGAGTTCCGCAGGACCATTGAATCATGGGTTGACCTGGGATATCGGGCACAACAATGTGTGATTATCTTGTTTGAGTCACATACCATTTGGACGTTGATGGAGTGCTATTGCTTTCTGTTTCGGTAGACTGCCTCATTGGCATGTGGGACCACCAATTCCACATGGTACAGTCGATGGCCCTGATGCAACTTGGGATGCCTGCCAGTGAATTGAAGCCAACTTTGGTGTTGGAGATCTCCTGGGCAGTCCGTGGCAGTGATATGTGTTCACTTGTGTGCTTCAGGAGGGCATCGAGCACCTGGTTCACCGTGCGTGAGAATACTGGTTGCGATATGCCAGGCATCTGCCCTACCGTATGCTGGTAGGTGCCTGTGGCCAGGAAGTGGAGCACAGTTGCCACCTTCAGTAGAGGGGGGTTGGCAGTACAGATGTCTATGAGGCTCACTATGTCGTTGTGTATCATGGCCACAATGGTGGTGATGGTATCCCAGTCGAGACGGTACAGGGTGTGTATCTGCTCAGGGGTTAGGTTGAATGGACTGGCTCTAATCCTGGGGATGGGTTGCTGCCTCTGTGGTATGACTAGGTGCACTGGTGGGGCTTGCTGGGCCTGTCTCGCCCTCCTCCTCCTCCTCCTGCGTCTCCTCTGTGCTTCCTGTTGTTGTTGGTGCTGCAATGCAATCATGTCCTTCAGCCCATGTAATGCTGCTAGTATTGGAATCATCTTGGTGTGTGAATGGGTGTGGGAAGGGGTGTGGTGTGCTCCTTTTGTGCTGCCCCAGTCTCCATTGCCTCCACCTGTGCTGATTGTGCCACCTGTGGCAGTTGGGAACACTGCACATGGCCCTTAATGGGTGCTTCGCAATGCCGGTATTTCCACAATGCCGGTGTGGGCTTTTTGGCCATACACCATGCCGCTATTAGCATGTCCACATGCCTTGTGATGGACTTCTATTTCCGCCATGTCGCTATTGCCGACATGAGGGGTCGCGCGCCTGCGACCTTGCCACTATTAGAGGCACCGTTCTTAGCGGTGCCGCTAATAGCGGATAGGCTGGTCGTAATTGGCAGTAGCGGTTAGCGATGCCGGTAATCCTTTACCGGTATCGTTTTTCCCTTACCGCCTACTGTGTAATGAGGCCCACTGATTGGATAAGTTTAAATGGCTGCCAAAGAGAATGGGCCTCATTCCGAGGTTGGTGCTAATCATGGTGTAATTAGCGCCATGACTAGCACCATTACCGTACCGTGCCCGCCCTTGTTCAATGGGGACTTACCGGTCTAGTCAGACCTTTGCGGGACCAGTAAGTCCCCATTGAAAATATCAATCCCCATTCCCATTTGAGCCCCCATAGGTCTCAATGGGAAGGCGGCAATAACGATACCGTAAATTACGGTACCGTTATTGACCCGGTATCCCTTTGCGGGTCCCGTCCTTAATGCCTGCTAAAACCAGGCGTTAAAGGAAGGACCCACAAAGGGACCTCGGAATAGGGCGCAAAGGGATTACCGGCGCAGGTGTCCTTACCGGTGCCCGGTATCCCTTTGCGCCAGGGTCGTAATGACCCCCACTATCTTTCTGCATATGTGTCAGTCACTGGTCCTTCTGGGAGCTGTCCGGATAGTGAGTGACTTTGTGTGTTTTTTACTCTTCAGGCCATCATGTTCATGGGGGTGAGGAGAGGCATTTCAGGGACTCTCTCTTCAACTTGTTTCTTGATTGCCAGCAACAATATTAAAGTCGCCGAACATGTAAAAATACTTAGGGCCCGATTCATGGAATCTGGCGCAGAAATGGCGCAAGCACCGCGCACCTAGAAGGATGCTGTGCAAGCCGTGGCGTATATAAAATGTGCGTGGCACACATATTAATGGATTTCAAGATACATCAGTAGCCGTCGTGCAAGTAATAGCAAGCTGTGTGAGGATCGCCCCCAATATGCCTCCACACACAGCAAAAAGTTAGTGATAGGCCGAACACTGTGCAAGCCTCTGCACCATTCTTGGCTCAGCATCCAACACCCTACCGCAATTGCACGTCAACAGCTTGCAATCCCTGGCTGCACCCCAGCATAATCGCGCCTTAGCACCCCAGATAAAGCACGTGCCCTCCCATGCAAGCCCAAACTGTACACCAGCGAAACAGTACGTCAACACCTCACAATCCCCAGCTGCACCCCAGCGTAAACATGCATCAGCACCTGGATAACCCCGGCCACACCCCAGAGAAAATGCGTGCCCTTTCATGCAAGCCCAAGCCGTACACCAGTGAAATCGAGCAACAACACCTCGCATTCCCCGGCTGCACCCCAGAGAAAACACGTGTCCTCCCACACAAGTCCAGGCCGTACACCAGAGAAATTGTGCCCCCCTCATTAGTGTAGGCTACACATGTGTAAACAACATGAATCCCCACACACCCTTTGAACCCTGCATGCCCACATAACCTCCCACAGCAAATCAACCACTGTAGTGCACACACCATCTCACCTGTGACCCTCCTCCAGGCAGCCCCCTCCAAAAGGGACAGCTCCATCCAGCTCCCATCACCTGTGACAACCCCCTGAAGGCAGACCCCTCCAGAAGAGACACCACCGCCCAACCCCCTTCACCTGTGACACCCCCATGCAGGCAGCCCCCTCCACAAGGGACACCCCCCGAAAACCCCATAAAGTGTGATGCCACCCACAGGCAGCACCCTCCAGAAGTGATACCACCCCCCAGACTCCATCACATGTAACACTTCCCCGCAGGCTGCCCCCTCCAGAAGGGACACCATCCCCCAGCCCCCATCATGTGTGATACCCCCATGCAGGCAGCCCCCTCCACAAGGAATACCACCCCCCAGACCCCATCACCTGTGATACCCCCTGCAGGCAGCCCCCTCCAGAAGGGACACCACCCCCAGCCCTCATCACCTGTGACACCCCCTGCCAGCAGCCCCATCCACAAGGGACACCACCCCCAGCCCCATCACCTGTGACGCCACCCACAGGCAGCGCCCTCCAGAAGGGACACCACCCCCCAGCCCCCATCACCTGTGACACCCACTGCAGGCAGCCTCCTCCAGAAAGGACTCCACCTCCCAGCCCCTTTAACCTGTGACACACCCCTGCGGGTAGCCCCCTCCAGAAGGGACACCACCCCCAGCCCCCATCAACTGTGATACCACCTACAGGCACACCCCTCCAGAAGGGATACCACCCCCAGCCCCCATCACCTGTGATACCACCTACAGGCAGACCCCTCCAGAAGGGACTCCACCACAAGACCCTTTCACCTGTGACACACCCCTGCAGGCAGCCCCCTCCAGAAGGGACACCATCTCCCAGCACCCATCACCTGTGACATCACCCTGCAGACATGATGAGTCACATTTAGCATGTTGTTGTCAAATGTTTGCTGTGCTATGGGACAGTGTGTGCTTCCAGGGATCCATGTTTGTTGGCAATGTGTTCAATGGCTACATGGTCAGGGACATGGGATGATGTGGCAAGTCTGCATACAACATGGTCTGAAAGCCTTTTGTACATAGTGTGTGTATGCAAACCATGGCATGGTAACATGCAAGGCAATGTGTTGCAGGACATAATTGTGATACCATTGTATATTCTCGATGCAGTTAACACGATTCTTCATGTCTTCGTATGTCCTTGTGCAGATGATGATGCACTAGATGCAGGGGAGGCGGTAAAGGAGGAACAGAAGTATGAGCTGGAACAGACCACCAGTGGTGGACATGGTATGGCAGCCCATGAAAATCCTCTGGTTCTACAGACCATCCGGGGTATGGCTCAGTAGGACACCGACTCCAATGAAACAAGTAGCTTGGGTGCTGAATGGGGTGGCCAATCCTCTATGCTGTCGGAGGTGAGTGCATCAAGTGTTGCAGCTCTTGTAGCCTGTGTGTCTGCAGGGGGTCAGGTGCCCTCACAGGACCAGTCAGTGGTGCCATGTCTGTCTGTGGTGTTTAGGGCTGCAAGGTCACGTTCCACAGTATTGGTTTCTGGTCCTGGGATGGATGGCCAAGGGAGGGATGCAGTCCTTCAGCCACAGACAGCAGCATCACATCTAGGGCCATGCTCCCTTGGGTCAGGCAGGCATGTGCCCCGCACCTTTGGTGGACGTGTGAAGGCTGGGGATACAGTGTGGGAGCAGTCGATGTATAGTGTTGCACAACAACAGGGTGCTGCCTATGAGATGTTGGCTGAGGGCATGGCTAGGGTGGCCAATTCCATGATACCCCAAGAAACACAGGTAGGTCACCAGCTGCAGGCATTGCGGTCCACATGCTGCTCACACAGGCTGCACATGGAGGCCAGCAGCAGGAGCAGACGGCCCGATCTGAGGTCTCTGCAGGCATCCCTGCTTGCAGAGGGTCGGGCCCACAGGGAAGCCCTGAGGCAAGAGTTGTTGGCCCTCAGAACTTCAATTGTAGTGCTAGAGGCAGCTCGCTGTACAGAGTACCAACAAGAGATGCAACTATTGAGGTAGACTATCTCAGAGGAAATCTGTGCATCCCGCAAGGTGTTGCATGAGGACCTGCAAGGCTTCATGTTGCAAATGCATTAATCTGAGTCCCGCCTGGCCACTGCCACTGAGGACCAGGCCAAGGCTCTACATGGTCAACCTCCCTTACCACTACCACCTTCTGATTCTACACAGGAAGGTGGACACAGCAGAGACATGCCTCCCAATCCAAGATAGCCGTGCAGTCCATGAGCCCATGGAGGGAATTGTTTTTTTCAACATCCACCCATGTGGGAGTTGACGTGCACCCTGCCCCTCCCACCTCCTGGGTGGGCCCCCCCATCCGGATCAAGATGGACATTTGTATTCTTGTTTTTTTTATTTGTTTTGTTTTTTACACCCCCTGATCAGATGTTGGCATATCATATTTTGTTTGCCCTTTCCTGGTTGTGATATTTGTTCATTTTTGTCTAGATTGCCCTTGAGGTGTACCATTAACTCCTCATGGACTACACATGTGCTGTGGTGTACATGCAGGCATGCCTATTGAAGTCAACTAGCATGTTTACATGGTGGTGCACAGGATGGCATGTGCAGGTAATTATAGGTTTGTTGTTCCGTTGCATGTGTGTGCTGTGTCAATGGCAATGCACAACGGGTGTTTTAATATGTTCTCCCATGTTGTTCCAGTAATCTGTGATATGGCAGTGACTGCTGTCCTGGGGGAGACACCCTGCACCATTCGAATTCCATGCTCCCCATGCCCTCCACCAGACACTGTCCTTCCTGTACCAAATTAGAAAACACACTTACTGGTGAAGGTCATGTGGGATTTACACCATGCAGGCACAATCATCGGGTAAGCTTTTACACTGTCCTGCATGTTGAGCATGCATCATTGTTGTAAATGTTTGCTGCATGTGTCGTTTGTCTTATATGTCCTTTGCATGCTGACATGGCATTATGGTAATTTGATTGAGGCTCATGTCACTGTGTATCCTACCTATGTGGATACCTCTATGGGCGCACTGACTGTGCTGTGCAGCATGTCATTGTATATCTGAAAGCCAGGCTGTGTACTCCTTCATCTGTCATTTCCTTGTTATTCCCTCTCTGCGTCACTCTCTCTCTCCCTCTCTTTGGTGTGGTACACTGTTCTCCTGCACAAATCAATATTGATAACCATTCACCCTGTGTCACCCTGTGTTGCTCCTCCACTCTGTCTTGTATGCATATTTTTTTCTGTGATTAATTATGATCATGCATGTACATGTAGTTTGTGCTGTTGCTCTGCATTTCATTCCTTTTTGGTAAAGCATCTCCTTATGCTGTGCATGGTATGCAAGACAGGTGAGTTCCATGGACAGGTGAGTGCATGGCATTTGCTGACAATTTGGTGGGGTTTGTACGGGGAGTGGGGCACTGTGTGTGTTCACTCTGGATTGACTTACCTTGTGCTCAATCACTATTGCTTGAGGGTGGCATGAATCACATGGGGTGATTCCAATGATGGTTATGGTCATGTTTATCCAATGGATTGCTGGGACCACTGTTCACTGATTATGATAACTGTGCTTTCTAACTGTGTGTCCGTCTTTCATGGTTGTTTGGGATTGTGTAGCATGGTCAACAGTTATGGACTGTTCCAGGTGCAGATGTTTGGGCAGAGGTGTGCCTCATTCAACTTTTATCAGGTCTAATGAGTGACACATCTGATCCCTAGCAGGGTTTGTTGGATTAGGGACGTTTCTCACATTTGGCTGGTCAAAATTATGATTCAAGTATTAGTTTGTGCTGCAGCATTGTGAAGCCACAAACATGTTGCTATGCATGTTGGTATGTGGGCTATTTGGTCTAATAGTACATCAGGTTTTGTGTTGTTAGTGGGTTTTCTTCCTTTCCTCAGGCATGCAGCAACATGGTTTATGCTGCTTCTAGTGCAACACATCTGGGTGCATGGTGGTGCTGCATTGGAATAGATGCAGCATTTCACCATTGCTACGCGGTGACAATGAAGTCTGCATTGACCATGGTCTGGTGGTTAACAGTGCAATTTTACCATCATTTTTGTGTGCTACTTACCTTTATCAACATTGCAGAGCCTTCCCTCACCATAACCCTTTAGGACTTGCAATTAACCATCATCCAGATTCATTTGTTATTGGTCCGGGTTTGCATAATGATGTATGCCTGCAATGTCCTTTTCAGAAATAATATATGCATCGGACATCGCATTCTTTGCTTTACCCCTGCATTTGTCTATGCTCCTCCATTAGATTAGAAATAGAAAAATAGGAAAGTAAAAGGAAAATACTATATAAGCAAAGAAACAAACAAATTATATTACTCTCACCTCAAAGTAAAATGGTACAATTATACCTTCCGAGTGGGTCCATTATGTCATAGCTGCTTAAGGACAGAAAGGGTAACTACTACAAGAGGCACCTGCTCTGACAGGGGTTTGGCAGGTGGTTGCCAGCTCTATAGCTGGGAAAAGGAGGCCATCTCTTGGGGTTTATGGTGAATACCAGGATAATCGGCTGCATTCACAAATGTGATGAGTGGTGCCCAATCTGACAAGAACCTCGCTGTTGTACCCTTCATGGTTGCTTACATTTTAGACATCGCTGCCACATACCACACCTTGGCCCACCGTTCACTTATACCCATCATGTCCTGTGATTTCATGCAATGACCATCCGAGCAGCAACCAAGAAGAATGTCACAAGCCTGGAACTCTTAGCTAGTATTTTATAGTGACCCTGTGTGACTTCATTCCATTGGAGAAAGATCAGTGGATCCAGTTCCAGTTCAAATTCACAGATATCTTTTATCTGTGCGCCCACCAACCGCCAAAACGTCTGTACCTGGGGGAATTCCCACCACATGTTCTAAAAGGAGCCTAGTGGTGCATTGCACCTCCAACAGTTAGGGGGGGATAGCAGGGCACATTTTGTGTAATTTCTCCTGCTTGAGTTACAATCAGAGTATCAACTTAAATCCATTCTCACGTAGATGGACCTCTGAGATGTTTTATTGGCACTCGTCTATATTGTAAACCATGTGAGAACATCTATGGGCTTCCCTATGTCCTTTCCCATCTGGCCATGTATGGGTGGGGCATGTATTTATTCATATTGAGGACTCTGTAAACGGATGCCATTTTAGCTTTGGAGGGTCTGCAAAGACCACGTCTTCAAAGATGGTGGTCCCTCTTTTTCACTGCTGGGCTACCCTTGGGTGAGTGGTCCATTGGTGTAATTGCAAGTGTTTGAATCTGTCCTTTTCCCCAAATGCAAAACCTTGCTTAGACTCCTCAAACATGAGGGCCTGTTATTCTGAAACAATGCGTAGGCCTTCTTCTTTCCAGCGGGCAAATCTCCCCTTCTCTAGCCCTGGGGGGAATTCACTATTGCCTCACAGCACTGTCCTAGGTGAGGAATAAGTGGTTACTTTATATTTATGTACCGTTTTGTCACAGTATTCCATTGTGATCTTTGAGGGCGGGAAAGCCCCTATACTCATCCTGAGGGAGCTCCAACACATCTCATGCCATGGTGCTTCTGTTGCATCTTGTTCGATATTCACCCAATGTTTAGTTTCATGTGTTCAGGATATCTCATAGCTTGTTAGAACCCGTGATATCTGGGCTGCATACAACTAGCTCTCCACATCTGGCTGCGCGAGGTCCCCCTCCATTTTGGACGTCAACAGTGTGCGTTTGGCCGCTCTCGGCTTTTTGAGGGACCAAACAAAATTCAATATCTGTGACTACAGGGCTTTCAAGGGGGCTTTCAGTATTGGGACTGGCAACACCTGAAAGACATACAATAGGCGCGGCAGGAGTGTCATCTTAATTGCAGTCATCTTTCCAAACCAAGGGATTGCCGACCTTTCCCACCTAAGGAGATCTTGTTTGGCTTTGCTAAACAGTGCACCTAGGTTGGCCATTTATAGGTCTCCAAATGTCAGCATTAAGTTACCTCCCAGGTACTTCAAAGATTGCGGAGCCCATGAGAACGACAGGTCTCTCTGCAGCTGCATAACCGTCTCCATTGGCTTTGAAATATTAAGTATAGTCGATTTTGCCAAATTAATTTTAATGCCCAAGGACTCTCAGAATATGTCCATTAACTTGATAATATGTGACAGTGTGGTGCTGGAGTTCTGCATGTAAAAGAGAAGGTCATCGGCATATAGAGCTAATTTATGGTGGTAGCCTGCTATTTCTAACCCAGTTATTTTCCCTGAAGTGCGCACCAGCTGGGCAAGCGGTTCGATGGAGAGGACAAACAGCAATGGGGAGAGCAGACAGCCTTGGTGGGTCCCCCTGTATAGATGCACTTGGTCTGATAAGGTCCTGTTTACTTTAATCTTTGTGATGGTAACACATAATTGGCTTAATATCAGTTTTCAAAACCTCTGGCCTAATGCAAACCCCTCCAGTACTTTAGATAGATATGACCAATCTACACTGTAAAACACCTTTTCCTCGTTGATCGATAGTAGAGCCAGCTTTCGCTTGTGTTTGCACGCCCAGCCAGATAGACCTATAGGGATGCACTCTGTTTGATAGGTAGTACTGGGGCCGGTAGAATGGGGGCTAGCCTTGTTGCTAGCACCTTTGAATGAATCTGGGAGTCATAATTAAGGATTGCTATTGGCCAATAGGATGAGCACAAGGTGGGGTCCTTGTCTTGTTTAGCTACTAGGGTTAAATATGATTCCCCTTTGTAGGTGTGATCGTGCCTGTTTCGGCAAAGGAATTAAATAGCGTTACCATGTGAGGGGCCAGAACTGTAGAAAATGTTTTGGAAAAGGCGGCTGTGAAGCCAAATGGGCCTGGTGCTTTGTTACCAGGGAGAGAGAGAATGGCCTCTTCAATCTCTTCCGATGTAATCAGTGCTTCCCGAGTTTGCCTCTGTTCCTCTGTGATCTGTGGGAGCTGAGCCTCTTGTATGAGGGCTTCTTGTTGTTGGGCAGTAGATGGATCTGCTGTGAAAAATTTGGCATAGTATTGCGATAGAATTTGTATTTTCTCATTTTCTTCAGTTCATAAGTGACAGCTGCCATCTTTTAAAGTTCCTATCGCAGTACTATTCCACTGAACTCTTTTTTTTTTTTGCTAGTAGGCGGGACACTTTATTAGACGTGTTTCTTTCAAACTAATTTGTATGCAATATCCTCCAGCCAGAGTGCTATAAGCTCCTCCCTGGCCACCTGAAGCTACCTATATGTGTTTATGGCCCCCTCCAGTTTGTAGCGGGTTTCTAGGCCAGTTACCTTCTCTTACGCCTTTTCCCTCTGGGCTGTTAGCAATTTGTTCCAGGCAGCGCCTATACTAATCAATTCTCCTCATAAAGTGGGTTTGAGAGCTTCCCATACACCCGCAATGGCCTGTAAGGTTTTAATGAAAGTATTGAGTGATGCGTTCAGTGATGTCTGTGCATACGGCTATATCAGTGGGGAGGGAATCATTCAGATGCCAGATTGTGGATTTTCTATTCCCCCGGCCAAATCCATCTAGTTGCATTGTGATGGGGGATTGGTCTGATACCAAGGCTACAACAATGGTAGCAGCCGCGACATTGGGCACCAAGGCTCGGGACACCAAAAAGTAATCAATTCTAGAATATGCCTGGTAAACATATGAGTAGTGAGAGTAATCTCTAATTTGCGGAGAGCGATTCCGCCATGCATCAACCAGCTGGAAGTCTACCATAGCTCGTTTGATGGGACTTGCCTTTGCTATTTCTGCCGCGGAATCAGGGCCGACCTGTCCATGCCCACCTCCAATGCCACATTAAAGTCTCCGGCCATCAATAACTCCCCTTGTTGGAATTGCGCTATTTTGGGGGAAGAGGTCCATGTAAAACTGTGTTTGTTGTTCATTGGGGCCATATAATGACACCAGTCTAAGGTGTTTCCCCCTATGTGCAGAACCACCCCTACATTCCTACCCTTAGCATCCTTTACCAGCTTTATACGCTCCAATCACAGGGATTTTACTATCAAGATTGCGACTTTTTTGCTACTTGATGAGGCATAGTGCTAGTGTGGGAACCATCTAGATCTCATTCTTACTTCATCTTGGGCAAACTGATGGGTCTCTTGGAGGAGAGCAATGTCTGTCTTAAGGTCAATTAATTTTGAGAACACAATTTTCTGCTTTCTTGGTGAATTTAGCCACTGAACATTTAAGGACACTATATTTAAGTCTGCCATCATTTATGATTTGGTATTTAAAGCCACTTTTAACCCTTCAGCCCAATTCGACCAATTAGACCTACAACCCTCTCTGTGCTGGTGTTTAGCATCTCCTGCATAACCCCAAGCCCATCCTTTTAAGCAATCTATCATGTTACTCCTTTCAATTGCATCCTGCCTCCCCCTCCCTAGTGGAGCCGGGAAACCCACATTCAGAGTGAACATAAATAGAAAAGGACCGAAAAGAATTACAGGTACAAACTCACTACCAAAAACATATACAACCTCCATTGAGGTTATCATCAGCTCTATGCTTGAACCAGGGTGTGTGGTCCTACTGCCCTGTGAACTATGAACTTCTTGTAGTAATTAACCGATGTGCTGGTGTCGGACCAATCATCTTCTTCAGATTGCAGTACTTTGGTGTCCCGGTTTTAAACGGTCTGGCCAGGAAAGCCAACAGTCAGCTCTATAATGAAGGTAATGGCCATAGTCCGACTGTCAGCCTGGTGTCTCCTCTTTTCCACTCCTTTTTCTTCGGGCCATGGATGGTCTTCTGCTGTTGTGGCGCCTGTTCTTCCTTGTTTTGGGTAGTGACCATAGAGGATTTGATGTTCCGGGTGTCTGCTCCTCTGGTACTTGCATCTCCGCTTCTGGGATCTACAAGGTGTCTACCTCGCCCTCAGTGAGGTGTACTAGTGTTGTGAGTCATCCAATTGGAACAGGATTCGGAATGGGTATCCCCATTTATAGCAGATCCCCTTTCGTTGTCAGCAGCCTCCTTTGCCTGCAGCGTTGTATCGTCCCCTGGGAGAGATCTTGGAATAGCTGTATTAACGATTCCCAGAATAGAATGTCTCCTCTAGCCCTTTGTCTTGTCTGGAAGCTGGAAAATACCTTTTGTGTACAATCCAGCGTGGGGTCTGCCGCTACTTCTGCCCCCAGTATCTCCAGGAACAGATCCCAGGCATAACTTTCAAGATCCCGATCTGACACTTCTCTTGGCATGCCTCTTATTCTTATAGTGCTCCTGTATGCTTCAGGAGCTGACACTCTTTGCTCCAGTTGATCGTAGAACCGCGTCTGCTCACAAAAGGCTGTTTCTAGATCATCCAGTTTGGATTCATTTTGCTGCACAGTGCCTGCCAGGTCTTGAAAAACACTTTTAAGTTCTTTGGCCGAGGATGCCATCTCTTTTTGTAATGATTGGAAAAGTCTCCTTTCGTGGCTGGCTGAGCTTCCTCCTCAAGTGGTGGGGGAACCTCTGCTGGTGGCTTAGGGTGTTGTAGTATGTCTCTGATTGTTGCCCCTGATATTTCCTTTGATTTGTTGTGTTTCATCCTGCCCATGTGCGTATTTGCCAATCTGCAAAATTAGGATCTTTTCAGTTGGAGCGGCGTGATGTAAGTGGCTGCACATATCCAGTTATTCTCTGAGTCACCTGCTGCTGTTATCTCCTGTAGAAGCAGTAGTGTGTTAAGACCCTCACTTCTCCTTTGGGGTGGTCTGTTTTTGAAGATATTGGCTACCCCAGCTTGGGTGCTGTCAGCTTTGGGTGACTGCCTTCTCCTGCCCACTAGTTGGCACAGTCACCTGCCCGGTTCCCCTTTTGGGGGGGCCTGTAACTGTGCTTAACCTGGACCAGCAGCTTAAATGATTTCCTCACTGTCTGCTATTATGCCAGGGGTTCTGTGTGTCTCACTGCCCTCTAATGGCTCTTGCCACCCTTGCTCCATGTGGGGCTTCCAACGGACTCAGTCATCCCCCTCCTCCAAGTTGTTTGATGGATTAACTGTTAATATTATGTCCTCAGGGGACTGTTAATCCCTATACCGCCACCATTAAATGTCCCATCTCATTTTGGTAGTTTATATTGTATGCTCGGACTGGGGTTGTGCACCACGTTCAGGTGGGTGAGGGATTAAACATTAGCTGCTGGTGCGCTTCTGTAACCTACCTCCATCACTGTTACTGATGCTCGTCTGTGCTCTCGGGCCTCTTCCAACACTCTCCTCCAAGTCAGGTCCTGCTGATCACGCCACGGCAGTTCAGGCAGATGAGGGCTCGCTTCACCCGCATTGGCGGCTTGTCTGGACCCGGCTCCTGTGACTCGCCTCACTTCAGATGCAGCGTTGGGAGGGAGAGGTGGGGGCGAGCGCATATGCTCTGGCTCGCAGCGACCCGCTTCATAGGTTTCCCCAGCTCCTATCCTCCTGTCGTGCTTTCTTAGTGAGAGGGTGCTCCTGAATTAGTTCAGTCGTGGCGTGCAGCAGCCATCTTTACTTCCCACATCAGATCAAACTCTCCTCACTTTGCTGCCAATATCATGCGATTTCAGATATTTCAACACTGCAAAGTTTGTCTACTTACAGAAGGCCGGTTTTCAGCATTGGGCTGCGGAGCCTCGGAGGATCACCTCTCCGTTAGGTCCAACACAGGCCACGCCACCCTTTCACCATTATTGAATTATTTAATTGTTGATAAATTTATCAATTTGCCTGGTGTTGTTGGCTTATGTCTTCTATTGCGGCTCTATCGGTGTGTAGAAGTAGTTTGTGCCATCAAGCAGTGTTCTGGAGGAGGTGGAAGAGGTCAGTGGCTGAATGATTGTCCAGACATCCACTGTATATTCTCCAAGACCTCCTTCACAGTACCTTTGGTATGCACTCGCAACACATATGTCTTGCTAATACACATGACTGACTGAACCAACTACTGACAAGCTCTTCAAACACAACCCTCCACACATCGGCGCCCCCTGACACTCACCATCATCATTATTCATTCTCCCCATTCATTCATGTCTTCCCTGAAGTAGTCAACCGAGTTGGCAAGTACATGAAAGTGTCATCCCTATTGGTGTACAGCTACTCCTACAGAACCATCATTCCCAACATCTCCTCTCTGTCTAATGCTCTTGCTGTTCTATGCATACTCTCCTTCACTGGTGTTTAGTTTCAATCCTACATCAGGCACTTACTTGTGCACACCATTGTTAATATGACATATGCACAGCCTTCCTGACCACCAACATACTGGGGAAAAGCTTTATACACCTTCCAGGAGAAACAGCTTGCCAAGTTGGTCCACAAAAAAATGTACACCCATTAGGGCATTCTTGGGGATGTACGTCAACACCAGTGTGGATTGAAACAGTCCGGGGCAATAGACACTGGGGTCACATGATGAATGGTGGCATACCTCCATTCATAATTCCCTGCTGTCCTCATCATCCTTGATGTCTTATATGCTTTTCACACAGTGATGCATTTCATCCTCATTTTGATGCTCCATGAATGGAGAGTGGACTTGCTTATGTCATTCCAGAAAATCAATTCCATGGAAACCCCATACTGTGTCCTTTATTCTACCCTACTTCAGCCGCCACCTGTGGCATCATGCATGTGTCCATTACTTTTCCATGCATCTTTGACATATACATTTGCCTGCTGCAATGTATATTTGAACCATTGTCCAAATTAGTAATGTGCTATGATGAGGACATACTACTCTTTAGCACTGTTCCTAGTGACACACTGTCTCCCTTATTCACCATGGCTTTCACACAGCCATCCTGGACTGGTGCCCTCAAAATGACCTTGGCTTGTGCTCCATTTACAAAATTGCATGTCCCAATTGGCTCCACTGCAGCCTACTTCTGCCACTGACTCTGTACTTCCTACATGTGCTCGCTCCCTACACACTCATCCCACGGCAGGAATGTTGCAATAATCGTCAACTACCCCCTTCCATTGCTGCCACATGTTTGTGTGATTGTCAAGGAGTCCGACTTGCAGGTCTTGATGCACACAGTTAATGTGCATTTCCACAACATCACACAGAGGTGCAATGTTACATGTGCTGTGGTACTCTCCATGCTACACTACTGCAACATCCAACTCATGAGTGTTCCTTGTTCTACCCTGCTACACCTACAGCTTAGAAAGATTATGTATGTGTGACTCATCAGTTGACCCAGGCCCTGGGCCAATGTCTATCCTGCAATATGAATGTTTGTGAGGCTCACAGACTCTGCACGTATTACATTGTGATACCGGGATCTCATCCACAGGGATTTCTGGGTCCCTGTACCGTCTTCTACGCTTCATGATGATATACTACCCTTCTGTACTCCTGCATTCCACTGGCAACTACTCCCTGTGTGTGAAGCACTTAGGTATTGGAAGGGATGGTGGTGGTTCAATTTGCTCTGTGGGATGCCTCCTGTGTAGTAGACTCACTCTCCCCCTGCACATTGAGCAAGTACTCCTTAAGGTCACATTGATCATGTAGTCCTTTCTCTTCTCCAATTCCATCTCCCACTCTATTCGGTGGTATTGATGCAGTGGCGTGCTTCATGTCCATGTGCCTTATGTGTCCTTGGTGCCCTGACCCACCACATGTATCATGTGAGGTACTGTGTATATGATGTACTTGCTCACGATCATCATCGACACATGACTAATCACATCCATTAGTGTATTATTTCTTGCTATTTGTGCACAAGATGCACTCCATGCACTAATTGCATCCTTTAGTCTTAACAACATCACCTGTACACTTGCACATTGGATACACTGACAAGGCATTGCAGCCTTCTCTCCCCTTCAATTGATTGTGATGATTTCTTGGAAGTATTGATTGTCTGATCTGTGTTAGTGAATGACTGTGTACATTCACCTGTCCCCATCCTGTTCTCCTGTGTGCCTTCTGAAATTTATTTGGATGTATCCCTGAACTATGCGCAACACATTTGTTCATTGCTAATGTACTTCCATGACTGTGTGGAGTGCAATGTCCTGATAATACGCAGGTGGATATCCAGAGATTGGGCCTCATTACGAGTTTGGAGGTAGCCATGCCGTTCTTAGCAGCATGGCTGCCTCCAAACTCGTGTCCAGGTCCCAAAAAAAGGGAATTACCAGGCCATTCCGACTTTTGCGGGCCCAGTAATTCCCTTTTCTCAGGGCCCGGACCCGGTACATCCCCATTCCCATTCGAGCCCCCATAGGTCTCAATGAGAATGGTGAGGATGCTAACAACGGACCCGTTAATGATGGGTCCGTTGTTAGCATACTGGTCTGCTTGCGGGTGGCGGTATGCACGTCTGGTTTGGCTCAGACGTGCATACAGCCACCTGCGAGCAAACTCGTAATGTGGCAGCCCGGAATGAACAGTGTCGGTACCTTACCGGCACCGTTCATTCCGCGGCCGCCAGCCTCGTAATGAGGCCCGCTGTTATTGTTCGGAGGGTGTTCCATATTGTTTTTAAAAAACATTTTTGTCATATGTGCTATCTTCACAGTTTCATGTGGCATGTGGAGTGAAGTGTGCATTGTGTATGTGTACGTGTAATGATTGTGGATCTGCTGCATGCACATTTGCTGCATGTCATTGATGTGGACAGGCAGTGTGTGAGGAATGTGTGTGTGGGGGTTTGTGTGTATTGTGTGTTTGTATAGAATGCCGTGTACAGGTGTTTGTGCATGTGTGCACGGACACATGTTACTGGCTGAATTGGGACTGAGGGGTGCCCATGTGTATTGAAGTCTTTTTATGCATTTTGTGCTACATGACAATGTTTCATGTTTTTCTTTGCCTGCAAATCCTTACGTCTGGTAATGATAGATATTTCATGTTCGCAAATTGTAGTGCGAACTGCATGTGAAGGGTACAGGTAAGATGTTCTTTTACATTAATCGTTAAGTAAGGTTACAGTTTTAACAGGCATGTTAGTTGTTGGAATCCACAAATGCAGCTTATGTACAATACTGTGTGTATGGTGCACAGGGTGCAGGTATCATGCTATGGTGTGGTTAACCTCATTACTTTCTGCCCTTCCATCCCACACGCACAACTAAAGCTTTCAATCTTCTATGGCTCTTTCTAACAGTGTCACTAAACACGGATGTTACCTATCCCCGTGGTGAATCTACATGTACATGTCTGAATTCGCACGTGTGATAGGCACTTTCACCTCTGGATTGAAACATGATCTGGATGACACAGTACTTTGTTTCATTATACCCTCAGCCACATCATCTTCATCACGCATATCTGACTGTCTGTCCACGATTCATTCATGGTGTGCTCAAAATAACCTCTGCCTTGACGCCAGCAGGACTGAGTTTATTTGCATTGTGGCCCCAGAATCAGCTTACCCACTTTCTCTGTGGCCAGACTCCTTTGGCCATACAGTCACAACCACCTGCACAGATGTTAATGATTGTGGTCATGTTTGCCTCAAATCTCTCCCCTCGTGTCCCATTTCAGTCATCTCTTGGAAGTACAACTATCTGCTACACCTCTTCTGAAGTACTGCACCTTTTCTCACTTTCCACCAGCAGGTCACTGTCTCCACAGCCCTGATTTTAGGCAAGCTGCTCTACTGCTACTGCCTTTGCAGAAACTCCATGCTTCAAATACCATATCATAAATCCACACCCGGCGTAATTCATTCAGAACAAGACGACAAGGATTATGCTTGACGTCAAGGTCAGGGACCACATCTGTCTGCCACTGATTGTCCTCCACTAGCTAGCCGTTGCAGAAACCTTCCTGTCATAGGAAGTATGCATGGTACACTGGTATTTGTGGGGCCTGCGTACTACCTATCTGCTAATATTCATACCTCAATGCTGTCCCTCCATCATGTTACTCTGACCTTCTTCAGGTGAGCCAGTTCTAGATGGAGATTTTTGCCGGGGGATGTTTATCATCAGCACGGGCCAATCTCTGGGATACCCATCCTGCCACCCTCTGTTTGGGGCTTCATACCCTTAAGTTCTAGGAACAACTCATGTGTTTCATTTTCTACTCTTCATTCTTGCTCCCTCTTTCCTGCTAAGCAATCCCTCTGCGCTCTCACTCTCTCCATTCTTTTGTCCTTGCTGCTTGATGACTGTCTGCTTGATGTACTTCAAGGTATCACACGCCCCTGTCACCCCTAGCAATTTTTGGGGCAGTTGCCTCCATGACCTGGACTAGTGTAATCATCACTTCACTTGGGGAATGACCCGAGAGCGTTGCATCTCTCTGCACTTTCCCAAGCATCCACTGACTGAACACACTTGAAACACCTGTGAACTTACCACCCTCCAAATACCACAGCCCTTTAAACATCTGTGCACTGGCTCTTTCTGATTGCATCAAGTAGGTATGGTGTCGGTCTGCTCCGCTCTGTCTTGCTCCCTGCATGGTGGCACATTCATGCACTTGATGAAACTGACACCTCATCATCAAACATAATCACTGTTGTCACCACTGTTGATTGTGTGACATGCACAGAGGTGGACATGAGTGACTATTATAGTTTCAGTCATTCTAGGGCTCTGTACAAGTGTTCTTTTTAACCCCTTGTTCCATCCATCCTTGAGCCCTTTCAGAAACTTGCCTTGCGCATCAGGCATTTTGGTAGATCGTTTGACATGACGTGCCATACCGTGACACAGTATGATGTTATTTTGACATGACATATGAGATGTCTTGAGTGACACAGAGTTGAGTTCATGGAAGGTTTGGCATGATGGCAGTGGTGTCATTGATATACTTGAGGTGGTAAGAGAGGAATGTCTTTTAATTTGTAAGGGATGCACACAATTTAGCACTTCCAGGGGCACATTCTCAGGGTGGTTTTGTGGGCACTGTTGATTGGTCCATTGTCATCATTGAATGGCACATGAAATGTGGCATGGTCATGTGCACTCCTTAGGGGGTGGGGTTTAGGTGAAAAGAGTAGCCACAAGCTCGGTACCGGAAGCCTCTCCACATGCCCTTTGTCCAGCCATACGCAAGCGGCATGCCTGTGGATGTGGATGTGGGGGCACGACCATGTCCACTGGTACCCCATGCTGTACTGCAACATTACGCAGGACATATGCTGCCACAATGACCCTGCACACTAGTGGTGGTGCATATAGCAACTCACCACCAGAGTGGTCAAGGGAGTGGAAACGTGACTTCAGCACTCCGAATGTGCTCTCCACTATGGCCCGAGTTGCAATATGGTATGTGTTGTATCTTACCTGGGCAGGTGTGGCAGGATTTCGTATTGGCATCATCATGTAGGTGTTCAGAGGGTAGGCGCTATCCCCTGGAGAGCTGAGAATGTTTTACATTGGTGTTTATTTGTGTCTGTCTGACATGCATGCATGTGCATAGCCATTTATACTCACCAATGAGCCATGTGTTAACATGTCTCCCAGCTTCCAGGGCCCGGTGTAGGGGTGACAATCTGAATATATAACTATCTTGGGAGGACTCTGGATAGTTAGCATAAACAGAAGTAATAATGCCCTTCGCATCACATACAACCTGCATGTTGATGGGGTGCCAATGTTTACGATTGCGATAAATATGCTCTGTTGCCCTAGGTAGACGCAGAGTAACATGGGTGCAATTAATGGAACCAAGCACTTTGGGGAAGTGCGCAGCCCCATAAAAATCCTGGACCAAGGCCTGCTTTCCTGCCGGTGTTCTGGGCATGTAGATGTGCCTGCTGACTATGGGGCACGCTGTCATGATTGTCAACACCTGGTGTAGGCAGTGTGACTGCGTGGGCTGTGAAATGCCCCCAACTATGGCAGTGGTCCGATGAAATGACCCAGTGGCCAAATTAAGCAGGACAGTGAGCACCTTTTGCAAGGGGCTCAGTGCTTGGGAGCACAGGGTGGGTGATGTAAGGTCATCTTCCCATTTAGTGACCCGGTCTAAGATGATATGAGGTGGAAAGCTATACCTGCCATAGACCTGGTCATCAGGCATCCCAAAAAGTCTGGTCCTGGTAGAAAAATCTGGTCCCTGGACATCCTCCTCCTCCTGTGTCCCACGATCACTGCTGCGAGAAATAATACATTCATCGTAGCTGTATACATGCATATGTTGATCGCGCAGGATTTTAATGCATTCGTTTTTGTGTGTCTTGACGTTTATACCAGCTATTGTGTTTCAGGATCTGCACATATGTTTTCGCGCACCAGAGAGCCCTGTTCGGTTCCATGAATATGGGTATTTTGCGCGCATATGTGTATTGCAAGGATTTTACTGTTGGACTTCCCTTGTAATGCCTACATTTTTGCCTGTTGTTCCCCATTCTGCATGTTCCGCCCCCTTTTTAGGTGACTGCGCAGACACGGGCGGGCCTTCGTTTGGAGTTTTGCGCAAGGCGGTTGCGATGTTGAAGCGGAATGGATTCCTCGCAAGTCCCTGGTGAACCCTGTGCATTTTGTTCCATGAATCGATTAACTTGCGCGTGATTTCACAGACAAGTCCCCCATTTGCAGCGCAAATAATTCCATGAATCAGGCCCTCAGTGTGTTCTGTGATTCCCATTTAACCTTTAAGAAGCATTTCTCGCATTTGTGCTCTTCATGTGCCTATATGACACATTTATATGGCAAGTTCACCACCATCACCCGGAAATAAAAAGGGCCTTGATTGCAGCGGCAACCATAAACTCAAAACTGGATTACTGTAATAGCCTTTTGGTCGGGACTACCCAGACAAACATTAAAACGTTACAGGCTATTCAAAACGGAGCAGCGTGTGGTATGAACCGATGGGCCCACGTATCTCAGGCCTGTCGGAAGCTGTACTGGCTCCCAGTGATCTAGAGAATTCGTTTTAAGGCATTATGTTTAGTTTACAAATGCTTGGCTGGGGGCGCCCTCTCATAGTTGTGCTCCCTTTAGACGTACACTGCGTTCAAATAAAGATGAACCTTCTGTTACAGGCACGTTTCTCCTTGATGAGAATCAGAGGTTTCAGCTTTGACTCATGGGCCCCCACCACTTGGAATGCCTTACCGCTTCTGCTCCGATCAATTCCATCTTTGGCCGAATTTTAAAAAAGCAAAAAAAACTGCCTTTGACAAACAAGTCGATTGATGATCGTTGATTTTTCCTGAGATCTTGCTTTTTTTGTTTTTCGTCATGTGTCTCTGTGAGCGCCCTGAGGACTTTAGCCTTTCTGGCGCTATATACACATTCTATAGACTAGAATAGAATAGAATTCTTTAAACCTCCACAATTTTGAAATCTTCAAAGGTTTCAAAGTACTCAAAAGTATCTGGTTCGAGTTTTTCCAGAACTAGTTCACTCACCCCTGGTATTGTGTACAGGATTACTCACTATAAGGAATGCCATTCTGGTAGTGATCTGAACATCCTCTAACTACACAGTGGGCCTCATTACGAGGTACGGGACCGGCACCCTTCATTACGCGACGCCCTATTAAGAGGTTCCCTTTGCGGGAGCCGGTAAGGACGCCTGGTAAAACCAGGCGTCCTTAGCGGGTCTCGCGAGGGGACCAGGGATCTAATAACAGTACCGTTATTAACAGGCCCGTTATTAACTCCCTCCCCATTCATGCTATGGGGGCTCAAATGGGAATGGGGATAGTTTTTTCCTATGAGGATTTACCGGGTCCTACAAGGTTGGAATAGCCTGGTAAATCCTCATTGGAGGCACCCGGTACTGAAACCCGGTATGGAGGCAGCCATGCCCTTATTAAGGGCATGGCTGCCTCCATACTCGTAATGAGGCCCAGTGTCTGCTAGTAAAACTTTTGAGGTCATTTGACTACAGGAGTCTAACTGCCATTTCCAGGAGGCAATTCATCAACTGAAAATGACAGTGCACAAATGATATTGATTGACATTTCCTTATAATTAAAAAAATATATATTGGGGCATTTGTTCTTATAGGAGGGCAATAGTGTGCCACCATTTATTCTACAGCTACAAAGCAACAATTCCCAAACAAGTTCTGATCCTCAATATGTCTCTGCAGCACAGTCACAGTATTGCCTTGCACTTCATCCGTTTATGCTCTGGTTCTGCCCCAATCCCATCCAATCTGGGCCCATTTGTGATCCACTGGCCTTGTCCAAAATCCTGCACATTTGGAGTCTTGTCTTCCCCTCTATGTCATGTTCATACTCTGTACCATGCCATCTTCCCTCTGTTACACTGGCCATGCCACTACCTGTCAGAACATTGCCTGTTGCTGGTTTTAAACTCAATTTCTTATGAAATAATGCATGGTTGTTACCTATTATTACAAACGTAAGCAGTCTTTATTGTTTCATTCTGTTATGTCATCACATATCTTAAAGACTATTTAAAAAATGTAAGAAATTCACATCCCCGCCAAACCTACATTTTTCCCAACTAGTAAGTCTTTATCTGGATCAGTTCTCCATTTCATAAACACAGAGATTGATACCCTGCTCCAGGCTTTTATATTGAGCGATTATTTCTTTGAAAATGATATTATGTACATCTGTGTAGTAACGGCATATCGCTTCTTTCAGCATTGTCATGACCCCCCCACCCCATTTTTTATTATTTTTATTTATTGGTTTGCATAAGCCTTTAAATATGTTTTACAGTACATCATGAATTAATTACATTATCAAAAAAAGAAAAAAAAACATTTTTTTTCTATAAGTCAAAACTCTTACACATCATTTTTAGAGAGTTGCTCATCAAGTATTTCTAACAGAAATGTTAAAGCATACGTACATTTTTTGTTAGAGTCATTATAACATTCCTGCCACCAATTTAGTGATTGTCTGCTATCTAGTACTGGCCCCAAAATGTGTGTCCTTTGGTTTTTAAAAACATTACAGACAGGATTGGATGTTTAATGTTATCCTCATGATTGTCACAAAATCTACATTTTGAGCTTATCTTTGCATACTTAGGCCATCGCATGATCACTTCTTTAGTCTTGAATTGATTTAGCCTAAATGTCATGAAAATACATTTCTTTTTTGTTTGTTGGGAAATGCTTCCAGATATTTATACAGAGTATAGTAATTTCCTTCTACTGGCACATTCTTCATAAGTAAGTAGTTTAATCTCTGTAATTCTGTGTTGGCCCAATCTTGTTTCCACAGTTTTTCTTTCTTCGGGTTATTGATCAGTGTGTCATTATCACTACCTAAATCTTCGACGATTTCTTGGCAGCGAATGAACCAAATTGACATTATAGAGTTCGATACCTTGTGCATGTGCTCATGTAAAATTATTTTCCGGATAATAGCTAGCATATTCCAAGCAATCTTCACATTGATGGACAATAAGCCAAACTTGTACCGTACTACAGCTGCAGGTATACCTCTGACCATACCAAAAACTCTTGTCCAGAAAATGATCTCCAAGGTGTCACATAGTGACCCTGGACAGCCTAAGGCATTTTCAGCATTGAAGATCATAGTTGGCACTGCTTTATGATTAAAGAAATTGTTCCAAATTTCTTGTTGATCACTGCAGCTTGGACTCTTAGTTGTTAGCATTTTGCCTTTGTTTTTTCGGCCCGGATGTTCTCATTTATACTGGAGTTAATCCACATTCCCAGAGATTTAATATGTTTCACATTTCTTAAGATTTCTCCTCCCAAATGCCAGCTAAACCTTTTTCCTTTTTTTGGGCGATTTCTGCTCAAATCCTGCAAGGTTAAGATTACAGATTTGTTGGAGTTAATGTATAGTCCATTTTGTGTGACATACCGTTCTAGTGCAGAGAGCTTACGCTGCAATCCAATGGGTGTTTGAACCATCAGCACAAGATCATCGGCATACAGCATCCAACTCAACGAAGAACCATGAATTTTAGAGTCAAAGCCAACATTGTCTTTGAAGGCGTTACCAATATCAGCAAGAAATGCATTGAAAATTATTGAGGCAAGGGGGCAGCCCTGTGTAACTCCACAGAATGTTTTTATTGATGCAGATAATGTCCCACTGGAGTCTAATAGCATATTGATCTCCGTGTTAGTATGCAAATCCTGTATTGCCGTGAGTAGACTGTGCAAACAATTCCAAGCTTTCAATTTGGTCCAGAGTATTTCTCTGTCTATGCTGTCAAACGTGTGAGACAGGTCTACAAAGGCTAAAAATACTTTGCTTCCTTTTCTGATAACCTCCATTTTGATGAGGTTAATGAGTAGTACATTTAAACTTCAACTAACCCGCTTGACAAAGCCAGACTGCCAGAAATCAATATGCCTGCTTCACGTTAGCCATTTTAGCAGTTTATGTTGCAGTTGTGTCGTATAGATCTTACCAACGACATGAAGCAAGGCAATGGGTCGATAATCAGTCAGATTTCTCCTATTGCCTTTCTTGAAGATGTGCACAATAATTGCTTTTTTCCATGAAGCTGGAGTAGCACATTCCGTTGTTATCTTGCCGAATAGTGCTTTACAAAATTCTGCCCATACTTCTGGATTGGCCTTCAGTATCTCATTCGTAAATCCGTCAGAACCTGGAGCCCGTTATGATCATAATTTTTTCATATTCGCTAAGATATCCCCTTGATCAAATGTAATATCCCATCGTTGCGCTGCTGGGAATGCTGGATTCGGTATCTAGCCCTTCTTTGAAAATTATTTCAGAAAGTGTTGCGCGCATTGTGACTATTACATTGGGTCGCTTTTCATGTGCTGCATTCGTTATTCAAAACAATCCAAAACTCAGCCGAATTTCTATTTGTTAGGCACTTCATTATTATTTCCACATCCAGTTGTTCAGTAAGGCAATGGTGTGATCAGCCAGTTTTTATAATCTTGTTTGAATTTTCTTCTTCTTTCCCACAGTGAAGGCGAATTGCCTTTTTCGATTTGCCTGATGTCTCTACAAATTTCTCTCTTACGAAGTGCTACTTGTACATCATATGCGTGTTTATGTTTGTACTGACATTTGCCTTGCTGATTAGGCACTTCCATGTTTTGTGCCAGTAAAAGAGTGTAGTTAACACCAAGGGTGTCAATATTATTTATGTAGACATCGCAAATAGCTTCCATTTTAGGCACATTTAAACAAAGTCTATTCTCACTATAGTTTGTGGAGATGGCATAGTTCCACCCTTGTCTTTTGTTTGGATTTGCCACCGTGAAGGCAGCTTTTACCAAATTATGATCATTTTCGTCCATTGTGACGACTTGGAGATCTTTTATATAGTTTGCTAGATTTTCTGTTATTACACGGCCACTGTAGTGGCCTTGTAGTTATGTTTAAGTTGCTGTTTCTGTAGGAAGAGCACTTATTGGGCGGCTTATAACTTTGCTCCCCCTGGACGAATCCTCACCAAACTTTGCAAAATAAGTATATGGGCCACTCTGAATTTTTTTGCAAAGTTTGGAGGGTCCCAAAACATCTTTTTGTCCCATAGACTGAATGGGGGGAAAACTTTGCGCACGGATACAGTTCAAACCGCTGGATGGATTTTCACGAAATCTGCAGCAGGTACAGGGGCTTGGTCCAGAAAGTGTGCTTTTGTAAATTTGGTGACCTTCCGTGCAGTACTTTTCTTTAAAATTATCAAAAAGTAGGTCTGAAATAATTAGTGATATCTATGTCCGCTTCGCGGTCACACTTCCCTGTTCAGTTCACGGACAAGATACTGATTGGCTAAGGGGCTGGCGTGATGACGGCGGACACGCAATGTCTCTGCCCATTGGCCACTGCGAGACGTGTTCTGCGTCAGATTGTTTGGATGCGCCCGACATCTTGGATCCGCTGAAAGCAGAGCAACAACCAGCGTACATATGCTCTATTTATAAAACTCTTTTGCTGTGTCACAGACCGTTGGGAAAGGTTCTTACAGTAAGACATGGGTGATCAATGCATTTGTTCTGGGGGTCGGTCTTCATGATGTATTTTCCATGGACAGCTTGTATGCACAGAAAATGAGGGGTATAATAACGATAGCACTTCAGTCCATGCTGTGGACAGGAAACTTCTAACTGTTGTAAGCACACGCATAGTGGTAGCCAACATTGCAATTGACAACATGCCGTGATTGCATTACTTTTCCCGATGGCTATTATTATATTCATTAGTACGCCGCCATGGATGTCGCATGCTACAGTGGTTGTGGCCAGGGCCTAGAGTCTTGGATGCATGGCCGTCGGCTGAAGGCCGAATGCCTTACTTCCAAGACTGTAGGCCCTGGCCAATACCACCGCAGCATGTCACACCCATGGATACACCCGTAGTATTGCGTTTCGATTGGCAAATTGTGGGGAGTGCGTGCAGTCTTGGGTGCATGGCCATAGGCCATGCACCCAAGAACAAAGTTATAAGTACTAGACGTGGAAGCCACTGCACACCCATCCCATGTAAGATCTATGGACATACAGCTAGGAGTGAAGACTGTGGCCAGAAGCACTGAAGGATACCACACCTATAGAAAAACCCCCACTACCACACATCACTGAGGTGGTTGTGGAGAGACCCTGCACCCAATAACACAGTTATAATCTCTTCATGATGTATTTCCTAAACCCACCTTGTACGCACAGAAAATGAGGGGTCCAATAAGGGCAGTATTTTAGTCCATGCAGTGGACAGGAAACTTCTAACTGTTTGAAAGCACACGCGTAGTGGTAGCCAACATTGAAATTGACAACATGCCGTGATTGCATTACTTTTCCCGATGGCTATTATTATATTCATTAGTACGCCGCCATGGGTGTCACATGCTACAGTGGTTGTGGCCAGGGCCTAGAGTCTTGAATGCATGGCCATCGGCCGAAGGGCGAAGGCCTTACTTCCAAGACTGTAGGCCCTGGCCACAACCACTGCAGCATGTCACACCCATGGATACACCCGTAGTATTGCGTTTCGATTGGCAAGTTGTGGGGAGTGTGTTCAGTCTTCATTAGTATGCCGCCATGGATGTCGCATGCTACAGTGGTTGTGGCCAGGGCCTAGAGTCTTGGATGCATGGCCGTCGGCTGAAGGCCGAATGCCTTACTTCCAAGACTGTAGGCCCTGGCCAATACCACCGCAGCATGTCACACCCATGGATACACCCGTAGTATTGCGTTTCGATTGGCAAATTGTGGGGAGTGCGTGCAGTCTTGGGTGCATGGCCATAGGCCATGCACCCAAGAACAAAGTTATAAGTACTAGACGTGGAAGCCACTGCACACCCATCCCATGTAAGATCTATGGACATACAGCTAGGAGTGAAGCCTCTGGCCAGAAGCAATGAAGGATTCCACACCTATAGAAAAAAAACATTACCACACATCACTGAGGTGGTGTGGGGAGACTCTGTAGTCTAGGGTGCATGGCCAAAGGCCATGCGCCCAATAACACACTTATACCTTCTTCATGATGTATTTTTTATGGCCTCCTTGTACGCACTGAAAATGAGCGGTACAAAAAGGGCAGTATTTCAGTCCGTGCAGTGCACGGGGAACTTGTAACAGTTGTAAGGACACGTGTGGTGTTAGGGAACATTGAAATTGACACCATGCCATAATTGCAATACTTTTTCCCATGATTATTGTATTCATCAGTACGCCGCCATGGGTGGCACATGCTACGGTGGTTGTGGCCAGGGCCTAGAGTCTTGGATGCATGGCCGTCGGCCGAAGGCCGAAGGCCTTACTTCCAAAACTCTCGGCCCTGGCCACCAACACTTCAGCATGTCACACCCATGGATACCCCCTTACTAATGCGTATCGATTGCCTGGTTGTGGGGAGTGTGTGTACTCTTGGGTGCAAGGCTGAAGGCCATGCTCCCAACAAAAAAGCTATAACCTCTTCACTTACAAGCCCAAATGGGTTTCATGTAGTGCAGTGGTTGTGGACACGATGCGTACTTTTGGGTGCATGGTTGCAGGCTGTATGCCATACACCCAAGCATGCACCCGACAGGAAACTTGTAAGCACTGGAGTTATAAGACACTTCACAACCATATATTGAAATGTATGGCCATACACCAAAAAATTTAAGGCCCTGCGCAGAAACAGTGCAGCATTTCAGAGCTACAGAGACACCCCTAGTATTGAACATCAGTCAGTGGCTGTGGGGAGAGTCTGCAGCCATGAGTCATCGCCGGATGTTTTTTACGCGGGGTTTTTTGCCGCAGAGTTTTTTGGGGGGGTTAAAAAATTATATAAATTGGGTGTGGGTGTACAGTAATATAAAAATAATAAAAGGGGATTGGGTTTGGGGGGGTAACCCTGCGATGAAACAGCAGGCAATGAAATCACATGGAACCCTTACAAGGCACAATGGGTGCAATATGGTGTCGTAGTGCATCACTCTGGCGGCTGTGGGGAGGGGCTGCAATCATGGGTGCATGGCACCAAAAGTACATTTGTTCGTAGTGTACCTATATGCCACAATGGATGTCATATGGTGTGGTAGTAGTGGCCAGGATTCAGAGTATTTGAACAAAGTAATAAGCTCTGCAGTTTTAAGCAACTATACATTTTAAATACTGTATACCCATACATTCATAATGCTATGGCCTCAAACTCACCTCTGTAGCCTGTGGCTACAAACTACTGCACCACATCACAGATATTGGTACACTTGTACTATGCAACATCATTAAGATGGTTGTGGGGAGGGCGTAGCGTTTTGGGAGCATGGCCAAAAGCCATGCTCCCAAAACCAAGTTTGTACATGGCACAATGGTTCTGATATGCTGTGGTGTTTCTAGCCAGGACCCAGACTCTTGACTGCATGCCCAAAGGCCATGCACCTAAGACTGAAGTCATAAGCAGTGGAGTTACAAGTGAATATGGGTGTGGTGTAATGCGCTAGTTGTGTGGACGCCCTAGTGTCTTGCCTGCATGGCTGCAGATGATGGTCTGAAAAAGTAAATTTATAAGTAGCTAATTGGTTTTGATATGCAGCGATGGTTGTGGCTAGGACCTATACTCCTTGTACCTTGGTCGTAAGGCGTAGATGGTAGGTTACACACCGAAGATGCAAGGGCCAGACTACAGGCACTGCAGCATATTAGTACCATAGATTAGATGTGTAGATTTGCATGTGTAGAAAATGACTGCCAATATACTTACTCCTTACTTTGTTCAGAATCCACATACAATTTTTAAATGGTTATTGTACTTGGCGGAAGTATCCCTTTTTCCATTTCTGTGATAAAAGAAACAGGTATGTTAGTCTTTGCATTTTTTGAACATTTACTACATTGCTTAATAGACAGTTTACCTTTTTCTTTTACCCTCATATTTAGTTTACAAACCAGTGTACTGTGCATTGCGCTCAGTTTCTGTGTTTGCTTTTCTAATCCTTGGGTCTGGGAAAAAAAAAATCCTTGTCGGAATAACAAAAAATCCTTCATTTACTATGGTACTAACTACTTCCTTGTTTCCTTTGAGTGTTTCGTTCATCTTTCTGATTAATGTTGTGTTTGTTGCCTTCCTGACGATTTTTACCAACCGTTAGATACCTGTAGGCGTATTCTAACTGTACATTTTTTCCTACAGCTTTGTGATATTCATTCAATTGTGTTGTTGTTATATCCTGTTTCCTTCATCTTTCCCATTAATGTTATATTTGTTGCCTTCCTGCCAATTTTTAACAACAATTAGATACCTGTAGGCGTATTCTACCTGTGCATTTGTTCCCAACGATCAGTGATATTCATTTATTTGTGTCATTCTTACATCCTCTTGGGTAGTTAGATACCTGTTGGCGTATTCTAACTGTCTGTAGTCTTTCACATAATTTGTTTTAAAAATCTTGAAGTATACATTATTTTGTAAATTTTGGCTTTAAGAACATTAAACACACATTTGTAAGATTAGCTGGCAATCTCTGCTTTAGAATAATGGTGCTATCATTACATTTGAACCATCCACAATTCTTTTTAATGTATGCAGTGTAGTGACCTGCATTGGTTGTAGCTCCTGCATGGTAGATTATACCTACTGTTGTAAAGGTTTTCTTTCCAAGTGACACTTGACTGTGTGTGAATCCAGTCAGTTTACAGTTGTTTTTGGTGCCATCTGCATTATAACGTAGAGGCATAAGTATTATGTATGCACTATGTGATTGTATCAGTAAGGTGGAGCGATTGTCTGAATTGCAAATAGTACATAATCTGCAATGGTTTGCATTTTGTACAAGTTGCTGAAATGGAATGCTCTCACAATGTGGTATGGAAACATACACAAATCGCTCATTTGGGATTTCTTCCTGTATCACTTTGCTACAGAGAGTGCATATATGTTTCCACATGTAAGAAATATGGAAGATTTCATTTACAGGTATGCTTTTGTTTTCCAATAATAATAGTATGTACATTAGAAATTCTTGTGGATCTTCTTGTGAGTTCATAGTGAATCTCATCATTCCAGCACAGTCGTCCACTTGTTGCCTTACTCCATGAACGCTGTATGTGTTGTCAGGATTGCTTGTTGCATTTCTATGCAGCACTGACATTTGCAAACACAATTGGTCTGTACTGTGCAGGTAAATATTGTTAATAATTGGTTGCAATTGAAATAGAATAATCATTGCTACATTAGCATAGCAATTTACCCCACTTTCATTTGCAAATTTGAATGGTCCAGCAAGTTCTGTAGCTGAGTGCATTTTTCAGAATTTCTGTTGCTTCTTTGCCGACGTCCCTGGTTTATATTCCCTAATAGGTTCTTCTATGTTTGCGGTAATTGATGAAACGTTAGCTTCTTTTCTTTTATTTCTGGAATTTGCTGTTGGATTCTGTTGCATTTCTGTTTCATTTAGTTTTCTTTTACCACGTTTGACTTTATCTGGAACAGGGTATTGTTTCAGATGAGGGGTGTACAGTGAACGTAATCTATTGTATTGTAGAATGCAAGGATTATCAGCTTTGACTTTACTTGCATCAAAGTTCATTAGCAATAGACCGTCAAGTGTACATAAGCGTGATAATGCTATGTAGCTTATGCCTTCCTCAAAGACTGTGTTTCCTATATCTATCAATGCTTTGGGCCTCATTACACGGAAGGCGGTAATCCAGGGTGCTATTAGCACCCTGGACCATGCCGGTAAATTACCGGCACCGCCTTGGCGGAAAGGGGATTTACCGCCCCATTCCAAGGTTGGAGGGGCGGTAAATCCCCCTTCCGCCATTGCCCTTCCCCATTCCCATTTCTGCCCCATAGGGCTCTATGGGAATGGGGAAGGCGCTAATTACGGCACCGCAATTTTGCGGTGCCGTAATTAGCTCCGAGGTCCCTTAGCGGGTTGGTTTTTAACGCCTGCAAAACGCAGCCGTTAAAGCACCAACCCGCTAAGGGACCTCGTAGTAAGGCGGTAATGGTTAACGGTCACCGTTACCATTAACGGTGGCCGTTAACCATTACCGCCTTCCGTGTAATGAGGCCCTTTGTCTAGGGTAAGACCTTGGGATTTATGAATGGTAACTGCATATTGCTCTCTACGTACATGCATGCCTTTGAAGAGAAGGAATCGAGCAATTGAGTGCCCTATCCTTTTCACTTCTGAAACTTTATCAAAGCGAATATTGACAAACTAAATGCTGCTATCACATGGGTATGATTGAAAGCCAACAACTGTGCCCAGTGCTCCATTAACTAGCCCTTGCTCTACGTCAAGGTTACGTATAAGCATTACTCTACACTTTAAGGATAATTTCAATATTTTTCCAACCCAGCTGTGTTGGAGATTGAAATTTCTAAAGTATTTAGTCTTGTTGTGGCTTGCTCACACATGGGTACTGTCATACCATGTACGTCTAGTTTGTCTGTGGCGCTAATTTCCATTATTGGTTGCATTTCTTTATTTAACATTGTTTCATTGAATTTGAAACAGCTTGCAAGAGCTGGCATTAAGGCCATACAATTGACATTTTTGTGAGCTATTTGTTCCATAACATCAGTTGCACATGCATTGTCACCATAAAGTGCATGTATGTGCCGGTTTTTCAATAAAACTTGTGCTTCTTGCGATAATACACCAACTCCAATACTTTTTAAGATGTTGGCATAAGTGAGATCTGCAGATTACCACATGTTCTCAGTTAATTCTCTATATTGAAAATGTTGCCAAAGGTTAACATTACCTGTGATACCAACAGTTTTCGGCAGAGTTTGTGGCCTAAGGTTTTAGAAATCAGTTCACCTTTCACTGGTGTAAATTGTAGAAGATCTCCAAAAACGATAATGTGTTTCCCTGCAAAGAGTTCTTCGTTGTTACTTTTAAGTACTTCTTGCAATCTGAGATTAATAAAAGCCAACATTAGGTTGGAGACCATGCTCACTTCATCTATTAGTAGCATTTTCATTTGTTTCAATACTCTGCGTAATTCCATTGCACCTTCTGCAGAAAGTTTGTAATAGTTTAATTTATTTTGATGCTCTACTGGGAGCAGTAGTAATCGATGTAAAGTGACACCGCCTGTGTTGCAGGCAGCTAAACCTGTTGGGGCCGTTACAACAGCTGACAGTTTGTTGTTTGTCAATTGTTGAAGGAACTTGATTATTTTGATTAAGAATGTTTTCCCTGATCCAGCTTCACCACTGACGTACAGCAGTATAGGTTTGTAATTTTGGCAGGTTCATTCTTTATTTTCGTGTTGTACACCATGTACAATGGGTTTTGTTACGTCTTCAAAAATGGTGCGCTGATCGTTGTTAAGTTTTGCTTGTTGTACAGTTAAGTCTTCTGTATCTTCTTGATACTGATACATGGTGTTTTCTACTTCTGCCATAGCTACTTCGGCCTCATTTGCTATTAGTGGTTGTCCTAGTGGTTCTTGACTTCCTGTTACAGAAGGTTGACTACTGTCGGAAGAGTCCTTATCTAGTTGGGCCTGAAGTTCTTCTTCCTGTTGCTGCTCATTGTGTAACATTGTTTTGTACTGCGTAAAGTTCCCATCAGTGATAGCGCTTTCATTTGCTTTGAAAGCATCTTCATAGCAGTCATAGTTATCTAATATGTCTTCCTCTTTTCTCCATGGTTTGAAAAGTTGTAGCAGAGACATGTAATATAGTTCTTTCTGTTGAGGAGTTTTTAATGACATGATTACATGATTAATTAAGCTTCATTTGGTAAGTTTCACTAAGCTCCCTTCACAATCGGTCACTCTATATCTACGTTTGCTTTCATCGGGTTTTACATTTTTTTTTGTATGCAAAGTTTTGAGCTTTGTGGTATGGACGAGTGCTACTCCTGTTCGGATAGTATTGTGAAAACAAAATCAAAATATCGAGGCTGAGTACCCCAAAAGGAAAAACATTGAATACGGGTTAGAAAGGAACATATAAAGTACTTTATTTTATACCAAATCCAGTTACTAAGAACAGAGCAAAAATCAGATAGCTTTCTGCCCTCAGTGCAACACAACGAACTCCAGCATGGTTCAATGTGTTCAGTGAGTGATGCTGTACATTAGAATGCATTCGCTTTGTATACTTTTTGTGATAACAATGTCCAGCCCCACTTCGGGTTAATATTCCACTAATACATCACCAATCTAGGGTTCATGCCAAGTCTCGCACATCCGCAAATAACTGGTTTGCTTTTAATACATATATCAACAAGCCTATACGGCAACTGTGTACTCTGGGATTTTCCATGTAGGTCTTCTTAAACATTAATACAATGTAGTTAAACAAGTGTTCTACGTTCAGTATTTGAATACATTGTTCTTATCGTATACTCGTGGATTAATTTCATTGCACGAGTAATCCTTTAGACACAGGTCAACGAAGGACAAGGTCTCAGTTCACGACCTCAACAAGTGGCCTGCAGGCAAGTTACATATTAGCTACGCACAGAGGTCAAGACAGCCATGTTGTATTTTGGAATGACATCGTCCACCATTTTAACTCACAGGGTGACTTTTACAAAGCAAACCTAAAATGGCGGATTGACCTAAAATGGCAGCTTACATTGATTCTAAGGTCAGGACCTTGCAACACGGATTCCTTCGCAAGCGACTTGTGAGCAACTTCGCATAGGCCAATGTACATATATTTATTGCGATAGGAGCCACGATATAATTTCTCTTTTGACAAACCCTCCTCTTGGCCTATGCCAAGTGCTAAAACTACTTTGGATCTCCTTGCAAATAACTCCATGCATCATCGTCCATGCACCCTGAATCACTGTCAGGAATATCTATTGCCATTAGGTAATTTGCTAAAATTTCTTTCAACACAAATTCTTTGGAAGTTTTATCTGGGGCATACACTTTATTTCCTATCGTACCTATCGCTTCTGCGCAATATCCCCCTTGCATCGAACATGTACCAGGTAGACACTGAATACAGCAACAAAGAAACAACAGGATTCCCAAATTAATCAGCAAGACTGAAAGGACTTTTCAACACCAAGATCGCAAGAAGTCCCAGAAACAAGCACTAGGATCCCAGTTTCCCTCGGGAAGGTGCACTTCTGAACTAAGGACGTGCAGATTCTGTATTGCCTTGAAGATGGTTGGGGAGGAATCTGGTACGAAAACACAGCCAGCAGACTCCACTAATTTACACACTCCACCACGTTCAGCCAGAATGACATCTAATGCCATCCGGTTTTGAAGTGCTACTAGTTGTATCGCCTTCTGTTCTAATGTCATATTATAGAGTATGTCCGTGGTCCGGTTGATGGTTCTCTTCAGTAATCTCGCTAGTTTTCTGATATCTTCTGAATTCGCTATCTGCCCCCAAAATGGCACCACTGATTTTGCTATATCTCCCAAGAATTGTGCTGGGGTGTCACCATTTTCGTCCCGCCGTGGACGAGCCTTTGAAATTTCTTTTGTACTAGCTATAAACACCCCAGGTAACAGGATCCCTAAATAACAGGTTCCCTGCCAATCCCTGGGCAACCATGGGAAGGCTACATTACCGCAGACAAAGTAGACAGGTTCGCCTACATACAAAGGCTTGTTTTCCCCAGTCAAATTTGCAACGTTGGCACAACCTAGAAAATCTCCCATTGACTGAGTTCCATTCCTCTGTATGCAAAAAGAAACTGAATCGGGGCTATGATTAACAGTGTAAGAAGGAGGCATGGCATCCTTATTGCCTATCAGAGCCATTTTAAAGGAAATCAAAGATTGGAAAGGATGAGACAGTCTGTCAGAAGGCTTAATAGAAGCAACGTTAGGGTTACTCCTGTTTGCGAAAAGCGAGCATCCCAGGGGAGTCAAAACACATTTCTCAAAACTATTCAAATTGGTGCCATCAAAGTTCCCTGAGATGATGTCATTATATGGCCAAAGAACAGTACTCTAAGAGAGGAATAGCAAGCTTTTGTCAAAGGTAAAGGATGAATATACCAATCTAACCCCTTAACCCCGTGTTGCGGTAAATGTGAGCAGACCAAACAGTTAGACTTATTAAAAATGGCATGCGTAGCATTCATGATAAGTAGTAGAGTATTATTGTGGTACCTTTGTCTATGCTGAGAGTCCCTAAGGGACAGAGTATGCAAATGTACAAAGGGAGTAGGAACAGTAGGTATACTTTCAGTAGGTAACAAAAATTGAGAAGAATGAGTTTCCTCAAGGTAACACAACCCTAAGGCAGCGACTATTAAAAACCAAAATATCATTATAAAAACACAACAATACGTTTTCGGGGCCCAGGCATTTTGTCCATTGTCCCGGTTGGTCACCCCCTTATTTACAAGTCCCATACGAGCGGTAGAGGTGGCAGACATTGTGATCTTCAATGGATACCCCCAATGTTCGTTGCTGGCGACCTCCCGGTCGTGCAACTTCTTAGTCCTTCCACAATCCTAGCCAACAGAATCCCCTTTCTCAAATTTGGGCAAAAACAAGCTCTCAATGATCCTTTTCTTCTTCGAATGCACATCCGAACCGTGCCGTAAGACTATCAGATGCACAGCAAAACCGTGCCGTAAGTGTATTTTCTTGGACGCAGATTGTACCTTGCTTTTCCCGGTACTGAATGATCCCGAAACAATATGTCGTCACTTCCTGTTGGAAGCAACTTGTCACAGACAAGTGAAGATGCCGAATTTGAAACAGCAGTTTCCAGATGCAAAACTTTTGGAGAGTGTGGAGACAAAATGCCGGCTTCCCCAAGCCTCACGGGCTCAGAGAGATTCTCGGACACACTCTGGCGCTATTTACTGCTTTGGGATCGTTGGTTGCAGCATTAGCGAGGGGTTCTGTTTCTTCTGTAACGGGTGGCACTGGGTGAGGAAGTTTCTTGACGTGGGACGCGTGGATCCAGTTCTTTCTTCCAGAGACCCACACTGCTGTTTGGGTGACCAACAGGACCTGGAACGGCCCACGCCAGCGAGGTGCAAGGCAGGAAGAGCGCTCAAATGCTTTGATGAGCACCGAACTCCCAGGCCGTATACTGTGGCCCGGGCGCTCGTATCGCACAGGTAAAGCTTCTCGTACCTGGTGATAAATCAAATACAGGTTTTTAGTCAACTGGCTGCAATAATCTGAAAGTAATACATTTTCAACATTTCTTAATGAATTGCATTTAGGAAGGCTCCAAATATTGGCAGGCCTCCCCATTACCACCTCAAATGGAGAGAGCCCAGTCTTAGTTTGAGGGGTTGTACGCATAGATAATAACACGATCGGTAAGGCGTCTGGCCATTTTACTTTGGTGCCGGCACACGTCTTAGCAAGCTTGTTCTTGATGATACCGTTGTGTCTTTCTACTAGTCCGGCGCTCTGAGCATGTCTGGCCGAATGGAACCATTTGTTAATTTGTAATGCCGCACATATCTGCAGAATTACAGCAGCGACAAAATGTGGACCATGTCCGACCAGATAACTCTTGGTAGCCCGAACCGCGGGAAGTATTCCCTTAACAAGGTTTTTGCAGTAGTCATGGCTGTAGCATCTTTAACGGGGAAAGCCTAAACCCATTTACGAAAAGCACAGATGACCACCAGCACATATTTTTTATTGTCACATCATTCCATTTCAATAAAGTCAAAGTGGTTAACTTCAAAGGGGAGAGAGGGTGGCTCAAAACTTCCCCTTGGAGTTACTGTCCCCTTTCCCACATTGTTTTGTAGGCAAAACATGCAATCCTGGACGTAGCGCTGGGCAATTTTCGAAATGTTGTAATTTACCCAAACTTTCTCTAACATTTTGTCATCTTCTGGGCACATACATGCGTAGGACCATGCGCCATGACGACCATCATCATTATATACGCGTCAGGGAGTAGCCATTTCCCTTCCGCTATACGCACCCAACACCCGTCATCATCAAGTTTCCCCAAGTCTTCAGCCCACCTCTTGGATTCTTCTAATGTGGCATAAGCTTGGATATCCCGTACAGACCCAACACCCTCATCCATTGCATAAGCATTTACAGTCTCCCTTGAAACATATATCTCCGAAAGGGGATTGGTAGTAGTTTGTCTAGCTATCTGATCAGCGAAAGCATTCCCTTTCCCTATGTCATCTGTAATCTTTCGATGTGCTGCACATTTCATAACTGCTAACTGAGTAGGGAGCGCAAGTGCTGAGAGTAGTTGTACTATTACGAAGCCATGTTGGATTTTAGTGCCATGTGAAGTTAGGAACCCTCTCTCTGACCAAAGTCTCCCAAAGTTGTGAACCACCCCAAAGGCATACTGACTATCAGTATATATATATTTACTGCAAGCCCTTCAGAAAGTTCACAAGCTCGGGTCAGTGCTATAATCTCTGCGGCCTGCACAGAATTATGCGTGATTCTCTTAGTTTCCACAACCGTGCTTAATGTGGTGATTGCATAAGCAGCTGTGGCTGTACCATCCAGAAGTTTGAAGCAAGAGCCATCACAGAACAGCTCTCCTTGCGGATTATCCAAAGGGGTGTCTTTCAAATCAATTCTACTCTTTGTCTCTTGTTCAGTAGTATACAGACAATCATGTGACTCTTCATCGCTGCAAGTAATATCTTGAGGGAAAGGTAGGAGTTCAGCCGGATTAAGAACACAACACCTCTTAATTTCAATGTGCGGAGCAAACAAGATCAATTCATATCTTGTCAACCGTGCAGAAGTGAGGTGTTACGTTTGGGTTCGGTTCAGTAGAACATCTACAGAGTGAGGCACCATCAGGGTTAGATCATGGCCTAGAACCATTCCCTCACTCTGTTTTACTGACGCAGCAGCAGCGACAGCTCGCAAACATCTTGGCAAAGCGCATGCTACAGGATCAAGGGCAGAGGAAAAGTAACCGCGCGGCCTATTCTTTCCTCCATGTTCCTGCATTAATACAGCCAAAGCACATCCATCACATTCATGCACAAACAACACAAAGGCCTTTTCATAGTTTGGTCTGCCCAAAACTGGTGCCGAGCATAATGCAGTCTTAAGCAAGTGAAACGATTGATGGTGTTCCGCGTTCCACGGCAATGGCGAGGAAATGCCCTTCTTCGTCAAAGCCAACATCGGTTTGATCACTAGTGAAACATTTGGGATCCACAACCTACAGTAAGAAGCCATACCTACCAAGTCTCTAACTTCCTTCTGTGTATTTGGGACAGACATGCCAGAAATGTGTTTTATTCTTTCAGGTGTCAATCTTCTTCCCTCCTTTGACAGGAGATAGCATAAATAGACGACCTCCTGGCAACAATATTGACATTTTTTAAGCAAAGCTTTGTGACCAAGCTTAGCTAGATGGATAAGCAATAACACAGTGCCCTCCTTACAGGCGCTCTCAGAGTCAGCAGCTAAGAGCAAGTCATCAACATACTGAAGCAATGTACAAGTAGAGGGCAATTCAAGGGTATCAAGTTGTTCTTTCAAAGCCCTACTATAGATGCTAGGACTCTCTGTGTACCCTTGAGGTGCACGAGTAAATGTGAACGAGCGTCCCCCTAAGGTGAACGCGAACAAGTATCTACTATCCTTGTGTATAGGAATAATAAAGAAAGCATTCTTTAGATCCATCACACTAAAGTAAGTAGCTGTAGCTGGAATCATGGTCAGGATTGTCGTTACATCAGGCACAATTGGAAATTGTGGAGCGACGACTTTATTAATGGCACGTAAATCAATTATGAAACGGAATGGAATTGTATTATCGCCTTTCTTGTACATGGGTAAAATCGGACAATTACACAAACTTCCTGAAATTTCTTCAATCACCGTGCGTTGCACACAATCAGAAACAATGCATTGCAAAGCTTGCTTGCCCTCAACTAAAATCTTATACTGGGGAATGCGTGGCAGCTCAATTCCATGTTTCAAAACTATATTAACAGGTTCAATCTGTAAAATACCGACATCATTGTCGTCAACAGCCCATAAACTCTCTGGTACATTGATGAATTCTGGCGGCAAAGGTCTAGTCAAGAATTGCGAGACAGAACATTGCTGTGGTGAAATCGTCAAGCGCACTCCATCAGAAGAACAATAAATCACTGCATTTAATTCTTTTAACAGATTAAACCCCAGTAAGTTCTCTCCACAATTCAAAGTCAACAGAAATGGACCGTGGTCTGTAAAGGGACCCAAAGAAATGGGTACAGGCGAAGAAACCAGACAAACAACTGGTGTGCCAGAAAACCCTACAGAAACATTGGTTTGCCATGACAGTGGAATGTTTGAAACCCGTGAATGATCAATGGAACACTTCTGTGCTCCAGTATCTATCAAAAACTGATGTTTCCTATTTCCCACCACTATTTCAACATAGGGACCTTTCTGATTGACGGGAATAGGTGTAGGTTCCAAACCCTGCTTCGGGCAATCCTAACGAAACAGAATATCATCAAAAGGAAGCTCTTCAGATAAATATGCAGTGGAAGGATGATCAAATATGTTCCTAGTATCCACACTCAGAGTCTGATTATCCTGTGAAAAAGGTTGCTGAGGATCCTGTGTAAACTGACCTCTACCAGGGCCCCCTATACCCAGGCGACCTCTGGATCGTCTACCCATATTCCCGAATGTATTATTTGACCTTTGTCAAAGGACGGGGCATTGTACACGCCAAAGACCCTCTTGACGACAATAGGCGCACTGGTTAATGTTCACAGGACCCAAGGGCACATTCCCTTTCGGGACACACTGACCTCTAATCTGAGAACTACCCCCTCTGGGGCCTCTAACAATTTGCTGCAATAGCACTTTAGTTTTCAAATCACCTTTTCGTTTTTCAACTCTATCTTTTTAATTATTAACACGGTTCTCGTAGTACTGAGCCATGTGCAGTACTTCTGATTGCGATTTCGCCTGCCAAGCGTTCTCAGAAGACATCATTTGTGACTGGATGTCAGGCAGCAATCCACACTCAAATTTGTCCACAAATAATTGTTTCCCAGACTCTGTGCCTAGGTCTTGTCCACTGAAATCCGAGAATACCTGTTAGAACCGATTAAAGAACTCGGTAGCACCCTCAGACTTTCCTTGGACACAGGCCGTAAGTTTGTCCCAAATAATTCTTTTCTCTGGAATTATAATTTTTAATTTTGCAATAATTCTATCAGGCAAAGTCAATATCACCTGAGGCGGTCTTTCACCAGCTGGCCTTTCTCCATCGAGTCTAGTTATATTCACCCAAGTATCTCCCAACTCTGGCACGTCGTCTATAATTCTAACTTGTTTCCACAAATCTACGGGCAGGAGTACAGGGAATAACAAATCGATATCACCTAATGTGAACACTGAGGATTGCAAGACGGACTCTATTTCTTTATAGAATCCTGACGGATTTTTCCTAATATCAGGAATAGATTGCCTAATAGTATTCACTTCCTGTCTTGAGAATGGGACGTGAACGAACTGCGATACATAATGTGCAGGAATGTTCACAGCAACTATACCCTGTGCAGCATCGGCCACAACCTCAACCTTCGGGACAAATGTCGGAGGAACCTCTCTCATAGGCAACTGGGAAGTAGGTGACTCTGAACGCTTACTAAGCAACAGAACTAAATCGAGCACTAAAGCAGTCGAAGAAGTGTCAAGTGAAAAAGCTCTCTTGTAAATACTCAATAACTCTGTGGGACAACTAATCCTTCTTTTTACACAATCATCCTGTAGGTACTCTATCATTACCTGTATCACTTTCCTCTGCATTTCTGGCGTATACTGACTGTATGTGTCATATACTTCAACTGGAGTTATCGACATATCCGAAATCCATCTAAGTGCGTCCTTCGTACAAACTCTTGCTTCCTCAGATACGGATTTACGACAAGGAAGGAACCGTTTCTGTACATACATACTTTCCTCCTCGTCATCCTCATTCTGCAACTTTTCTAACTCCTTTCTATACCCAAATAACCTCTCGACATGCACATTTACTTTCTCCACAGTATCACTAGAAAACGCTAAAGTATTTAGATCCCTTAAACCTTGCGGGAGATCTGTATATAATTTTTCCCACATTACACATAAATGAATCCCTAAACCTTCAATAAAAACATTTTTCTCAGGAGAATTATTCATATTACAAAATGTGGCAAAAACATTAGCTTGATCATCCTTCTCCATACAATGCTTAGCCCATGCAATCAAATCACGTTTCTTCTCTGGTGGTACAGTATTGCGAGTGACAACCTTTGACCCTGCACCTCGATCGACTACAAGCGGCTCAGGAGCACTTGGAAGAGAGGGAGCAGGCAAATTAAATGGAGGTACTGTAACTGGTGCGATAAGAAGAGGTGGAGGAACCGGAGGAAGGGGAACATTAGGAGGAGCAGGAACAACGGGAACAACAGCAGGTAAAGCAGGAATAACAGGAGGAAGAGGCAAAGCAGCAGGAAGAGGAACATACGGAGGTGACGCAGAGGCACCAGGCCTTCGTTCATTTAACAATTTATCTATAAATTCATCGGAAGCATGGAGGTCTTTGGAAGGATATCTTTTTTGAATTCCAAGTGAGAACACCCTATCCATATTCCTAGTTGATTCAGAATGTTTATCTTGGTCATAAAATAATGCTTTTTTGGCGTTCGTCTTATGACGGCGCACATGTTTTTCTCTACTTTTAGGTTGTTGCAATGCTTCTTTTTTTCAATTCTGCAAAACATCAAATTCTGCAGGTCTAGCCTTTTTTTAAATAGAATTCACTCTAAATACTCAATATGAGGGATCTCAAAACTGCCATTGATTGGCCACTGAAGTTCGGAGGCATGTCTGGTTTGTCTGTGCCAAATGTCATTAAATATAATACTTCCAATGCCATGCTTACAGTACAAAGTACATGCCGGCGACCCCTCCTGTGGTGTGGGACGGCTAAATTCCAAAGATTGTCTATCGCTGCGGAACAACACCCTCACCTGAACAAACCTATGGAGGTCTGATCGGATTTCAAAGAATCTTACCTAACTAATCTTACCTCGTGTATGGTGATTTTGGCAAATCTGCCCGCCTCGATCAGTGGACCCTCGTCAAGATGCCATCTCAGACCACAAGCTAATCATCCAGGGATCGGGTCATGCAGCGCTGCTGAGGTGTCGTGTCTCGTTCAGTGGGGCCCCCTTCTGTCACACCATCCGATCCTGGTCCGATAGCCTGAGTCAACCTTAAACAATCCGGCATCAATCTTGAGGGTCCCTATTGGGGTGCCAACTGTGAAAACAAAATCAAAATATCCATGCTGAGTACCCCAAAAGGAAACACACCGAACACGGGTTACAAAGGAACATACAAAGTACTTTATTTTATACATTACTAAGAACAGAGCAAAAATCAGATAGCTATCGGCCCTCAGTGCAACACAACGAACTCCAGCGTGGTTCAATGTGTTCAGTGAGAGACGCTATACATTAGAATGCATTGGCTTTTTATACTTTTTGTGAGCACGATGTCCAGCCCCACTTCGGGTTAATATTCCACTAATACATCACCGATCTAGGGTTCATGCCAAGTCTCGCACATCTGCATATAACTGGTTTGCTTTTAATACATATATCAACAAGCCTATATGGCAACTGTGTATTCTGGGATTTTCCATGTAGGTCTTCTTAAACATTAATACAATGTAGTTAAACAAGTGTTCTATGTTCAGTATTGGAATACATTGTTCTTACTGTATACTCATGGATTAGTTTCATTGCACGAGTAATCCTTTACACACAGGTCAATGAAGGACAAGGTCTCAGTTCACGACCTCAACAAGTGGCCTGCAGGCAAGTTACATATTAGCTACGTACAGAGGTCAAGATGGCCATGTTGTATTTTGGAATGACATCGTCCACCATTTTAACTCACAGGGTGACTTTTACAAAGCAAACCTAAAATGGCGGATTGACCTAAAATGTGGTTTACATTGATTCTAGGGTCAGGACCTTGCAACACAGATTCCTTCGCAATCGACTTGTGAGCAACTTGGCGTAGGCCAATATACATATATTTATTTCGATAGGAGGCATGATATAGTTTCTCTTTTGACAGTATGTGTCCAGTAAATTATTTTTTAGAATGTCCTGGCTGTTGGGATCATTTCTGGCAATTGTTTCTATGTCCTCATATGATTTTAGCACTCTTTTTCTAGATTTTGCAGGACCAAGACTGGGCCATACTATATTGTCTGATTTTCCATACAAAGCAGTACCGGTTAAACAATCTGCTGCTTCATAGGCACCACATTCTCTGTGAGAGAGCATTTTTATGCCTAGGCTGTACAATTTCTGTGATAATGTTTTGTCTGATGCTAGGTCATCCCAGAGGTCTTGAAGCTCTGATTTTTCTGCTTTTGTTAAGTAGGCTGTAACATATCGTGCAACAGCAGTTGGATTGTCTGCAATGTACTGCACATCTATGTTTGCATTCCATAAGAGGGCAATGATTGCATTGTAATCATTGCTATATTTTGATTCTTCCCTTCTTTTTATGTAATACGTGTTCTTAGGTGATTTGCCTTTAACACTACGTCGAACAGAAGACATGAAGTTGTTTACTTCACTTACTTTTGTAACTGGTCTAGGGAAACCAAAGCGACATTTGGTGTAGTATTTACCTTTGATTTGTATTTGCGGCAACAATATTTGCCACATTTGTGTCTTTGAAATTGTAAAATCTGCCCATGCAGCTCACTATGTGTCTGTTGAGAAGGGATTTCACAAGTGGCATATTTTTTGGATAAACTGCAAAACAGTGCTGTCACTGTTGTGACCAAATTTCGGTGCACCTTTGATCCATAACAGCATGTGAATATGTGGTGCTCCTCTTGCTTGATATTCTTTTCTCCAAAAGAAGTTTTGCACTTCTCCAAGGGGAGGAACAGTTTTATTGCAAATAAAGTGTAGCATGGCAATGAAACAATGATGGAAATATCTTGACACATTAACTGGATCTAGAGAGCAAATCTCTATGTTGTTTTTGTTGCTGTTTGCTATGCATAGGAACTAATGTAAATCTTCCCATGCATATTCGGCACAACTTAGCGTAACAAACCAAGTCGATGGTCCAAGGTTTCTGATCATACAACGCATGTCTCCATGCCATCGGAACCAGTATTCCTTTGTACCACGCATGTTTGCAAACAAATTTGTTATACTTGATTGTAAAACCTCATCTTTTTCCTGTACTTTTTGTATTAACTGCGTAGCTGACATATTTTGAACGTGGGTACCAGATTTAAGAATGTGTGCAACTCTGTAACATAGTGTTGCTAATTCACTTTCATAGAGTAGGTGGAATATGTATTCCACATTTTGTCTAAATCTGGGATCTTGCAAATACATTCGTAATGAACGGTATTCTGATGCCCCAATCTGAGTTGGTCTATCATCATATCTTCCACCTTTGCCAGTAGGAAATAGCAGTGGAAAAGCACATGCTTCTATACTTTTTCCCATATACTCATTGGTGACCCTTTGGTTTGTCGCATTTGGTAAGTTCCTAGTGCATCATCTATGCTTTCATTGGAATGCAATGGATGAATTGTGTAATGGTCCAAAAGAGTGGATACTGTAGCAGGATCCAGAAGTTCGAATTGTCCAGTTTCTGATGGCTCTTGAATTATTTCAGTTGTTTCCCTTAAGCTTTCATCAATATTTATTTCCTTGTAGTACTCATTATTGTCTTTTAGATATTGCAATGCTTGTCTAACTTTATGTAAGTCTACTAATTGTTACCACATTTTTTTGCCCTTCGTTGGTACTCCATTTACCAAGACTATTAAGGAATGCTCTATTGAACGTTCTACTCCTAGAGTGTGTACATTTTCCATTAGATCTAATGGCAAATAAACTACTTTGCCACAAATGCCTTTCACCAATTCAGAGGAAAGTAATGTTGCTGTTTTTGGATGAAGGCGTATAATTGCTTGAAATGGGTGAACTGTTTGAATTATTATGCTCTCATACAAATTGAGCTGTTGCAGGATTTTTGGTAATGGAACAATTCCAAATTATTTGTAATAGCAAGTGAAGGAGTGTGGTTGTTGTCTAATTTTGTAGTACAGTAAATGCAACATATTAGGCGTTCAGTTAGTTTATATTTGTTTTCTGCTAAAAGGTAGAGAGCTAATTCAAACCATTTAGAATCTTCATTGTCTTCTATTGTGTTTGCTATGCCCACATTTTTTGTGTTCCTTTTGTAAAACGTTCTGCGGCAACACACACACACACACACGGTTTGGTACTTCAGCTGATGACCTTTTAAATTTTACAATTTCTTTTCTGTATGTGATGTTTGTAATAGAAGGTTGCTATGTGCAGAATTATTGCCACTATGTTCTAAAACTGTTTCATTTTGTAAGTGGCTCTCACTTCCAAAATTCTTTCTCTGAATACGGTCAATTCCTTATTGTAACTATTTGGGTGTACCATGCAGAAGAGTGGTATTTAATTTGCCTAATTCTGAAGCTGGACTTTTTGCATAGTATATTTTATACACTAGATTTCATACATTGGAATGATGTATTGATATCCTTTTGATATCATGGAAGGTGCTTTTGCAAATAGGCCCAGAAATGCAGGCTAATGAATGTCCTTTTAGTCCTGTGTATTTCCGCACTGGACAAATATCCATATTTTGCAGCACTTTCATTTTACTTTTGTCTTTACCTTTTACATATTGATTGAGGAACTGACGTAAAGATTTGAACGCTTTGTTTGGAATGGTACACATTGATGTGCATGGCCATTTGTGTACTGGACGGTGTGGTTCTGCTGAATCGAGAGGTAATTCTGAGTTTTCAGGGAATACAATTGTAAGCAGTGTTTCCTGTTCCATGATGGTAGTATTGATTTTCTCATACCCTCGTCCACTGCTATGGATGGCAATTATGTTTGTTTGATTTTGTTTGTATGCTTCTTCATTAAAATATGGTTCTGTAGTTGTTGTGTGACTCCATTCACCACAACAAACATGTATGAAATTATTTTTGTTCATATTGTGTTTATTACTGAGTTTCTTTTTTAGTTTAGTACTTAGTTTTGTTAGTGCTTTCATCCTATTTAACACTAATATAAACAACCTCCTTTTGAGAAGGATTGCACTGTCCACGAGAGCTTGTAGGATTAACTTTGTACAGCAGGTTTTAAGGGGTGAGGATGATTTTGGTCCTCTTCTTAGTAGATTCTGAAGGACACTGTGACGAAACATTTTTGATTAAATACTTTTTTACTATGCGTTCTTGTTAGACTATCAGGATTATTAGGAGCATTGTTAGCTCTCCTTGGAGTTGTTTTTTTGTAATTTTGGTGTTTTGTGACACATGTTGATGGAGGAGATAATGTTTCGGTAGTTGAGACTTCCTTTGTTTTGCTAACCAACTGCATTAGCTGGTTTGTTCCAACATTCTCTACAAACTCTACAACAGGTGGTTGCTTACATTGGGCACTTTTATTTTTGTTCGCTCTACTTTTGCGTTCCTTTCTATGGAGTTGCTTTTTGGTAGGCATTCTTTGGTGTCTGTTGAAAAAAAAGTATACTTTGGTCTATTGTCCAATGTCTGTGTGCTGTGTGCATGTGTGCATGAGTCTGATGGGGAAGCTCTTTGTCATGGTGTGTCGATGTACATTGGATTCTTGCAATGATTTGGTAAGGCTACTTTTTTGTTTGTATACTACTACAATGTGCTTCAGATGAGAGTACAAGGTGGGCTACTTGTGACGAGAATCATTATTAATAAACAAAATGCCATAAACTTGCAACAGCAACTTCTTTTCAAAATCTAACCTTCTATGGTTTACGTATGGTATTTGAGTTCCAAACACAAAGAGATTTGTGAGCCATTCTGCCTGTTATTCTTTGTTCAATAGTTCAATAGGCGTAGTTACAATATAAAGGTAGTACTGTACTTACTTTTTTTTGCAAAATAACCAGGTTTCTTCGGATATGTCGTCTGCAGTGTGGATGCTGTTGATTCTCAGGAGAGTAGTCTTCACTGTGGTGCAAAAAAACAAAATATATTACGTTTTGTGTTTACAGCAGTGATGATACTGTATACATTAATTGTGCTTCTTTTGTCACAGCATTCTACTTTCATATTTCAACCCAGTGCATGTGTGCATTTCACTTCTCTCTGTGCAGTCTTTGCATGGTATTTGCAATATGGTACTTGAAAGTCCTTCAAAATTGCGAACAGTTTTAAGTTTATGGAAATGCCTTGTTTTATACACGGTGTACTATGTATAGGATAGAGGTTTGTAAGCGATAGGGCACAGTAGTAGATGGAGAAAAATGTTCTACTTGCAAATTAAAAGCACAATGCCGAGAAATCAGGAGACCCTCAGAGGGAGATGTCACCACAGCAATCGGGAGTGCTTACTTTTCTCATACCATTACATTGCAAGTAGCATTACTGTAGCCGACATTTTCACATACAAAATTGAGTTCCGCCCTAAATAGGCATGCTTGCAACGTATGTATAGGTTATGTGGAAGACAGTAAGCAGTCGTGCGGTTTGTCGATGATAAATCGGACATCTTGCACTTAAAAGGGGGAGCAATGGTATGTATTGCCTATGCACATTTAGCTGCATTCATTTGTCTAAATTAAATCATAAGGGTTGCACATGTTCTCTGATTACAATATACATACCTGTATTCTATACTCATGCATGTGCGCATGCATGAAGCTGTACGTAGAAATTTGCAATACTTGCACAGTAGCTTGTGAAGTAGGTGCTGTGCAATGATATGCAAATTCCATTCACAATCATCAACAGTAATTTTGAAGTGCGCAATGTTGATGACGGAGTTAGAATTAACGATGTTCAATGTGATTGGTGGATGGTTGTGTGACTGCTTAGTTGTGTCCAATGAGAGACTCAACTTGCTTCCGCTGTGGAAAGGGTGGAAGGACTGGGTAAGAGTTACGTGCCACACTTAGGCAATGCTTGTCCACAGGTAGGGCGTGTCACATACAGTTTTCTGCAGCAAATCCTGCATGCAAAGGGGACTGTAGGCATCAGGCAATCACATTTTCACATTACTCTTTTGTGTCGAAAGAAGGTGCATACACCGAAGTTGGAAGAGGTGGAGAGAGTCAGGGTTTTGGTGCTTGGAGACATTTTTGTGCATGGCTTACAACACTATGCCGAGAGTAGGCCTGTTGCACACCATTTCGATGTGAGAGGAGTGGAGGTGGTGTGGAGCGCTGACACTGATGCCAATGATGCAGCAATTCTGCAACTTTGCAGAGACATGCGTACAATCACCACTCCTCATGTGGTAATTTTGCACTACGGTGCTTCCCATTTGGGATACGTGAGTTCATGTACTTTATTGGCAGATTTGGTACAGTTGGTTGAAGCACTCATGACCATCTTCCCAACAACGAAAATAGTTTGTTCTGCTTTACTCCCTATAGTAAAATGGGACAACAATTAGGCTTTCTGTCCAGATCTAAGTATTGGGAGGTGTATCATCAATCGCGGCATGCATGCATTCATGTTACGAGCTGGTATGTTTTTCTGCAGCCACAATAACATTGCTTCAAGCAATGCAGATTATTTTGAAGCAGATGGTGTTGCGCTATCTTCTTTGGGAAATGTGATGTTCTTTTTGAAAGTAAGGCTTGCTTTAGAGAAGGTTCTATAACGGTTGTAGGAGTAAAGCAAGGACAAAAAATATAAAAAAATAAATAAAATAACAGATGTCTGTATGGTATCTGGCCAAAAATAAAGAGAAACGTCTCTTTTCAGAGCTCACCTTAAAGGGGAAAAAGGGGAATAAAACTTTAATGCACCGTCGTCACGCTCTGATCCTATACATGTCCGCGAACATGGCGGGACTTTGCAGCCAGCCCATATCACCAACGGGGATTCAGGGGTGGAGACGCATGCAAATGAGAATGAGCGGAGCTAGGGATAGATCCATAAAGTTCAGTAGGTGTGTTCTGAATGGGGCACTTTAGTAAGACGGTCTTCTCCCTGACAGGAGACCACACAGCCATGGCTTTCCATGCTCGAAAACAGATTATCTGGATTTTGGGAGACTTATGGATACATTGATTGAAGGTGCATGCAGAAAACTGCAGTTTATCTGCAGATCTCGGATTTCCTCATGTGGAAGTGCACTGGCATGGCGTGAGTGGCATGAGGTGGCTGGACTTGGTACCTCTCTGTGTTACTTTACTGACAGAGCATCCTCCAGATATACTTATCATTCATTGCGGAGGAAACAGTTTAGGCCATGTCTCTGGAATTTCTTTGCAATTTGCAATCAAGGAAGGACTTGCGTAGTTCATGGACATGTTTCCAAATTGTCAAATACTTTTTTCCCGTATTGCACAAAGACAAATATGGCTGCGTTCTTCTGCTTTTGGTCCACAAATGGAGAAAGCGAGACGCAATGTGAATAAGGCTGTTTGTGCTTTTTAAGAGATGTTTGCATGTCCTCCTTCCACAATGAAAACATTTTGTTTCGCAGCTCTTTCATTTTCTGCAGAGATGGAGTCCACCTCACATATGATGGCAATCAGATTTTTCTTTGCAATGTACAAAATGCATTTCAACCTCTTTTGAATTCACACTAACCTATCTGACAATCCGTTTTGCCCAATCCACAGTTTTTGACGCACACAACACACCACCGAAAGTCTCTTTTCAGAGCCACCACTTACTCCCAGCGTACACTTCATTGTGTTTGCTCCGCTTGCACCCTCCCTTTTTTCCCCTATGACTGTCCGCAAACTTTTCCACCACTCCGCGGGGGTCTATGACCGTCACTGAAGCTAAGCAACCATAACTCGCACCATCTACGCGCATTGCTAAAACTAACACCCAGGACATCAAAGATGACATCACAAACATCATTGATGGCATCACACATGACATCACACGTCTGCCTCACTTATTTTTGTGTATTGAAAAATGTAGGCCAGGTGGTTTTATTCACTGACAATCCGAATATAAAAATTGAAAAGGTGCTGTATATCTAAATGTTACCCTTTTTGCGTCTTCTTAAAGTACTTTCCTTAGGGTCTGGTCTCAGCTAATGATGCACATGCATGGGGCAATAGCAGGCCTCAAACACACAATTAATTTGTCTACAGGAAGATAAACCTTCTCATGATGCTGTTTCTTTCTTCCTTACTTCAGTTTCCCTGTATGTGCCTCTCACGTATATGCATTGGGTCTTCATATGTATTGTTTGTACTAGCACAAGTGTATATTAAGTCATGGTTTGTTAGTTAGTTATTACATGTTAACATTACATAATCACCCCTGACATCTTGCTCCCAACATAATAGAAAGCACCACTTATAGGTAGGGACTTTTCATCAACATTCTTTTCACATGTAATGTCATCAGTGATGTCATTAATGATGTTTGTGATGTCATCTTTGATGTCCTTGGCGTTAGTCTTAGTAATGTGCATAGATGGTGCGAGTTATGGTTGCTTAGCTTACCATAAGGTAGGAATGAGAAGTGTTTTTTGTTTTTGCTGTGAAGTATAACATTCTTTTAACAAAGTTTTTTTACTGAATGTACATATATATATATGGCAGGGAGCAAAAACACAGGGACTAAACATGTGATGTTGTCAGTGATGTCATCAGTGACATTTGAGATGACATCTTTCATGGTCTGGGTGTTAGTGTTAGCAGTGCACAGGGGCGGTGGCAGGTTTGGGGGCTTAGGTTACCATAACTGTCGAATTTCAGGGGGTTTTCGGTTTTGATTTGAACTATAAAGGGGAGGTTGAAATTATTTTTTTAGTGAACTGCACAGGTTTTTGGTAGGGCAACTTAACAATAACGTCCCCTCAACAAAGTTTTTTTTTGTAGTGAATAAATATAGAATCAAGTATGGCTTTTTGATTGTTTCGTTGCCACGTTGGGTTGGGCGGCATATCACATGCTGCATTACCATTTAGCATGGTGTGATCACGGACTTCCAGTTCTTCACGCCACATTTGTGCAAGGTTTAGTTTTCCGCTCTTAGAATTAACATTCGGATCTATGCAGTTCAGATTTAAATCTCTGCATACAACAATATGTGCACAATTGTCTCTGATCATGATTTCATCAATTATATTGGTCACTTGATCTATGAATGTTACAGTGCCTGCATTTTGATGATGCCAACACAGATTTATAATATAAAGGCATCTTTCATCTTTGTTTTTATCAGAGCTACGTTTGATATTGACCACTTGAATATATGCAGAGCTGTTTATTGAGTCACATATTCTAAGTCCAGAGTTCTTGCGCACTTATGTTAAATGTCCGGCACAGGGACATACTTTAGCTTTTTTGACCGCTGGATTTATTGCAATTTCAAATATATCTGTAGTCGGGCAGGTGTCCGTCCAGGTTTCTTGAAGACACACCACGTCCAAGCACTTTGCCTAATCTCCATTTTTATTGAATAAGTGCATAAATCCTCTTGTATTCCAAGTACCTATTGAAAGAAATTCATTACTCTGTTGACTCTGGCATTAGTTTTGATTTGCGAGCGTTGTCACAAGCCATTCCCAAGATTGCGGCTTTTCATTTTTTAAGTCAGCAGTTTCATAGTTTGCATTGATTTTTCTATCTTTATGGTTATCCCCAACTGTGATTCTGATTTGTTTTTCATATGTTTCTTCTAGTACTGTGAGCGCAGCTTGTCTACTCATATTGAAATTTATGAAGTCCTTTTTCCACATCTCTTCAACACTGGTTTGAGGTTCCATATGATATATTTTAATCTTTTGCTTTTGATGATGATCATTATTTGCAGCCAAAGCAGGTTGCACATTATTAGAAGTAGAAGCCATGTTGACTTCTGTAAGATCAAAACCACAAGGCCGCAAATCAGAAGCACCGTTGAGGGGAATGTCACAAACCAATCTTGAGTTACTGTGTAGTTTGACCATGTCCAAGCAGACCTCAGCTCATAATAACTCAGCATTTTGAACTGCCACTATCCGTATTAAGCTTTGTTAAGCATCGTAATATCTCTTAGCATGTCTCACAATTGAAATTATGTCCAAAATGTATCACCACGTGTTACCCACGTGTTGATGGGCTGTATAAACAAGCCCCCCATGCCGGATCCCTCTTAGCTCGCTTACCTGCTACCAACGAGCGTGTTCCGTCTCTAACAGTCCTTGTGCGTTCTGTATCTAGGTGCTATTGTTATTGTGAGCTCAAGTTACTGGACAACTTAGTCCTACTACGATGTTTACCGCTTTCGTCCTGATTCTTGTACAATAAGATCATTAAATCATTTGATGTTTTGTCGCAAACTCAAATGTTTATTTTGTGTGTATCAATTTGATTTATTAGTGTGAGACGGCGTTTTAACCGAAAAATTGTTGCTCGATATTTTACTGGTAAATTGCATTAACTGATGGTCCCTAATCCGGCACTGGTTTATATTTGTTATTAAGGTCAAAATTGTATCTTTGATAAACGATACACAACTGACTTCAGTCAGAGTACTGTTCCTTTTGAATTCCTAGCAGTCCCTTTTCTATTTTTAAAACTCTCAGCCATATTTTGGGTAAACCTCAATGTTAAATGTGCAGGTCACGTTCTCCTCAAATGTTGCACCTATTGTTTCGGGACCATCAGTTAATGCAATTTACCAATAAAATATCGAGCAACAATTTTTCGGTTAAAACGCCGTCTCACACTAATAAATCAAATTGATACACACAAAATAAACATTTGAGTTTGCAACAAAACATCAAATGATTTAATGATCTTATTGTACAAGAATCAGGACGAAAGTGGTAAACATAGTAGTAGGACTAAGTTGTCCAGTAACTTGAGCTCACAATAACAATAGCACCTAGATACAGAACGCACAGGGACTGTTAGAGACGGAACACAGTGAGCAATATATTTAACAAAACAATCTCAATTATCGGGAAGCTATTCATTACTAATCAATTTCTCATAATTGTTTTTCTCATTGTGTTTTGTATTATTTGTTATTATTATATTTTTTTCTGTTTCTTTATTTCTGAAAAAAAAATTCTCTCAACCCTAACAATCCTACCCTTTCCCCTCCCTCAAATGGCCATTCATTAATGTTGTTAAATGTTTGATTGGGTGCATTTTTTGAATATTTTGGAATTGATTAATACCATGATTGTTACATATTTTGTTATTAGCCCTGATTTGAAAAAGAAACATGTGTAATCACATAGGGCAATTTTCTAAGAATCAATGTAGAAATAAAAGCTCAATAACTTGACTTGGAGTACAAGAAGCATTGATTGATCCTACCTTTCAACATTACGACAAGGGCGCATGATATTAGTACGAGTAACACAACTTCTTTATTCATCTTTAAATTCCACTGCCTTTATATCCGTCAATTCAATAGACCGTAGAGCGGGCACGTGATGCAGTAAGCTCATTACATTTGTCCTATTCATTATTAATTAATCATTTAAAACTAGGATACTTTCTAAGGACAAACAGGGTTTTGAACTTATTTTCCATTGGTTTGCTTGGTTACCAATGAGAGCGGTTTTACACATCTTTTCCATATGCAGATCTTTTATGCAAGAACTTCTATCATTTTCATGCTGGAGATTAGATGCTAGTTTTACCTTTTTGAAGACTTGAGCAAAACTTTGCAGTGGTTTCTTTGGCATATTTTTGTTGCTCATTGTTCAAGCCCAGCATGCGAATATCTTGACCATCAAGATTCAGATTATCTCTACTAGACCTTTTTTCCACTCTTTGATTTTCTCATCAATTGTCAAAAAGATGTTCAAGGCCACTTCATTTCTTGCTATTTCATGGGGGCATGTTGGAGAACTAAATTCACACACACGTCTTGTATTTCCTTGAGGGGCAGTAATAAGGAAGAGTTTATTCACGACAGGCAGCTCACAAATTTTTCCCCTTGGTTGCAGAGTTGGGTCTTTACTTTTGGCAGTCTCACCAAGAGAATCTTGTTCGTCTTCATATGTGGATAAGTTTAATAGGATCTCATCCTCAATTTGTTCCCTGGATTTTTCGCCATTATTTGCAGCCAGTGGGGCAATAGGTGGTCTTTCAATAAAGTTTTCATCCTCGGCTACAATTGGCAGCCGAGTATTTTCAGGTGGGCAGTCATCCTTCTTGTTATACTCCTTTTCACAAACTTTTGTATTTACAGTTACATTCACTGTTTTAAGGTTTCTTAGGAATTTTCTTGAATTATTCACACGTTTTGCCCTTTTTTGATTCTTCATTTTATTTGTAAGCATAACATGCTTACAAGAAGTTTCTTTTGCACACTGTTGTTTCAAAGCAAATATAGAAAAGAGCCTGTTATTCTCTTGAACCGGGCCTCCAAAGGACTTTGGTTCCACTGCTTGTGATTCACTCAAGTGCACCACACTCTGTGAGTTATAAAGCTTTCCGTTTTCTTGATTTCTCTTATTTTTTTCACAAAGTGACTGGACTGAGTTTTTGTCTCGATTCACTTCACCTACCAGGTTTTCTAACATTTCGGGATTGCCCGTGACCCCTTCTACATTAGCTGAAGTAGAAGGTTTTGAATCGTTCACACCGATTTCCAGGGGTACTACATCTTTGTGTGCAGTCCTTGGGATTTGCTCTGCATCATCCTTTATTGAATTAGGTTTTGAATTGGATCTTTCACTTGTTTTCTGTTGACTGTTTTTCAAGCTCGCTGTTGTGGAGTTACCGGTGTTCAATCTTTTGTTTGCTTTGTGATTGCATTTTTTGTATTTTGGACTAGAGATCCCACACTCATTATGATCCGCAAGAAACTTTTCATCTACCATGATAGGCCATTGTTGGTTTTTGAGTAATCTCAAAGCTTCTCTTGCAACTTCAGCCAAAAGCTTTTTCTCTTCATTAGAATATTTGCACGAGACCACTAATATTTTTACAAGGTTTCCAATGCTTTTGTTTTCAATTTGTCAAGTTGGTATTATTCGCTCTGACATCATTTTCTACATTAATTAGTTATATAGTTTAGTAGAGCTGTAAGTGTGGACATATCTTTTAAATTTCCATCAATTTGCTTGTACAATTTCAAATATGGTGCTAGGGCGATGTTCATTGTTGACATAATTAGTGGTTGTATTTCCATTTCCACATGCCTTGCTATCTCTCTTGAAACTTTTTTTTGACGCAAATGGGATCTTTTCTTCCTAGTTGCACAATGTACTTTGGAAAAAAGGACACTCTATCAGCGAAGAATCTTCATAAGCATCAGTAAAAGCTGCATTTTCCTTTCATTCTCTGATGATGGCCTGACTCTGCTCTTTCCGACATCCCGAGACGCGGGCACTGGATCACTACACAAAACCACTGTGTGCTGATTGCGCTTGTTAGAGTTGTAGCCTCTTCTGGCTTGTGAGTAATCCATCTCCCAAGATGAACTGCACTCAATTCTTTTTCGCTTTCGCTCCTGATGCATTGTTCATTTTCTTTAACTTTCAGACATGGAAAGCAGTGGGTTGTCATTACCACCTTGTTGGGAGAGCACTTGAGTGTCACCCACAGGGGCAACTATCATAGAGTTTTTTGCAAATGATCTTTCATCCTGCCATTTTTTGATGCCATTGGGAAAATCCACATTCATTTTCTTTATGTCTCTCAGTAATTGATCAGCGACAATAAGTGATTTTCTACACTCATATCTATGGACTGTTATCAAAAGGTGATCCACGCCCCCACCCATTTCATTGTTCGTATCACAACCTAGCTCGCTCAAGGGAGGCATATCTCTGGGAAAGCATGAGAAGTCAGTTTTGCCAGAGCTGGGAAAGTGAGCTGCATTCATGCCCATGCCGCCGTTGGTTGACATTACAGCATCCATCACAACTGCCACAAGTGGTTCTGGGGGTGAAGATTCATATGCAGCTCTCCAAGCTAAGATTTGTAAAGGCTGCAACACACATATATTCGCCATGTCATTTTGACTCGGACTGCACATGAGCGGATATTCTGAACATGAGAAAAATGAGTAGGCCATATCGCCACCCAGTGTCATACAGGGGTGCATCGGGGCTGACCCTGTGGTGCGGGTACAATCATTTGATGTAGAATTCTGAGCATTTATGCATTTCAAAGGACTTACAATTATTGTATCCATGTGTTTCTCACTATGTTTGTTATGTTCATTGTGCTCATTAAGTTCTTGTCTTATTACATCGTTGTGCCCAAGTATTCCACAATTTGTCAGACAGGAGCTTATCTTGTGATGCATATCATTGTTTGTAGTTTTCTTGTGCTCATCTAGATTTATCTCACCAGCACTTTCCACATGAGTACTCTGAGTCATATTTTCAAAAACAGAGGGTATCATTACGACTTTGGAAGCAGCCATGGTGCTACTAGCACCATGGCTGCCTCCAAAATCGTGTCTGGGTCCGGTTAGTCGGAATGGGGACTTACCGGGTCATTCCAACCTTGGAGGACCCGGTAAATTCCCATTCTGAAAACCATTCCCCATTCCCATTCGAGCCCCCATAGGACTCAATGGGAATGGGGAAGGAGCTAATAACGGGCCTCCTATTTGCGGGCCTGTTATTAGCTCCCTGGTCCCTTAGCGGCTGCCTCTAAGGGCGGCTGGTAAAACCAGCCGGCCTTAGAGGGACCCGCTAAGGGACCTTACTGGTGCCATTAACCCCTTACCGCCAGCCTCATAATGAGGCCCAGAATCTTGCTTGCAGTCACAGATCGATACCACAGACTTAAATGTGCTTACTTGACAAACAGCCATCTTCGCTTCGGATATACCGCTTCTGTGATGACTTGTATAATATTCGCTCTGGACGTAGCCAAGACAGAGGTAATTCCGTGCAGTCTTTGCCTTCTTTGATTCTGTGGTTTTTGCAGTTTATTGCTTTAGTTTCCAAAAAAGACACACAGCAGCAGCACTGAGCCTCCAAAGACTCCCAAGACTCAGTACCGACTATGTGCCGCTCTGCAGGCTGCTGGGTATTTTGAGGATTAAACCACACCTCCACAGGTATAGCGCTAGTAATCAGACTAGCCATCAGCAGCAAAGAGCGTATGAGAGCAGGCACTTCCCCTTCCTCAAGCTCCCAAGACTCAGTGTTGACTCCACACCCCTCTGCAGGCTGCTGGGTATTTTGAGGATTAAACCACACCTCCACGGGAATAGAGCTAGTAATCAGACTAGCCACCAGCAGCAAAGAGCTTATGAGAGCAGGCACTTCCACTTCCTCAAGCTCCCAAGACTCAGTGCCGACTCAGCGCCGCTCCGTGGGCTGCTGGGTATTTTGAGGATTAAACCACACCTCCACAGGAATTGAGCTAGTAATCAGACTAGCCACCAGCAGCAAAGAGGGTATGAGAGCAGGCACTTTCACTTCCTCAAGCTCCCAAGACTCAGTGCCAACTCCGCGCCACACCGCAGGCTACTGGGTATTTTGAGGATTAAACCACACCTCCACAGGAATAGCTCTAGTGATCAGACTAGCCATCAGCAGCAAAGAGTGTATGAGAGCAGGCACTTCCCCTTCCGCAAGCTCCCAAGACTCAGTGTCAACTCCGCGCCCCTTTGCAGACTGCTGGGTATTTTGAGGATTAACCCACACCTCCACAGGAATAGAGCTAGTAATCAGACTAGCCGCCAACAGCAAAGAGCTTATGAGAGCAGGCACTTCCATTTCCTCAAGCTCCCAAGACTCAGAGCCGACTCTGAAAAACATTACATATGAGATATTAATTGTTTTGGTGGATCAGCACAGGAAATGGGCTGGAACAGCTCTCTGTCACAACAGATGACTACCCGGTGCTCAGACCCAGGAAATAGCGCAGGACACTCCCCAATCTGAGAAACCCATGCTTCAACAAGCAGGCGGCTTTCAGAAGACTCAGCATGGGAAAATGAATACAGAAACAGCCAAAGCCTCACAAACTATTTGCTGATGCCATAACTGGTATTTGTGCACTGTGTTAGGCAGAATCCTGTGCAGTGCCCTTAGGGACCACTAGACACAATTAAGACTACAAGTGGTAATACAAGTTCCCCTTTGGTACAAGCCTGTACTACACTGTTAAAGTGGTAGCAGTAGAGGAGCAGCCAGACTTATCTCAGTGCAGATCAGTAGTAGAGATTACACACAGGACCACAATTACTGTGACTCAAGCAAACACTGACTGAAGGTTTGTGGTTGAAAAGTAAAAGTACATTTATTTCTAGACCATCTGTTTGCAAAACACTTCACTTCTATTAAATTAAAACCACACGTAAAATACACTACACTCAACCAATTCACTTTGTGCAGCACAATTCAAGGTAACTACCTTTGATTTTGACAGACCGGTGTTGTGAAACAAAGACGTTACTGGAGGGACAGATGCAATCACTTTTTTTGACAGTAATGACAGTTTGGTCTTACTAAAGATATGCATACCCACGGGAAGAAATGTCACCAGAGTTAAAACACACTTAGCACATGAATCAACACAAGAGAGTTGGGGATAAAAATCTTAGGCAATACTCAAGGCAGATAGAATCAGAGGACACTTTCCTACGATTGAAAAAAAATGAATAGGCCTGCGCCAGTGTCAAGTGGAACAGGGTTCCTGTTGCCCAGGATCACACGGTTAGTACAGTTCAAGATTCGAGATTGCCAGGAGTACTTGGATATTGTCACAAGAGGAAGCAAAAGTTATAAAACGGAAGGAAGATAGATAAGGACAAGCCTTTAGTGAGGAGAAAAGGGATTCACCCAAGTTCCTCGTGGTCGGAAACAGTACCTTATTCAAGTGAAGAAGAGCTGGTGCCACGGCAGTTGTTCCTGATAGTTCCTGCAGACTCACGGTTCCTGTGGCTTCAGTCGTGGGGACAAGAAGAAGGACGTCTGGAGTGATCTGCACTACCCAGGGATGAGGCCAGCAGCAGCAAAAGCAACAGTGAATAAAAGGTGGGCTCCTTTGAAACAGGAGAGGCTCTTCCGGTGGCTATCCGGACCACTACAGCTGTGTGCAGCGATTTCAACCAAGAAGAGGATCCTCTGCCTGTGGAAGATGAGCTGGTTAATCCCACCAAGCTCAAGGGAAGAAGACTCCGGACTGGATCTTCTCTTGTCGTCAAAGGGTAGATAGCTCAGGACTGCAGCAGGGTTCCACCTGGATTCGGTAGTTCCAGCAGCCGTCTTCTTCTCTGCTTCTCTTTGGTTCCTTGCAGTTCCAGTGGCGACTCTGACTTCCAGCCCAAGAGTCCTGCCTTTTATGCGAAAATCCCCCATTCACACAGCCTGGCTGTCAATCACACAGCAGGGGGGTTGTCCGGCCCAGACAACCACCCCATTCAATCACGACAAAGTGTGACCTGGGTTTCCAAGGATAACCTTGCAGGGGTGACTACACCCCTCCCTCACTATACAGCCCACCTAGACACCCAAGTGACATCAATGACATTTGTGATGTCATCTTTGATGTCCTGGGTGTTAGACTTAGCATTGCATGGTGGTGGAGCGAGTAATGGTTGTTTAGCTTACCATAACTGGCAAATTTCTGGGGTTTTTCGATTTTACTTGAAACCATAACGTTCCTTTAACAAAGTTTTTTCTTTGAATTTCATAGGTTTTTATTAGTTCAACATAACCATAACGTCCCTTTAAAAAAGTTTTTTCAGTGAATTTCAAAGGTTTTTATTAGTGCAACTTTACCATAACGTCCCCTTAACCAAGTTTTTTCATTGAATATATATATATATATATATATATATATATATATATATATATATAATATATTCAGTAAAAAAAACTTTGTTAAAGGGACGTTATGGTTAAGTTGCGCTACTAAAAACCTATGAAATTCAGTGAAAAAACTTTGTTAAAGGGACGTTATGGTTCAAAGTAAAACCAAAAAACCCCTGAAATTCAGCAGTTATGGTAACATGAGCAACCATAACTCGCGCCACCGTGCACTGCTAACACTAACACCCAGGACATCAAAGATGACATCACAAATGTCATTGATGACATCACTGATGACATCACATGTGCATTTACTTTTCATGAAAACTCTGTAGGAGGGATTCTTATAATGTTGACCAAAAACTGTCAAGGATCATTGGGATAAATATCATGAGCTAATTAGTGCATTAAGCAATGCATTGATATAAATAGCATTCTATTATGAAGTTCTATCCAGTATAGTAAGCTACTCATTCAGAAACATAGGCAGTGTGTGCAGCATACATGATGAAGGTGCCATATTCATAATCTTGCCATGTTGAATACTGAAATGATAACTGCTTTCTTATTAGAGTTTTGTGTACTGTGAAACATGTAATAAGTAGATAATAAAACCCACTTAATACATAATTATTACAGATAAAACACAAAGAGACAACAACACATACAAATATGAGTATATACAGGGACAGTGAAGTAAACAAAAAAGCAGAAATAGTAGCAGAAAGAGTTCATAACCTAACTGATTGTCTTTATGCAGAGAAACTATTGCTCTGTTTCAAAGCTGCTACTTACGATGTGTATGTGTATCACATGATGTGACTGCACCCAAAGGAAAGGAGAGTGAGTATAATGTATACAAATATGAGCATATACAGGGAAGGTAGAGTAATAAAAATAAAACTATGAGAAAGTGCTGATAACCCTAATGATTATCTTCATGCACAGAAAGGATTGCTCTCTTTCAAGCCTGTGTCTTCCGCTATGTATATGTTTCATATGATATGACTTGACCCTAAGTCTACAAATATAGTACCTTTTCAATTTTTACTTCCTGACTGTTACTGAAGAAAACTATGTGGCTTCAATATGTCAGTAAAGGATAAAAAGGGAGAGCCAGCCATGTGATGTCATCAGTGATGTCATCAATGACATTTGTGATGTCATCTTTGATGTCCTGGGTGTTAGTGTTAGCAGTGCACGGTGGCGCGAGTTATGGTTGCTTATGTTACCATAACTGCCGAATTTCAGGGGTTTTTCGGTTTTACTTTGAACCATAACGTCCCTTTAACAAAGTTTTTTCACTGAATTTCATAGGTTTTTAGTAGCGCAACTTAACCATAACGTCCCTTTAACAACGTTTTTTTACTGAATTTCATAGGTTTTTAGTAGCGCAACTTAACCATAATGTCCCTTTAACAAAGTGTTTTCACTGAATTTCATAGGTTTTTAGTAGCACAACTTAACCATAATATCCCTGACTTCATATACATGTAACATAGAACATACTAACCCCCTCGTAGTGATTTTCATGTCCGCGGACTACCGCCATGTCCGCGGACATATCGAAAATCTGAGCATGGTGAATGTAAATTTAAATAGTGTGCCCCATTTCCCCTTTGAAGTTGGCTCTGAAAAGAGCTGTTTTTTTTTTTTTACAGATGCTTGACAGACACCTGTTATTTTGTATTTTTTTCTTGTTTTTTTTTCTTACTTTACTCCTAAAATCTTCACATAACCTTCTCCAAAGCAACCCTTACATTCCAAAATAGAAAGGCATTTCCCGTAAAAGATAAAGAAATGCCATCTTCTTTAAAATTAACAGCATTACTGGCATCAATATTCTCATTGTTACAGAAGAACATACCAGCTCTAAGCATGAAGGCACACATGCCTCTGTTGATGACACACCTAGCAATGTTTTGCTGAGGACAAAAAACTGAACTATTGTCCCATATTGCCCTAGGTAGTAATCCAGAAAAAATTACTTTTGCATTTGGAAGGATCTTCATTACGGCTTGAACCAAGCGTTCCAAATCAGCCAACAAAGTAGGGGCACTAACGTTGCCCAAATGGAAAGCACCATAGTGCAAAACTACCACATGCGGACTGTTCATCGTGGCCATATCCTCACAAACTTGTACAATTCCCTGTACATTGCAATCAGGCATAGTGCTCCACACCACCTCCACTCCTTTCACATCAAAGTTCTTTGCAACATGCCTGCATTCAGCGTACTGCTATAAACCATGCACAAACATATCTCCGAGCACCAACACCCTGACTTTCTCCACTTCTGCCATCTTCACTACACACAGGGCCTCATTACGACCCAGGCGGTAAGGGGTTTACGGCAGCGTAAACAGCGCCGACCCTTACCGCCTGATTCCGAGGTCCCTTAGCGCCATGGCGGATTTAACACCTGCTTTTAGCAGGTGTTAAAATCCATGGCGCTAAGGGACCATGTTGTTAATTACGCCACCGTAATTTACGGTGGCGTAATTAACGCCTTCCCCACTCCCATTATGCCCTATGGGGCAAAAATGGGAATGGGGAAGGGTAAATGGGGATTGGGGACTTACCGCCCCGCCAACCTCGGAATGGGGCGGTAAGTCCGCCAACCACCATGGCGTAAACGTAGTTTACGCCATGGTGGTAAAGGTACGACCCAGGCGGTAACTTACCGCCTGGGTCGTAATGAGGCCCACAGTCTCTTTCAACACAAATCCACAACCTCGACATCTGATTGGCTGATCCGTACAGTCTTCTTTCCATGTTGGATTTTCTGGAAAAACCCGGCGTCCACTTTACTCTCTGTGCCATTCCCTCATTGCATACAGCTAAGCAATCACACAATACGAATAACGTCCTCAGAACACCCCCATTTTGTGAATTTTCGAACATTTCAGGACAATAATCATTTCATTATTCAACATATTAACATTACAAATATTATACTTTCATCTTGTACTCTGCACACAATGCTGTTTCTCCATTAGTAGCTCAGTATACTAGATAGAATCCCATAATACAATGCTATTTATATCAATGCATCGTTCAAAGCACTAATAACGGTATAATATTTATTGCAATATCCTTGACACTTTTTTCGCAACATTATAATAAAAATCCCTAGTACACAAATTCCATGAAAAGTACATACACATGTGATGTCATCAGTGATTTCATCAATGACATTTGCGATGTCATCTTTGATGTCCTGGGTGTTAGTCTTAGCAGTGCACGGTGATGGCGTGAGTTATTTTTCATAGCTCACCATAACTTGCGATTTTCAGGGGTCTTTCGTCTGTACTTAGAACCATAACGTCCCTTAAACAAACTTTTTTTAATATCACGCAAACAATATACAAACATGGCGTGCAAAAACCAACTTCTCACAGATGGCTTTACACAGAAATTTGCAAAGTAAGAATTTATGCTCGTTCACAGTGAAGGTCAGCTGCTTCCATTTTTTTCTTGGGCCCCGGAGAGGCTCACGAAGCGGACTATAAGGTTGTATTGTGTTTTGACCTTGACAGACAGAGATTGTGATGAAAGACTTCTCTTGAAGGAGTGTTGCTAAAACGTAAGAGAAGATAAGTGTTGCGTAGTAATACGCGGTTCAACGCATGCGCGGCCCATAACGAGGCTCGCGCATGCGCGTTTGAAATAAAGACGGTCCCGGCCGGCAGTTCGCGCCGGAGACCAGAGCAGCAACATGTCTCCGGCGTGTCTCTTAGCGCGTGCGCTGCGTGTGTGTGTGTGTGCCTACAGGTGGGGCCTGCCATCGCCCCACACATCACACTGGCGACGAGGATGGCGCGCGAGCAGTCCTCCGCTCCGGTAGCATCCAGAGAGGAGAACGCTGCTCTGTGTCGGCACGGGCTCACACGTGTGGCCGGCGGCCATTTTGGATCGAGCACAGAACGCAGTGGTTGCGGCCCGTTAGGGTGCTCGTGCGCCACCTGCAATTCACACCGAGTACAGTGAATTTTGGACACTCCACAGCCTGTGCAGCCACAAGGTTGTGGCATTCTGCCAAGACAACAGAAAAAAAAAAAGAAGAAAAGAGTGGCACCAGTGAAGATATTGCGCCAAGGGTGTTCCGGGGCCCGGTCTTCGAAGCAGTTCAACGTACTCCTGTAAGTACCATGCAAGGAAATGGGAGAAGAAGATGAACAGGATGGTGCTCCTGCCCCCATCCCTCGCAAGGTGAGCAGTACACTGGCCCCCATGTCCGAATTCGATACCACGGGCCCACCTTCCAAGTTGGGGCCTAAATGGCTCCTGTGGGTGAAGAGGTTGGAGATGTTCTTCACAGCCTCGGGGATCACGGAGGACGAAGAACGAATTGCAATCATGGTGTACTCAGCAAGGGCGAGGTGCACAAGATATATGACTCTCTGAACATTCCGGTGGCGACGTATGCGGCAGTGAAGCTGGCGCTCCAAGATCATTTTCTGCCAATGGCGAATGTAGACTTTGATAGATTCGTCATGAGTGCGGAAAGACAGCGAGAGGAAGAGTCACTGGATCAATTCTGTGCACGACTCAGAGTTCTAGCAAGCTCCTGTAGATGGGGAAATGAAGAGGAGATGGTTCGGAACCAGTTGTTGCAGGGCTGCAGCTCTGGTAAACTGAGGAGGCAGGTATTGAGGGAACCTGGCTTGACCCTACAACAGATTCTGGACACAGGAAGGGCCTATGAGCTGGCTGACGCGAGGGGTGCGAAAATGGATGCAGCCACGCATGGGAGGAACGAAGGTGAGGCTTTTGCAATTGGCCGCAATAACCCAGGAAAGTCAAGGTGGACGTCAAGAGGAGGTGATAACCCGGGGGGGCTGAGCAACGCTCCCTCGTGCCAATATTGCGGGTATGACCTGCCACATGCGGGCGACTGTCCAGCCAAATCGAGGACCTGTGGCCGGTGTAACACCCCAGGACATTATGCTAGGGTGTGCAGGGCATCAGCACCTGTCGCCGTGTCGCGAGGGCCCAAAAGGGTTGCCAGAGGCGGCGCTCGCAGAGTGAGGGGTGTATGATCCATTGAACAAGGCGTACAGGACCTGAACATCGCCGAGGAGGAGGAGGAGGAGGAGGAAGACGAAATCTTCTTCATCTCGAGCATAGCCGAAGGCCCAGGCAGGAGAAGACAACCCAAGTGCACAGTGAACATTGGGGAGACACCGACACCGGTCTTGATAGACACTTGGGCGTCCGTCTGTGTGCTGGCAACAGAACACTACAACGCACTCCCTGGTCCACCAGGCCTAGCAGAGTCCACAGCACAGATATACGCTTTCGGAGGACACACACCGCTTCCCATCCAAGGAGTATTCGTTGCTCCAGTCACTCACGGACAAAATAGAATACAGGCGAGATTCTTTGTCACAGATGTGAGCCCGCATTCCCTTCTGAGTTGTGCTGTGGCTGAGGCATTGGACCTAGTACACTTCTCATTTGCAGTCTATCACACCGACTTGGATAATTTGTTGAGTCGTTTTGAAACGATATTCCGAGGAATAGGGAAACTAAAGGTTGACCCAATACGCCTCCACATCGATGGGTCTGTGAGACCAACAGCTCTAAAGCACCGCCGCGTCCCTTTCCATCTGAGGACACAGTTGGAACCCGAGCTGCAATCCCTGATAGACAAGGACATAATTGAGAAGGTAGAGGGCCCCACCCCGTGGGTCTCCCCGATCATGGTAGCCCCAAAGCCCTAACAACCGGGTGCGGTACGCATCTGCGTGGACATGAGGCTTCCTAACCTAGCGATCAAAAGAGAGCGCCACATAACACCCACCCTGGATGACATCGTTGGGGAGCTTCAAGGGGCGAAAGTCTTCTCAAAACTGGATTTGAGGTCTTGGTACCATCAGTTAGAGCTCCACCCCGAGTCAAGAAACATCACAACGTTTACGACGCATGAGGGGTTATAGCAATATAAAAGACTCCGTTTTGGTATCTCTTCTGCGGCAGAGGTCTTCCAGAACACCATCAGGGGAGCCCTGTCCGGACTCAAGGGAGTGATAAACATGTCGGACGACATTCTGGTCTTTGCCCGTTCCGAAGCTGAACACCTAAAGCGCCTGGAAAACACACTGGTGAGGTTGCATGACCTAGGGCTGACACTGCACGAAGAGAAGTGTGAGTTCTTGAGGGACAGGCTGGAATTTTTCGGGTGCGTCTTCCACGCGGGGGGCATATCACCTGACCCCGTGAAAGTGAAGGATATCCGGGAAGCGACCCCGCCAACAACACCTTCCGAAATCAGAAGCTTCCTGGGTATGGTGACGTATTGTGGTTGCTTCATCCGCGATCTAGCCTCCCTGTCGGAGCCCCTGAGAGCACTGACCAGAAACGGCATCGCCTGGAACTGGGGGGAGAAAGAACAGAGGGCTTTCGACAACATCAAAAGTGCCCTATCGGAACAAGAAACAATGGCATACTTTAATCCGGATCGGGAGTCCGAAATTGTCGTCGATGCCAGCCCCGTAGGACTGGGGGCTGTCCTCATGCAGGCCAACAATCAAGGAACCATGAGGCCCATCGCATATGCCAGCAAAGCGCTTACAGAGACGGAGAGACGGTACGTTCAGATCGAGCGGGAAGCTCTAGCCATCTTATGGGGGTGCAAGCACTTCCGGATATATATCTTGGGAAAACCGGTCGTGGTGGTAACTGACCACAAGCCTCTCATCCCGATCCTGTCCAGAACATCATCCAAACCACCGCCTAGAATAGAGAGATGGATGTTGTTGTTAATGGAGTACGGGGTCAAACTGCTGTATCAACCAGGCCCTGACAACCCGGCAGACTACCTGTCCCGCCATCCAGGTGCGGGGAGGCCAAAAGACACCGTGGCAGTGGCAAAGGGCGTGGAAGCGATACATCTCGCGGTCGAATCGGTGCTGCCCGTTGCCCTATCCCGCCAGGAGATCGCCGAAGACTCCAACAGGGACGAGACATTCGCAAGGATCAAGGTTGCTATGGCAAATGGAGACTGGCGTGAGGTCCTCCAGGACAATTCACGAAGGAACGCACGGGCTCAGAAAGAGCTGCAGGCCCTCTGGAAAGCGCGCCATGAGCTCTCTGTAGCCGAGGATGGCCTCCTGCTAAGGGGTCACCAGATGGTCATCCCGAGAACACTGGTTGACAAGGTTCTGCAGCTCGCACACAATGGGCACCAAGGGATGGCCAAGATGAAAGCAAGACTGAGACTCAAGGTCTGGTTCCCCGACCTGGAAAGCAGAGTGGAGGAGTTCGTGAGAAGGTGCATCCCCTGCCAAGCAGCCCACCCGGTGGAGAGGGCCCCGCCGATCCAAACCATGGAGAGAAGTGACCAGCCATGGGGGACGGTCCATGCCGACTTTGGACCCACCGGCCGAGGGATCTACTTTCTATTGGTGACAGACCAATGGTCCCGCTATCCGGAGGTTGAACTGGTGGAGTCGACGGCGAGTGACCACACCATCATGGCGCTGGAGAAAATGTTTGCCACGCATGGTTTTCCGGTGGAGCTCTGCTCAGACAATGGGGCGCCATTTTGGGGGCACCGTTTTGCTCAGTACTGTGAGGAGAGGGGAATACGCCATAGGAAAGTCACACCGCTCTGGCCGAGGGCAAATGGGGAGGTAGAGCGCTTCATGCGAATGCTAAACAAAGTGTTCCGCATGTAAGCAGATGGAGGCGCAGACCTCCGACACAACTTAGTGGACTTCCTTCGCGAGTACCGCTCGAACCCCCATCAGTCAACCGGGGTCGCCCCTGCCGAAGCGCTCTTCAAGCGTGTACCGAGAGGGCTCCTGCCCGAAATGGAAGGCCGCCAGCCGGGGGAGATTGAAAAGGATCAAGTGCGAACGGAGAGGGCAGTGAGGAATGAAAAGGAAACAATCCGGAGGAAGCTCTCGGAGAGGCCGATTGCGGTGGGGGATACCGTATTGGTGCGAAACAGAAGAGCAGAAGGAAAGTTATCGTTAACCTATGAAACCCAGCCCCAGCCCCATGTGAAGGGCTCGATGGTCACAGCAGCCAACGCACGTGGAACTGTCACCCGGAATGTCTTGTTTTTCAAGCGGGTGGAGTCTGCCGAAACTGATGAAGTCGACCCTCCGGCACCTGAGCCGAGCGATGAACCGCCCCTGAGACCTGATGGACTGGCCGAGAATCAAGGGAAACAAGAGATGCCTCCGGCCGAGGCACGAAGGTACCCGAGCCGGGCGGGGCGCAAGCCGCCACAGAGGTTCCAAGACTTTATCATGGACCCTGCCTAGGCATCTAGGTCGTGTTGGAACATTTATGGTTGAAGAATATGTTGTTAAGTTATACTGTTGATAACTGTTCGTTGTTTGGGGAAAAAGGAGGGATGTTGCGTAGTAATACGCGGTTCAATGCATGCGCGGCCCATAACGAGGCTCACGCATGCGCGTTTGAAATAAAGACGGTCCCGGCCGGCAGTTCGCGCCAGAGACTAGAGCAGCAACACGTCTCCGGCATGTCTCTTAGCACGCGCGCTGCATGTGTGTGTGTGCGCCTACAGGTGGGGCCTGCCTTCGCCCCACACCATCACAATAAAAATGAAATTTCTGAAACTAAACCACATTTATATATTATATCACTATGCAAAAGATCGTTCGCACACGCAGAGTCGTATTTTGGGACTGCACTACTCGTAGACAATGGAAATTGCAATTGTACTGTAAGTAACCCTTTAGATTATTTTATACCAAATATAATTACAATAGCGTAGCATTAAAGAGCGCTCAAGTTGGACTTGTTTGTTGAAAGTGTCATAATGTTTTCTACCGCGCACTATCACCCCCGAATTGATCCCCTGTCGTTTAGAGGGCTCTGAAAAAGGCAGACGACACAGAGTGGGTTAATATAAATAATTTAACCGGTCTATAGGCGGTCAAGCGCTCTACTTGCTGTGCCACTTCACTGTAGCCTGTCAAGTGGCACAGCAAGTACAACGCTCGCTTTGACATCTGTGCACACCTTGCTAACGCAAGTTCGAATCCCGGCAAGGCCAAACTCAGCCTTTCATCCTTCTGTGGTCGATAAATGAGCACCACACACCGTGGTTAATAATAAGCACCGCTTAGATCCCTCACGGTTGTTAGCGCTATATGAATGGGAAAATATTATTTTATTATTAACATACTCCGTTGCACTATCTTCGATAGCAAACAGTTTCACGCCCTAATAAATAAAATGATGATTTTTAATGAAGATCGGCTGGTGAGACTAATTTATGTTTTTTAAAACAGGTACGTGGCCCCATTTTGCCTATGTCACGATTTACAGACTCCAGCGGATGGGGTCTTCAACTGCCAGGTGCAGGTGCAAATATGCAAATTCATGACCCTCACCATTTTATGGGACAATCGCCAAGGACCAATATGCCTTTACGCAGTACTAGCGGCTACAAACAACATACCAACCAATAGGGTGGTCTAATGGCTCGTTGTTGGAGCAACCTTCCAATTATCAGAGCGACCATTTACTGCTTTTATCATAAACCAACAGCCTATCTACCGCAAAGGAACAATGCGTGGCTCAAAATAAACTTTTGCTGATCGACAGCAGAGACAATAGCAAATCGCTGAATATTCACTAAACATTTAATGTGAAATAAATGTACTTTACCAAATGTACAATCCTGCCGTTTACTTTTAAACCACAGTTTCATATTCCGAATTGTGGCGCAGTGAGTTGTAAGCTGATCTAACACCCTCTGTACCGCAAAGGAACATCGCGTGCCTCAACATGAACTTTTGCGGATCGACAACAAAGACTTTACAAAATTTACAATCTTGTTGTTTGCTTTTAAATCACTGTTTCATATTCCGAATTGTGGCACGCTGTGTTGTGACATAATATGTGTTGTCTTCCGGGTTCTGTGTAAAGTCACTTAGCACTGGAGAGTACTGGGCGTGTTTGATGACGCACCCTGTCACGTCACGGAGAGAGGCAGGGAATATGAATGCTTTGATAATATCAGGCTTAGGGGCGGGAGATATGATTTAGTGTCGCAAAAGCAAGTCAGCCAGGTCAAAAGCGCCAGTCATAGGATTATCACATAATGTCGGCGCACACCAGCCGGATTTATCGTTTCTTTAGTGGACAAAAAGTCAGTTGACGCCCGTAGGAAATTGTACTATTAGCGGACAAAAGGAGTGGTCTTAAAACACTTTCACCCTGACAACGAACAATACAAACAACGTTCTCAGAACACCCCCATTTTGTGAAATTGCAACGATTTCGGGACACCGCGAGTGTACTTAGAACACATTCAACTAGACGGATTACAATACGGACAGCATCCTGAGGACACCCCCAGTTTGTGTATTTACGAACAATTAAGTACACAGCGAGTGTTCATAGCTCATTTTTACCTTCCTTGCAAACAAAAATGACACATACTCCGTCCTCTAAACACCCCACCATTTAGTTTATTTACAAAATGTCTGAACAGCCGTGTTCTCCGCGGACAAATCGAATGCAACAAAAACGTCTCTAGCACATAAAAAAACAAAACATTGAGCATATCTCATACTCCCCCACCCTCCCCAAACACTCTTACACACCAACACACAGCACTAAATACAATTTTTTATCCACGTTTCACCGCGCTGTACGGGGTCGACGGCGAATACCAGATGGCGGGCGCCACAGAAAATCTGACATGCTCCACACCCCTCGCCGTCCAATCAGCGAATATGTCGCATGTCCGCGGACATGACGCAAGGCCATGGGCCAATCGGGGTGCTGTCCGCGGAGCGAACAGGGAAATCCGTCCGCGAAGCGAACACAGATATCACTAATTTTTTTGCCTTACGATTTGGTCATTTTATAAAAAACTACTGGACGGATTTACACCAAATTTGCAAGCCCCGGCTCCTGCCGCAAATTTGGTGTACATCCGTCCAGCGGTTTGGCCTGTGGCTGTGCGCAAAGTTTTTTCCCATTCAGTCTATGGGAAAAAAAAAGTTTTGGGACCCCCCCAATAACTTTGCCCCCCCTGGACGAATCCTCACCAAACTTTGCAAAAAAAAATCAGAGTGACCCATATACTTTTTTTGCAAAGTTTGGTTATAAGCCGCCCAAAAAGTGCTCTTCCTATGGAAACAGCAACTTAACCATAACTACATGGCCACTACCATGTAATAAATGTATATACATATATATATATTCAGTGAAAAAAACTTTGTTAAAGGGACGTTATGGTTAAGTTGCGCTACTAAAAACCTATGAAATTCAGTGAAAACACTTTGTTAAAGGTACGTTATGGTTCCAAGTAAAACTGAAAAACCCTTGAAATTCGCCAGTTATGGTAAGCTAGGCAACCATAACTCGCGCCACCACCGTGCACTGCTAAGACTAACACCCAGGACATCAAAGATGACATCACAAATGTCATTTATGACATCACTGATGACATCACATGTCTGGCTCACTATTTTTTCTTTTGCTGACATATCTAGGCCACATGGTTTTCTTCAGTAACAGACAGAAACTAAGAATTTGATTTTATTTGTAGACATATCCTTCTAGTAGGTTCTTACAGTAATTCCCTTAGAGTACAGTCACATCATATGAAACATATACATATGGGAAAACACAAGCTTGAAAGACAGCAATCCTTTTTGTGCATAAAGATAATCACTAGACTTATGAGCACTTTCTGATAGTTCTGTTTTTTTTTTATGGCTGTACTTTCCCTGTATATGGTCATATTTGTATACATTGTACTCACACTACTTTCCTTAGGGTCCAATCACATCAAGTGATACATATACATAGGGTAAATAGCAGCTTTGAAACAGAGCAATCATTTTTTTGCATGAAACTAATCAGTTAAGTTATGAATTGTTTCTGCTACTACTTGTGCTTTTTTGCTAACTTCACTTTCCCTGTATATACCCATATTGGTATGTGTTCTTGTGTCTTTGTGTTTTGTCTATAGTAATGCAATTATGTAATACATGGGTTGTATTAGCTACTTATTACATATTTCACAGTACACAAAAATCTATTAAGAAAACAATTATCATTTCATTATTCAACATATTAACATTACGAATATCATACCTTCATCTTGTACGCTGCACACAATGTTATGTTTCTGTATGAGTAGCTTAGTATACTAGATAGAACCCCATAATAGGATGCTATTTATATCAATGCATCGTTCAATGCATTTATTAGGGTATATTTCTTGCAATGATTCTTGACACTTTTTTCGCAACATAATAAGAATCCCTTCTACACATATTTCATGAGAAGTACATACACATGTGATGTCATCAGTGATGTCATCAATGACATTTGTGATGTCATCTTTGATGTCCTGGGTGTTAGTCTTAGCAGTGCACGGTGGTGGCGCGAGTTATGGTTGCTTAGCTTACCATAACTGGCGAATTTCAAGGGTTTTTCGGTTTTACTTGGAACCATAACGTCCCTTTAACAAATTTTTTTCACCGAATTTCATAGGTTTTTAGTAGCGCAACTTAACCATAACGTCCCTTTAACAAAGGTTTTTTCACTGAATTTCATAGGTTTTTAGTAGCGCAACTTAACCATAACGTCCCTTTAACAAAGTGTTTTCACTGAATTTCATAGATTTTTAGTAGCACAACTTAACAATAATGACTTTGACTTTATATACATGTCATATGGAACTGACTAGATCTCTTCTTATGAACTTGATGTCCGCAAACGTATTTAATGTTCGCGGACATGTTCGGAGAAGAGTACCACTACCTAAAAACTGTGTGGGGGGGTGGGGTATGTTTGATTGTTATATCATAATATAGGAACATTTAACAAATTCAAAAAGCAGCACACAAACACATTATATATAGTAATACATAAGAAATGTAACCCATATATGTAACACACTAACAATTCATTTAAATACAATATGTTCTGAAATGGAATATACCACAAGAAGATAAATTGGCTTCCAACATAATTACCTCACAGACACAAAAGAACTGAAAACAAGACCAGACCCACTGAATACATAGGACTTATCTTACCAGAAATAGTAAGTGTACTTCATTTTACTCATATATTTATAAACTTTCTGTATTAGATTAAAAAGTATATTATCATTTTTTTTTTCTCACAGAAATGTCTAGTACTCTGGAATGTCTACAGGACAATTTCCCACATGAAGAAATGTCACAAGATAGTGAAACTAATGGTAAACACTTTATAATATAAACCATGTATTTATTATTTTTTTTATATACATTTAACATATATATTATTTTTTTGTACAGAGCATACCAAAATAGAAAAAACTTCAGAAAACCATGTTATGGATAACAGTCTTCACAATATAGAAGAAAAAATGGATGTATTGTTGGCTAATTTTAATAATTTAAAAACATTTGTAGAAAATCATTTCAAACCAAAAACCTCGTACCATTGCCCCACATGTACTTGTCCCTCCTCACCATATCCCAGTCAATTATCCCCAAACCCTCTCCATAATCCAAAACGTTTTGATGAGACTTCCATCCCTTCTTCACCTAATACCAATCATGTTGAAACCCCAAATTCTCCTGTTTTTGTTTCTGTTTCTTCCTCACCTTCTCTGTCATAAATTATATATCATTACCAAATTGTGAATCCATTCCATTTCAGCAACTTGTACAAAATGCAAACCATGGTACATTATGCTCTACCTGCAATTCAGATAATCGCTCCACGTTAGTAATACAAACACATAGTAAATACGTAATACTAATGCTTCTACGTTACAATGCAGATGGTACCAAAAACAACTGCAAGCTGACTGGATTCACACATAGTCAAGTATCACTTGGTAAGAAAACCTTTACAACAATAGGTATAATCTACCACGCAGGAGCCACAACCAATTCAGGGCACTACACGGCATATATAAAAAAGAAATGTGGATGGTTTGAATGTAATGATAGTAGCATTACTCTAAAGCAGAGATTACCAGCAAATCTTACAAACGCTTATTTGATGCTCGTAAAACCAAAATTTGATAAATAAACTGTATTTAAACCTTTAAGTAAATTTGTGTTAAAAAAATATAAACTGTTAGAATACTCCAAAAGCTATCTAACTGCTCAAAGATTCTACAACAACTAATCAGATAAATGAATACCACTAAATTAGACCAAAAAATACACAGTTAGAATACGCCAATTGGTATCTAACTGTCCCAAAATTATAAATTTGTGTTAAAATAATATAAACTGTTAGAATACTCCAAAAGCTATCTAACAGCTCAAAGATTCTACAACAACTAATCAGATAAATGAATACCACTAAATTAGGCCAAAAAATACACAGTTAAAATACGCCAATTGGTATCTAACTGTCCCAAAATTTAACAATATCCAAATAGATAAATCAAAATCACTAAAATATATTAAAAAAATAGACAGTTAGAATACACCAATTGGTATCTAACTGCTCCAAAATTTTATAATATCAAAACAAATGAAGAATCTATTACTGCTCCAAAAAAATACAACAAAGCAAAGTATAAAGCATTAGCCAGAAACAACAAGTGAACACTGAAAACAAACAAACAAATAAATTGTAGCATAAAATAAAAAGGTTTTTTTTTTAATCCAACATGGATTTTTTTTTCTCCCACAGACCCAATGATTTTAGCAACAAATACAGAAACTGAGCAAATTGCACAGTACTCTGATTTGTACTCTACTAAATATGAGGGTCGAAAAAAAATAAAAGTATATTGCTTATACAATGTAATAAGTCATTACAAAATACTAATACTAACATGCTATTTTCTTTTATCACAGAAATGAAGAAGAAAAACATGGACTCCCATTACTAGACCAAACAGTAAGTATACAATAATAAGGACAACCATAGCAGCATATCACATCCATAGTATCTAATACCTTTGTTCCTTATACATTTGTTTTTCACCCAAAGTTATAAGCAAATATGAATGTGATATGCTGCGGTGGTTGTTGCCAGGGCATAGAGTCTTGGGTGCATGGCCAAATGGCCATGCACCCAAGACTCTATGCCCTGGCAACAACCACCGCAGCATATCGCATCCATAGAGTCAAACATTTCAACTATGATCTATGGGAAACTTTTAATGTCCGCGAACAATGTGAGTGTTCTTAGAACACTTTGAACTTGCCAGCGAACAATACGGACACCGTTTTCAGGACACCCCCTACGAACATTTCAGAACAACGCGATAGTTCTTAGAACACTTTCAACTTAACAACGAACAATACGGACAGCGTCCTAAGGACACCCCCTACGAACATTCCAGGACACCGGGAGTGTTCTCAAAAACGTCTTCAGAACACCCATTTTGTTTATTTGTGAACATTTCAGGACACCGCAGGTTTTCTTAGAACACATTCAACTTGACAGAGAACAATACGGACAGCGTCCTCAGGACACCCCCTACGAACACTCCCCGGACACCGCGAGTGTTCTTAGAAGCGTCTTCAGAACACCACCATCTTGTTTATTTGTGAACATTTCAGGACACCGCGAGTGTTCTTAGGACACATTCAACTTGACAGAGAACAATACGGACAGCGTCCTCAGGACATCCCCTACGAACATTCCAGGACACTGGGAGTGTTCTTAGAAGCTTCTTCAGAACACCACCATCTTGTTTATTTGCGAACATTTCAGGACACCGCGCGTGTTCTTAGGACAAATTCAACTTGACAGAGAACAATACGGACAGCGTACTCAGGACACCCCCTACGAACACACCCCGGACACCGTGAGTGTTCTTAGAAGCGTCTTCAGAACACCCCCATTTTGTTTATTTGCGAACATTTCAGGACACCGCGGGTGTTATCAAAACACATTCAACTTGACCGAGAACAATACGGACAGCGTCCTCAGGACACCCCCTACGAACATTTCTGGACACCGGGAGTGTTCTCAAAAATGTCTTCAGAACACCCCCATTTTGTTTATTTGCGAACATTTCAGGACACCGCGGGTGTTCTTAGAACACATTCAACTTGACAGAGAACAATACGGACAGCGTCCTCAGGACACCCCCTACGAACATTTCTGGACACCGGGAGTGTTCTCAAAAACGTCTTCAGAACACCTCCATTTTGTTTATTTGCGAACATTTCAGGACACCGTGGGTGTTCTTAGAACACATTCAACTTGACAGAGAACAATACGGACAGCGTCCTCAGGACACCCCCTATGAACACTCCCTGGACACCGCGAGTGTTCTTAGAACAGTTTCACTTTGCTTGCGAACAAAACGGACACATATTGAGTCCTTAGAACACCCCCAGTCAGTTTATTTAGAACATTTCAGAACACCCGTGATGTCCGCAAACAAATTGAACACAAAAAGAACGTCTAACACATAAAAAACACAACTTTCATCCGATCTCATACACTCCCACCCTCCCCAAAGACTCCTACACACCAACACACTCTACTAAATACACATTTTGAACAAAGTTTCACCGCGCTGTCCGCGGACGTCCGCGAATCCAATAGTAGATGAACACATTTTCAAACAGACTTTTACCTTGTAAAATCTGTAAAATGAATTTACTGTACTTTTTTCAATTTCCTAAAATCACCTATCACTTATAAACCTTTATACTATTTATTTTCTTTATACACACACACTCAAATCATGTTAAACTAACATCTTTTAAATGAAATATATAGACTACATATATTCAAACAAAATTGCATGCAAACACAATCTATGTTTAAACCTTTATAAAAATACTTATACAATTTCATATTTTTTGTTTTTATTTATTTATTTACTTAATTACTTTAAATTAGACATGACATTGAGGCGCTATTACCTAGAACAGTTTACTTACAGAAATAGTGGTATTCACTAATATATTATAAATTTCACAAGACATAGTAAAGATATATTTTTTTTTGCTACAGTTAGTCATTCAATACAATTTGTTCATTAAGAACATATCATATGTACTGAACTGATGCAATGTATCTTATGTAAATAAATTAGTTTAATGGTTTTAAAGAAGGCACTGAGGATTTCAATTAAAAAAATCAATATCTAAATTAAAAAAAGTGCTATATACAAACAAAGTTACTAATTTGAAGCTTTTACAATTGCAGTGAAGACCAGTTTCCTGAAAAGAAGCAGCCGAATTCGAAGAAGAAAGAAAAACTAAGAAGTTACCTGTTAATTTTAAAAAAAAGTAAGTAAAATATCACCATAATATTTGTATTATTAATCAAATATAGTATAACGTTAATACGAGCTATTTCGGTTTCTAAAAACAGAGATTTTGTACCATTTTGTCCAAAAATGTCCATGTCTTAAACAGCGATTTACAGCCAGAATGGCCCACAAATTTCTATTTTTGGACACACAAATTACCCAACTGAACCACTACAATTTTCATATTATAGAACAAACAACTGTTTTAATTGTATACATTAGATTTACTATTTGTACTTTTCCACACCACTAGCTTACTTTTTTTTGTCATCTGAAGCCCAGTTTAGTAACACATAAATTCAAGAATACCTATCCCTACTAGTTTTAGTTCCAATGCACAATCACACACCATTACATACATCTTTATTATCTTACTCAAACACTCATGCACACAGCACACATACATTCCAGAACACCCCAACCCATATCTTCTTTATTTTTTTCAACAGACCCTTAAGAATGCCTACCAAAAGTCAAGTCCGTAGAAAGCAACGCAAAAGTAGAGCAAATGAAAATAAAGGTGTCTAACATAAGCATCCATCTCTAGCAGAATTTGTTAAAAAAGTTGAAACAAAACAGCTAATACAATCATTTAGTGAAACACAAGAAGTTTCAAGTACAACTTCGCTTCCTCTATCAAAATGTAAAACATACCAAAAAACAATTAACAGAAAATCAGCTATCAGTACAGATAAAACTACTTCTTCAAATTTTTAATATAGTGCAAAGTAAGCATACCAAGAAAAGTATTTTAGCCAAAATATACTGTCACAAAGTCCTTCAAAATCTTATAAAAACAGGAGAGAAATCAGATTTAAAGCTTAAAACCTATCGTAGGAAATTAATCTTAGAAGCATTGATGGACAGTGCAATTCTTCTCAAAAGAAATGTATTTATTTTACTGTTAAACAAAATGAAACCACTAACAAAACTAATAACTAAATTACAAAAAAGACTTCTCAATAAGCGAAATATCAACAGAAAGAACTTCTTAAGTATCAGCGGAGGTGAATGGAATCACACTACAAGCACAGAACCATATTTTAATGAAGAAGCTTACAAACAAAAGCAAACAAATACAAT